>NC_139609.1:25917209-26551852 GCF_964270895.1 Podarcis filfolensis
GAGAGGAAACCTCCAGAAGGTACAAATCATATAGGCTTTCGTGATAATTTTCTCCAGCTTAGGCATTTTAACAATAATGGGGAGAATATCTGTATTATAAGCAAAGCAGCATGTGCCGTGCCAACATTATCTTTCTCTCTCTCTCCCGTCATCCTAACACACAGAAGCTTTGCGAAACAGAATCTGGAAGACGCAATATTGTTTATTTCCACCTGCCTAAAAGTGTCAATGGTCTACCTGTTCAAAGGAGTCAGCAGTTCAAAGCTTTTATTATTATTATTTAAAGGATGTATTCCTAGGCCTCTTTGAAATTGCCAAAGTAGGTCTTTGCATTCAGGCATCCGTGTCCTAGAGACAGAGATGAATTAATTTGTCCATTTCAGCTTCTCTCGGTTTTTTCGTTTTTCCAATTTTAAGTTGAGTTTTCCACATTTCCCCATCAGTTTGTGAATTTTATTTAAAGTCTTCTTGAAAATTCAACAGGATTGTAGTGTGGATTTCTTTTTTTATATCCATGTTCATATGCTATTTTGCCTTTCATACACATTTTTTGCAAGGCATTTTCCCACAATATAATGCATTTCTGCATGTTATTTTTTAATAACATATGCATTTTTATACACATTACTTGGCTGGATAACTGCATTGCAAAATACAGAGATGTAAAAATTTCAAAGGGCAGCTGTGCTTTGTTTTTCCATATGGTTTTGGAAAGTCCAAATTAGGTAGATTCACCTTTGAATATGAATCCAATCAAAATTCTCTCCCTATAAATGTGAAATCAATTAATTTTCTTCTCCCATCTCCACATGGTTGTTGAATTGCTGAAGTTGAAACAGAGTTAACATCACTGTAGCAGCATGAAGAAAGTTGCTCTACAGAAATAATACCTTGTACAAAGCCAGAAGACAGAGTAAAGAATTTGCTGCCACTTTTTCTCACAACAAATGTTATCAACGCTACACTGATTTTTTCTCATTCATATTCAGTTCCTTAGCAAGTGTCTCAAATTAGCCCTCGCACCTGAGATAGCAGATTTTCATCAGCTTGCAAAAATGTCAGTGATGACAGAAAATGGATGAAAATTGATTTGCGTTATCAAATACTGATTTACTTTATTTCTCTAATGCAGAGTTTGCTGTTTAATGTAGCTAGGACTTTGTGGAGATTCCAGGTAATAATAATAATAATAATAATAATAATAATAATAATAATAATAATGCAAGACTGAGTGGATAGAGAGATACAACTGAAAAAGTGTGCAAAGAATCTGCTCCTGTATACATGCTGGAGAGCCTGGTTTGCAGACCATAGCTCCCCAAGAGAGTATACATCCTTCAGACATAATCCCCCCCCTAAAAAATTAGGGCATTTATCAGGTCTAGGGGCCTGTACCAAGGCAACCATGGCTATCTGCTAACCATTGTTCACCATTCAAAGGCAGCAGTTTCCTTCGCTAAGAAAAAAATCCCCATTAAGCACAACTAAACAATTCATAAGCACCAGCATTAGCCACAGTTAAGACTAATAGTGATTTCCCATAAACGAGAACTTGAAAACTGTAGCTAGAAGTGGATATCCGATCTTGCACCAGCCCTCAGTAAACAATGAACACAAGAATGATATACTGTGCTTATATCAGCATGGAAGCTACATCTTGAATTACACGCCACAAAGGCACATGTGTGACTGAGCCTATCTGCTCTGTAGTCCCCCATGGTCTGATTGCACTGGGTAGCTACATGAGACAGAGCCTTCTTAGGGGCTTCACCTAGATTGTGGAACTTTCACCTGGCTTCATCATTACTGGTGTTCAACTGGCACATTAAGACCTCACGGAACACTTGGGACTGGAAGAACCAATTTCTGCTTCATGTCCTTATTCAACTTCTTGTTTTATAGATGGGTGGTCACAGGGTGAAAAGGGGGGAGACTGGGAGGAGGGGCTGTCAAAAGCTGAAGAGGTAACACGGATTTGTGAGAAGGGAGAACCTGTGGCAGAGAGAAGCCCAGAAGCAGGGTGAGGGAGGCCCAGAGGCAGAGATGAGTCAGGCTGACGAAGAAGCAAGGATGTCTTCCCCTCATGCTGCAACGAACTCCTCTCCTCCCTTGTCTCACAGGACCAGGTGAGGCATGAAGTAGGACACGCCAAGGTAGGCACGCCAGCATAGTCTCAGATTGCTTGTGAAAAGCCCTGGAGAAGAGGAGACTTAGGCAGCTGTGGGAAGGCGGGTACCTTCAGTCTCCACAACTGCATCATTGGGACAAGACCTCCCAAGGAAGAGTTGCTGGTACTCCTGAGCAGACTTTGTTTCCTTCACTTACTCTGTGTGATTTATTGCTGGCTGGCTGGCTCTTTGACAGGTCACATTTGGGCCCCAGACCTGAAGTCCGCCATTCCTCAGTGCAGTGGCAATAATAATAATAATAATAATAATAATAATAATAATAATAATAATAATTTATTTATTTATACCCTGCCCATCTGGCTGAGTTTCCCCAGCCACTCTGGGCGGCTTCCAATCAAGTGTTAAAAACAATACAGCATTAAATATTAAAAACTTCCCTAAACAGGGCTGCCTTCTTTTAAAGAGAAGAAAGCTGCTATGGGTGGCTAGAATGTCATCCTCTAACCAGGGAAGCCAGGATTACCGTACTTTTCCGTGTATAAGACGCTGCCCCCCCATGTAAAAGATGCCCCCTATTTTGGGGGACTAAATTTAAAGAAAATGAGGGGAGATGGCCCAAAGTTGTTGAGCTTTCTTTCGGGGGAATTGCACACACACCACCACCCTGCTGGGGGTTGGCAAAGTGGCAGCTGCTCCCGCACGCCACTGCGGAGGGAAGCTCTCAAGAGCGTAGGCCACCAACCAGCTGGCTGGTGGCTTCCCCTCCACGCCGCTGCAGGAAATGCTCCCTAGAGTGTGCGCCTCCTGCAGCTGCATGGGGGGGGGGAGTTGTGCACCTCAGCTGGCGGTGTGCAGCTCCCCCCCCCACACCACTATCCGTGTATAGGACGGCCCCAGTTTTTTGACATGGTTTTTGAGTCAAAAAACCTTGTCTAATACACGGAAAAATACGGTAAAATCCTACCTCAAATCATGATGACTTTGGGCCAGTCTCCATCTCTCACAGAACAGGTGTGAGGGTAAAATGGGAGGAGAACCTTTAACAATGCAATGAAAGCAAAATAAATAAGAAACAAATGCTTCCCTACAAGCAGGACCCTTTGTGTGGGTCTTTCCCAAGCAAGCTGCTTCGCAACCGAAGAGATGGTAGTAATCAGATGGGAACAATGCACTCAAGTCACCTCTGCCCACCTTGCCATGTTATTCATACACACAGCCTTGCATTGTGGGAATCACACCAATCAGAACTGGCTCTGACACTGTTCGGAGGATGTCTGATGTCTGATGAGGGTCTGAACTGAATTGAAACAGGTTACAGTTTCACTAAAAGGGCTGCCCATCTGGAGTTTTACTGAGTTATCTAAGCTGGTTTATATTCCTTAGTGTAAATCTCTGTGAAGTCAAGGCTTTAACATACAAAGACTGGTATTATGAAGACTGAAGATAGGAATGTAGCCTATAAAAGACCGTACCTTGGGGCACTCAAATTAAATTAAACAATGATCTTCTTTCTGCGCAGAATACCTGCGTGACTAGTAGTGTAATACAAATCTCTCCTTTATCCAAAACTCAACGTTATGAGAGAGCCTTAGGCCTGTACTGCTGCTATTATATATAAAAATAAAAAGTTGAGGAAGCTTATGTGGAAAAGGTTTGGTGTTTTTTTTAACTGCTTGGTATGCAAAACTTATTAGCTGCAAAAAAGGGGGGGGGAAACAGATGGGCATTTGCATTTGCAAAATCAACAAATGCAAACCACCCCAAAATGGCTTTACTTAATCAGGTTAAAGGATCTTAATGTTTGGGGTTGAACAACAAACAAACAACACTATAATAATTACAGCATAATTTATGCCTTGCCATATTGAAAATATATCTCGCTTTGGTTATCTCTCTCTCTCTCTCTCTCTTTTACTAATGACTGTTTATTGTAATCATAATTTTAAATTTGTAACATAGTTTCAGACCAGGGAAATAAGTGGATGACCCTGAGGGCCAGGAGAGATTTACTGTAGCACAGAAATCTGCTAATTTGGCTTCCAGTACCCCTATTACTTTAGCTTCCTGTACCAAAATGCATTTAGCTTATGGATGCTGTTATATTCTGCTAATCAGTTCAGAAGCAACTGGCAGCAGCAGAACCACTGTGGATTAGGCTACATGAATCTCAGAGAAGGAATCAGATGCTCAGCCCTTGTTTCCTCTCTCCCCTCCTATATCATCTTCATCTATTTAATGTAGTGCATATTATTAGTAGCATTAGTATTATTCCACTGCCAGAGACCATAAAATGGTCTCTTGGTGACTTACAGAGAAAATCTAAAACAAGGACAAGAAACACAGTTACAGTACAATTTAAACACATAAACCAAATAAATGTGATCCCATATTCATCCCCCCTAAAAAACAATTGTTCACTAACTCCACACTCTACCAGTGATTCCCATCCCCCCCCCCCCCCACTCTGGGCCAGCCACATTTTCAGAATAAAAAGTTGCTCGCCCCACACCACATTTTTTATTGCTAAGAAATTTGTGGGGAAAAACAACTCCCACCAGTGCTTGATTTAGAACATAGAACACAAATACAGTGGTACCTCGGGTTAAGTACTTAATTCGTTCCAGAGGTCTGTTTTTAACCTGAAACTGTTCTTAACCTGAAGCACCATTTTAGCTAATGGGGCCTCCTGCTGCTGCCACCCCACCAGAGCATGATTTCTGTTCTCATCCTGAAGCAAAGTTCTTAACCCGAGGTACTACTTCTGGGTTAGCAGAGTCTGTAACCTGAAGAGTATGTAACCTGAGGTACCACTGTACATTATAATATGATCATAGGACATCGAGAAAGTGTAAAACAATGCAGCTATGTAAGAACATGGATCATTCCCAAAATATAATTACAAATGAGCCTCTTACATATGTACCTTAAGAATGTAAACAAACTCAGTGAGAGATGTGAGCTTGCTTTTGCTGGGTAATCTCATTTCTATTAGGTCTAATGTGAGACAAAGTAACTCTCATCTCCTCATCAACATAAAGAAGCCTTTGTCTTTTCTGATCTTTCATATTTGCGAGAGCTGAAGATCCCAGTTTACAACAATATGTCGTGGAGATACTGTTTCTGGTTGTGTATATGTGTACACTTCACAGACTCATGTGTAAACCAATTGACAGAGTATAATCAAATGATGCCTGTTGTCTTTGTCCATGGAGTTTTCTTGGCAGGGATACTGGAGTGGCTTGCCGGTTCCTCCTCCAGGTGGATCACGTTTGGTCACAACTCTCCATTATGACCTGTTCATCTTGGGTTCAGGAAATCAGCCCTGAGTGCTCACTGGAAGGACAGATCCTGAAGCTGAGGCTCCAATACTTTGGCCACCTCATGAGAAGAGAAGACTCCCTGGAAAAGACCCTGATGTTGGGAAAGATGGAGGGCACAAGGAGAAGGGAACGACAGAGGACGAGATGGTTGGATAGTGTTCTCGAAGCTACCAGCGTGAGTTTGACCAAACTGCGGGAGGCAGCGGAAGACAGGAGTGCCTGGTGTGCTCTGGTCCATGGGGTCACAAAGAGTCGGACACGACTAAATGACTAAACAACAACAATCAAATGATGCAACCAGGCCTATATCCCGAGGATAAAACTCCAGAGCATTCATTGTAAGACCATTGCTTTTTAACATACAACTTGCATCTAAGGAAACATCCCACCCCGGCCCCCATTAGCCTCCAACAAATGCCCCACAGAATTATGCTATGCAGTTCTGGAAATAATGTTGACCTGACTGAAAAACATTCCATAGTTACCAGTTTTTGGAGGTTAACTGCATATTGAGTGTTTGAAAAACGTATTAATGTTTTATGGTTTAAACAACAGATGCATTTCAGATTTATTGCACCTGTTCTGGAAAAGTTATTTTTTTTTTTTATAATATATTTATTAAAGTTTTCAAATAAAGCATATATTAGATAAGCACTTATCATTGTCCATTTAACATCTCTCAATTGTTACATGGGACTCCCCCACACCTCCCGCATACACTTACATCATTATTAAATTAGTTTCAAACAAATTATCATTTAATTCATCTTAATTAATAATCTTAATTTGGTTTGACATATAATTCAACCTTAAATCTAATTTAATGGTAGACAATTGTCTGCACTGGCATCCAATTCAGCACTCAGCCAAATTACAATATTTTTGTAAATAAATCTTAAATTTCCTCCAGTCTTCTTCCATCCTTTCTTCTCCCTGGTCTCGAATTCTGCCGGTCATCTCGGCTAGTTGCATATAGTCCATCAGTTGCATCTGCCATTCTTCCACAGTGGGTAGCTCCTGAGTTTTCCAATTCTTGGCAATTAATATTCTTGCTGCTGTTGTTGCGTACAAAAAGAATGTTCTGTCCTCTTTTAACACACTCTGGCCGACAATACCCAGGAGAAAGGCCTCTGATTTCTTAGTGAAGGTGTATTTAAACACCTTTTTTAATTCATTATATATCTTCTCCCAAAAGGCCTTCACTCTAGGGCAGGTCCACCAGAGGTGAAAAAATGTTCCTTCATTTTCCTTACATTTCCAACATTTGCTATCAGACGAATGGTATATTTTAGCCAGTTTAACAGGGGTCATGTACCATCTATACATCATTTTCATCACATTTTCCTTCAACGCATTACATGCAGTGAAGTTCAGCCCAGAGGTCCACAACCTTTCCCAATCTTCAAACATAATATTATACCCAATATCCTGCGCCCATTTTATCATTGTTGATTTTACCATTTCGTCATGTGTGTTCCATTTCAGCAGCAAGTTATACATTCTTGAAAGTACCTTAGTCTTAGGTTCTAACAGTTCAGTTTCTAACTTTGACTTTTCCACTTGGAATCCTAACTTTTTGTCATTTTTAAACACTTCTTTAATCTGAGCATAGTGTAACCAGTCTCGCACTTTGTCTCTCATCTTTTCTAAACTCTGCAATTTCCAGTTGTCACCATCCTTTTCTATTATCTCCCAATATTTTGGCCAGTTGGCCTCCATATTGGCTCTTTTCCGAGCCTTAGCCTCCAGGGGTGACAGCCACCTCGGAGTTTTATTCTCCAGTAAGTCTTTATATTTTGTCCAGACATTAAAGACTGATTTTCTGACAATATGGTTCTTGAAGGCCTTATTTATCTTAGCTTTATCATACCATAAATATGCATGCCATCCAAACGCATTATTAAAACCTTCCAAATCCAAGACATCCGTATCTTCAAGAAGTAACCAATCTTTTAACCAGCAGAAAGCTGCAGCTTCATAATACAACTTTAAATCTGGCAGGGCAAAGCCCCCTCTTTCTTTCGCATCTGTTAATATTTTAAATTTGATTCTGGGCTTTTTGCCCTGCCAGACAAATTTAGAAATATCTTTCTGCCACTTCCGGAAGCACTCTGTCTTGTCTACAATCTGCAGTGTCTGAAACAAAAATAACATTTTTGGCAATACATTCATCTTGATGGCAGCTATTCGGCCTAACAAAGAAAGTTTTAGTCTTGACCAACTATCCAAGTCTCTCTTAATCTCTGACCAACATTTTTCATAATTATCTTTAAATAAACTCAGATTTTTTGCTGTTATGTTTACCCCTAGGTATTTAACTTTTTTAACCACATTTAGTTCTGTCTCTTTCTGAAGCTGTTCCAACTCAATATCTGTCACGTTTTTCCCCAAAACTTTAGTTTTTTGCTTATTTAACTTAAATCCTGCCACTCGACCAAAGTTTTGAATCAGTTGTAGTACTCTTTTCAAACTAGACTCCGGCTCCTGTAATGTCAGAACTAGGTCATCTGCAAAAGCTTTAAGTTTATATTGTTTCGCTCCGACCTGAATCCCTTCCACCAACCGGTCCCCCCTAATCATATTCAGGAGCACTTCCAGAACCGAAATAAACAGTAATGGGGAAATCGGGCAGCCTTGTCGTGTACCTTTTTCAATTTTAAACTCTTCTGTAACCACATTGTTAACTATCAGTTTAGCCTTTTGTTCTGAATATATTGCCTCAATCCCGTTCTCAAACCCCCGTCCCACTCCCATTTCTTTTAAATTCCCCTTCATAAATTTCCAAGAAATGTTGTCAAAGGCTTTCTCCGCGTCTATAAAAATTAAAACTGCTTTAGTGTTTATGTTTGTTTGTAAAAGTTCCAATATGTCTATGATGTTCCTTGTGTTAGTAAACATATGTCTGCCCGGGAGAAAGCCTGCCTGGTCTTTATGGATTATCTCACTTAAAACTTTCTTAAATCTTCGTGCCAAAACATCTGCAAATATTTTGTAATCCACATTTAAAAGGGAGATGGGACGGTAATTCTTGAGTTGTGTCTTTTCAGTTTCTGACTTTGGAATCAATGTGATAAATGCTTCTTTCCACGATTCAGGCGCCTTCTTCCCCTCCATTATTTCATTACTGACCTCCAACAAAGGTTGTATCAAATAATCCTTCAATGTCTTGTAGTAGTTAGAGGTCAGTCCATCTGGCCCTGGTGATTTGCCCTGTTTCAGACTCAGGATGGCCTGTTCAATCTCTTATCGTGTTATTTTGCCATTTAAAATTGTTCTATTTTCTTCTGACAGCTTTGCTAATCCATTTCTCTCCAAAAATTGTGTAATCTCTATTTCATCTTGTGGCCCTTGAGTATATAACTTTTTAAAATACCTCTGGAAGCACTTTCTAATCTCTGTTCTGGAAAAGTTAAGCTGTTTTTTCAGTTAACATGTCTTGTGTGGATGACTCTGGGAAAAGGAAGTGTTGCTAGCTCTTGCATCAAATGGTAAAACCAAGAAATGGGGCCACGGTGCATTTAAAAAGATATCTAATCAGAACTTTTTAGAAATTTATCAGCACAACATTTGAAAGACATGCCTCTTCAAACAACTCTGCAGCCACTCCACACCAGGAAAAGCTGGGAACCAAGCATGGAAAGTCAAGTAATATACAGGTATGCAGACCCTCCCAAACTTCTGAAAATAAGAGAAAAGCATAACTGTAATTGACCCCCCAAAGACATAGTTCTCTTAAACTACAGATAAGATGGAATAATAGTAATGATAATAATGATAATGATAATGATAATAATAATAATAATAATAATAATAATAATAATAATAGGTCTTGATTGAACCACTTCACACTATCAACAGGAGCTCACATGACTGAAATTTAGGCTGCACCATGTAATTTCCAAGTCACTGGAAATAATAGTTCCACTTTACTCTGCACTGCTCAAATGGGGAACAGTGTCCAGTTCTTGGCACCATCATTTCCGGAGGACATAGAAAATTGGAACGGGTTCAGAGAATGGTAATGAATATTATCAGCAGCATGAGAAAGAAGTTCTACTAAAAAGTTGAAGGAAATAGGTTTATTAACCTCCAGAAGAGAAGACTGAGGAGAGGAGTTGAGAGAAGTAGAGAAGGGGACAAAGACCTGTTCTCTGCTGCCTCAGAGGGCAGCACTGGATTTAATAGGCTTAAATTACAGGATAGTACATTTCAGTTGAATATAGGGGGGGGGGGCTCTGGACTCTACAGCTCTGTGATTCTGAACAGTTCGACAACATCCAGGATTTTAACTGGGGCGGCTGCACCAGCTACCAATTTGTTTTGGGGCTCAATTCAAAGTGCTGGTTTCAACTTATACAGCCTTATGTGGCTCAGGATCTCAGTACCTCAAGGCCTGCCTCTCTCCACTGGTCCCTGTGATGATCATCTGAGGCCCTTCTTCATGTGTGCCCTCTATGGGAGGTTTAGAGAAGGGCCTTTCCAGTGGTGGCCCCTTACTTGTGAAATGTTCTCCCCAGGAAGGCATGGCTGGCACCATCTTTATCTATTTTCAGGTGCCACAAAGACTTTTCTCTTTACACAGGTTTTGACCTTTTAATTTGAAGAGTCACACTGTGGATTCTTTCAGTGGGGTGGGATCAGTAAGTCCTGAATTGTTTTATATCTTTAGCTGTGTTATTAGATTTTTATTGGGTATTCTTAAATGGTTTCAATGTACGTCACTTGGGGTCTCTATGTAAGAAAAGCAGCTAACAGATATAAGAAAGAAACTACGCAAAATACAAGAGCATCATCAAGAGCATCAGCCAAATTCATGAAGAACAAAGTCCAAAAATGGTTATTAGTCATAGCAAGTGGGGCCCTGTGACAAAATGTTACAGCGAGGTGTGTTTCCTGCTCAGGATACTCCATTCCATTCCTTTTCACTTTTGGGTATCCCATCCCCAACAGTCAATCTGCACTCAACAGCCACTGACCATGCTCAGTCCTAATTGGGTTATTTGGGTTTCCCCCCACTCTTTAGGGCAGGCATCCCCAAACTTGGCCCACCAGCTGTTTTGGGACTACAACTCCCATCATCCCTAGCTAACAGGACCGGTGGTCAGGGACGATGGGAACTGTAGTCCCAAAACAGCTGGAGGGCTGAGTTTGGGGGTGCCTGCTTTTAGGGATTAAAAATAAATAAATAAATATCTTTTTTAAAGCCTTGGATTTCCCCAAGACTATGGAAAGTTCTTTCTTGTTTGAATGTGTGCTGATTTGGATACAGCACTCTGAACATCAGAAACAGGAGAAGTGATAGCTAGTATAGAATCTTCATCTTCAGAATCATAGTATCATAGAACAGTAGAGCTGGGAGGGACATCTAGTCCAGTCCCCTGCAGTGCAGGAATCTTTTGCCCAACGTGGGGCTAGAACCCACAAATAGCATGCCAGCGCATATCTGTTTGTGGGGGGGGGGGGGTCTGGGGAAATTGCAGGAGATGGTTACTGCCTTCATGCGCTGCTGGTAGGCTCTGATGGCTACTGCAGGAAATGGGAGTCTGGACTAGATGGGACTTGTTGCGGTTTGGCAGGCCTGTGTTCTTAGAAGCTGGACCTAACAATTGCTTTGAAAATTGTTAATCTGCCTCTGTTGGTAGCTTAATTGCTGTTGTTAATACTGCTACTACCACATTTATTTATCTCCAGCTCTTCCACTGGAAGTACCTAGGGCAACCCATAAAGCCTCGTAATATAATCAATAGAACTGCCAGAACAGCTTGCAATTTCTAAAAGCAGCTAACAAATTAACATATAACACAACAACCTAAAAACAAACACATAATGGATATTAATATTAGTATCAAAGCTCCCATCTCTTGTTAGTAGTACAGGATCAGGCATGTGATAAGTACTCTGTTGTTTGTTTCCACCAAACTGCAAGCAATGCCAAAAAAGGGGAAAAAGCAAAAGGCTTCGTTTTCAATTATTGCAGATCAATGCTTTCTAAGTGCCTTTCCACTATCCGAGTTCCACCTCTTAGATTATTCTTTGCCTTGTTCATGATGATACACCAAGAACATAATCGCTTCCCACTCCTCCTGTGGGATGTCCAAAATTACCTTCAGAAAATTGAATCTGCCTTAATCCTACCCGAAATTTCACAGTACCTAATTACAGAATTGCAATCAATCATTAAAGCAAAAGAGACACCATTTGTGAATTTCACAGCTAATCTTATTGCAGACTCATGTCCTAGCAAGGGGCTTTTTAGTCTATGTGCTTGTCCCATTTCAAACTTAATTAAAGCTAACAATTTGCTTAAAGCCTGTCAAATTAAGGGGGGAAATTTCCCAGGGTAGGAAGAAAAATAACTCTTGGCTTAGGGTTCTGCAGAATGTATTTCCTTACTTCTCAGAAAACTTGACAGTAAAAACTCAGACGCCATCATCTACCATTGACAGCTGTCAGAAGAGACAGAAAAGGGGAGCTTCTAATGCCACAGTAATCATTTCCATAGATAAGTGTACAGTCACTTGCACAAGGCTGCTCCTGGAGACACTCAGAATTCACTCCTATTATTTGGTTAGCTTATTTCACCCTTTATACCCTGTGCCTTCCTCTTTTGCAAATGCACAAGGGTTCCTGAAGAGGTCACCTTTCGTACATTAGAACACATGAATGGCAGAACACACCAGTGTCCCATATAGGGCTTCTCTAGATAACCTATGTATTCATCATCCATCCCAATTTGCTTGCACTAAGCTTACATGGGGGTTAGATTACTTCATTCTGATTTGTTTACAGAGTGCTAAAGAATGCGGGTGGCGCTGTGGTCTAAACCACAGAGCCTAGGGCTTGCCGATCAGAAGGTCGGAGGTTCGAATCCCCGTGATGGAGTGAGCTCCCGTTGCTCAGTCCCAGCTCCTGCCAACCTAGCAGTTCGAAAGCATGTCAAAGTGCAAGTAGATAAATAGGTACTGCTCTGGCAGTAAGATAAACGGCGTTTCTGTGCGCTGCTCTGGTTCGCCAGAAGCAGCTTAGTCATGCTGGCCACATGACCCGGAAAAACTGTCTGTGGACAAACGTCGACTCCCTCAGCTGGTAAAGCAAGATGAGTGCCGCAACCTCAGAGTCTTCAGCGACTGGACCTAACGGTCAGGGGTCCCTTTACCTTTACCTAAAGGATGAATATTCTTCCTGCATTTTTCCTAATTTGTTTGTAGGGTCTTCTCCTTGGTAATGCATCCACCCACCCCATACTTTTCAGTGCATGTCCCCACCACTTTCCTAATCACGAAAGTCATTAGAAAAAAAAGTGGATCTATTTCATTTGGGCAGCAGTTTGTTTCAATCCCTTTTATTGCTCCAGTGCCTCCTGCAAAGGGGTGCCTGTCTGGAGACACCCATAGTTCATAAGTGCATTTCTGACAGTGACCAAGCATGTGCACCAGGGTAGTAGGGATGTGCCCAAATGGCTGCCTCCAATTTGCCTGTGTTTTCATAGATGGCTGAACTGGGGTTATCTGTTCAGTTCTGTTTTAGGAATCAAAATCCAACCCTCAAAATGATCCTTGAAATTGCTTCAGGACAAAGGGAATGCTTGCAATTCTAGAGTAAGGGGGAATAACCTTCAGTGTGCCCTCGCCTTTCCTCTTTGGCCTTTTTCTTTCAAAAACTTGCTAAAGCTGCTGTCACACTGGAAAATATAAATGGTAGAAGCAGCAGAGCCCACTGCTACTACCACAGTGCCAAATCTGCTGGATTATGTATAGTATTCAGCTAAGTTTACTCAGAATAGACACACTGAAATTAATGGACCACAGTCTTGTAGCTGTGAATTCCAAAAGTTACCTGTGGGCTGGAAAAAAAACAAAAAGCCATCCTTTCAACTCTATAAGTCTCTGATTCTGTGACACAGTTGCCTGTGTTGTAATAATAATAATAATAATAATAATAATAATAATAATAATAATAATAATATCCCGCCCATCTGGCTGGGTTTCCCCAGTCACTCTGGGCAGCTTCCAACAAAAGATTAAAAATATATTAAAACATCAGTCATTAAAAACTTCCCTAAACAGGGCTGCCTTCAGATGTCTTCTAAACATCAGATAGTTGTTCTTCTCTTTGACATCTGGTGGGAGGGTGTTCCACAGGGTGGGCGCCACTACCGAGAAGGCCCTCTGCCTGGTTCCCTGTAACTTAGCTTCTCGCAGTGAGGGAACCGCCAGAAGGCCTTTGGAACCAGATCTCAGTGTCCAGGTTGAATGATGGGGGTGGAGACACTCCTTCGGGTATACAGGACCGAGACCATTTAGGGCTTTAAAGGTCAGCACCAACACTTTGAATTGTGCTCAGAAACATACTGGGAGCCAATGTAGGTCTTTTCAATGAGTGGGAATTGGTGTGTGAGCTGCTCCCAGCTCGGTTAAGGCATGCCAACAACTGGTCTGCAGTTAGGCTAGAGACTTCTTAGCCTGAGTGGGGAAGCAACACTTAAAAAAAAAAAAAAGAGGCTTTATTGTTTTCATTCCTTTTCTGACAACCTATTCCAGTTTAAAAGCATAAGCTTCATTCCCAATGTGAAATGCAAGGGCTTTTGGCTGCACTTAAGTAAAGCTGTAAGCAGAGTGTCATGACTTGCACAGGTGTTCTGCAGATCACTCACTCCAAGTTCCACTCGGCGGCACCTTAATGGAGACAGATTCTCCCTTTTTCCAATCATACTGACTGTTCCTGGACAGAATCAAGTTACTCTGAATTAGGTCTGGGCTTTCTGTCATGGCTGAACTGAGACGTCACAGCTCAAATCATTGCCTGAGCTATGAGAAATAGTGGCAGCTAGCTGAGAAAAGACTTGAGCGCTCGGCTGTGACCAAGTGGGTGTTCCCAAACCTCTCCTCACAATTGGGAACTTCGCAAACCATTTTTCGTCAGAGAACTCCAGCTTAAAATCCAGTGTAGTAGCATGAGGCATAGGTACTGGATAGCATGAACAGAGTAAACAAGGCTCATTTTGAAAATAAAAACAATCACTTATTCACACTCTTGTTTTTTGTTATATGTCTGGAAACTCAAAGTATGGTGTGGGCAATTACAGTAGGTCGGTCACAGTGTCTTTTTTTTTTTTTTTAAAAAAGCTTTCAATTGGCCCGATTCTCGGGCGAGTACTGTATTTTTCTGTGTATAAGACTAGGTTACTTTCTTAAAATATTGTGCTAAAAACTTGGGGTCGTCTTATACACGGATAGTGGAGAGGTGGTGGCTGCTGTGGCGTTTTTGCTAGTGATTGGTGGGTGCTGCAAGGTCCACTGGCTATTGGCTGCTGCGGCAATTGGGTGGGCAATTGGTGCTTCCATTTGGTGAGTGTGCAGCTGATTGTTTGCTTTGCCGATGTGCGTGTGATTGCAGGTGAGCGATTTTTGGCAAGTCTGGGCAATCTCCCCCCATTTTCTTTATCTGGAGTCCCAAAAAAGAGGGGGCATCTTATACATGGGGGCATCTTATACACGGAAAAAAACAGTACTTATGTGCTACTTAATGTTTTAGGTAGGGTTGCCATATTTCAAATAGTTAAAAATCCGGACAGAAAAGTTGTTGCACTACATTTTTGAGCTCTTTTTATGGAAAATCGGCAAAAATGACACTGCCGACATGGGTTGCCACACTTCCAGATTTTCACGTTTTTCCGATTTTCGGCCAGACACTGCTGCCATCTGCAGTATTCCGCATATGTCTGGGAAATTCCGGACATATGTTGTTGCTGTTGTTTAGTCGTGTCCGACTCTTCGTGACCCCGTGGACCAGAGCATGCCAGGCCCTCCTGTCTTCCACTGCCTCCCGCAGTTTGGTCAAACTCATGCTGGTAGCTTCGAGAACACTGTCCAACCATCTCATCCTCTTTCATCCCCTTCTCCTTGTGCCCTCCATCTTTCCCAACATCAGGGTCTTTTCCAGGGAGTCTTCTCTTCTCATGAGGTGGCCAAAGTATTGGAGCCTCAGCTTCAGGATCTGTCCTACACTGAGCACTCAGGGCTGATTTCCTTAAGAATATGGCAACCCTGTTTTAGGGTGACCTGGGGAGCTAGGACTGAAAGGAAGATGGGCTGGAAATACCACAGACTTTTGAGGGGGCGGGAAAGGAAGGTAGTAAGAAGCAACAGTCACCAGCTATGACTCTTGTCATGTTTGTTACTGAGGACAATAGCCAACCCATCTTGTTTGACATGCTACTCAGAATTGATCTGGCATGGGTATCCATGCCAATGCCATTCATTCACTCATTCATTCAATCTTTCTCTAAAGCACTTTCTGAAAGTTGGCTGGCCTCCTGTCAACTATAGCTTCCACAATGCATTAGTTTAGGATATGCCTGAACTCAGCTTGTCTGCCAGACACATCTGCACATTAAACTCCAGTGTCCAGAATAACCACACATGAGTTGCAGCACAAAACAGAAAATGAGACAATTTTTTCCTACTAATTATACCAGTAGGCACAAATTTGAAGTACAGGGTTGCATTCAACTACGTGTTACTCAGAGCAAAACCCACTGAAATTAATGAATCTTAGACAGCAATGCATGTTGACTTCAATAGGCCTACTCTGAGTAGAACTAGCACTGAATACCACCCATAGGAATTTTGCCTTGAGTTGTGAATGGTGATGGGAAAGTTGCCAGGTCCAAGTAGGGGTCAATTTCAATTTCTCTCAGTTTCTCATTTGTCCAGTCTTAAGTTCGGTTCTCCAAATTTCCACGTCAATTTAGGATTTATTTTTTTAAAAAAAGTCCTCATGAAAATTCATCAGCATTTAATTGCATTTCCCCTGATACACTAGTTTGCATGCAATTTTATCTAATATACACTTTTAAAAAAAGCAATTCTCCCTAATACAATGCATCTTTGTAAGTTAATTTGACCAATCTATATACTTCTCTGCACAATTTGTCCCAGTTTATGTATTTTGCACACATTATGAAAATTGCAAAATTGGGAGAAGCACGAATTTTGAAGGATGGCTCTGCTTCTGTTCTTGAATTATTTTTGGAGGTGCAAATTAAATAGGCTCACCTTCAGATGCAAACTAAATTGAATTATTCCTTCATCTCTAGTGGCAACTACAGTCCTGTCTTTAAAGGTTTTTGAGAGAACTTTGCAACAACCCCCTTTTCCAGCTCAAGTGAAGGCTTCCCCGCCTTCAGTTTAGCTCAAAGTCTGAATTCATCAAAATGCGTTCTTTAGTGACCATGTTACATGAAATAAAATATCCCGCAATGATGAAATAACTCAGGCTACTGTAACAAGACATAAGGCATGGCATGCAAAAGTGCTCTTAAAAACCATGGCATACCAGTTAAAACTGGAGCAAGAGCCATTTACACTATTGATTTCTCTGTGACATTAAGGGTCCAAATTCAATCATTATTCTCTTTGGTTGTCAAAGGTTAATAACAGCTGAATTTTGGACCAAAGAATCAACACAAACATTGCCAGGTAAAAACAGTAAATTGTTTCCATCTGAAGCAAAGTCAATACACAACTCTTTTCTTCTTTTTCTTTCAAGTGACAGCTTTTTGTGAAGGCCTGGGGAGAAGAGTAAGAGAAGGAAATACCTTCCTCCTTTCAAGCCCACTGGTTCTTCACTAACCAGTTCCTCCACTAACCTACTCATCTTCAGTCAATTCTGCCAAATATTTGATCACTCTCCCACAGAAAAGGTCTGTTCTCTACTTTCCATATAGAAAATAGTTTCATGGGGAAAGAAAGTGGCTTTCATATTGCTCCTCAAATTCAGTTCCCCAGAATTTCCATTTAAAATGTGTTAGGTAGAAGTAGGGTTGAGCAAATGTGTCAATTTTAGTTTCTCTCAGATTCTCATTTTTCCAGTCTCAGGTCGATTCCTCCACATTTCCATGACAGTCTTCTTTTCTTTTCTTTTCTTTTCTTTTCTTTTCTTTTCTTTTCTGAAGGCCTCATGGAAATTCATCAGTGTTTTATTTTGAATGTCTCTTAATATATACATTTGAATGCAATTTTGCCTAATATACGTCTTCATGAAAAGCAATCTGCTATCACACAAGGCATTTTTTGTATGCTATTTCCATGAGTGTATGCATCTTTGCACACACTTACCCCTATTCTTGAACATGTTACTTGGCTGAGGACCCCATTACAAAATTTGAATAAGTGCACATTTTGAATGATGCCTGTATTTCAGTTCACACATTGCTTTTATATGTGTTGGAAGCCTCCCAGAGTGGCTGGGGCAGCACAGCCAGATAAACAACAATAATTAATTAAAATGTGAACTGAATTGAACTTCTCCTCCATCTCTAGGTAGACAGATGCTTACTATTTCCTCAGTTCCCAACATGTTCACAACAGCATTTCCTGGGTCTCAGTCCCTGCAGTGGCAATCCCAACCATCCCTCCTCACATCGAATAGTTCGCACAAAGGGTGAGGTCAGGGATCCAGGGAAAGACAGTGGGTAGAATTGACTGAAGTGAGTGTGAGAGCACAACAACTTTGGGTCGCAGAACCAAAGCTTCCTTCCTTCTCTTTCCCTCATGCATCCTCCATATCAACTCCAGATGGTTGGGGAAGGAGCAACCAGAGCAAATTGTGAGAGTGCAAGGACAGAAAGGAGAGGGGATGTTTTCTTGTGTGAGTGGAAGTTATTCCACTCATGCAATGACTTTGAAGGATACAATCCACTGACAGACTGAGGACGACTGCGGTTGCTCTAAGGTCCAATTCAAAGTGGAACCAAAGAAGCAGATGTATAAAGTCCAGTTTCACCCTTCCCTGCCACATCACACATCACTAAATATCTGCACGATTGAATTAAAAATGTTCCATGCAAGTATCTTATTTATGCCACTGAAAGATGCAAAAGAATTAGCTGTAGAGTGCCCTTTTAAACTGATAGCCAATGGGGGAAAAATAGACTTTCCTGACTCTTACAGGGCAAAACATTTTATCCTGACCATTTCTATAGGAGTAAAATAGTATTTCTTCTATCACTGTACAAAAAGGTGGTAGGTGGTATGATTAAACAATATTTCAACTCTTTAGTTCATGCAGAGGTTACCTGCCAGAGGGCATAAAGGTTTGATTAGGTTTATGTCGGACATGAGAAATTTCAAAGGAAAACCATACACCTTTTCTAATATATGAGTGCTGCACCTACAAATGACTTCTTTTCATGTGGCCAGGTATGGCAAGCATTTAGTCCCTTTCTGATTACTAACAGGAAGAAAAGAATAGGAATCACGGGAAAATAATAATAACAGTCTTTCATACAATCAAGGGGGTGCATTAAAGAGCATAAAGATTATGTACTGGCTAGATCTTTCATTTTTATTTGGTTTTGGAGCAGAATAGATTGTTGATGGTATTTGATCTGAACCCTGATCAAAAATAAAATGGAAAATGATTTTAAAGCCTTGAAACTGCTCGGTTTGGTAATTTCAACAGTCCATCTAGCCAAGCTCACTGTATCTAAGAACACCTCCTCCTGCGTTTAAGGAACCTACGAGGTGTAACAAATTCCTTTAGAGCAGTGATGACCAAACTTGGCCCTCCAGCTGTTTTGGGACTACAGTTCCCATCATCCTTGACTACTGGTCCTGTTAGCTAGGAATGATGGGAGTTGTAGTCCAAAAACTGCTGGAGGGCCAAGTTTGGCCATCACTGCTTTAGAGAAAGGGACACATTCAGGCAAGCTAATGGCATCAATCCAATGTCTGTGTACTAAAGCAGAGATAGCGAACCTGTGGACTCCAACTCCCATGAGCTCCAGCCAACACAGTCAATGGTCAGGAATGATGGGAGCTGTAGTCCAAGCGCAGATTCCAACAGGACCACAGATCCCCCATTGCTGTACTGTAACCTTGTGCTGAGGCTACACTGACGTTGGTGCATGTGAGAACATAATAACACAATAAGAGTTCTCCTGGATCAGAACAAACATTGATCTTCTTCCAAGTTGGTCTCCTGTCCCCTTCTCCTTGTGGTCACTCAGTATCCAGCCGTTCCCTGACTTCTGTACCTTTCCCATCTCTATAACAACCATTTTGGGGTGTTCCAACCAGGAACCGTACACAATGTCCCAAGGGTGTTTACACCATGGATTTTATACTGGCATTATGCTATTGGCAGTTTTCATTTCTTTCTTTTCAATTTCTAAGAATCCTTAACACGGAATTCATCGTTTTCACAGCTACTGCAAACTGGGCTGAAGTTTCCATTAAGCTATTTACCGTGGCTCAAAGACCTATTTACTGGTCAGTTACTGCAAATTCAGACATGCATGGGAGTATATAGTGTGGTGTAATGGAAAATGTTAGACATTGACCAGAGAGAATTGGGGACAAAGGAACATAGGAAGTAGGCTTTATATTAAGTCAAACCATTTATACCTCTAACTCAGTATTGTCTACACCAGTGATGGCCAAACTTGGCCATCCAGTGGTTTTTGGGCTACAACTCCCATCATCCCTAGCTAACAGGACCAGTGGTTAGGGATGATAGGAATTGTAGTCCCAAAACAGCTGGAGGGCCAAGTGTGGCCGACAGTGGTCTACACTGACTGACGGTGGCTTGCTGGGGTTTCAGACATCTATCTTTCCGAGATCTACCTTGAGATTTTAAGGGTTAGACATGAGACCTTTTGCATGCAAGTATATGTTCTATCTCTGAATTACAAGCCTTCCTTCAACAGGTTCAAATCCCTGCTGAGGCACAAAGGAAACTGGGTGATCATCTCTGACCTAATTTTTATGAGGGGGAAGGGGAATGAGCCATGTGCACCACCCAAAACGTCTGGAGGGCGTGATAAAAATGGAACAAATAAATATAAATCATTGAACCAAAGGTAATAATTTAACCATATTATTAAATTAAACAAATTAATATATTGAAGAAATAAATATAAATAATTGAATCTCTGCTGGAGGGGGGGGTCATTGGTTTGTCTTTCTTTTCCTTTTGTTTTATTCATGTTGTCAATTTTTTTTTTTATGTTGTGAAGTGCCCTGTGATTTTTGGATGAACATCAGCATACAAATTAAATAAATAATACCAGGAGTTATTAATAAGGTTACCTTATTATTAAATGTTATGGTCCGCTTTAAAAACACTCACCGTTTCTGGATTCTACAGTGATATTGGGAGAAAAAAGCTTCATAATGGTTTGTACTTTCAAAGTCTGCCTTCAGGCTGAATGACAGTAAATGCAGCAGATATGTTTGTTCCAGATACCCTGAGGTTAGCTATGGTGAATGCAGGCTTGAAACTGTGACCGGTTTTGTGTAGAGGGATGGAAAGGCCTGTCCATTTCTGACCTGTGTCAGGTTCAAGAGAGGAGATTACAAGAAAGCAAATTCTCACTGAACACCAGGAAATCTTATTGTTATTTCTTGGAATTTGACTTAAGAACAAGGAATGCAGAGGAGGAGGGGTGGGGTTGTTTTTTTAAAAATGTAGGAATAAAACATATTTGGAAAGCAGCCAGCAGCAAAAGGAAGACATGGAACTAAATGAGTTATTGGTATATTCCAGTAACAGTAGTAATTTTGTCCTTGCTAGAAAGCAACAGCAGGAGAGGAGATTAAAGAAAGCAACAGGGAGAAATGGAAAACAGATACCCAGAAGGCAAAGGGAAAGAAAAGCAGTTAAAGCACACAGAACTCAATAAAGAAATAGGGGGAAATTATATATGACCTAGTAAAATACGATAAACAAATAAGGGAAAAAAAATGCTAACGAGAAATGGCAACAAAGCTGAAAGAAAAGTAAAAGGTAAAGGGCTGATTTGTGCTTGGTTCAGTCTCGTTGCTTGTCAATCCAACTTGAATTAACCAATGATTGCTGGATGGGTGAACAGTTTCAATCAATCAAGAAAAAAATATATCAATCAATCAATCAAAACATTTGATGTTTGAGCCAGAGGTCATAATGAGATCAAGCAGACAAAAAGCTTAACTCAACTGTGGGCAGACACGGTTCAAAATATAATAGGAGTTGTCACAAACTGTTGCAATTTAATCTGCAATGGAAATACATCTTTATAAGCCTCATGCACTACAAACAAAAATTGATAACTGCTTCTTTAAGATTCAGAGGGGTCTCATGTCTCTTGCTTACTAGCTAGGCTCGTGTCCCTCTGAAATGTATGCCCCAGATCTGCTAGCAGAATTTTCCAAGTGAGATACTAGAGCAGGGCCTATTACTAAATGACTGGGCCCAAGACAAAGGTCACTGAAACATCACAGGTATTTAGCCTTGCCTTGCGGCTGAGATGCTTAAAGTCAGCTGGTCAATTTTATTTTTAACCCTTGACCTCATCTAGCCATAACAAATTCTTTCGAGGAACCATCAATCTTCAGTCCTTGCTAGGTTGTAATTATAGTTCCATCCAACACGGGATAAAGTGAGAGTCTGGATTTCTCCCATAGGGGGAACATTATTTCATTGGAAGGTACCGATATTTTTCCCAAGAATGAAAATTAGGGTCGCATATAGAACATTAGTATATATACGTTAGTGCCACACTAGTGAATCACCACACTATTCCTGAGACACTGAAAAGCAAAGCTGTGTGCAGTGCTCACAGAGAAGAAAAAGGAAGTCTGCAAGAAATCCAGTTTTATATGTGTGTCTGTGTTGCATATGGTGCATTTGAGTTCTTGTATAATGCACAAGCGGGAATGGGTGAAAATCGAGAAGCAGCAAGTTTGGATTAATTTTGTCATGCAAATTTTGTCATAAGATTCGAAGCTCATTCATTGTTGGAGGCAGATAAGCATTTGACCTTCAAACAAACTTCTAATTTTGCAGCGTATTGGGGGGTAGTGGGAGGGGGAGAAAAGGGACACAGATGGCCAGATGGATACTTTCTGATATAGGATGGAATGGCACACACATGCTATTCCCCCCCCCCCTCTCTCAAGGTTTTGTGTTTCTAGTCAAGGTAAATCCTGAAGGGGTTTTTCATCAAGATAGAAATTCAAGCTTTCCCCTCTCCCCCACCCATTCCTTTCTTTTGCATAAGCCGTTTCCAACCTGTGCCAGCAGGAATAATGTATGCAAGTACTGGAAGCCTCTTGAATGTGTAGTCAGTGGGGAACAGCCTGGCTACATGCGTTTTTACATATCTTCGAGCTACAGCGGAATCAAAGAGCCAACTGCTGAATTTCAGAGCCCAAGGCTATCCTGTGGATTTATAAGACCCCTTGAAGGAATCAGATCCATAAGCCAATAATATACCAACATTATTATTATAAAAACATATATGTATATAACAGTAGTGGGTTTTGCTTCCCATATAAAGTGGATTTTTTAAATTTTAATATTTTATACTCTTCTATTATCTTTTAAACAAGTTACTCATTTAAAAGTTATTTCACTGGCTCGGAGCATCGCATTATGGAAATCGAGTCGGTGTTAACTTACAATTTTCATCCCGAAGAATGCTGTGCACCCCAAAACACTTCCTGATTGTTTTTATTTGAATTCATAAAGCGGCACATCCCATAAGCTTGGAACAACTTGCATTTCAGCTCCACTCTTCCTTGGTATAAACACACTTGTCACTTTCCTTTCCAACCTTCCCTTTTCCTGGCCCTTCCTTAAACAAGCAGGCATCTCCTTCTGAGGGGATGAATACTGTGACATTTCAGACAGATAGGTGCAGGGATTTTTGTGTGCAAGGAGAGTCTTCAAAGTTTTTAAGGGAGGGAAGAGATGCACACATACACATCGAGGATAAGCATACAACACAGAAGTGCCCCTAGCAAGTAATCTGCAAAATTTCAGAAGGATTGGTGCAGGGGCTTTTGTGCAATACTAGCTTCTAAAGTTGTGTGTGGGAGATGGCTACTTTGTTTTCTGCTCAGTTGATTTCAGCTGGTAAGTCCCTTCTACATGTCTTCCAAAAGCACTGCGATTGGATGTGAAAAAGAGAGCTATGGTAAGATTATCTTCTGATTTGAAGCTATAGCCATCCATCACAAAATAAAAGTTCCTCCTCTCGCTCCCTCCTGTCACATGGAGAGCTTCTGGAAATACAGCAATGAAAGCTTCTAAAGATTTCCCCTAAATAATTGTTGTCCCTTTTCTGGGACTGAGGCCCGAGTAGGGTACGTTATGTAAGGTTTTAATTGGTGTTCTCATGTGTGGGGCGGTGGTGGCAATACTGATTTCTATCATTGTAATTTTACGGTTGTAAGGTGCATTTGAAAAGCTTTGTCTGGAAAAGCAGCACAGAAAAAAATTAAAACAATAGCAAGAACCATCAGTCTGTTCTCTTAGACCTCTGAAGTGCTGATGTGGTCCAGAGGCTTTAGAAGATGCCTGATTCATGCCCCTTGGGACACAATGTCACCTCAGAAGATCCTCAGATTTTTTTCCAGAGCTGTCCAATTTGACTCTCGGTTCAAGATTGATCAAAACAGAATGCACACCACTAAATAATACATGTAAATCTGAAAGAGTTCCTGAAGTGACTGACATGTTTAGCCATTTATAAACAATCTCCTTTACTAATATGAACATGTTCATGGAGAGCTCACACAATACATCAGCATACTTTGTGAGTTTTTGTCCCCTAAAATGACATGGTGACAGTGTACCATGACACTGGAAAGTTGTCAGCAATACAGTCCAATACAATCCAAACAATACAAAATAAGAGGAGTGAGGCAACCTGTAAGTCACTGCCAAATAAACAGAAGGGCAGATACAGTCAAACATTGGATCCCCAATGCCGAAAACCCGGAAGTAAATGCTCCGGTTTTTGGAAGCCGAATGTCCAATGCGGCTTCCACTTGAGTGAAGGAAGCTCCTGCAACCAATCGGAAGCTGTGCCTCGGTTGTCAAACATTTCAGAAGCCAAACGAGCTTCCAGAATGGATTACGTTCGACAACCAAGGTTTGACTGTAATTAATTCAATGTAAAGGATCCATGAAACAGTCAAGTCTCAGCAGGATGGCAATAATGAGTCAGACCAGTTGGGCTTCCCGGATGAATTTGGGTGCTACAATTGAAAAGGCCCTGTCCTGCGTCCTCCACAAATTGGATTCTCAGCGGCCAAGGAATGTGGAGCAAGGCCTCAGGCACTGATAGTAGTGGACTGTTGTGTCTACTTTGGAATTTACAAGCGCAGGATTGGACCATCAGGCATTCAGTTAACAGAATGACAAACCCACCAGTTCAGAAGGAGCCTCATGTTGTCTCCTCGCCCAGCTTCTAATAGCCATAAAATGCCACGGCTGTAGCTAACCTTCTGTAAAACGCCTCTGAGCTCAAAATCGCTTGTACTGCATTTCCCCAGAGATGCTGGTCAACATTAAGAATGTATAAAGTACAATTCTCTCGGAGCATTTTGGCAACTATTTGTTATGATATTGCTTCCTGTCAAGCGCATAATGCAATTTTGTCTTCCATAAAAATAAACGCGCTCTCTCTCTGTGTGTGTGTGTGTGAAATCTCAGGCTCTTGTCATTTCCCACATTTCTGTCACTAAATATTTAAACAAGGGGAGGCCAGAGAATCCCAAGCTAGCAATCGGCTTCATGTAGTTTACCCCCCTAAGGTTAGACTGCGAATGAAATGGTGCTGCATCACAGAGGAGACTTAAAAGAGATAGCCATTAAAAGCCCTACCTGCCCACAGGCTAGGCCCATGCCTCTCTCTCCCATGCCATGCGGACAGGATAAATTTAACTCCAGGGCATCTGCTCCAGAAGCCTGTATGACATACAAGAAAGAAAATATCAAATATTAACTGCCAAAATGGTACACCACTTCAGTGAAGGTAATTTCCCAAATGACAAGCTGATGTGTAGATCTGTAACTCATGCCACATGTAATATCCCCACCCCCCAACAACCCATCAATATTTACTTTTGGTTTATGACTAATTCAGTGCAAAATGTAATTTGAAGAAACAAAACACAACAAACTTTTAAAGGGGTTACATTGCAAAACAAACTATAATCTGACACAGAGAACTTTCGTTAACCTCTCTTTCCCCCTTCCAAAAATACCTCTGGAATCGTGGCAGTTCTACTAATTATACTGAATAATCGTATGAGTAATATGCTGAATAATGATAGAAGTCCGGACTGTATCACTTCATAATGCAGGTGAAAGGCCAGAGGTGTATGAAATGGTTGAACATTTCTCCCAAGTAAAATATATAGGGAACAGATGCAACAGAGAATAGTCTGTATTAAACCCTTCTCTCTGATAGACTTGTATTCTACATGGCCAGAATTTCTCACAGTGGGTATTTTGTTAATTGTTTCAGATAACAGCTTATGGCTGGCGGTCTCCAAACACAGATAAATCCACTACATTTGTTTGATGTTGGTTTGCTTGTAAAATAGAAACAATCTTAGAGGGCGTTATTAATTCTGGAAACACATTAGGGTTCTGCAGAGAATGGACTTATTGGAGGATATAAACATACACGATACATATACCAGAAACTGTTACATAAAATCCAAGCTGGGAGGGGGCTGTGTCTAAAGACTTTACATGCTAAAATCTAACCAAATG
This sequence comes from Podarcis filfolensis, assembly GCF_964270895.1. Taxonomy (NCBI): domain Eukaryota; kingdom Metazoa; phylum Chordata; class Lepidosauria; order Squamata; family Lacertidae; genus Podarcis; species Podarcis filfolensis. The sequence continues at coordinate 25,943,209 of NC_139609.1, forward strand.
CAATTTGAGCTTTTCCACTGCAAGCCACCTCTTTGGGCTTAAATTGCCCCAGTCTTCCCTTGGGGGTCCATTCGTCACACTTTATTATCAGGACCACAGAGGTCCCAATCCTGGAAATATGCAGATGAGTTGCATGGTGCAGTGAAGTATGAGCAAAACAACATGTCAAGAAGGTTTGCAGATAAGACAGCAGTGTGAAAGAGGAATTGCTATTCATAGCTTGTATATATACTCCTCTGTGGATCAGCTGCACCATTAGGTAGAGTGGGGCAGCCACCTCAGGCAGCAGGTGCTAGGGAGTAGGAAGTGGGGCAAGGTGTTTGAAGGCAGATCTGTGAGTGCCAAGTGGCCTGGTCTGTGCATCCTTAGAGAAGCATCTCACCAGGTGATATGGAAGCAGCTCCTATCCTAGTTTCCCAGCAGGTAAGTCACTACCACATGCTGGGAGGGCGGCAGCAAGGTCAGTGCAGTACAGGTGCACCAGCAGGTAGGCTGGATTGGCTCTGACAGTGCATTTGCTGCTGTGGCAACAATGACCCACTGGCCAGGAAGCTATCTCCACCTCACCAGTCACTGCTATACCTAGCTAGCCTGTGGTCCTTGCCTTTCAATGGAGAACAGAATCCAGTTGCCAGCACTGAAGTTAAGATTCATCTGCATCCAGGTTGACTTTTTGTAAATGGAATTTTGGGGTTGGGTATCTTGTCCTTTGACTTGGACAGCAAAATGTCTTGGGCCAACCCTGCTCACCTTTGCCACTGGTGAATATATATATATATATATATATATATATATATATATATATATGCACTATGGTTTTCCCAGTAGTGATGTATGCAAGTGAGAGCTGGACCATAAAGAAGGCTGATCGCTGAAGAATTGATGCTTTTGAATTATGGTGCTGGAGGAGACTCTTGAGTGTCCCATGGACTGCAAGAAAATCAAACCTATCCATTCTTAAGGAAATCAGCCCTGAGTGCTCACTGGAAGGACAGATCCTGAAGCTGAGGCTCCAATACTCTGGCCACATCATGAGAAGAGAAGAGTCTCTGGAAAAGACCCTGATGTTGGGAAAGATTGAGGGCACAAGGAGAAGGGGATGACAGAGGACGAGATGGTTGGATAGTGTTCTCGAAGCTACCAGCATGAGTTTGACCAAACTGCGGGAGGCAGTGGAAGACAGAAGTGCCTGGTGTGCTCTGGTCCATGGAGTTACGAAGAGTCAGAAATGACTAAACGACTAAACAACATATATATATATATATGTAGTGTTTTAAAAATACCCCTGATAAATCTGTTTGACAAAGGAGTCACAGTGGGATAAAATGAAGCATGAATGATGTGCACTCGTGCATCAGAGGAATCAAAAGTTCCCTGCACTGGTTTCTGGATTTGCACACTGAGAAAGGTTTCATGGAACTAATCTCCCTACCAAGATCTGGTGGTGGCAGCAAATTTTCCTCTATGTGTTTAGTTCTTGAGCTCCCTCACCCCTCCACCAGTATGCACATAAGTGCAGAACACGAATGGGGAGATGGCAGATATAGTTGGCAATAAAATCTCATGATCACTTGAGGAAATCTCAGCAACTGCAAGTCATAAGGACTGTTGCTACTAATGAAGCCTGCTATCCCTTTTCTCACAATGTGTTTTGTCCAAGGAAGGTTGTTTGAATTGATCCTTAATCCCATTTAGGGTTCGCGGGCAAGGCTTCGAGGTAGGCCTCATCACAGAATAAATAATTATAATTGAGCTGCCCAATATTTGACTGTCTATCTAAAGGTTAGCAAAAGTCATTTAAGCCAAGGATCTGATGGCAAACACTCTTGCTGTTGATTCCAAAGTGAAGTCAAAAAAAGCGTACTGAGAATATGGGAGCAAGCAAGAGAGAAAAAAGTCGGCTAAACTTCTTTAAAGGTCAACATTTAATTGTGAGACAGGAAATAGGTCTTATATTATCTGAACACTTTCCCAATTGTTGTGAATTATGAAGGAACAGCAGGTCTGCTGTTAAAAGACTTGGGCCACGGAAATCTTTATTCAGGTCTCAAATACGAGGAAAAACCTGGTGATTTTTAGAGAATTAAGGTGTGGATTTCAGGAAATCTGTACTTGAAATGAAATACGTTATCTTCACCATTCAAGACACCACTAAAACAGGTCTAGCCCACCTAAGTAAATGCTCCTGCTCAGATGCTTATAACTCCAGACAAAGAAGAAGGGCAAAAGCAAAAATCTACCCCTTTGTCCCAACTTAAAAGCCCCAGGTCATTATGTGGAGAATGTTGGTTCCTCAAGGCTGCGTTTTAGAGGCTGCTTTGAAGTCAGGCAGCAACAAATGTGAAATGAAAGCTCAACAGAATTGTCTTGAGTTCAGGCTTGAACCTTCAAAATACCATTAGAATATCTTATCACCTGAGCCACAGACGACATGGCCTCGTCAGGCTATTAGTCTCCTCAGGAAACTGCATCTGTGTGCCATAATAGATGGGACTTTAACTGCAGACAAGCATGGAACTGTAGTTTTTAAAATCCCAATAGCTGCGGCAGGAGTGTGTGTGAACAGGAATGAGAAATGTGCACAGAAGATGCAGCAACATCTTCCACAATGCTTCATGAGGGGAATCTTAATGTACACATGCACCATAATTTATTCCTAGGCCAAGGGAAGGAGCATGTGAGAAGGGGGGGAATCTGGTTGTACTTAAATGGCCAGGGCTGTTCCAGTCACAAAACAACCATCCCAGACCAAAAAATTCTGAAGTCTATCTCTTTATTGAATTCAGAAACAAAGGATCAGCCCATGCAATGGAGGCTCCTGCATACCTTAGGGTGCTTTAAAAAAAAAGAAAGAAAGAAAGAAAAGAAAAAGAGGTGCCAGAGCTCACATGAACTTCTCCCTTGTTCTCTTAGAATGGCAGTGATTCCCACCTGAGGGGTGCTGGAACTGAGTTCCAGCTGGGAAAAAGCCCTGAGCTTTAGAACCTGTTTAGAATAAATGGTTTTATGTAACTTGCTTTTAATGGTTTTTAAATTGGCGCTTTTAATGAATATTTTAGACTGTCTACTATAAACCACTTAGAGGACTTTTGCCCTAGGAAGCGGTATATAAATTTTGTAATACACCCTTGAAATCTACTCCTTTTTAATTACTGAAGGTGCAGGGACACCATTTTCTGTTGTATCTGTCGCCCTTATTAGTAGATACTTATCTCAATACAAGGCAAACTCAATACAAGGCAAAGCAACCGTGGATTTGGTGAGTGGTTCTGCAGCCTTATCAAAGTCAGCGGTATTGCAATAGAGTAAGTGGTTTAAGAGTCAAAGCGGGGAGAGGGGGATAACTTCAGACAGTATTACACATACTTTCTGATTTAGCAAAGCAGGAAAAACCTATCTCCGTGTGCTTTAAAATTATTACTTAGGCATGGTTAGAATCTGGTTTGCATTTTGTTGTTTCTGAGCGACAGGAGTGACTTTTGCCTGCTGTGTGGCCATGGTTCAGAAAGTCTAAAGAGACCCATCAGAAGAAATGCTATCCATCATTTTCCTCAAGCATTCCCCTTCCTGTTGAGCTTCACAACCTACGCATGTGGGCTTGTTGTTATTTTTGTTATTTACTTCCATGACAGGTTGACCTTTAGTGTACATGGCTGGCCTCCTATGGAGACCTGACTGCATCTCCTCTAGGGCTTATGCACCTTGGAAGGTCACAAGTATTTGGCAGGGAGAGGGTTGTTTTCTTTCTTCTATTTTTTAAAAAAATGTTTCTCATGTAGGCCATAACCTGTGGGGCAATGTTGAGAATTTGCAAAATAAGAATGATTTTATCAGTTCTAGAAAAATAATACAGTGGTACCTCGGGTTAAGTACTTACCATATTTTTTGCTCTATAAGACTCACTTTTTCCTTCCTAAAAAGTAAGGGGAAATGTGTGTGTGCGTCTTATGGTGCGAATGCAGGCTGTGCAGCTATCCCAGAAGCCAGAACAGTAAGAGGGATCGCTGCTTTCACTGTACAGTGATCCCTCTTGTTGTTCTGGCTTCTGAGATTCAGAATATTTTTGCTTGTTTTCCTCCTCCAAAAACTAGGTGCGTCTTGTGGTCTGGTGCATCTTATAGAGCAAAAAATACGGTAATTCATTCCGGAGGTCCGTTCTTAACCTGAAACTGTTCTTAACCTGAAGCACCACTTTAGCTAATGGGGCCTCCTGCTGTTGCCGCGCCGCTGGAGCACGATTGCTGTTCTCATCCTGAAGCAAAGTTCTTAACCTGAAGCACTATTTCTGGGTTAGCGGAGTCTGTAACCTGAAGCGTATGTAACCTGAAGTGTATGTAACCTGAGGTACCACTGTAATCAAGAAGTAATAATTGAGGAGGGAAAAACCTGTCATGCTTTTAAAAAAAATATTATGACCAAATGGAATGATATACATGGCCAGTTAAAAACTGCTGAAGCAGAATTTCACAAAGTATACTCTTCATTCATTTCAGAAGAAGAGGAACTTGAACAGCAGGGATGAGGACCGAGGGCCCTCTAGATATTGGACTACAATTCCTGTCGTTCTGACCATGGTGGCTGGGGTTGATGGAGATCAGAGTTCCACTACAACTGGGTTCCTAATCCCTGTTGCACAATACCAACATTTATGGATGTAAACAGTGGAGACCTTTTTAGATTTTAATAAGGAAAGATGGGAAAATGAGATTTAGCAGTGCATCCCAGGCACTCAATCGGAAGCCGTGGAAGCCGCGTCAGACATTCGGCTTCCAAAAAACGTTCGCAAACTGGAACACTCACTTCCGGGTTTGCGGCGTTCGGGAGCCAAAACGTTCGAGCAAGGCGTTCAAGAACCAAGGTATATTTGTTCTGAGCACTTTCCTATTTATATCTCCTAATCACTACAATAACTGTATCAATATAAAAAATTATAATATTTTTACAACTACTTTGATCAAATTCAAATTTTCATGGGAGTATGCAATAAGTGAACAATTTATATATATATGAGATAGATATGCAAAAAGAGTAAGAGGCAGAAAATTAAACCATAGAAACAACACATTTTAAATGCCTTGGTGACCAAGAATGTCTTGATCTGACATTTAAAAGCTTGCATCATAAGTGCTGGGCATACCTTCCCAAATAGGGCATTCCAGTCAAGGTGCTACCACTGAAAAGGCCCTCTCCTTTATAGTTACATAGCACACTTCCTATAAGGAAGGTACTTGGAACAGGGTCTCAGCAGAATATCTTCAGGCAAGAGTAGACTGGTATGGGAAGACACAACACACTGCCTCAGGTATTTGGGTCTCATGCCATTCAAGGCTTTAAAGGTTAAGTAACCACACCTTGAATTCAGCAAACTATTTAAAAATGAATCTAGTTTTGAAGCAATGAGACATGCACCTTTTGCATTTGCCCCGACCCAGCTAGGGCCCTTTCATGTGTGGGGGTGAAATTACGGTACTCCTCCAAGTGAATGTTGCACATGTAATTTCATAGCCGAATCCACTAACCAGGGCTGTGAATGCTTTACTCTGGTAATATATTCCTAATGCAGATTATCAGCTGTTTAGGATGAGGCGTGGGACAACTGCTCATTTCTTTTCAGGAGGATCTCACTGGAGATGTGATGAAGAAAACAATCATTTCGTAAAACTGTTATTATCGTTTTGACGATTCCATTTTCTTTTGAGCCTATAGCCTAGCTAAACTGAAAGGGCCTTTTCCTGCTTGCTAGTTGTTTTCAGGTACTGCATATAGCAAATGTTCCTTTTGCAACACCGAAAACAATATAAACTATTAGAATCAATGGTGGCTATTGTATGCAGGAAAAGAGAATTGGCTAGGCATGGCAATAGTGGTTAATCTTCAAATGTTTTGTAGACAGATGAAAGACAATACAGTGGTACCTTGGGTTAAGAACTTAATTCGTTCTGGAGGTCCGTTCTTAACCTGATACTGTTCTTAACCTGAGGTACCACTTTAGCTAATGGGGGACTCCCGCTGCCGCCGCGCCGCCACCACAAGATTTCTGTTCTCATCCTGAAGCAAAGTTCTTAACCCAAGGTACTATTTCTGGGTTAGCGGAGTCTGTAACCTGAAGCATCTGTAACCCGAAGCGTCTGTAACCCAAAGTACCACTGTATTGGGAGGCAGTTAATGCGTACGAAAATTAGTCAAAGCCTTCATAAAGAAATATATTGAAAAAATGATTATACGCAATTACATGATATTATGATGAAGCCTGATCTGAAGAGCTACATGGTTTTGATTGGTTCAGGATGTTGACATTGGATTGCAACTGTTAAGATCGCTGCGATCCTTTGATTGGTAAAATGAAAGGGCGTGTGTAATAAGAAACATTGCTTTGGATTATGCTTTTAGGAGCCTCCTCCTCATTTTCGAGGCCATCCCTATCAATTAAGGGCCATCTTTTTACTTGGAGCCTGCTTCCTTTTATTTTGGGTTTCTGGGAGGGATAATGCCAGTCTAGGAACACCTTTTAAATTTCTCCAACAGCTGCACACTTGTAGATTTGGATTAGGTCCTAATATTTCACTTTATTTCTCCAAGGACCTGCAGTTTCATTACTGTGCGAGATTAAAACGGTACATTCAGCAGAATCAAACAGCAACATTTTCCCTGCCCCGTATCATTTGACACTGCAGATGGCGGAGTCCGTATTTTGATGCTCCTCTGTGGTTTGTTTGTTTTTAATCCTACCTACTCATGGGGGAGGGGGGAGAACATCAAGGGGAAGACTAAGCTTGAGTCCTCCTTCACACACGAGCTTTTGATGTACAGGAAAGCTCCCTCCATGCTCCCCATGGATGTATTCAAGTGTGCAAACCCCACCTGTAGTCTGCAGTGAAACAGTCCAGGGGAAAAAAAAATACCACTTGAATATCTAGAGTTCTGGGAAAGAGTAGACAGATTTGCAGCTTCATTTATAATTTCAGCGCACACATTGATGCACGCAATGCATCTTTCAGCCTATATATCACTGCCTTAATAAAGTATTTCTTGCATAACCTTGATAAACCTTGCTTTAAAGAGAGAGAGAGAGAGAGAGAGAGAGAGAGCGCTAAAATTCCAGGTGCTTGACCAAGATGTTTTCATTTGTACAAGTAGGTATTTATTTTATAGGAAAACCAACAAACTTCCATTATGTACAATAGCTTTTGTGCCGCCGCCACTTTTTTTCCTCCCTTTTGCAGATCTGTATTAGAAGCAGAACAGCATTAAATGAGCCTTTTATACTTTAAATATTCAAGAGTTTTATATTCAAAATTTCTTCTGGTGCTGTCAAACTAGAGTGCCTGAAGGCAAGGTAAGATCAAGTTAGGTTCTCAAAGGTAGAATTAAATTTTATCAGGGCATCCGTCATAATATGCGGGTTGCTTAAAATGCAAATAAAAAGTGTAGAGATTCAAAGGCTAAAGAATTTTCAGGTAGAATGCAAAGTCCAGGGGACCGCTTCTATGCAATAGAGTCATTTAATTTACATTTCTATCATTTTAATGAAAACACAGAAGAAACAAGCAATAATGGATATGTCTTAAGCTCTCGGTTTTTTGGTTGGAATTTCCTTTCTTTCGCAATCTCTCTCATGGAATAAAAAAAATAAAAAGGGTAAGAGAGAGGAAGGGAGGGAGAGGGAATAGGATGAGAAAGCATATTAAGAGGCCATTACCTCAGCCACTTTGGAAAGTTCAGTCCAATCGTCTTTATTATAGCTGCACATGATACTGGCGATGACAATCTGAAAAGATAAGTATTGGTTTATACAATGCTGTATTCCTGAATAATTCCTTCTGCATATATTGCAATGTTTCTGCTTCTAACCCTCTTCTGATCCTATTTTATTGTTATAACTGCAATATAGCAGTCTTTGGGATTTATTTATTTTTAAAAACTCATTGTGATAAAAGACAGTGAATGTTGGGCATGAATGGGATTGGGAGGCACTGTGGGGCAAGTAAACAATCTTCCAGCACAACCAACCTGAAATCAGATGGCTGTTTAACACCCCCTCCCCAACAATTCCTCAACTCTTTGGCCTTTTTCATTGGAATTCTGTTAGATGTAAACGTGCCAAATTCAATATATTAACAGCTATCTTTAAAAAACCCTTAAATTTGGCAGCACCTATATCAGGAATGTTGGAGACAAGCAAATAAATAAGATAAAACTAACAGAAAATAAAATTGAATTTTTGCAAGCAAGCTGGAGACAGGGAAATTCATATGAGAATTTTCTCCCCAATACAGTGGAGTATTCCTCCTTAGAAATCATCTCCATATAAGAAAATAATGTAATGTGCAAAGAGTCTCTAAATATGCACACACACACACAGGTTTGCAAAAGTTAACATTAGGGAGATACAAAGGAAATTGATGGCAACTCAAAAACCCAGCAACTTCATCTCTATAGGTGCAAATTTGCAGAGTCAGACAAGCAGTTACCAACAGGAACTGGCATTTCGAATGGGTCACATTCTTATCTTGTATACATCCGGTCTCTGCACAGAAATGCGACAGATTTCAACCACTCCTTGCATGGTCCCACTGATTACAACTCCCCCCCCCATATGGGTATATATATGAATTCACGCTCACATATCAATAGATTTAGGGGTAGATGACACAATCAACTCTCCAAGTGTCAAGCTCAGGAGGCACCTGCCCTAAAATGTCCCTCAACTATCCACTCTGTCAACTATTGAGCAGCTGGAAGCAATTTGCACAAGCAATTCATCTTCACTTTGTAAAGCTGGCGGTACTGACATGCTGTAGGTGGCCAATACTGTGGTAACTTATTTAAAATTATTCTTTGTATGGGCTTTAACAAATGGCATGCACAATAGCGACTGCAGTCAGATGCATCCATGCAAATTTATCACCTTACGTGGCAGGGATGAATCATGCATGCACAATGTGTATTCAAAACAATGGCACAGGCTACAGTTCAATCAAAAATAAGGTGTTAAAAATTAAATGGCTGGAGGGAGGGTGCCATTGATGTTCCTTACCTTGGGCATCTTTGGTTTGGGGCCAGCCTATTATATGCAAGAACTGTTATCCTCAGTTGATAGGTATCTGAATATGACGCATTCACGCACATATATACTTATCAGCTAAGGATAACAGCTCACACAAAGAGCAAAGTGATGTGCCTACAATTATGCCACAATAAAATCCTTAATCTTCACAGTGTCGTGGGACTCTGTTCTTGCTACAACATGCATATCTTCTGCCGCTGCACCCCCAAAATTTGTCTCAAATTGAGTGAGGCACAATAACTAATAAATCTGTCATCTACTATAGTTTATTTGCTGGAATAAACTGTGATGGTGCCAGACTATGTTATTATCTGAAAGCGACAAAAGGCAGTATCTTCTGCAGCTTCATTGTGTGTATATGAGGGAGATGCAGATTTCCGTTTTATAGCAAAATTATCTCAAACATTAGGCTTAAACTTTCCATGTGGAGATAATTGTGACTGACAGTGCTGTCCAAAACCCCTTCTTTCAAAGGAAGGTAGGCGGTGGCGGGTTGTGGGGAGAGATGCTTAATTGGATTACTGACATGTGTTCAGTTAAGAGAGTATCCTAATTTTCAAATAACTTTATTCTTAATGTACTATCTGTTAACTGTCCTATTTTTTACAGACACCCAAAAAAGCTTCTAGTCTAGGCCCAATTCAAAGGAGTGCTAAAAGGTAAAGGTAAAGGACCCCTGACAGTTAAGTCCAGTCACAGACGACTCTGGGGTTGCGGTGCTCATCTCGCTTTACAGGCCGAGGGAGCCGGCGTTTGTCCATAGACAGTTTTTCCGAATCATGCGGCCAGCATGACTAAGCCGCTTCTGACGCAACGGAACACCAAAACCATAGCAGCACATGGAAACACCATTTACCTTCCTGCTGGAGTGGTACCTATTTATCTGCTTGCACTTTTTGGCGTGCTTTCGAACTGTTAGGTTGGCGGTCTGGGTGCTAAAAACCTTTAAAACAGCCTTCACTTAGCTCATGCTTTGCTGAAGTTTTGGTCTATCCAATCCTATCAGCCCTGGCTGAGGCTGATAGGAGTTGTAGTCCAAGCTATCTGGAGAATACCAGGTTGGCAAAGCCTGATGTAAAGCCTTAAATGAATTGTGGCCAAGTTACCGGAAGAAATCCCCCCTCCCTTCTGTTCATAACTGTCCAGAGATCTTCATTGGAGACTTTTATCCAGGTTCTTGCATTAAAGAATCTGGCTGCATGATGGCCCTGCAAAGGAGGGGTCTCACCACCCTATATTTCTTGCTAATGTGACCATCACACAACTTAAAGGAAATGGCAGGGGGACGGGACAGGACAAGCTAAGGCTAATCAGTGGCTTTTAAAAAAATGCACTGTGGCCCAGTCACAGCACCCTAAACCAGTGGCGTAGCTTGGGGGGTGCAGGGGGGGCCAGCCGCACCGGGCGCAACATCTGGGGTTAGGGCAAATCCATGGGTTAGGGGGCGCAAATCCATGGGTTAGGGGGCGCAAATTACTTGCCTTGCCCCGGGTGCTGACAACCCACGCTACGCCACTGCCCTAAACCCCTTTGCAAAGGTAGTAGCTATGTTGTAAAGGAACAAACTTGACAAAGCTTGATCTGGGATAAAAAATGGCCACAACTTTATTGATTACAGATGAAAGTGGACTTTGGCTCATGCATTGGCTACTGGAGGGCTGAAATTTAGAACAGGGTTGTGCCAAGGATTGTGGCCTCCCCAAGACACTAATCTACCAAGGTAGCCACACTCAGGCTACTTCCATCTAGATCCCTCTAATAGGGTACCCTGAGTTCACATTTGCTTTAGGTTGGGGGTGACGCATCACTTCACGCAAACCTAGATGACTAAAATTCCACACCCAAAGAGTTGTGACATTTTGCTATGAGCAAAGCAAAACCACCCAATGGGCCCAATCTGTTTGCAAAAATTCCTTACCGGCTCCGAATATGGCAACCATTGGGAAACCATAGCAAAGACAAATGCAGCATGCACAGGAAGAAAAACATGGTTAAGACAAAATTAACTCAAATCAGTATGAAAAGGAAGGGGGGAAGGAGGGTTTGCTCTGCAGCCAATTGAGCTACAAACACTAGACACAGTCAGCTTTTCTCCTCAGTCAGCAGACAAGAAATGCTCAGGTCCAATAACCAGACTCTGCCTTATTGGCTTACCATGTTTCTGCATCATTTTGTGCCTTCTTTAAAAAAACAAAAGTCAAAAATAATTGTCAGCATTTTAGAATGTAGTTCTTCTAATATTCACAATTTTTTGCAAATAATTTTTCTGTAATATAATACATAAATATATACATCATTTATGCACACTTCCCCTAATATATGCACTTTTGTACACTTTTTGGGTGTGTGTGGAGATATATATCACAAAATTCAGAGAGGTGGATTTTTTTAGATGGTTGTTCCAGTTTCAGAACACACGAATCAAGTTCCCATTACAATGTGAAGTAAATGAACTCTCTACTAGTAGCACTAGAGTAGGAAGTAACCTTCACCCTCTTTAGGAGCTTTTAATTGCCTGCATATTTCAGTGAGGCACTTTTGTTATATCATGTTATTCTGTGCCATTTTGGTTTGCTTTTATCCTACTGTTGCAGGGAGTTTTTGTGTGTGTTATTAACTGTAGCAACTCCCTTGACAAACACATATTGGAAAGGCAGATTTAAAACAATAACAAAAGAATCCACATGATCCACATAGGCCCTGTGCACAGAAATGAACAGTGCATCCTGAGACTGGACTGTGGAGAAGTGCTCATCATGCAACTCAGCCTACACGTGAACTGGTGTTCCCATGATGAAAAAGGGATACTTCCTCCTCTCTCACACACATCTACAGGCTAAGCAGAGTTGCACAGGAGGAGGATTTGGACCAAATGGCTAAAGCTATTTGCCCTACAAGAGAAAGGCAGCTCACCATTAGATCTGACCAGGGAATTTGTCTTGCTTAAGGCTTTCATACTGTAGCATTTCAATCCCAGAACTGAACCATCTGCATAGTGCAGACAAGCAGGAACTACTGAGAGATTTTTTTTTCCTTTTTCTGTATCTCCCATTTGGGCATTCAGTCAGATGTGTATAGTGCTGAGCACATTGCAATGCACACAGGTGTTGCCTTCACTTGGCTATGGCCTGTGGGCACATGGTGCGATCACCTGGCTGAAGTAAAGCAGGTCTGAATACACATGGAAGCCCTATGCATGATGCCTTGAATTCCCTGATATTAATGTGTTAATATCCACCTTCATCTCTGAGAGAGGGATCCAGTGACTCCTCTCCTCTTGGCATACTTGGGTGCCAAGGGGTTGCAGAGTGCAATTGCCACATCTTTGTATGGGAGTCCAGAGCTGGAGTGAGCTGCACCAGAAGTTGTGCTGCCATGCGCAGTGTGCTTAGGATGTCAGCCAAGGCACTTTTTGGAAACATTAGATTTGTGGAGACAAAAATCAATGGGTTGGGTGCTTGGGTTAAAATAGGCACACTAAGCAAAACAGGCCTGCCTTGGAAAAAAAATAATGTAGATATGCAAAACATGTTACTAGCATCTGCTATCCATGTACAAAAAGTTAACCTTTCTTGGTTTTTTGGTTTTGCTAACCACCGCAAATGTTTCCTTGATTAAACATGATCAATCACTGCTGCGTGCTGCATTTTATTCAACCTTGAAAAACACACGAGAGGAACAAAATGTCAATTATGCAAACAATATCCTTTTATAATGCTGCATTTTTTATGTGAAGGCCCTTCTAGAGTTGGAGAACAGATGGAATGTTATTTCGTAACTATTTAGTAGTCGGCAAAGCCTCCTTTCCAAAACAGTGGGCTTGCAGTTCCCAATATCAGAGATAGAAAGCATGCTTAAATTTGCACGGGGCCAAGTAAAAAAAATTGGGACGCGGGTGGCGCTGTGGGTAAAACCTCAGCGCCTAGGACTTGCCCATCGCATGGTCGGCGGTTCGAATCCCCGCGGCGGGGTGCACTCCCGTCGTTCGGTCCCAGCGCCTGCCAACCTAGCAGTTCGAAAGCACCTCCGGGTGCAAGTCGATAAATAGGGACCACTTACCAGCAGGAAGGTAAACGGCGTTCCGTGTGCTGCTCTGGCTCGCCAGATGCAGCTTGTCACGCTGGCCACATGACCCGGAAGTGTCTGCGGACAGCGCTGGCTCCCGGCCTATAGAGTGAGATGAGCGCACAACCCTAGAGTCTGGCAAGACTGGCCCGAACGGGCAGGGGTACCTTTACCTTAAGTAAAAAAAAGGGTCCTTCAGAATTTGCCACCCCATTTACGGCGGTGAATATTTCGGGCAGGGGCATTCCAGTGGTTTGGGGAGAGAGGAGGCAAATTTCATCAAAGTCTTTTGGTAAGGACGGTGTGTGCATCCCATTCTGAGCTAGTCTGTGGAGTGACCTCTTTGGAGCAAGAGACTGTGGCCCCACAGAGTGCCCCATGGCAACAAAAGACCTCGAGGAACCTACCATAGTCCAAAGCAGCCTGAAGTGTTCCATCTCAAGGATACCTTACCCAGACCCACCTCCAACCCTTCCTGCCATGAAGATGATTTTCGTATCATCAATGGTTTTCTGTGAAATCTGAAAAAGCTGAGTTTCAAAAAACGTGGAAGTGATACAGGAGACGCAATGCTTTGAATATTCTTAACTAAGATAACTAATTTTAAAGTGTTGGTTCATCTGGTATCGCTTTCAAAATCAATGATATATGTATGATGAAAATAGTGTCTTCTACTGGAAACAAAATATTTCAAAACTGGCCTCTCATTTCACGTTTATATGTTCATGTGACATCAGCAGTGATGGAAAAGAAACCCTATACAGTACTTTCAATCTATTATGCATCTAGGGTGTTCATAACAGTAGAAGCTATTCATTTCCTTTCTAAGAGGCTTATTTACAAGCCACTGTCTATTCTTATATGAAAAGCGCTTATACCAAAAGATCAGTTTTTCTCATGATATTACGTGGGGGGGAAACTGGCAGGACGTGTTCAAGTGTACTTTTCTTCTCTTTTCCCTTTTGATAAATGCATTTTGCTATATTTCTAATGGAGCATATTTTAAAGCTTTTTTCTGGCCAGTTCAGACAACACTCTCCATTAACTTCTCCATAGGCACAGTGAAGGAGCCAGACTGCACTTTTCTGCTCTGTCCACCAGGCATATGTGCCCTATCCAAACATCAATGCATATAGGGGTGACATCTGAAAAGGGTGGGAAATCTCTCTCTCTCTCTCTCTCTCTCTCTCTCTCTCTCTCTCTCTGTGTGTGTGTGTGTGTGTGTTATATAAGCCCAAATTGCGTGGTTGATTTGCCCACTCCTCCCAAAAGTAGAAATCAATGAGATAAATAACTGTACAACTTTTAGAAGACACCCGAAGGCAGCCCTGTATAGGGAAGTTTTAAATGATTGATGTTTTAGTATGCTTTTATATTTGTCGGAAGCCGTCCAGAGTGGCTGGGGCAACCCAGTCAGATAGGCGGGTATTATTATTATTATTATTATTATTAATTACATGACTCACATTCACAGTGCAAAACCATCTTTAATGATACAGGGCTTTGAGGGTCAAAACCAGCACTGTTAGTTGAAACTACAGTCATACCTCGGGTTACAGACACTTCCGGTTGCGTGATTTCGGGTTGTGCACCTCCCCAAACCCGGAAGTACCGGAATGGGTTACTTCCGGGTTTCAGCGCTTGCACATGCACAGAAGCGCTGAACTGCGACCCGTGCGTGTGCAGGCGCAGTGCTGCAAGTTGCAGACACTGCGGATTGCGAATGTGCTTCCCGCATGGATCACGTTCGCAACCCAAGTGTCCACTGTATCTGGCAGTCAGGCTAGAACTAGTGTTATGTATCATCACACTTTCCTATGACTTTCTGCACTAGCTGAAGTTTTCCAGCAGTCTTCAAAGGCAGTCCCATTTACAGTGCTGTGCGGTAATCCAGCCAGAGGCTACTAGAACATAGGCAACTGAAGCAAAGATGTCTCTGTCCAGATATTTATGAAACACATTCAGGGGGTCATGGAAGTAACCATATTTGGGTGTGTGTGTGCATGCATCTCTGAGAACTTCAGAGTATATTGGGTCATCTTCGCTGCTACTGGGTAAGTATAATAAAGTGATCCAGGGAAGGGGGCAATGGAGAAGACGGATTGCTAACGCAAAGACCTCAGACTCTGCTGAGGCCTCAGATGCTGCCCACTGAAGTCTTGCATGGAAACCTCAGTGAACTTTTCAATACCAGCCACCAGAAAGGACTTGGAATATTTTAAATAGACGGGTGCTGTACAAGAGCACCACTTTCAAATGAATGGAAGCTCCACAAGAGCACTGCATGCAGGCCGTCTGCAGCTCTGATTCACTTTCGTATTTTATAGACTGAAACCATTTCGATGGATACAGCTACTAAATCTTGCACTGCCTGCCCATAATCTCGTCTCTGGATAGCGCATATTATGAAGAGCATTCTCTATGGGATATTTATTTGAGAACATTTCCACGCTTTGTCCCGGTCCACCAAAATAACAATAAAATGAGATAAATGAGATAGTAATAGGAGACATGCAAAATGTTCTCTATTGTGCAAACCAAAACTTTGGGAAAAAGAGAAAGCTTTTCAATAAAGCACGGCTCGGGTGCGTGTGAAACAATAAGATGAATGCTTGGCATTAGATTACAGCATCCTAAGCTACGCTTACAATTACTGTATAATAATGAAGGCATTAGTAATTGTTGTTCTCCGAAAGACACTACCAAGATACATCCCCGCAGTTCTTGCATGTTATTTTACAACTCCCTCAGAGCTCAAAAAGAAAGACAAACTGCTGACTGATATTGTCCTCCTTTTCATTAGGTGTGTGCCTTTGCATTATAAATGCTGAGATGCTGGTTTGCTTCCCAGCCCCCCCCCCCAAAAAAAACTTCCATTGAAATACTTGCTTTGAATATAATTCACTAGTAACGAATCTTTACAAAGAACTCTAAAATGATTTTTTTAAAACAACAACAACACAAAAGCCAAAAGTGCCCAGAGGAATTAGAGGGGCATTATATTCTTTTACGGGACACGGGTAGCGCTGTGGGTTATACCACAGAACCTAGGACTTGCTGATCAGAAGGTCGGCGGTTCGAATCCCTGCGACGGGATGAGCTCCCGTTGCTCAGTCCCAGCTCCTGCCAACCTAGCAGTTCAAAAGCACGTCTAAAGTGCAAGTAGATAAATATGTACCACTCCGGCAGGAAGGTAAACGGCGTTTCTGTGCACTGCTCTGGTTTGCCAGAAGCAGCTTAGTCATGCTGCCCACATGACCCCAAAGCTGTACCCTGGCTCCCTCGGCCAGTAAAGCAAGATGAGCGCCGCAACCCCAGAGTTAGCCACGACTGGACCTAATGGTCAGGGGTCCCTTTACCTTTTTATTTTCTTTTACATTTCCTGCTCGAAATGTGGTGCATTTGTGTTAAATCTTTGAGCTACATCCTTCCTTTTAATTTGGCTGGACAAACCATGGAATATTGCTTCCATCGGCATACCCAGTACAACTGTAACATTTGCTAGAACCCCATCTTTTCTCCTTAAGTTTCAAGTCCTTGGTGTTTACAAAGGAAAGGGTTAAAAATGAATGGCTTCTCTGTTTATGGCTCTGAGACATGCAAGCCAGCCTGGTAGCATGTAGATAGCTGCTGTGGATGGGTCAGTACATATTTAACTTCTCTCTCTGCTGGTACCCATTAATAGATGGGATGAAGCATAGTTAAAAAGGGAAGTCTATATGCCTCCTTTATTGTACGGGCAGATTTTGGTCCTATACAAGGAACGCTGCATTTGATAATTTACTTTACTAATCATCATCTAGTCCATGTAAACAAGCTGTTTTAACATTTGCACATGTGAGAAAGCTCATTTATCATATGGAATAATTTTAGCTTGCTACAATCGTGGACCATGAGTGCTATCCGTAGATGTTTGGACATAATAGAAAGAGTCAAGCTCTTTGAAATGGGGGCAAGACAGATGTTGGAACTCCCTCCCTTGCAAGTATGGCTGCCTTGTGGACCTTTTAAAAAAACCATATTGTGTTTTTCCCTTGGAATTTTGATTTGTCACTGGATTGAAATAAAAAAAATAAGCTTCTTATTAAAACCCTCTTACAGCTTCAAATCCCATGCAATAAGAGAGTTAACCGTTGTAAACCCTGTCATGTCTGTGAGAAGCAGAGGAATTATCTTGTTATCAATTTAATAATGGAGCATTGAAGTAAATGATGCCATCCACTGACACCAGTAACGCTGCGCTCCCCTGGGAAATTCAAGTCTGTAGAAACTGTCAATCTAGATGGATATGGACATACTAAACAATGTACCTCCAAGTCCATAAATCTATTCTTTCGATGCCGCCTTGCTGAAAAAGATTCTGCATAGAGATAGACACAAGTAATGCAGGATGTCTTGACATTACTGTCCTGCAAGCCTTCTCTCTCTCTCTCTCTCTCTCTCTCTCTCTCTCTCTCTCTCTCTCTCTCTCAGGAGGGGAAATTAAAAATAAATAAATAAACCCAGAGTGGGGCCAGTAAGCAATTTAACCACTTCTTTCCTTCTTTTGTTTTGATCCACAACCTGCATTTAAGACCTGCTGCTACTGCAGTGGGGGAGATCGCACACATGCAAACCTTTTAATAATTGAATGTGAGTGGTAGATTCTCTTGTAACAAATTACTCATCTGTTTATGCCTAGAAGCCTTCTTGGCTTTCCTCCCCCCCCCCTTCCCTCTTTCCCTTTTCTTTTGGCTGCTTGCTCATCTGTCGCGTTGTGGCACTGTCCGCTGCCCAACCAGATTGAGATGCAGCGGATCTTTTGCTGCCGCCGCTGTTTGTTTTTAATAAAGCAAATATCCTTCCGGCAGGCAAATAATCTCGGATAGCAGCAGCCCTCAATGCGAGCATGTTGGCGTTTGTTCACAGTGGGGCAGAGAACACAGAATGGGAATGGCAAACAACAAAGGCTAAATCAGGGACGTTTCATCTGAGCGCAGGAAATGGGGAGCATGCGACCAGCGTTGCATTACAGTAACACTCCTTGGGCTGCATCTCAGGGATGGCCAGCACGAGCCTCTGTGCACGTGCAAAGCAGAGAAGATCAAGTGGTGCCAATTTTAATTTAGCAACAAGGTAAGGTGCTGAGCTGCTAAGAAGATGGCAGCATTGAACATTCCCAGTGGAAGTACTGGAAACCAAAGGCAACTATAACAAAGGGGTTTTGTAGCACCTCAAAAGACTGGCAGCTTTATTGTGGCATAAGTGTTTGTGGACATGAGTCCGACTTCATCAGATGCATGGAGTATTATCCTAAGTCACAGAGTTGGGGAAAGGGGACTGAAAGCGGTGGTGTCAGAGGGAAATGAAAGTGCCGAAAGTGACAGCGATGCAAAAGTTTTACGGGGGCCCTTCCGAAAGCAGTGCTGGCATGGTAGCACAAACACCCTGGCACTGGGGAACCAATTAACATGTGAGATACAAAAATCCATTATCTAAGCCACAGGTGCTAGAACTTCTTAATGCTGTAAATTGCAATTCTGTGGGTTCACACTGGAGTCCACCTTCAAACCTATTTATTCAAGAATAGCCAGATTAAGGTCAGTTATGCGAGGCTGAAATGTTTCTTTGCTAGGCTCTGTACCATGACAACTATTGCAGCAATTTCCAGAGGGGGCAGCTGTGTCAAGTCTGTTGCTGCAAAACACGCACAGTGTCTTGTGGTACTTTGAAGACTAACAAATATATTAGACCATAAGCTTTCATGGACTACAGTCCACCACCATAAATTTATTACTTTTTTATATATAAAAAAGCCACAAGACTGCTGTTTTTACAGTAACAATGCCACACTTCCCTCATCCCATTTCTCCTCTTTCTTTGCTACCATTTCCATACCCTGCCCTTGATCTTTAGTTTTTTTTTTTAATCTTCTCTCCCATTCAAATCTGCACGCTTGCTGTAAATTTGCCTTAATTTGCCTTCAACCCATCAAAGCTACTCTTCATTAAAGCCTTCATTTCCTGCCTTGTCCATTTACTGCTGGCTGCAGGCTTGGTTTTCCATTTATGATAAAACGAACACATCTTTATTTGGGATGTTTTTGGCAACTCATTGAGATGTTTGCTACATTCTGCTCAATTCCTGACTGTAAGCTTTTGATGGAGGGCCATGCCATTTCCGAATATAGAACCCAAGGCTTGTAATTGCGGCTAATTACTTCGCAAACACTTTGTCCCCGTGAAGATGTACATCGCTGGCTTGCTAAATCATAGTTTATCAGGTAGGAGGAGTCTGGGTCTCTGGGCCATCCCTTTTGACTCCTCCTTTGAGAAGTGTGTTCACAAGGCTTTCTTTCCACTAGAAATCACCAGAACTCAGTTCTGGCGCCTCTCTGGTGGGTGCCACTGTCATTATAAGAGAACAAGAGATGTGCTCATGGTGAGTTCTGGCACCTCTTTTCCTAGAAAAATAGCACTGAGTATTTGCGTCGTCTGTTTGAGGTACTCTCATAGGATATTCATCCTTTGGAAGGACTCCTTTATTGTGGGGCTTCCATTCCAAATCTGGTTAAAAAAATAAAATACCCGAAGAAGGGAGACTAGGGACCTTGAATGGTTAGCACTTAAGCACCAAACTGAGCAGAAAAACAACACTTGGCCACAGTCTTCCTCGCTGAGTGAAATGTATTGTGGACCCATCAGCACTATACATTTAAAACAGTATCATACTCCTTTGAACAGGGGATCCTGGTTTGTTTAGGGTGCTGAGAGTTGATAGGAGGCCTCTTTTCCCCTCACAGAGATTGGCTCTTAACCCACTCAGAGAACTTTATCTCTGTGAGGGGAGTATGTGTCTCCAACAACTCTCAGCACCCTTAACAAACTACAGTTCCCATGGTTCTTTGGGGGAAGCCATGACTGTTTAAAGTGGTATTTAAATGTGTAGCACAGGTGGGGGTCTGTATTTCATTCTACATGCGTGTAGAGTGGTACCTCGGGTTAAGAACTTAATTCGTTCTGGAGGTCCGTTCTTAACCTGAAACTGTTCTTAACCTGAAGCACCACTTTAGCTAATGGGGCCTCCCGCTGCCTCCGCACGATTTCTGTTCTCATCCTGAAGCAAAGTTCTTAACCCGAGGTACTATTTCTGGGTTAGCGGAGTCTGTAACCTGAAGCGCCTGTAACCTGAAGCATCTGTAACCCGAGGTACTACTGTATTTATTTCTAAATTTCCACAAATCTCTCTGTCCCTAAAAATACATGTCCATGTTTCACTGCAAAATCCCATCATATCTCTGTTGCAGAAAGAGGTTTTGGGCAGCATTAACTTGCTATTCAGAATGTTGCTTGCTGTGCTCTAACACGGCTTCCAATTGGCTCCAGCAACTCTCACAAGACTTGGAGAACTGGCACATGGATATGTTTCCATAGACAAATTCAAGCACGATCTACACTTTAGCCTCAATGCTCCCTGCTCTGTTAATGAGATTGCAGGAAAAGCCCTGCCCCTTGTATATACAAGTATAACCTCCCTTTGCCCCATGTTGAGTCCCCATTTGAATCAGAGAACTGGTGCTTAATGTGAATTAACTCACCAGCATGATGCAGCGGTGAAGGGATGAAACAAGGGGAGGGGAGCATGCAGATCCAACGCTTCTTCATAGCTTGATAAACTATGAGAGCAGGCCCTCCACACAGACCTTCCAGAGTCAGTCCCAGATTTACAGAAGCTGTCCAGGTTTCTGATTTGACCAATGGAAAGTCCCACTTTTCCTTAGGACATCCCTATTTTCACTGGAGAAATGTTGGAGGGTATGGAGTTATCTGACCCTAAGACCATCTGAAGGCAGCCATGTATAGAGAAGTGTTTTAATGTTTATGCGTGGCGCTGTGGGTTAAACCACAGAGCCTAGGACTTGCCGATCACAAGGTTGGTGGTTCGAATCCCCGTGAGGGGGTGAGCTCCCGTTGCTCGTTCCCTGTTCCTGCCACCCTAGCAGTTCGAAAGCACGTCAAAGTGCAAGTAGATAAATAGGTACCGCTACAGCGGGAAGGTAAACGGTGTTTCCTTTTTTTATAATAATATTTATTAACATTTCAAGAAATTACAAACATAAAAAAGAAAATAATAAAAAAATTACAAAAAACTGAAAAATTAAAAATTAAAAACAAATCAATTTTTCCATAGCTTATCTTTCATTTACTTGTTTCCTTGACTTCCTCACACCTCCCTTTTTTGTATTCTAGTTCAATTAGTTAATTCAGCAAATCCTTTCCATCTTTGTTTTTATCTTAATCATTTGTCTTAATATATTGTAACTTTACATTCTCACCTGTTAACAATCATATTTACATACTCCTTTATAACATTACTGCTAAAACCACATAACTTCATTCCAGCATCCTTCTAACATTCCTTAATTTTGCAATGTTTCTGTAGGTAGTCTTTAAACTTCTTCCAGCCTTCTTCTACTGATTCTTCTCCCTGGTCTCGGATTCTGCCAGTCATTTCCGCCAATTCCATGTAGTCCATCACCTTCATCTGCCATTCTTCCTTGGTGGGTAAATCTTGTGTCTTCCAATACTTTGCGATGAGTATTCTTGCTGCTGCTGTAGTGTACATAAAGAAAGTTCTGTCCTTCTTTAACACCAATTGGCCAACCATGCTCAGGAGAAAGGCCTCTGGTTTCTTCAAAAAGGTATATTTAAATACCTTCTTCATTTCATTATAGATCATCTCCCAGAAAGCCTTAATCCTTGGGCACGTCCACCAAAGGTGAAAGAATGTACCATCAATCTCTTTACATTTCCAACATTTGTTATCAGGCAAATGATATATTTTTGCAAGCTTGACTGGTGTCATGTACCACCTGTATATCATTTTCATAATATTCTCTCTTAAGGCATTACATGCCGTAAATTTCATACCTGTGGTCCATAACTGTTCCCAGTCAGCCAACATGATGTTATGTCCAACATCTTGTGCCCATTTAATCATAGCAGATTTCACAGTTTCATCCTGAGTGTTCCATTTCAACAGCAAGTTATACATTCTTGATAAAAATCTTAGTTTTGGGATCTAACAGTTCTGTTTCCAATTTTGATTTTTCCACCTGGAAGCCAATTTTCTTGTCCAAATTGTAAGCCTCCATTATTTGATAATAATGAAGCCAATCTCGCACTTTGTCTTTTAGTTTCTCAAAGCTCTGCAATTTCAATTTGTCTCCCTCTTGTTCCAAAATTTCCCAATATTTCGGCCATCTGGCCTCCATATTGAGCTTTTTCTGAGCCTTCGCTTCCATCGGTGACAACAACCTTGGGGTTTTATTTTCAAGCAAGTCTTTATATCTTGTCCAAACATTAAACAATGCTTTCCTGACAATATGGTTTTTAAATGCTTTATGTGCTTTGACCTTATCATACCATAAATATGCATGGCACCCAAATACATTGTTGAAACCTTCTAAGTCCAAAATGTCTGTGTTTTCAAGAAGCAGCCATTCTCTTAGCCAGCAAAATGCAGCTGATTCATAGTAAAGTTTAAGGTCTGGCAGGGCAAATCCACCTCTTTCTTTTGCATCAGTTAGTATTTTAAATTTTATTCTGGGTTTCTTGCCCTGCCAGACAAATCTAGAAATATCTCTCTGCCACTTCTTGAAACAGTCCATTTTATCCAAAATTTGCAGTGTTTGAAACAAAAACAACATTCTTGGCAATACATTCATTGTTTCCGTGCGCTGCTCTGGTTCGTCTGAAGCGGCTTAGTCATGTTGGCCACATGACCCGGAAGCTGTACGCCGGCTCCCTCGGCCAGTAAAACAAGATGAGCGCCGCAACCCCAGAGTCGGTTACGACTGGACCTAATGGTCAGGGGTCCCTTTACCTTTAATATATGTTGGAAGCCTCCCAGAGTGGCTGGGGTAACCCAGTCAGATGGGTGGCGTACAAATAGTAAATTAGTTAGTTAGTTAGTTTGAAGAAATGTTGGAGGGCATGTGAGAGCACGCATCCAAACCGACGCTTCCTCTTGCTCTTTCAGAGCATTGCTGTTGAGGGCCAAAAGTCTGAGAGAAATAAGTACTAGCGATGAGAGCCAAGAGCAAAAGAGCAAAAACAAGAAAACCACAATGATGCTCACTTAGAAGGGAATGTGGAATGAATGATCCTTAGCATTTGCAGCTCAGCCATCCCCACTCAGCCAAGCATGGGAAATTCTGAATGGCTTCAGAATAGCCGGCCACCCCACTTTGCCAACCCTAGCAGGAACAGCATACTTTTAAGATATTGCCTTGGTATCGGGGGAACAGGAGAGGCCAAGGAACAATCAGAAGAGCTAATGGAAAGTGGTTATGTCTAGTTTTACAATATTTCAAACACCTAAACTATAACCTGCAGCAAAAACTTAACAACAGGGTGCTGACACCTTATTGATTCTTGAGACCACACATTGAAAAACAAGGTAGGCAAGAAGGCAAAGAAATCCCCAGGGTTTTCCCCTTTCACTACACATTTCCTCCCCAGTATTTTTATCTGAAAATGAGGCGCAAACATCCAGAGCAACAGATGCATGCACAATAGCAAAGAAGCAGGAACAATGCAGTCTTCTTTTACCATTTAAACAAGAGACGGGGAACCTGTGGCTCTGCAGATGCTGGTGAATTCCAGCTCCCATCATCATCCTATGCTGCCTCCCATCACTGTAAGCCAAGCATAGGAAAACTCGGCCCTCCAGATGTTTTGGGACTACAACTCCCATGATCCTGAGCTAGCAGGACCAGTGGTCAGGGATGATGGGAGTTGTAGTCCCAAAACATCTGGAGGGCCAAGTTTTCCTATGCCTGCTGTAAGCTGATGGCATCCCCTGTGAAGTATCTTCACAGATGGGACACCTGCCCCAAAATTGCCCAGGCGCACCTGGAAAATGAATTCTTACCAGACACATTGTTGCTTCGGAGCTATTTGTTTTTGCTACGTAGGAGAGCTACGTTGGAGAGCTGAAAATAATGCCAATCTATTTCATATCTGGCAATCAAGGGGCCCCTTTCATTTCAGATAGCACATGGGTAGATGAGTCTAAAAGCCTGGGACACAAATTTTCACGGCCTTCTAGCAGCTATCGTGGCTCATTTACCAGAAGTAATGTACTTAGCGTTTACTCCGGAAGTGTATACTCGATTCTGACCAAACTAGGCCTCCTAGAACAAAATATACATCAGGAGGTTTCTACAAAATAGGCACTCTCCCCCCCCCCCCACTTCACACAATTTGAAATGATGTATTAGACTACCAGCCCACAAAGGGAAAAATAGCACTCAGGAAAAGTATAGAAGCTTGTATTTCTGGCATCCTTCTACATATTTGAAAATAGCACATACACACACTCTCCTTGGCCCAAACTGATAGCTCGGCACAGCAAAGGGCTCTTAACAGCTGGGCTTTGCAGCTGAAGGTGGATATCCCCATCTGCTCCCTTCCCCAAATATTCAGTGCTTAAACTGAGCCAGCATTTGCTCAATACGAGAAGCTGCCTTCAGTGCCAGGTCTCAGCTCTGAACATATGAAGACTAAAGCAAAGGAACACCAGGCATGTGCAAACTTTTTTTCCAGTTCAGTAGCCTTGATCAGCCTACATATTACCCCCCTAAAAAACAAAACTAAACAAAAACCCAAGTGAAAAACACAAAGGAAAAGAACCACCTTTGGAAAAGAGATGTGTGCTGCTATTACCCTTCTGTGAAGAAGCTGAAAGCAAAAAGAAGATCCAAATTTCTATTTTTTGCCCAGACCTGTTACCCATAAAGAGCCATTCCCAGCAAACTTTGCAGCCAACTATGTACATTAATCTTTTTCTGCCAGGCAGTGCCTGGTAAGTTCCAACATCTGTGAAGTACTGAAGGGCCTCTAAACACGTGCAAAATACCTTTGGTCAAAAATATACCACTCAAATTAACCTGAACACGTTAAGGAGCAGGGAGAACGTGGGAATTCCTAGAATAAACTGCAGGCATCCAGAGCAAACAGGGACGCGGGTGGCGCTGTGGGTAAAACCTCAGTGCCTAGGACTTGCCGATCGCATGGTCGGCGGTTCGAATCCCCGCAGCAGGGTGAGCTCCCGTCTTTCGGTCCCAGCTCCTGCCCACCTAGCAGTTCGAAAGCACCCCTAAGTGCAAGTAGATAAATAGGTACCGCTTTATAGCGGGAAGGTAAACAGCGTTTCCGTGTGCTGCGCTGGTGCCGGCTCGCCAGAGCAGCTTCATCACGCTGGCCACGTGACCCGGAAGTGTCTCTGGACAGCGCTGGCCCCCGGCCTCTTAAGTGAGATGGGCGCACAACCCTAGAGTCGGACACGACTGGCCAGTATGGCAGGGGTACCTTTACCTTTACCTTTATCCAGAGCAAAGCAGATATCCAGATTTCACTTCTTTTTCTCCCTCATCAACAAACAGAATGCAGTTTGTTGTATGCTAAGATTGTGTTTTAAGAAGTTTGTCATGAGCAGGACCCACTAGTTGAGGGAGAACAAATAGGCAGAAAGAAATATGCCAAGAATGTGACTGGATTTTATGAATACAGTGGTACCTCGGGTTACATACACTTCAGGTTACATATGCTTCAGGTTACACACTCCGCTAACCCAGAAATAGTGCTTCAGGTTAAGAACTTTGCTTCAGGATAAGAACAGAAATCGGACTCCGGCGGCATGGCGGCAGCAGGAGGCCCCATTAGCTAAAGTGGTGCTTCAGGTTAAGAACAGTTTCAGGTTAAGAACGGACCTCCGGAACGAATTAAGTACTTAACCCAAGGTACCACTGTAAAGGTTAAGGGTCTCCTTAAGAAACACTAGTATCTATTTCTCATGGATAAGGGAGTAGATACAAACCAGCTCATACATTAATTAATAGTGAATGAGCAAACTAAACATAACTCGTACATATAACTTCATTATACACTAAATGCAACTTTTTTACCTGCCCAATCTTCCCTCAGGTTCCTGTTTCCCAGCCCACTGCTTTTTCTGCAGTCCACCTTCAGACATATTATCCCCTGGTCATTGTCTCCTCTGCTCAGGACACAGTTTGTCCCACAAAACTGCTCCTTCCCCTAGAAAATGCAAGGATTAAATCCCAGCCATTCTGACAACTTTCCCTTTCCTCACTGAAGCTGAACGACAAACATTCTGAGCAATGAGAAAGCGCGTTTACATTCCGTGCTACCCTGCCGTCTCAGCTAATCAGCATCCAGCGGGTTCACTTCCATGTGTGATACAATATTGATGTCTTTTCCTATTCTATCTTGTAAGTTCTGTCTCTGTTGTCTTAGGAGACCCCCACATGCCATTATCTCATGAGCATTACTAGTCCCGTGTTACTTCCGAATTCCATCTTTTGTCAAATAGTCAACAGATGGGCCTGTCATAGAACTGCTTTAAAAAAAACACCATCAGCTACGGTGCATATCAGCATCGATTTCTGTCCTCAAGAAACCAGTATTGTGATTTCAAAGCTAAAATGGACAGCTACTGGATTAATGGATTCCTGCAGCTCATAGTCAAAATGGCCAAATGAGAGTAGCAGCTCTTTCAATATGATTTTTATGAGAGGGTAAAGAATTGCAGAGAATAAAGCTACAGAAAGCTAGGGCTGAATGATTGAAGATGATTGTGTATGCCCTCTGCATACCGCAGCATGCCAAAAACTTATTCCCCCTTCCTACAGCCTATATTTTTGGCAAGAATCAGGAAGAATGGTTCCGTATTGGGTGTGAAATTTGGGATTAAAAAGCAGCAATGATGGAAACAAATGTTTTGGAATGGGGGACTGAATATGAATGCAAATCCCTTAAAAAGAAAGACCCAGCATATCATAAGCTAAGCAGTGTGACAGCCTTTTCCAAGTACACTTATCTTTGTGAAATGGAGGAAAACTGGGGTAAGGAGGAGCTAACTGACAACAGCAGGGATTTCGCAGGCCTTTTTGTTCCACAAGACAGTGGCACAATGGGTCACGGTATCTGGCTGCTAACCAGAAGGTTTGAGCCCACCCAGGGATGGCTGTGGGAAAGATTCCTGCATTGTAGGGGGTTGGACTAGATGGCCTTTACGGTCCCTTCCAAATCTAGAATTCTATGAATGGATACTTCCCTTCCCATGCATCCCTCTAGCTTTTGGGATGAAGTTTTCAAGGTGTCTGCTGTCACCAGTGGCGTAGCCTGGGGGGTGCAGGGGGGGGCGGCCGCACCGGGCGCAACATCTGGGGGTTAGGGTGCGCAAATTATTTGCCTTGCCCCGGGTGCTGACAACCCACGCTACGCCACTGGCTATCACCCGTTTCGACTTTTCTTATTTATTTATTTATTTATTGGTTTTCACATATTCCATTACAGTACAAATGTACCAAAGCCAACACCATTTCCTCCCCATCCCCCCATACATTTACATTTATGTTTCCTCAATCCATCATATTATTCTTTTCTCCCTCCACCCCTACTCAATTTCCTCCACATTATACAATTTATAATAATCTTTGCATTCTACAGTCTTCTCAAGTCATCTATATATTCTTTCCTTACTAATTTTTCTTCCATCCAGTACTTCACATTTTAATCTAGGCATATTCGACTTTTCTTGTACTGAGTACAGTGGTACCTCAGGTTACAGATGCTTCAGGTTACAGACTCCGCTAACCCAGAAATAGTGCTTCAGGTCAAGAACTTTGCTTCAGGATGAGAACAGATATCGTGCTCCGGTGGCGCAGCGGCAGCAGGAGGCCCCATTAGCTAAAGTGGTGCTTCAGGTTAAGAACAGTTTCAGGTTAAGAACGGACCTCCAGAACGAATTAAGTACTTAACCTGAGGTACCACTGTATCTGTAATGCTTCTCTGGAGAAGGCATGTGACAGGCATGATGCAAAACCATGGAGATGAATGTCTCATCCCTTCAATAAATGTCCTTTTGGACTCAATGGAATGGCATCTGGCAAACTGTAAAATCCTTATTGCGCTGTTGAACTTATGCTGGGAAAATGGAATTGTGCAGTTGGGCTCCAGGGCTGGAGAAGGGCAAAGATGGCTTATGGCCAACTCCTCGGCTTCACCCATTCTTCCTGGTTACAACTGTGCCCAACTGTTTCCTCGTGGTATTGTGGAATATTCTGAGGCCAATATTTATATACTGCAGGTGTACTTAAATTCACTGGCTCCAAAGCTCCACAGGCATGATCCCAAAGCTGGAGATGAAAAGGAGAAGGGGCCAGGGGACCTTCTATCCTAGTCAGCATGAACCAGCAAGGTTTCAGAATACAGCGATAAATCCGCCACATCGCTCCACCCTAACACCTCATTAGGATCGGTCTGTTAGCTGCATTCCTACACTCATTGATTTGGAAGTAAGTCTCACTGAATGAAATGGAGCATGCCTTGGAGTAAAAACACACAGGGTTGTGCTCAGTATCCTTTCTCACTGTTCCATTGAGAAGAATGTGTGTCTATAGTTTTATATTTTTTATTTATCCATGTGTACCCCACTCCTCAGCCAAAAAAGGTCCTAGAGCAGCTTACATTCAATCAAAACAAGACAGTTCTTAACCACAGGCTTACAATACAACAACAACAACAACCCACAAAAAGGGGAAAGGACAGTCACAGAAGAAGAAAATAAAAACCAAAACTCAGGCACTAGTTTCTAAACAACTGTTCCTATAATGACCAGCTGGCGCAGTTCAGGGGCAGGAGGTGCCTGATGGAGCTGTGGAGCTGTAGTTCCAGTAAAAAGGATGAAATGTTGTCCAGCCCAGACAATGAGGTATCCAGCTCTGAGGACCTTCTGGTGGTTCCCTCACGGTGAGACGTGAAGCTACGGGGAACCAGATAGAGGGCCTTTTTGGTAGTGGCGCTTGTCCTGTGGAACACCCTCCCATCAGATGTCAAACTGATAAACAACTATTTGACTTTTAAAAGACATCTGAAGGCAACCCTGTTCAGGAAAGTTTTTAATGGTTGATGTGTTATTGTGTTTTTAATATTTTGTTGGGAGCTGCCCAGAGAGGCTGGGGCAACCCAGTCAGATGGGTGGCATATGATTATGATTATTATTCCTGCTTCCTATCCCCCCCCCCCATCCATTGAGGCAGCCTGATGGAATGGCTTGTCTGGGGAGGGGAGACGAGGCCTGATGGGGCTGGCCTGTCACAGCAGAGCCAGTGTGGTGCAGTGGTTAAGAGCGATAGACTCGTAATCTGGGGAACCGGGTTCGCGTCCCCGCTCCTCCACATGCAGCTGCTGGGTGACCTTGGGCTAGTCACTCTTCTCTGAAGTGTCTCAGCCCCACTCACCTCACAGAGTGTTTGTTGTGGGGGAGGAAGGGAAAGGAGAATGTTAGCCGCTTTGAGACTCCTTCGGGTAGTGATAAAGCGGGATATCAAATCCAAACTCTTCTCTGCTTCTCAGATCTCCCAGTGCTGGAATGCAAAATTCAAGCAAGGTTCTGCAATAGGATGGAAATGTATTTTTGCACATGAATGTTCATGTGTGTGAGCGTGTCTGTGCACACACAGAGCACTTTTAACAATGGAATTGTGCATCCTATTTCAGGAGGAAAGGAATGTCAAGCTACAGAATGGCTCACATTTTAAGCCATGCTCCGTATTCATGCAAAGAGCTCTTCTCCCGTTCCTTCATAGAGGAGATTTCAGCACTGGCATTAGCTGAATTGTCAAGATCAGGTGCTGTGAGTACTAAAGCTGTCTTTCGCCATTAAGGGTTTGTTTTTCCCAGTAATCAAGAGAAGCTCTCAGCTCATTTTCCGGAAGAGGCCTGGCAGATTATTTCAGAAACAGCTTTAATTTTCTCCTACTTTACACCTTGGGGCAACGTCTTCAAGATGTGCTTATCATCCTCATAAAATTGTGAAATGCGTTCCTTCCTAATAGGACCAATGTCTTGCGCTCTAAGCAAAGGATGTTTCTTACTGAAGATACAAATCTCCAATGTGTGTTACTGTTGTGTACCACTGACTATCGCATTTTTCATAAAAAGCTATTTCAGCGACACAAAGGCATGGGGTTGAGAGAAAGACGGCCATTCTGCACAACTGAAGGCAAATCCACAGAACACTTGGGAAGTGGAGCCCTTTTGCACAAGCCCTTGACATAATTCCCTCCCTGGCTTAGAAAAAAAATACAATGTGTATCCTATACGCATTTCTGCCCAGGGTGTGCGTAATGTTGCACTTCCTGTGATCTCAAATCGCAGTGTTTCATGCCAATAAATTGTAATGCAACTTCCTGCTAATGAATCACAGCCAGTCAATAAGGCAGAGTGGCTCATTCAGGAGTGCAAACTGATACTTTACAGGTGTAGTTTGTGGCCTGCTTTTTAAAAGAGAGAGAGAAACACAACTCCAGACATTCATCTACACATTTGCTTAGACACTCTCGTCATTTCGAGATAGTGCATACTTCCTTTCCAGCTTCAAGGTTCTTCGCTCGAGAACCTAAACATCTCATATAAAATGAACACCTGTGATTCCATCAGACTGGACAGGATATTATAGTTTGGCTATGAAAATATAGCTCAATAAAGTGTTGATTTTAGATATCAGTCCCAGTTATAAAGAGTTTGGAAGACAAAAAGGTTTTTGACAGACACCATAAATATATATTTTTCATAGTAGCACTGTAATTACATATATGTGCTCTCTCTCTCTCTCTCTCTCTCTCTCTCTCTCTCTCACACACACACACACACACACACAATACATATATACACACACAGGTTCCTGAAAAGGAATATTTACATGACAAGATGCATCTACATTATCTACATTATACCACTTTCTCCGGGGAAAGTCACAACAGTGAATTGTAGGAACTGTAATTAGGCAAATTTTTAGTAATTCCAGTAGTTCCTAATTCTCTCACAGAGCTCACTGGAGAAAGGTGATATTAAACTTAGCCTGTAGGTCTAGGTTGTCAATAGGATAGTTACAATTACCATGCCAAACCCACCCCGCCCCCACTCATCAGTGTATTAATTGGATTGTTGCAATGTGCTTTGTGTGGGGCAACCCTTAACAGTGGTCCAGAAGCTACAGCCAGTGCAGAATGTGCTCTATATATCTGTGTGCTGAAAGAGCTATGCCAGCTACCAATACGCTACCACTCAAGCCTAAGGTCTTGCTTTTGGTTTATAGAGCCCTGAGCGACTTGGGACCAGATCGCCTCCTGCCACTTCAGTCCTCGCAAGAGACTTTCTTAGTGGTGCCATAGGTTCCCAAAGTTTGTCTTATGGCCACTAATGCCAGAGCCTTTTAGTGTGGTGACATCTGCCCTTCGGACTACAGTATTGGCATTTAGGTGCCTACTTAAAGGTCCCCTTTTCACCCAGGCTTTCTCTGAGGGGTAAGCCAACCGTCTTGATGCATCCATCTCAAATCAGTACATCAGATTAACACATTTTGCATTTGTTTTATGAATGTAATGTTACTGTACCATTAGATACATTGGAAGGACAAAAATATGGCCTCTTTCAATCAATGGATAGACGACACAACAGCCCTTGCAACCCATTAATGGATCGCTTTCAGACGAAGATTATGTATGGGCAAATTTAATGATATTTGGAACATATTTACTGAAGCCATCGTGACCCATGAATCAATGGACATTTGAGGGAAACAGTAAGTTTATCCATTTACATACATGTTATGTAGTTCTGCAATCTTAATTATAATTTACTGTCGTATTATTGTTTTTTCGTCAACCTTTTAAAATGTTTTATGTATTCTTTCTCGTTCCCCCCTCTTTTTGCTTTTAGCTCATTGTACTATTCATAATAAAATTATTTTTGAAAAATGAATATGTTACTGTTGATTTTACATTGTTCACCACAGTCTTTTTGCCTTTAGATCGGTGATATATACAAATAAGTAAATCCACTTGGTGGCTATTATAGACAGACATGTATTGCTAGACTAAGACTCCCTTCATGTACACCTTAGGATGGTATAGAAGTAGTCAAAATGGCAACCCACAGCTCAAATTATGTGTGACCTAAGTCTACAATCCTGTACCAGTCTTTATCCTGTCTATTTATTTATTTTTAATAATGTTTAGCACTTGTGGTATGTTTTTTAGTTTGCTTAGCAAGTCATTATTTACTGACAATAAATATATTTCCTGAACCAATGGTGAAAGGATTTAATTGTCAGTCAAACATCACTAATATACTTTACTCAAGAGTTCTGTTTGGCTAAGGAAATCCCTGTTTCCAGGACAGCTTAATTTATCAAATGTTCCATTAAAATGCCACGACATGCACTGTCAAATACTGAATAAGGGTCACTAAGTGCTTATGTACACTCAGGGAAACTTGTCACTCACTTTCAATGATATTTTTTTAAAGCTGTATGCATTGTGGATGTCTTTATTAATAGTCAATCTTCTAAAGCCCTTTCTTGTGCTCCATTCATTACAATGACGGTCTGGCAGACACCGGCACATCAAAATTGATTGACTGACATTATGAGCCAATTCACTGACTGCTTACATTTGTGCAATCCTACTGAAGGTGACAGAACTACACCAGAGGAAGGAAGTACTGCATCCACTCACCACCCTTGCTCTAGCTGATGATTTCACCTGAAAGTCGAAAGTGTTGTGCTTTGTTCAATGGCTGCCCTGGTGGTGAGCAAACTCTGCTCATGCTTAACTATATGCCTCAGCCCAGTATACCTGAAGGAGCGTCTCCACCTCCATTGTTCAGCTCCAACACTGAGATCCAGCTCTGAGGGCCTTCTGGCGGTTGCCTCACTGAGAGAAGTGAGGTTACAGGGAAGCAAGCAGAGGGCCTTCTTGGTAGTGGAGCCTTCCCTGTGGAATGCCCTCACGTCAGATGTCAAGGAAATAAACAACTATCTGACTTTTAAAGGGCATCAGAAGGCAGCCAGGTTCAGGCAAGTTTTTAATGTATGATGTTTTGTTGCATTATTTGTTGTTGTTGTTGTTATGTTCGGAAACCCAGCCAGATCAGCATGGTATAAATAAATTATTATTATTTTTAACTAGGCCTTGAGATTTTCAGCTGCCTCCTGTTCAGTTGTGATGTCTCTCTATGTATGGAATACAGTGGTACCTCGGGTTAAGAACTTAATTTGTTCCGATGGCCCATTCTTAACCTGAAACTGTTCTTAACCCGAGGTACCACTTTAGCTAATGGGGCCTCCCACTGCTGCCGTGCCGCCGCCATACTCATCCTGTTCTCATCCTGAAGCAAAGTTCTTAACCTGAGGTACTATTTCTGGGTTATCGGAGTCTGTAACCTGAAGCATCTGTAACCCGAGGTACCACAGTACATGGTCAATGCAAGGCCATAGTTCCTATGCTGCATGCTCTGAAGAACCAAATAATATCATTCTTGAGTATCTTAGGAGAAGATAAAAGCAACTAGACTCCAGACAGTCACCACAGTGAGCATCCTGACTTACTCTTTCTCTCGTTCTCACTAAGATTCTGACAAATTTTCGTGAGGTTTTTTTCTCCCTAAATGTTAATTGTGGCTGAAATGTGGAGGACTGAATTTAAAATTGGAATCAGAAACTGAAAGAAACCGAAATTGACAGATGCATCCATTCCCTAGTGGAGAGGTTCTCTGAAATCACATCAAACAGCTGTTACCTCACACTTCCCAATGCATTTCCTATCACTTTCCTTATCCACTAAAATGGCTTTTTAAAGGTGTGAGCTTGTTGTACCAAGTCCACTTTAATTGTGCAACCTGCATTTGCTGCTGTGTAACTGAATCCCATCTGAAAATTAGCAACAGCCCCTTGCAAATTATATTGTTCAGCTCAACTCCCATCAGAGCCATGTGAATCATAAGAGTTAATGTAGCTAAATTTTGGATAATCTGAATACAATTCCTTTTGTACCAAACATCAATTCAAAGCACTGTCAACTGCTTTGATAGTGACAAAGGCTTAATTCTTAGCATGATGATTTTTGAACCTACTGTTTAAACTGCCTCTATTACAATGCAAAGGCAATTATATATCAAATTTCCTTCTGTTTTTAATATTTACCATAACACAATAATTTACTTTACTGTAATTACTAGTTGATATTCTTTTGTACACTCATCTCTGCTTTTTCTCTCATTTGAGCAGAGGATGCCATTCACTTGCTCATTAAGTTCATTTAGGAAAGGAGGAAAAAAAAAAACCTTTCTGAGTATTGTCTAAGTAAATAAATAAATAAATAAATAAATAATAAAAACAATGCACACCCTATCGAGTATTATATGCTTTTTCAGGGATATGAACAAAAAACTTCCTAAAAGCCCTAATTACACAGAGCATTTTATTATAAGCACCAAGAGATTTCTACTCAGGCTGCAAAAATCTATCCTCATTTAGAGATAAATTTACCGTTACAATAAGGATAGTTTGTAACTGAATGCATGGCTACATTCAACTACATTACATGCATTACTGTTTGCTGTTGTACAAACAATGCATTTGCACACAGAACTAGAGAAGAAAATAGTTTTTTTAAGCAAGCAGTCCATGGCATAAACACATTTCTTTTGTCCTATTTTAGCCTCTAGTTAAACAAGTTTTGCAGGTTCCTGAACCACAAAACCCTGCAGAACCTGTTTACCAGAAGTGAAAACAGGATGACTATATACACCATGAGCACCTGTCTCTCGGACTAGACCTCCACTCCTCTTCTCCAGCCCCTATGGGAACTTCCTTTGCATCAAAGCTCAACTTACTTTGTCAGGGAAGTCCATCTTCAGCTCAGAGACACTTTTACACCAGTAGGCCGCCGTTTTCTCACTGATGAGCTCAATGTTCAGGAAAGAGCCTTGGCCTGGACCATAGATGGGGCCTGAGGTAACGCCACGTATTATTCTCGGAGAAACGTTTGTTACAATGTCCTATTAACACAATGAGAAGGGAAAAAAAATAAGTTAAACAACAAGAAGATGCCAAACACAGTAGTGCAGAAAAAAAATGGTTCTGGAGAAAATGTAGAAATGTCCTGATAGGGGATAGTCTGCCACATATATCTGAAAAGATGCCTGCTAATCTTACAGTGAAAATGCAGCTATGGCATTACTGTTTTGCCGGGTGCTGTGCAATGTATAAGAGGAATCTGACACAGACAAGGATGACAGCAGAGAAGGGGCAGGGGAGGAATGGAATCTGGGTAAAAGGAGTGATACAGAAAGCAGTTGGCCTAGGAGGCCATGGATGGTGTTAAAGACACAGACAGACTGAGCTGCCACTTTGAGGCTGGTTTCAACCATATCTGGGATGTGGCTATTTCAGAGCTTAGCTTAGAGGGGTTTCAATAGGTATTGTAAAGACTTTTGATGTAACAACCTGGTCCCCTTTCTTTTCATGGGGAAGTAGATAGCAAATTTCTCCCATCAATTTCACAAACGTGTTTGTGGAAAGCCTACATTGACCGTTAATGTTTTAATAATATGTGAAATGATGCTATCAGCTCAATGCTCTGTTGTTGTTGTTGTTATTGTTGTGCAGAGATTTATTAAATTTAGTAATAATAATAATACACAGGGAGAGGCAATTCCCACCTATCCTTTGAGTGTCTGAAGATGGGGACACAGACAATGCTGTCTATTGGCCATACATTCCCAAAAGTTGCAAAGCTAGATGTGTGCCTGGGACCACACCAATGTGTTAACACAATGAGAAGTGAAATACCTTATATAGAACTGAGAGAGAGAGAGAGAGCGTAAATGAATGAACCTCCAGCCAAACTTGAGCATTTTCATTTCAGTAAACAAACATTCTTTTATTTATTTATTTTTAAATAATATTTATTACTTTTAAAGATTACAAAAAAGGAAAAGAAAAGAAAAGAAGACAGGAGAAAAAAAAACAAAAGCGGAAAAAAAACAATACAATACAATATATAAACAATACAAAACACAACCTAAACACATTAAACTAAACTAAACAAAATCCTAACCCTAACGCTAACCCTAAATAAAACAAAACAAAAGCAATTTAAAAACATACATCACACCTTTTCCATACTCTATCTTTCTTTCCCTTGTTCCCTTGACCTCCTCTCACCTCCCTTTTTGTATTCCACTTCTATTAATTGTTTCAGCAAATCCTTTCCATCTTTCTCTATTTTCTATCATATTATAAATATCTCAACATATTTTTAACCTTATTTTCCATTAAGACTAAAATACTTATATATGCTTAACTCCTTATAACATTTCTGCTAAGGCCATAAAATTTCATTCCACCATTTTTCTATCACTCATTAATTTTACAGTATTTCTATACATAAACTTTAAATTTTCCAGTCTTCTTCCACCATCTCCTCTCCCTGGTTTCAAATTCTGCCAGTCCTTTCCGTCAATTCCATATAGTCCATCAACCTGGAGATCTTATGTCCGAGGCTCTTAACTCTTTTCCAGGTCCCTTCTGCAGGTCTTCTTCATATTCTTTAATGCTAAAGAGCAGATCTCGGGAAGACTCCAACCTAACAATACTTTTATTCCTTCTGGACAGGTCAGCCAAATTTCCATAGTTGAAGCTAAGATCCATACAGTGTTTCAGGACATGTTTCAAGATTCCTCCAAATTCAAAGGCCCCCAGAACTTCAATCTCCTCCAGACCCAAGTCCGTGTCCCAGAAGTCAGTTAATCCCTGCATAGAGGGATCTTTCCAACTTTCCTTCTTCAGTCCAGGCCGGGATCCGATCCTCAGAATCTGACTTTTTCTAGATTCGATCATAAAAGGCCTCAACTTGTAGTCCTCAATTTTCTTCTGTAAGACTGAGGATCCCGCTTGTATTACTTTAGGTTCAACAACAACAGCTTTCTCCTTCTCCACAATTTTTCCTGCCAAAGTGGATTCCTGTACCAAGTCCTGAATTATTTCTGTGTTGGTGCTCACTTTTTGTCTCATATTAGTCACTTTTTGTCCCAAGTTCTCAATTTTAAAAGCCATGTCATCCGTCTTCTTATGAAGCTGTTCCAGCGAATAGCTTATCTTGCATAATACAGTCACTATGGCTTCTCCTGTCAACATTTTTAGTCCAAGGTCAATCTCTGGTTCTCACAATTTCTTATCTTGCAGCTGGAGATTCCCCAGTTACACTCCTGTAACAGTTTCAAAAGCTCCCTCTAGAGGGAAACAGTCTCCACTTGTATCAATCCTTTCAAACACAACTCAAGCCATAAAAGATAGTTTCAATTTTCAGTTACTTTTCCTCCTTTTTAAACGCAGAAGAGGACAATGGAAACAGTATCTTTCTCTTATTTAGCTAACTGTCAAATACTTTCTGTTCACAGTCAATGAACTCTCCCAAAACATCACTCTTTCTGGCAGCCCTTTTCTAGGTTCAGAGCAGTGGTAATTTAATTTTTCACTCTCTCCTGCAGGCTCGCTAGGTCCAAAATTTTCCCCCTCTTCTCCTGCTTCCAAGGGGGGTTTTGTAATTTTAACCGATGGAAATTTAATCCTTTGCCAAAGGCTTTCCAAGACTTTAGCTTGTAACGTCTTTGCTTCAATCTATTTACAAAAGAGGAAGGCGGACTTCCTGTTTAAGACCTTCCCGTTTCGGTGCCAAATTAAGGTATTTAAGGATCCAATTTTCCGTTCTACTCACAGGTAGTTGTTTAAAGTCCAATTGTCCACAGGAAAAAGTCAGCGCTCTCCGGCAACAGCAATGTGGCTTCACTCCATGAAAGAGGCAGTCAATTCGCAGCACCGCGCCACTCACCCCACGTCGCTCCGGATCCCCAAAACAGGGTTTCCCCGCGAGTAGGGGAGGCGCAAAAGGTGCCAGCCGAATCCCAGGTGCACAAGCTTCTCCCGCTTGTGATTTCAATGGGTCTCCGCCTTCGCCGTGGCGGTCAGACCCTGCTTTCCATGGAGCAAGTTCCCCCCGATTGGAGGAGCTCCGCCATTGCCGGAGGCGCTAACCCGGAAGTCCAACAAACATTACTTTATTTCAGCGAGTCTAACCCTAGCCAGAGAGCTCAGCAACCACTAGGCACTCAGAGTGAATGATATGGACAATATTAAGAGTCCAATATTATAATATGCTATAATCAAACCACTTCAGATCAAAACCATAAAGTTATAAAGAAATCTTCATCCTGTGGAGGAAAGCAAAATTAAGCTTCTTTTTCATTTTTTTTCTCCCTACCTAGATATGTGTGTGTGTATGTGTTTTTAAGACACTTAAATCAGAAAAAAATGTTGTATGTAAAGTTCTTTTGGCAATTTATAATAAAAAATGATTTTTTTGGGTAAAGGCCATTTAGTTAAGGATTTCATAGAATTATTTGGTTAAGTACCCCTACTCACCATCTTGTCACTTCTGGAGAGATAACATGAACCCCCATTAGTATATAGCAATTAAGGTCAATTTACATATTTTAATTAAGATCCATCCCATATAAAACAATTAGGGTAATAGGCATACTAACTGATTTCATAACATTTGGACGTTTTTCCAACTAGATAGACAGGAAACCTTAATTAGCATTAATTAGTGCTGATCTGCATATGTTTGATAAGGCATACCCTCACCACAAATGATTATTTATTCCTGAATCTGCCAAATGCTACCGTTGCAGAGGATAAAGGGACTTGCTTCATATTGTATGTAAATGTCTAGTGATTTCTATTTGTTTTTCTGTTTGGACTATTTATTATAAAATAAATGGCGAGAAATGGTGTGAATGTACAAATATGTACATTCACATATAGAGAAAGCATGCCAATTAATGTGCAGTGGTTAATCAGCACTGCTGACATTTCAGTGGTAACTGGGGAAAGGATAATAGCAGTTAGAACTTTTCCTGTCGTATATTCTCCTTACATCCCAAGGCACTGCATGTCAATAAAGTTTTCAGTTAATTTTCCAGCAGCCTCTGAAGATGTGGGCATTATGATACACAAAGAAATGCAGTCCTGTTGTCAGCTTTATTAATTTTCATTAATGATCTACCTACGCTACCTTTCCCTTTCCCTTAGTTTCTTTCAGCAGTTATACTCACAAAGTGTCTTGTTATTTCATCAAAATCAAGTGGGCGGTGGGATTCTCCTGTGCTTCTGATCATTTTGTTTGACATTAAATATCACAGACAACTTCTTTTCAAAAAACCAAACAAACCCAACCCTTAAATATTTAGGTATAATCTCTGAAATTTATACGGCTTTTGATCCTCTTTAATTTGTTTCTAACCTGTAGGGTTGATAATGTTGCAGCATTCCTCCTTGTAAACCGCCATAAATTTTGTTGATCGGTTTTTGTCTTTTCTTTCTTGTAACTGAGGATCTGTTTTCTCTCTTATTTTAATTGTGGATTGTGATCTCCTTGGGCTATGAGCAATGAAGCTTGTGTAGTTTTATATACTGTATAGATATTTTAAGATCACAGTGATGGGAATAAACCTATGGATCACCTCGTACAGTTCCATCCCCAAGGGAAGGATAGATTGGCTATGTAAAGCTATCACATAGCCAATTCACACTCAGGACAATGCGTTGCGCTTACACAAAATAAGTGTGAGGTTCCACCATTTGCCATAATGCTTTAAACAGCCATGGATTCCCCCAGAGAAGCCTGGGAACTGCAGTTTGCTATGGCTGCTGAGAGTTGCCAGGAGACCCCTGTTCCCCTCACAGAGCCACAGTTCTCACAGCGGTTTAATGATCCATCTTTCTTCCCGAAGAACTCCAGCTCTGTGAGGGGAACAGGGGTCTCTCAGTAAATCTTAACAACCGTAACAAACTGCAGTGCTGCTACTGCTCCACTCATGCGAACTAAAAATTCCCCATCCCACCTCATGCAACTGCTAAGCCCCCCTTTCACCTTCCCAACCCCATTTCTGAAGCCACTTATCCCATTTATTTTGCAACCCTGGTGTGCGCCTGTTTTCCCATTCAACCGCATGTCCATGCTTCCTCCTCCCCAGTGCTAAACAAGCTATAGCTTAGAGCCACACTCTCTTGAAGGCCT
Organism: Podarcis filfolensis; assembly: GCF_964270895.1. NCBI lineage: Eukaryota > Metazoa > Chordata > Lepidosauria > Squamata > Lacertidae > Podarcis > Podarcis filfolensis. The sequence continues at coordinate 25,983,336 of NC_139609.1, forward strand.
CCAAAAAATTTAAAGGAAAAAACACCTGGATGTACATTTCCAAAATGTAAGATAAAAAATAAATAAAATAAAACCTACATACAGCAACAGTGTTTTGTGTTGTGTAGGCTCCTATGATGTAAGTAACGGGCCACGCCTGCTAGCCTGCTCCCTAAAATATCACTGGTTTGCTGATTTCTATATATAGGGTGCCTACTTTCTGCATGGACTGGTCATGCAAATGGCTTTAGATACCTATTCGGTCCATAAATTACCATAAAGCATATATTCAACACTCCCTCCTTTTCTGCAACTCCTCTTGCAAACAGACCACTCCCATTGTGACCTCCTTGTCCCAAACACTGCAGCTACTAAGCCTCCTCTACACTTTACAGTGGTACCTCAGGTTACATACGCTTCAGGTTACAGACTCCGCTAACCCAGAAATAGTACCTCGGGTTAAGAACTATGCTTCAGGATGAGAACAGAAATCGTGCTCCGGTGGCGCGGCAGCAGCGGGAGGCCCCATTAGCTAACAGTTTCAGGCTAAGAACAGACCTCCGGAACGAATTTAGTACTTAACCCGAGGTACCACTGTACACTGAAATATGAATCTGCCTTCTATTACCCTGCAGCCCCTATTGTACCCCATTTCACCTCCACTCCCTATTTCTCCTTCCTACTCCCAGCTTTCCCCCACCCCTTCTTGTACAAAACCCAACCCATTTCCATGCCTCCTCCTACCTCCTATTTGGCAGCCCCCTAATGCAATTTTGATGAACTGAATGTTTGGATGATTTTTTTTAAAAAAAAACAGATTTATTCTTTAAAATATATAAATTGCCACATTATGAATGTGCATTTTAACTATTGGGATGCTCCAGACAAGTTCTTCATAGTCTTATTGAACTGCGTTTTTTGTCAGATGGCTATAAACCACCTTGAACATATAAGGTAAGGTGTAAGTAATATTGACATGGGAGGAAACCAGACCATCCAGTGTCCTATTTTCCAGGGATAGTCCCAGATTTACACAAGCCATCCTGGTTTCTGATTTGATCCCAGAATATCCTGCTTTTCCTTATGACGTCCCTATTTTCATTCGAGAAATGTTGGAGGACATGGAGTTACGCAACCCCCGAGACAAGGAGATAAGTAACTTTACGACCTTTAGAAGACATCTGAAGGCAGCCCTGCATAGGGAGGTTTTTAAATGTTCACATTTTTATTATGTTTTTATATACGTTGGAAGCTGTCCAGAGTGGCTGGGGCAACTTCAATCAGATGGGTGGGGTATAAATAATTAAAAATATTTTAGAATAGGATGTCCCTATTTTCAGCAGAGAAATATTGAAGGATATAGGAAACTGGGTTGATGGCAATTGCGAAAAACAAATTAGGATTTCCACAGGTGAAATAAATAACAACAACAACAACAACAACAATTTATTTATACCCTGCCCTCCCTGGCCAGAGCCAGGCTCAGGGCAGCTAACACCAGTAAAATTACAGTAAAAACATAATAGGAGAAAAACCAGCAATTTAAAACACAGGTTAAAATGCAATTTAAAATGCAGCCTCATTTTAAAAGTAGCCCATAGATCAAAACCATAAGGGGAGGAAAACATAAGGCTCAGACTGAGTCCAAACCAAAGGCCAGGCGGAACAGCTCTGTCTTGCAGGCCCTGCGGAAAGATGTCAAGTACCGCAGGGCCCTAGTCTCTTGTGACAGAGCGTTCCACCAAGTCGGGGCAAGTACTGAAAAGGCTCTGGCCCTAGTTGAGACCAATCTAACCACCTTGCGACCTGGGACCTCCAAAATGTTGTCATTTGTGGTCCTTGTGGTCCTCCGCGGGGCATACCAGGAGAGGAGGTCCCATAGGTACGTAGGTCCTAGGCCGCATTCCATGGGTGCCCTGCATTCCATTCAATGCTCCCCCACTGCAGTTCAATGAATTATCGAGGAATTACCATACATGCCAACCTGCTGTAAAACCCAGCCACCCACACCCCACTTTCAAACCTCAACTATTCCCCACTTCAGCCAGAGAAACATGGCCTATGCATCAGACTCCTATGCAAGTTCTTCCTCTGGTGAGGAAGCTGCCATCACAGCCACACTAATCCAGGGAGCTGGAGAGGAGCCTAATCAGAGGAGCAGGAGATGGCAGCAACACCTTCAACTGCAGGTTGAAACACTGGGGACTTTCAGATGCCAGAGCGTCTCCACCCCCATCATTCTACCCGGACACTGAGGTCCAGCGCCGAGGGCCTTCTGGCGTTTCCCTCACTGCGAGAAGCCAAGTTACAGGGAACCAGGCAGAGGGCCTTCTCGGTAGTAGCACCCGCCCTGTGGAACGCCCTTCCACCAGATGTCAAAGAGATAAACAACTACCAGACTTTTAGAAGACATCTGAAGGCAGCCCTGTTTAGGGAAGCTTTTAATGTTTGATGCATTACTGTATTATTATTATTATTTTCAAGTGGGATTCAACCATATACAGTGGTACCTCAGGTTAAGTACTTAATTCATTCCAGAGGTCTGTACTTGACCTGAAACAGTTCTTAACCTGAAGCACCACTTTAGCTAATGGGGCCTCCTGCTGCTGCCACGCCACTGGAGCACAATTTCTGTTCTCATCCTGAAGCAAAGTTCTTAACCTGAAGCACTATTTCTGGGTTAGCAGAGTCTGTAACCTGAAGCGTATGTAACCTGAAGCGTATGTAACCCGAAGTACCACTGTACTGGAGAATTCAAATGCCACAAATATAATTGGTTGAATGCTCTGCCGCAACAAACCCACCTCCCCCAAAACATGGACTTTTTGTGATAGGGAAAGTGAGGGGGGAAAGTCCTGGAAAGTGTGGGATGACATTCGCTTTGATGCAGCAACATCTAACCTGCCTACAAACAAATCAGAATAGCCAACATTGTCTAATTGGGATGAACATTCAATAAACAGGTCATCTGGAAGTCCCCCCCAACAACCATCCACACAGGTTAATTGAAGCGATTCAGAGCCTACCAAGTCTTCAGCAAAACTCATCACATCTTGCCTGGAAAGGAGCTTTGCGGTGTTTGGACTCCCAGAAGCAAAAGAGACTAGGACAAATGCTAGCCTGGAAGCACATCGCTTTTTAGGCCCCGTTTTCCACAATTATATACAAGTGAAAATGTTTTTACAAAGTAAATAAATAAATCATACATATGCTTTTGGTGAATCACACACACACACATACACACACTGTTGACAAATAAGGTAAGAATTCACTGCACTCTAATATAAATGAATTAGACTAAATCATCTTAAACTTATTTTGCACTGGTTCAGGTACGGGGAAAACAGCTGCTTTGCATTACAAATGTCTGTAGACAAATGAAGGTCTTCAACATGGATAATTTTACAAAGAACCAATTTTATTACATCTTTCTCACATTATACATTTCCTCAATTGCAATCTACTCTTGAGGGCCTCCTTAAATATTGTTACTTTTCCAAATGGATTGTGGAAAATGGAACGGAATAAATTGAAACACAAAATATATTTATTGGCACAAGTTAGAGGGCTGCACTGTTAATGCTCACATTTCCCCCTCCTTAATTGTTGCTTCAGGCTCCTTTCCCAGTTTGAGACAATTTTTGGTACCACTGCATTTGAAATTTCTTTCTCTCTCTCTTATTTACTCACTATGACATGGTGTCTGATTTACGGGGCTCCAAAGGATTTTGTTTGTGGTTGTTCAGTGACATCACGGCATCATGTGTCAAATCAATCACATCACTTTGTCTGCTATGTGGTACCTGATTTTGTTTTCAGAGTCACATGACCCTATTTGTCAACAGTTGCAAATGGAGTAGAAGTGGAAACTATTGCCCTAAAGAATTCAGATAAATTGTAACCCAACAAGTTAGCCAACAAAGAAATGCTACAACCCTAAAAATCCATATATAGATATATAACCTTTCTTCATCATTTATCTTACTGCAGATTTAATGTCTCTAATGGCCAACTACATTCAAAATGCACTTTGTATCACAGAGTGTATGGTTCCTGTAAACCTTCTGCATACTTAAAATCAAACATGCAAGAGCAAAAGTGAGCCAGGACACACATGCAAAACAAACGTGTCAAAATGACAGTATTGACTTCTGTAAAGAATCAATCTTTTTCTCTCACTCTCTCTTACACACACACACACACACACAGAGAGAGAGAGAGAGAGAGAGAGAGAGAGAGACCATTTATTGCATTGACCAGCTCAATCCTATCTGTTTGCGGACAAGCTATTTAAGCATAAAACCTCATTCTTCTCCAGATTACAATATCTGGCTGCACGCCTGAATTTATTTGAGTCCAAAGGCACTCTGGACCACATCAGTGAGGCCGAGGGGGGGGGGTCTTGTCACCTGAGTAGCCCAGGACCTCAATACACACTGCCCAGGCTTGCTTGTGCCCTGGGGAGGTCACTTGGATGCTGCTAATGCAGCAGTTTGACTTTGTCTCTGAAGGTGTGCTCCATTGTCTCTTGAGACAAACGGATGCCAACAACAACAACAAAAAGGTGTATTGGCGCAAGGAACAAATTTCGTGTTTCCTTGGATCCTGGCCACAGATTCCAGTTGCCACAGAGACTACCGGTATATACTTTGGCATATTGGGTCATATCCAGAGACAGCAGAACTCCACTCTCTCAATCGGGTTTTCCAAGCTCCTCCTGCCTGCACCCATTGAAGGTCACTCCTGAGGGTCAAGGGACCTTAGGGAATGGGGAGGGGGGAGCTGTAGAAGTACAGGAAAACTGAGATAAATAAGTGGGGCTCCCTTGAGCCAGCGTACAGTAAGTACTTTTCTGCTCACACTAGGTATTTATTGGACCCAAGCCAATATGAGCACATTCAATGCCCTCTTCAGATCCACCATGTGTGTCTAAGTCAGTTTCATATATTCTGTTAAGCTCTCAGGTAAATTGTCAGTTTAAATTGCAACTCAGCTAGGATGGCACAGATATAGCAAACATCCAGATGAACCAAACCAGAATTAAGGATCTCGCATTTCTGTTCAAGGAGAGACTGTGAAAAAAGTTCACAGAAGTCACCAGTGAATAAAAAAACTAAGGGAAATGAAGTCAGAAACCTTAAATAAACTAGCCATCCCCTTAGAACTAGAGTATCCCCTTAGATGATGAAGAAGAAGAAGATACAAAATCCAGGAAACCTACTACCAACTTGGTGGCTGTCACTGCTTTCATGTAGAAAGTGCACCTCTACAATGGGGAGGAACATTAATGAGACAGAATTAAATGCTTAAGGCAGATCTTTTGTTAACTTTGGAATATGAAATTGTTGTATTTAGTGAACTGTGTGACCTTTGTCAGTTTCCCTTCATTATAGATGATGTAAAGGTTTAAACAAAGTGATCACATTATGTCTTTTTCAGAAGTTAATTTATATGACCTTTCCTCATCTGGAGTGCTTTTTAGGTGCTTTGAAGTAAGTTCCAGAGTGTAACAGTGGTTACTTCTTACTAAATGTCAGCACTGGAAGAAAGACAGTCACAATGGCCTTATTGTGAACAATTCCACAGGGATGTCTTACGAAACTATTCTGGGGGGGGGGGGCGGGGGGTGACTTTCATGTCTCCGTAAAACATAATTGTAGGTAAAGTTTGAACAGGCACTCAGTTGTAGCGTGCAAGAACAGACTTCATGTTCTTAACAGAATACATTACTGAATTTGTGATCGAAATCCACAATCCACATATGTTTATTTTGGAGCACTGGGTTAGATCCAAATTGAAGTCATTTGCACTTTATTCCCATTGGAATCAATGGGGTTTCTGTTAAGTCACGACTCCCTTTGCACATTTATTTCTTGTGTGCAACTGACTTCCTGGTGATCCAGTCATGGTGTGACTCACACCTACTTTCCTGTGTTTGTCTGTAACTTGTGCAGTGGGAAACCGCTTGATTAAAAAGCTCAAGTCATCCTTAGCTGTGATGGGAGCCTCCTTGAATAGAAGATTCTCCACTGCAGAATTAATAATAATAATAATAATAATAATAATAATAATAATAATATATTATTTATACCCCACCTATCTGGTTGGGTTTCCCCAGCCACTCTGGGCGGCTTCCAACCAAATATTAAAAACAATACAGCACCAGACATTAAAAACTTCCCTAAACAGGGCCACCTTCAGTTGTTTTTAAAAAGTAAAATAGTTGTTTATTGCCTTGACATCTACTGGGAGGGCGTTCCACAGGGCAAGCGCCACTACCGAGAAGGCCCTCTGTCTGGTTCCCTGTAACCGCACTTCTCACAGCGAGGGAACCGCCAGAAGGCTCTCGGTGCTGGACTTCAGTGTCCAGCCTGGATGATGGGGGTGGAGACGCTCCTTCAGGTATATAGGACCGAGGCCATTTAGGGCTTTAAAGGTCAGCACCAACACTTTGAATTGTGCTCGGAAATGTACTGGGAGCCAATAAACATCTTTCAGGACCGGTGTTATATGGTCTCAGCGGCCACTCCCAGTCACCAGTCTAGCTGCCGCATTCTGGATTAGTTGCAGTTTCCGAGTTACCTTCAAAGGTAGCCCCACGTAGAGCGCATTGCAGTAGTCCAAGCGGGAGATAACTAGAGTATGCACCACGCTGGCAAGACAGTCTGTGGGCAGGTAGGCTTAAAGGCTCCCTTGCCTACCCTGAGAAGCAGGGCTGGCCCAAGATATTTTACTGCAAAAGACAAGGTGGTACTATAATTAGGATACTCTATACAGTTCTGGTCAACTCATCTCTAAAGGATATTGATTGAGTTGGAAAAGCTTCAGAAAAAGGCAACCAAAATGATTGAGGGGATAGAGACAACTCCCCCAACAGGAAAGGTTGAAGTATTTAACAGGATCATGGAATTGTAGAGTTGGAAGGGACCACAAGCCCAGGGTTTCCCAAACTTGGCTTCCCTGTCATTTTTGGACGACAATTCCCATCATTCCTGACCACTGGTCCAGCTAGCTAGGGGTGATGGGAGTTGTAGTCCACAAACAGGTGGTGTTCCAAGTTTTGGAAACCCTGATCTAGTCCGAACCCCCTGCAATGAGGGGATCTCAGCTAAAGCATCCATGACAGATGGCCACCTTAAAAACATCCAAGAGAGCCTGCAACCTCCCAAGGGAGACTTTTTCAGTTTAGAGCAAAGGCAAGCAAGAAGTGACAGGACAGAAATTATAAAACAAAAGCATGCCATTGAGGAAGTGGATTCACTAGAGCTTGGGGACATCCAATGAAGCAGAACGTTGGAAAATTCGGCACAGATAAAAGAAAGGATGTCTAGCTCATGATTAAACTGTGGAACTTGCTCCCACAAATAATAATAATAATAATAATAATAATAATAATAATAATAATAATAATTACTTCCCCAGCCACTCTGGGTGGCTTCCAACAAAGATTAAAAATACATTAAAATGTCACACATTAAAAACTTCCCTGAACAGGGCTGCCTTCAGATGTCTTCTAAATGTCAGGTAGTTGTTTATCTCTTTGACATCTGACGTGAGGGCGTTCCACAGGGCTGGTGCCACTACCGAGAAGGCCCTCTGCCTGGTTCCCTGTAGCTTTGCTTCTCGCAATGAGGGAACTGCCAGAAGGCCCTCGGCACTGGACCTCAGCGTCCGGGCAGAACGATGGAGGTGGAGACGCTCCTTCAGGTATACTGGACTGAGGCCGTTTAGGGCTTTAAAAGTCAACACCAACACTTTGAATTGTGCTCGGAAACGTACTGGAAGCCAATGTAGGTCTTTCAAGATCGGTGTTATGTGGTCTCGGCGGCTGCTCCCAGTCAACAGTCTAGCTGCCGCTTGGCTGGTTTTAAAAGAGGATTGCAGAGGTCCGTAGTGGATAAGGCTACTAGCCATGATGGCTATATTCTGCCTCCATGGTCAGGGGCAGTGATACTTCTTGGTACCAGTTTCTGGAAACCACACAAGGGGAGAGTGCTTTTGTGCTAAGGTGTTGCTTGAATGTTTCCCATAGGCATCTGGGTGGTCTTTGTGAGAACAGGATGCTGGACTAGATGGACCACTGGCCTGATCCAGCAACCTGGATGTGGCAATGCAGAGAGTGTAAGACAGAAGTAAGTCATTATGAGACACAGGATATTGTGGGTATAAAAGGCAAAATAGATGGTCATGCAAATTTCAAATCCTCTGTGCCTTTCATAAAGATGACCCTCTTTCTGCCCAGTCAGGGAGAAGCGCAGCTAAAGAAAGCACTTAATCAATATTTCAGTATCATCCCAGGATTGCTCACGTATACTTGTGAGAGAAACTAAATCCACCACTCTGTGGGGAATGGTACAACTGTTCATTTAGCTTGGATAATTTGCTTGTTCCTTCAGTGGGCGTCCCTAGAGCTTGTGTCATAATTAAAAAGGAAGTCCCAGTATCTGAATAAAATAATGTTAGGCTTTTATTCATTGTTGTTTTCATGTTACAAAACAAACTTTAATAGAAATGTGGCTTCCCCAACTCAGCACACATAAAGGAGCCTTAATCTAACAGAACAAACTCATACAAGTCAGAAGTAGTAGCAAATTCTCTTTATCCCTCTTGTGTGAGGTAACCATATGGAAACATGCCGACCTGTTTTGCATGTTGCATTAAACCATAGTTAAACAATGTCCTTTGTTCCTCCCCTACTTCTCCTGATGCCATATTGCTGGAAATTAAGTCATGGTCTGTCTTGGCATTATTATGAACCCAGACTCATGGTTTACTTCAGGCATAGGCAACCTCGGCCCTCCAGATGTTTTGGGACTACAATTCCCATCATCGCTGACCACTGGTCCTGTTAGCTAGGGATCATGGGAGTTGTAGTCCCAAAACATCTAGAGGGCCGAGGTTGCCTGTGCCTGGTTTATTTCTTTTCAATAATCCACCAGGTATGTTTCTGACTTACTGTCAGTGGTTTGTTTGGAGAGACGAACCACAAACCCTCATTTGGACACAATGCTAAGCCAAACCATGGTTTAACTCTCAGCAGCATAGCAGAAGCAGTGGAGAAATGATGTGATCACATACTGCACGTTCAATCTTTAAACCATGCCTGGGCTTGCACAGAATATATCCAGAATGGTGACATTAGAAAGCAGTGATGGGGTTGGGGGAAAATTTGCAAACAGGGAAAATGCACAGAACCATATGCAGCTAGGAGGAGAAATCAGGAGATGGGAGGAAAGGGGGAGACTACAAAAGCAGAAATTACAATAGAGGAGGGTGGAGGAGAGGTGAAAAAACAAGTAAGGGAGGAGAGAGCAGGACAATTTGGCTCCTTTTTTTTTTTTGACCACCCTGAATATTCTTTTTAAAATGAAAATTAAATTTTAAATTCCTTTCCTCCCCCACAGCCAACTGATTTTTTCTTGACTGAGATGGCACGTTTAGGTTTGCAGAGAATGATAATTTTGTGGTGGACCATTAGCCAATTTACTAACTTTGTATTAAGATGCCACCAGGCTCCTTATTTTTGCTGCAAAAGACTAAGAGGGCAACCTCTCTGGAAACTCATTAACTTTGAAAAATAATACAGAGGGAAGGTAATTGATTTGTAAATATCAGTTGATGGCTGAAATATCCATTATCTACTGTGTGCCAAGTTAAAAGAAAATATACATTTAAAAATAGATGTATTTCCACATAAGCGGACAACAAAATGGAACACAGGCTTAATTAATAATAATAATAATAATAATAATAATAATAATAATAATAATTTTATTTATACCCCACCCTCCCCTGCCAGAGCCGGCATCAGGGCAGCTAACACCAGTAAAATTACAGTAAAAACATAATAGGAAAAAAACCCCACCAATTTAAAATACAGGTTAAAATGCAATTTAAAATGCAGCCTCAATTTAAAAGTAGCCCATAGCTCAAAACCATAAGAGGAGGGAAACAAGGGTCAGACTGAGTCCAAACCAAAGGCCAGGCAGAACAGCTCTGCCTTGCAGGCCCTGTGGAAAGATGTCAAGTCCCGCAGGGCCCTAGTCTCTTGCGACAAGAGCGTTCCACCAAGTCAGGGCCAGTACTGAAAAGGCTCTGGCCCTAGTTGAGACCAATCTAACCACCTTGCGACCTGGGACCTCCAATGTTGTCATTTGTGGACCTTAAGGTCCTCCGCAGGGCATACCAGGAGAGGCGGTCCCATAGGTACGTGCAAAATAAAACAACTGCAGCACTGTGAGTAAATATTGGAAGAGACTGAGATGTTCATGCATCACTCCTCAGGAAGGATCATGCCAGAAACCAAGAAAGAAGCCTTGGAATGACTCCTGCCTTCAGATCCTGGTGAGTCATTGCCAGTCAAAGTAGACAAGAGGTTAGATACATCAGATCAATCGTCTTTGTAGAAGACAGTCACCCATGCACTGTTTACTCTAATAAAAACACAGCAAGCAAGTAAACCTCAAAGCAAATTTAGAGTAAACACGAAACCTCAAGAAAAATGTTTTTCTTTTTTTCCCAAGTATTGTGTTGATATTTTAAATAAAACAGCTACTCTTGCTTCTAATGCTCTTTAAAAAGTTCAGCATCTCGATTGCTTCCAGAAGCATTTAATACAAATAAACACTGGGGAAAATAAAAAAAAATTGAAACTCTTGTGCATTTCTGACATCTGTATTTGACAGCATTTTTCCAGACCTTTAGAATGCTTCTTCTGCCATTACAAAAACATTATTTTAAGAAGCTATTATGTCCTACACCACTTAGCCTTGACAAACAATTACGACATATCACATTCAACAGAATACAAAAAGTAATCTGTATGACAAGGTTAAAATTAGACTTTGAACAATAGGTGCTTTGCAGAGCAATTCCAAACTCTGTGCTGCTTTATGAAATTTTCCACTGAGGGGGGAAATATGGGGGAAGGGAGAGGGAGAGAAAGAAAAGTGAAGGACATCTGTCATGGGAGGCTTAGAGGACACACCATCCTGGAAGTTAGATGAAAACTTTATTGTCTCTCTCCAGTAAGGATGAAAGAGGCACCAGAAACTCCTGGCTCCACTCAAGTATAGCTAGTAACGAAACCTTATACGACCATCCACACAGCACCTGAAAAACCGACTGAGAACATTTGTGCAGCCAAATATTTCATTATATTCATGACAATATTTCCAAACTGTATGAATAATACAATTAAACTCCCATAATCCAGGACCATTGGCTATGCTGGCTGCGACTGAGGGTAGCTGTAGCACAAAATATCAGCCGAGGGCACCGGGTTGGGTAAGGCTGGTCTAGAGCTGTTGTGGAACAGAACTTTGCTTGGAGAATTTAGTGCAACTAGTACAATCAACTAGTACAGTACAACTAGTACAATAAAAAGCAGAGACTTCACCTTGAAGACAAAGGTCCGTATAGTTAAAGCTATGGTTTTCCCAGTAGTGATATATGGAAGTGAGAGCTGGACCATAAAGAAGCCTGATCGCTGAAGAATTGATGCTTTTGAATTATGGTGCTGGAGGAGACTCTTGAGAGTCCCATGGACTGCAAGAAGATCAAACCTATCCATTCTGAAGGAAATCAGCCCTGAGTGCTCACTGGAAGGACAGATCGTGAAGCTGAGGCTCCAATACTTTGGCCACCTCATGAGAAGAGAAGACTCCCTGGAAAAGATCCTGGTGTTGGGAAAGATGGAGGGCACAAGGAGAAGGGGACAACAGAGGACAAAATGGTTGGACAGTGTTCTCGAAGCTACGAACATGAGTTTGACCAAACTGTGGGAGGTGGTGGAAGACAGGCATGCCTGTCTGGTCCATGGGGTCATGAAGAGTCGGACACGACTAAACGACTAAACAACAACAACAACAAGTACAATCATCAAGTGCATGGATGTCATAAAGTCTGATGCAATCTTCACTGCCTCATCCCTTTGGTGGTGCTACTTTGGGGATGGAACGAGGGTGTAGGCCAGCCCCCTTGTGTTAATGGAGATGGGGTTTTAACTTGCGTGAGTGTTGTTTTATTTGGAAGGTGGAGTTGTTTGAAATTGTTGTTAAATGTTGTATGTTAATTTAGATTTTTGTATTTGTGGGCTGGAGGATTGTTTATGGGCTTTGGTTGGGGAATGTATTATTTATTAGTATGTCTTTTGATTATATTTGGTTATTTTTATTTTTATTATGTTCTGACTATTTTTATTATGTATTTTGTGCTTTGTACATTATAACTTTGTGCTGTGAACTGCCCTGAAACCTATGGCAAAGGGACACAGGTGGTGCTGTGGTCTAAACTGCCGAGCCTCTTGGGCTTGCTGATCGGAAGGTTGGCGGTTCGAATTCCTGTGACAGGGTGAGTTCTCTTGCTCTGTCCCGGCTCCTGCCAAACCTGCAGTTCGAAAGCATGCCAGTCCTGCTGTGGTGGGAAGGTAAACGGTGTTTCCGTGTGCTCTGGTTTCCATTATGGTGTTCTGTTGCACCAGAAGCGATTTAGTCATTCTGGCCACATGACCCGGAAAGCTGTCTGTGAACAAACTCCGGCTCCCTCGGCCTGAAAGTGAGATGAGTGCCGCAACCCCACAGTCATCTTAGACTGGACTTAACCATCCAGGGATCCTTTACCTTTACCTTTTTTAAACCTTTACTACTACTACTACCACTACTACTAATTTCCATCAGAGCTGCACTTTGCTTGTGCAGACTCAGACCAGTAGTCCATCTGTCACAGGATTGCCTACCCTGGCTGGAAATGACTCTCCATGGTTTCAGGAAGGAGACCTTCCTAGCTTTACCTGGAGATGACAGAGAATAAAGCAGCATAGCCTTTACAGTGGTACCTCGGGTTATATACACTTCAGGTTACACACACTTCAGGTTACAGACTCCGCTAACCCAGAAATAGTACCTTGGGTTAAGAATTTTGCTTCAGGATGAGAACAGAAATCGTGCTCCAGCGGCGCGGCAGCAGTGGGAGGCCCTATTAGTTAAAGTGGTGCTTCAGGTTAAGAACAGTTTCAGCTTAAGTACGGACCTCTGGAACGAATTAAGTACTTAACCCGAGGTACCACTGTATTTGTCCAATGAAAATAGGGACATTCGATTCTACATCAGGAAGCTTCTCCTGATTTTGCCACACATTTATATGTCATACACACAACTACATTGGTCACATTGAGCCAATTACAACACCTTCAACAGATAAATGGAATGAAATAAAATTTTAGCCGTAAGCTGCCTTGAGTCCCTGCCAGCAAAAAAAGGTGGGCTATGATAACGATAATGATAATATCATTATCTGTGAGAATATCATTATCTGTGAGAATGATCAGGAACATAATAGCCAGTGTTGTGTATTGAGTCAAAGGATTTTATATCTGTATTATTATTGTCTGTATTTGCATTAGGGTAAAGTAACTGCCTTTTGGTTCCAGAGGGTACAGCTACTATTGGTTCATTTAAGCTGCTGTATTTGGATCCTCTGTCTTATTGGTTTCCTCCAAAAGGCAGGACTGTGATTGCCTGATATTGTTCCCTCCAAAATGTATCCTTTCTAGCTAGTTCCCTGTCCCTATAAATGTAGCTCTCCCCTCCTCAGTCTCAGTCTTGTTTGCTTTAATAAAGAAGTGTTACTACAGAACTGTCTCCAGCATATTATGTCAAGAGAGCTGAAATCACAAACCCCACGTCACAACAGACAGTAAGTCCTCAGTGGGACTTCTTTCTGAGTGAAAATGCTAAGGATTGCAGTGTAAGACTGCAAGTCTTTACCCAGTTACCTGGGAGTAAGCCCCATTGAATACAGTGGGACTTACTCCTCAGTAGACAGTGTAAGGCTCCATTTACTATAAAGGAATAAACATTTCATGTGTTTCCTAAAAAATGGCCGGCTGCTGAAGCATTGCAGTTGAAGAATTTAAAGCGGATTGGTGACATTTCCCTTCAAAATCATAGGAAGGGCTTTGTATGCCTGCTTCAACATTTCCTTCATTTGGTGCAGGAATTGTATCTTCAGTATAAACAGCATACACACAGACACACACACATACACACCACTTTTAATTGTTCTCAAAGACGTGGAGGGGAGGAAAAAGGAAAAGTGGGACATTCTGGGGTCAAATCAGAAACCAAGACAGCTTCTGTCATTCCAGGACTGTCCCTGGAAAACAGGGACACTTGGAGGGTATGCAAATATATTTCCTTTCATAGACTTCCTGGCTGCTAGCTGAGTGTGCAGGGCATGCTTGATTACCAAAGAGGGCCACCAACCAGTTTATCCATATCTGAATTCGTCTTTTAGCTTTACATTGCTGAATCATTTTAGAGAGAGCCAGAATGGCTAGTGAGCTCTTGCTTACATTTTGTCAAAAGCTTTGCTTCTGTTATTTATTTGCAAAGCCAATACAGCTGACCGTGGCCTGCTGTCAGGGCTGGTTTTCCACAGATGAGATAAGAAGCAAGCAACTATTCAGACAGGCAGTGTGCAAGGGCTGAACACTATAAGAGCTGCTCATCTGAGAATGAAGAGACAGAGCAGAGCTAGCGGGTGGATCAGATGTAAGAGTTATAGGATCAGCTGGAACCCTACTGGGTGCTTGTATCACCTGATGCCTAATGAGTCAAGGCAGTGCTCACAACTAGGGGGAGGCTGCCAGATGTAAGGACTGCAAGAAAATAAGAGAATGGAGCAAGAAACAATGGGAAGAGCAGAAGCTAAAGCGAAGGTTTGATCCATCCAAAGAAGAAGAAAATTCAAAGTTTCCACAGCCCAAAATGCAGTGGTTTGGGGTCATTGTTTTCACCACTTATTGGATTATCTCTGAATCAGGGAAATTCAAATTCGAGTGGGGGGGGGGAGGTGAGGAATGTATGCTGTGGACATCATGTGGACCATGCTGAATTAACAAGAAAACAAGCAGCTTTGTATCCCAGATTATGCTCTGGTGTGGACAAGATCTGTACGGTGATTTGGGGTTGAAGGGAGGCACAGAGTTTGTGATGGAGTTTCCTGGTATGTTCCCTCCCCCCAGTTCTTAATGTGATAAAATATAAAGATACACAAAAGTATTTATTCCTGAAGCCAAGATATAATTATTTGCTTTGACTTTATCGCCAAGGTGGTTCATAACTTCAGCATCGATGTTGCATGGTTTCAGTTTAGTACAATGGCAATTGTTATGGCCTGGAGAATAATAAATGGTATGATCTGGAATTTGGCGCCATTTTAAAGCCGCCAATGTTTTACCACCCAGGAAGGTGGTTTCTACGAAGTGTGTCTTATGACGTACAGTGGTACCTCTGGTTACATACGCTTCAGGGTACAGATTCCACTAACCCAGAAATAGTGCTTCAGGTTAAGAACTTTGTTTCAGGATGAGAACAGAAATCATGCTCCGGCGGTGCGGTGGCAGCAGGAGGCCCCATTAGCTAAAGTGGTACTTCAGGTTAAGAACAGTTTCAGGTTAAGAACGGACCTCAGGAACGAATTAAGTACTTAACCCGACGTACCACTGTAATAAATAGTCCACATCACCCCCTTTTCAGAGATTTGGAAAGGAGCTAAACCCCAACAACTTTGGTCAGATTGGATACTCTGAAATCACATACACACTTCCTCAACAGATACAGGTTGTATCATCTGCATATCTTATGACATAATTATTAAACTCTAAAAGGAGTGGGGGGTGTTTTGTGTTTTTTGGCAAGGGGGACGTAGAGATGCCACCTACTAAACACCCCAGCAGCCACTGATAAGACTGGTAATTTTGGAAATGCCACAACTTTTGTAGGAAGCCTAGATATCCAAACTTTCCGTACCTTATGACAATAGTCCAAAAAAGAAGTGAAGAAAAACAACAACAGCCAATGCCACCTGCACAATCCCAGTCTTACCATCATAGCTACTGGCTACCATTTCAACTAGGATCAAAGCCATGATGAAGACAAAGGTTGAATCTGGCTGGTTACCTCTACAAATGAAGATATAAACCAGAAATAATGCCCAAATCTATTGTGAGGCATTGGCAACATTGGCATGTGTAATGCCATGCTTTAAATCTACATAAAGTTAAACTGCACTGAAATCCCAGCCATTTCCACGGGTCTCATGCAAGCATAACTAAGCAGGATTTGCAACCTTAGCTGCCTGCCAGGATGTCCATTTGCAGAAAACAAGGTAGGAGGAACTAATTACAGAGAATTCATTATGCCTTTGATTTACAATAACATTAAACAGAAAACTATTTGAAATATGGATTTGACTCACTTGACAGGGGTTAAATCATTCTTATAGAAAGTTTAGCTTGGAAGGGGGGGAAAAAGAAACAAGAAAGCCCAGCCAAAAAAACAAACAAAAAGCCTACTAATATGAATGGCCTGTGTTTCCTATTACTGCTTAAGCTCAGACAGACAAATTGCAGGAAGCCAATTATTACTGATAGCAAACGTCAGGCAGGGAAAATGCAGAACTTTGAAAAACAACCTGAGAGACATCGACAGTGTTATGTATTCACATTAAAACAAGGTGCTATAACACTAATGGCTGCTCTTGAAATCCTCTGACAACTCCTCAATCTTAATCAGTTACCAACTGTGGCCTTTCTACCACCACTAAATGTTTATTGTGCTTGTGGCATTAAGGGAAGACTCCTGCACAACCAGTACAATCAGTCCTCATTCGGATTGGTTTAATAGTGCTTTAACAATAAGAGAAAGATGAGCTGTTTTGATGCTCTCTCTCTCTCTCTCTCTCTCTCTCTCTCTCTCTCTCTCTCTCTCTCCCTCTCCTCTCTCTCTCTCTCTCTCTCTCTCTCTCTCTCTCTCTCTCCCCCTCTGTCACTGTTCTGGAGCAGAAATCTATGGTCAGCTTTTGAAGAGCCACACACAGCTAGTTCTCTACCCATGTCCAAAGGAGCTTGCTTGCATCCTAAAAACAATAGCATCTGGAAACAAGAGAAAAGAGAGATGGAGGGAAAAGGCGTAAAAGTAAACTCGAGGACCAATTCCTAAACAGTAGTTCTTACACTGACCAGGTGACACAGAAACAGATCAGCGGTGGGAGGTGGACTGATGGAACTAGACTTTTGGCAAAGCTAATGGAACGTGTCCTGCTTCTCATCTCTCCCACTGGTGGAATGGTGAGGTTTGAACTGTGGACTTTGCAGCTGACTGGAGAGCGGGAGGAATTGGTTTGATGGAGGTGTATTCCTCCCATCCCTGCCAACCTCCACTGGCCTCCTGCTTACAGAGTGAAACTGGAGTTGACCACGCTGGCCGAGAGCTGCCCTTTCCCCCCGGCCAAACATGTGAGTGGAAGTGCCACTGGTGCACAGGTGCCGAGCTGCCCTCAAGATTGGGGGGTGGTGCAGTGCGTGGCACATCTGTGTGTGACATCATGTGATGTCATACACGTCTTCCAAGGCCATGCGGGCCTAGCAGAAGTGTTGGGAGATGCTGCAAAGGCTGGTGCAACCTTACTAGACAGTCCAGCCTCCTCTGCCTCCTCAATGTTTGGGTGGGTGAGCCCCCTGATAAGGAATATTGAGGGGGCTGACAAAACCTCCGCCACTAGAGTTGGTGTTCCTGCACTGGTGTGATCCCCACTGACAGTTCCCGGAAATGGGGCTTTCCAGGGGAGAGGAGTCCTGCTTGCTCCCTACCTGGCTGCCAGGCACAACAGCCTTGCAGATATGGCCATAGTCCTACTGCTGCACAAAGACTGCTGAGTCTGGGTAGTTCCCTAAGGGTCACTAAGATGCAGAAGCTCAGAAAGTGTAAGCACAGGAAGAAAGACTGTGAGCCGCAGCACTATATGAAGGAGAGAGAAAGCGTTAAAACAATACCAGGCCCACACATACATTCAAAGATCACGGCTGCGATGCTTGCCAATTAAGCATCAACATTCACACTTGCGCACAATCAAAGAGGCAACTCTTTGCTTAAGGCAGAATTTACCCACACACTAGTAAAGCCCTTAACAACAATGGACACCTGTTCAAGACTCACTTATTGCCTAATTAAATATTAACATGTCTTGATCCAATCTGTGGCATAATTTTAATTACTGTTGTCTCTTAGGATAGCCACATAATCAATGTATTTAGAGCTGTTCCTAGAGGCTATTTTGTAATTCAAATTGTGATCCATCATTACAATATTTTCCTCCGGATTGCTGTTAGAGAAACCAGCCCCATTAAACTCTCCTAAGGGGAGGGAGCGGGGATTAAAATAGCCCAGTTTCTTTTTAAACAAAGTGAAAACTTATTTGAGACCTAAATGGAACCAACTATTGAAACCAATTTGCAAGCAGCTGCTTCTGTTAACATTGTAGCTTTTCCTAGATTAATCTTCGGCATGGCCAACCCACAATGCACCTATTAGTATTTAATACATGGAAACACTGCACCATGTTTATGTTTTGATTGCGCCGGCTTTCAAAAAGCAAGCCTCACAGTGCACATCTATGCAGAAGCAAGTCCTACTTAAAAAAATTAATTATCTTTTATTGAGGTTTTTTAAAATAATAATAATGGGAAACTACGGCAGACGAAAACACCATAGTGAAATGCAGACTCTTAAATGCAGTCATCTACCAAGGGTAATGCAAGTACGCATTTCAATCATGCTTTAGATTGCAAAATTAGATTCATGCTAATTCTTCATTTCCCTGATTTTATATATGCACCTTAGTATCCAAGACCTAGGACAAAAAACACTTGGAGATTTCAAAGAGAAATAAAAGAAGAAAACAACCAAGTGCTAGGATTATTTTTTCATGATCCACAAACATGCATACACTGGAGGAAGAGAATGGCCGTGCTCTCTGTTACTTGTGTGATCAATAAGATCCAAATAGCTGCAAAAGGATCGTGATTGCATTGCCCCCACAATATCACGAATCTCTGTGTTTTTACTATCTAGTTAGCTGTTCAAAACTTACATGCTGCTTAACTACAGTTAACTCTAAGCAGATAACAAGGCATAGCTCAGTTGGTGGAACATGAGACTCACAATCTTAGGGATGTGAGTTCAAGCCCCATGTTGGACAAAAAGATTACTGCATTGCATGGGGTTCGATCAGATGACACTTGTGGTCCCTTATGTCTATGATTCTATGATTTAGACATAATACAAGGAAGCAAAAATCATTTAAAATCATAAAATCAAAAATTCAGCAGGTGCTAGGAGTTCAGCAGGGAGAGGGCATTCCATAAAATTTGGCCCACAATCCTAAGCACATAGCTCTTGGTGGATCCAAGCTGTGCATACGAAAAAACTAACAGTGATTCCCCTAAAGATTTCTGTGATAGAACAGGGATATAAGGGATTAGGCAGTCCTTAATGTTTCCTAGGCCCAGTGGAGCTACAGTTCATTCACATTTTGGAGGGCCACACTATGCAAAGATTGCGCACCATTAGCAGATGAAAAACTGCCATCAGCATGAAGTTCAGATCCAGGCAACATAATACATTAAATGATTCCTTTAATGTGTCTGACTGCTGCTGCTGTTTTAAAAAAGCAGCGACATCCTCGTCCCCCTAATATGAATCAAGACCACTGCACAGAGGGAGAGGGAGTTAAGCTTTCCCCTCCACACAATGGTTCTGGTGAAATTTCCCAATCCCCACCAAAGCTGCTGTACATTCCAAGAGCAAAACTGAAACATAAAAAATATACTCTAGTTTGGTCCTTATTCTGGTTGGTACTATGCTCTGAGCAAGAAAACACAGCCTCACTCTAATTTCATATCAACACAAATCAGGAGCATAATGACATCTTAGTAACAACAAAAAGGCAGAAGAAAGGTCACTTTATGTAGAGAGGATTCTAGATGGAGACACCTTGTGCCAGTGGTTCTCAAAGGGTGTGTTACACCACTCTGGTGTGGCAGGAGAGGATGGCAAGTGTGGCAGAAAGATGCAAGGGCAAACAATGGAACATTTAAACATTTCACTGTAGTATAGTATGTCATCGGTATCAGAAAAGAGAAAGACTTCTTTGTGTTGATTAGGAGATGAATTTGTTTGTCTCAAATTAGACCTAATATAAATGAAATTACCCAGCAAAAGCAAGGTCACATATCTCATTGAGTTTGTTTACATACTTAAGGTGCAGATGTAAGAGGCTCCTTTATAATTATATTTTGGGAATGATTCGTGTTCTTATGTAGCTGTATTGTTTTATACTTTCTGGATGTCTTATAATCATATTATAAAGTAGATCTTATAAATCAAGCACTGCTAGGAGTTGTTTCTTTTCATTTTCCAATGTATTTCTTATCAATAAAGGAAAATGGTGTGGTACAAGCAAATTTTTATTCTGCAAGTGTGGCCCAGAGAAAAAGGTTTGAGAACCACTGCCTTATGTAAATATTAATAAGGTTCACTGGTATAAACTCCTACAGAGATAAAATCTGGCTCTGATTACAGGGCTGCTATAAAGCAAAATGACCCTTTTTCATTATTTCAGGATAACAACATACAAAACACAAAAGCTTCTGTTCCCATTGCAGGGACATATCAGCACATGTGGTGCAAGTGTCCATAAATGAATTTTTTTAAAGAAAATTGTATTTACAGAATTATATTTAATTACAAGGCAGATAATTCCAGTGAGTCCAGGACTGAACTCTACTTAATTTGAATAGCCAAGATATGTTGCAAATTAAAAATAAAGAATTAATAAAACATATATTAGCCGCTGCATGAACCACCATTGCCAGGACATAGAAATCATTACAATGACTATGGATCAATAGTATAATGCAATTTGGCATACAAAATTATTTTGCAAACTGACACAAATTTAAAAGTAGTAAGTGTTATTTTATTGATTATACGAAGAATGAGCCATATGGCTATACAGAACCCTGTGGTTCATATCTTCAGAAATGTTTATCTGAGCATATACTGTTGTTTTACTTTTATTCTCATTTTATGCAACTGTTGCATGTCTTGTGTCTATAGAAAGACAGATATAGATATATAGTTTCTGTTCACTGTAATCATGTTTGGGCACATGTGCTCTAGCACTGTCAATGTTTCCTTCACAGAATTGTGTCAAGTTAATGTATGACAGCAAGGTGCATGACTTTGTAGTAATTCTTGCAATCAAGATGAGTCTAAAAATGGTTGCCAATATAGCAATAATGGTTAGAGTCCCACACATGAGTACACAAGTATACTTTTTATGGATGGCACCAATATAGTTCCCTGGAAAACATTAGCTGCTCCTGCTGTACATATGAATTGGTATATCTTTTTCCTTCCTCTGCAATTTTAGACACACTCACATTTAAGTAAGCTCCACAGATTGGACCCATCTAAGAAATACAAATCAGGACCGAGATATTAGTCAGACAAACAAAAATTGCTTCCTCGCACAACACACAAAAATTGCCAAATGGTGCTGCTGGGTGGTATTTTCAAACCAGAGCCTTACTGTGTATATGGCTGGAAAATTGACAAAACTGTGCAGGAAATAAACCATGGAAATGTCAATTTTACCCAATTCAATCATTGATGCTAATCCAGCACTTCTACAGTGTGTAAGAGATTCAAACCATTTGAAGTCAATACTTGCCTTTACTGGGATCTTTATTATAGATTTTGATCATGGCTTGCAGCCTTATCTACTTGAAAATCCATGAAATAAACCAAATGTTTTCCCTTAAACTCTGGTAATAGCAATGTGCCGGGTACAAGCTACAAGAGTCCTTCTCCACCATGTACGCTTCCCTTTTAAACATTTTAAGAGCTGTGGGTGAACTATACAAATGAACACAGTGAATATACTTATTGTATACCAGAATTCAAAAGTAAGTCATTTGCTTGCTTATATAGATTTACCCGCTGCCTTTGACTCCATTAATTGTACCAGATTGTGGGAGAAACTCCTAAACACCAATATAGAACATAGACTCCTCCCGTTGATCTGAGAGTTGTGCAGCAATACCGACACGACAGTCAGGGTGGGCCTAAATGGCTGCTTGTCTCAATTTTTCAAGTCAACTAGTGCTGCAAAACAATGCTGCATTTTAGCCCTCTCACTTTTCAACTTCTACATCAACGATATAGTTCTACATTTAGCCCAAGCTCATTTCCCCTCTCTGGTATTTAGAAACAGGAAGGTGTCCTGCCTGCTGTATGTGGACAATATAGTCCTTCTTTCTCTTTCGTGTGACACGGGTGGGGCTGTGGGTTAAACCATAGAGCCTAGGACTTGCCGATCAGAAGGTCGGTGGTTTGAATCCCCGCGACGGGGTGAGCTCCCATTCCTCAGTCCCTGCTCCTGCCAACCTAGCAGTTCGAAAGCACGTCAAAGTAATAATAATAATAATAATAAATTTTATTTATATCCCGCCCTCCCCAGCCGAAGCCGGGCTCAGGGCGGCTAACAACAATCAAATAATCAAACAATCAAATAATCCAACATTCTAAAAATATTTCATTATAAAAATTAATTAAAATCAAGTTGATGGCAACCATTAAGCAAAATTCTGTGCAGGTTGCCAGAGGAGGGAGTCAGGCTGCGCCTGACAAGTACAAGTAGATAAATAGGTACTGCTCTGGCGGGAAGGTAAACGGCGTTTCCGTGCGCTGCTCTGGTTCGCCAGAAGCGGCTTAGTCATGCTGGCCACATGACCCAGAAGCTGTACACCGGCTCCCTCGGCCAATAAAGCGAGATGAGCGCCGCAACCCCAGAGTCGGCCACAACTGGACCTAATGGTCAGGGGTCCCTTTACCTTTACTTTACCTTCGCTTTCCTGTCTGGACCTTAAAAACCTCCTGGAGGCTCTCAATTCATATTGTAAGAAAGACCACCTCCAAATCAAAAACCATGGTCTTTGGAAAACGTAGCCCCCAATATTAATGGACCCTTGAGCACCATGAGCTAGAGCAAACCCGTGTTTTCAAATATCTCAGAATGCTTTTTAGAGAAACATAGACTTGGAAGCGGCTCATCAAGGTAGTAAAAACCGGAGCACAGAGAGAGATTGGGCCTCTGGTGAAGTTTTACTTCACTAAGGGTTGGAAACAGTTTGAGCCCACGCTAAAAATATTTGGCAGTAAACTGATCCCTCCAATGCTTCATGGAGTTGAAAGCTGGGGCGAGAATGAGAGTGCTATTAAAGGGTTAGAAATGGTGCAAATCCAATTTCTCAAGAGATTGTTTTCTTTAGCCAAGGGAACAGCAGCTGCACTCCAACGCATGGAAGCTGGGTGGCCAACGTTGATTGGCTGATTGCACCAGATTTAATTACCTGAAAAGACTGTCCTCCATTCCTTGTGAGCACTTGCCAATCCTGTGCTATGCGGAATTGGAGAACAGCCAGTGGTGGAAATCTAACACCCAATGTTATTTGAACTCATATTATTTCCATAAACTAGAGGAGATTATATCCACAGACAAATGCCAATTAAGGAATTGGTGCCACTGGACAGAATCACCATGTGATCTGCAAGCGATCAAAACCTCTCAATGCTCTCCTTGGTTCCCCCTTCTAAAAATGGTACATTTTAGACCTGTTGAATCTCCTGCCAGGCTCACTTAGATCTGCTTTTACTGAGCTGTGTTTCCAAGCTATGCCCTCTGCCATCCTAGACGGATGATATAACAGAGTACCGTACGAAGACAGACTCTGTATATGTGGGCAACCGCAGGTGGAAGACATCTTGCACTATTTACTATATTGCTAACTATACATTGGACCCAGGAGAAGATTTCTCATCTTACTGTCTATACAGGAAAGATTTCTCTCCCCGCCAGAGAAGGTCCTATGGCTCCTTAACGATGTAAATGCTTCAGTGACTCATAAAGTCGCCCTTTTTGCTTTGGCGGCCAAAAAAATCAGAAAGAAGACCCAGGACAATATATCAGTGAACTGTAAGGGAGACGCAGAGATCTAAATAGATACCATTATTTGTGGCATGACACCCCTTTTGCTTGTATTTGTTTTGGATTCAGATTTGTCAAGGCCAATGGCTAGCACAATAAAGTTATTTGGATTGGATTGGCTATACAGATTTATTTACTTATGAACTCATGAGGAATTACCCGAAGGGGCAAGCAATATTTGCTTCAAATACGACTAAACAACAACAACAACAAAACTGAAAGTAATTTCCAGTACACTTTGCATATACTTCATGGAGGATATAATTTGTCTCTCCATCAATGAAGTACATACTGCCTTGGAATGAAACAATGATCAGGGCCGGGTTCGGCAGAAGTCCACCCAAGAGAAAACTCTACCTTTCTGCTGTAAAGCAAGCACTGCAACTGCAATAAATAACCATGCAGGGATGGGTGGGAGTTTGGAGTGTAACAATACCCACAACAAGGGCAAAGCTACACACTAGAGACCTGCCCATTATAATTCTCATGGGAAACTGAAGTTACACTAGAGCCAAGGCCAAATGTGTCAACTGTGGTTTCTATGTGCTCTTCAAATATCCACAATCTCATGTCTCGGCCACTCTATTCTGCCTTGGTCAGACCACACCTGGAATACTTTCTGGGCACCACAAGTTAAGAAGGACATTGACAAGCTGGAATGTGTAAAGAGGAGGTTGCCCAAGATGATCAAGTGTATGGAAACTAAGCCTTATGACAAAAGGTTGGTGGAATTGGGGATGTTTAGCCTGGAAAAGAGGAGACCGAGAGGAGAGATGATAGTCATCTTCAAATATCTGAAGGGCTGTCACATGGAAGATGGAGCAAGCTTGTTTTCTCCTGTTCTGGAGGGTAGGACTCAAACCAATGGCTTCAGATTACCAGAAAGGATGTTCCAACTAAACTTCAGAAGAACTTTGTGATGGTAAGAGTTGTTCAACATTGGACCGGTCTCCCTTGGGAGGTTTGGGTGGCTCCTTCCTTGGAGGTTTTCAAGCAGAGGTTGGGTGGCCATCTGTCACTGATTCTTTAGCTGAGATTCCTGCAATGCAGGGGGTTGGACTAGATGACCCTTGGGGTCTAAGACCCTATCAGGTTTCCTGGATACAGGAACAAGGATGCTGTGAAGATGCATGTATGCAACAACAGGCTGTCTGTGTACCACTGAAAAACACCAGCGTTCTGTCAGAGTTGCACCTAGCAGAGACTTCTGTTTCAGAGTGTTGCCTGAACATTCTGTCTTCATTATGCTCAAGTGGCACTGATAGACATTTATGTTTATACAATATACTCTTCCTGCAAAAATACAACAGGCAAACAAACTATGCCCCGGACTTTTAAAAAAAAAAAAGGGAAAGTATTATGGCACCATTGTTTCCATTTATCTCCTGCATGGAAGCCCTTCAAGTTTCTAATCAAATTCCAGTTGAGTACAAGTGCATATATTTCCCTGACAACTATGTATATGCAATATATCTAACTTGCAAATGATACAGTTAGTAAGCTTCTCCTTGGGCGGTTTAGCTGTCCCACAAGCATGCTAGGATTGTAATCAGCCAGCTTCTTTATTCCTTTAGCGAGCCTGCCGTATTGCTGTGTTTTGTTGCCTTCATTTCAAACTTACTTTAAGTCCAAATTAAAATGCCATGATATACCTCTGGGGAGGAAGGGGGGGAAAGGAGAAGAGCTGTGAGTCAACTTGAACAAAGAGACATCGAGCTAGGACGAGCTTCAGCCTTCACTGCTGGACACAGAGGAGCATGTTGTGGGACAGGCGACGCTTTATTACGGTTGCACTATGGCCTTCCTTCCCATCTTCATGCACCCCACATTCCAAACTCCAATTAACTTCCGTGTGCATTTCAGTCCTGAAGTGATTGCAAGCCCCCTCGTATGGCAATGCAATTTCTTCTTAAGTAGCTCCTTTCCTCAAGTAGATGCACGCTGAGAATAGCAAACTACCTGCACACTGGATGTTCCGCCAACACTCCGCTCCTTGTCATAATATTTCCTGTACAAATAAGAGTGCCTCTGGCTGTGGCAAGATGCTGTAATATGGCTTGCTTGCCTTCATCCACCACACTGGCTCCACAATGGAGCAACATAATTTGTTCATGAGCATATGCATGCCATTTTTTAAAATTATTATGAGAAAACCTTCCTAAGCCAACCAGCTCCTACCATTCCACAGCACCACTGTTTTATATATCACCTTGAACTAGCTCAAGGATTCTTCTGTTATTCATAATGAGCCTCCCCCCACCTGCCCAAAGCTAAGGCAAAAACCATTTAAGCATCCTGAAGGGTTATCTGAGAGCAATATTTGGCACTATAAACATGCGGTGAGAAAGGAAGCACAGGTAATGTTCAGAACAAAATAAGCAAAGGAAGTCCAGGTGAGAGGTGGGAGGGCACATCTTTCTCTGTAGGGGATGAAACTTAAGATTTAGTGATGAGGGAGAATCTTGTAGTTTCTTTTTCTGTTTCTTCTTTTTAGTTTTCTTTTTCTCTTTATTTTCTGTAGATTAGTTTGTTTCTTTTATTGTATTGTGAAAAATTCAATAAAAAGTTACAAGAAAAAAACAACT
Organism: Podarcis filfolensis; assembly: GCF_964270895.1. Lineage (NCBI taxonomy): Eukaryota > Metazoa > Chordata > Lepidosauria > Squamata > Lacertidae > Podarcis > Podarcis filfolensis. Next base: position 26,009,792 of record NC_139609.1, read on the forward strand.
AGGCAAAGGAGTGATCTGTGCTCTGAGGTATCTGAAATCTAAACTCAGATAAGCAGAGTGTAAAAGTGGGGAAGGGGGAGAATTTGAAGGTGGCAAGAGGCAAGTGTAACTTGCGTGTCAAGACCCCGTAGCCACCCCCTCACTCGGAAATAACACACACAAGGACACGGATATTAGGTTTATGTTATTGGGCAAATTTGGCCACAACTTTATTGAATTACAGAATGTGAGCGGTATTGGCTTAGAGATTGATTGGACCTGACTATATCTGACTCCTGCCCGATGCGCAGGAAGTCTGGTAAGGGTAAACCACTGGAAGGGGGAGCCCTGTCTATGCATACCAATGCCAGCTCCCCCTGGTGTTCTCGTCGGGGTCGTGTCATGGCCCTAGCCCCCGGCTTCGGACAAGATCAACACCTCTGGATTCCTTTAATGGAATACTCTTAAGCTTGGAGGGGCAGGTGATGACCACACCTCCCCTCCCCCATCACAAGGTCAAACAGTGCCTAACCGCAGCCCTAACAAAGTTGTGACGATTGCTACGAGGTAGGCAAAAACCAAATGGCCAGTGCCAATTTGCCAAGTGGAAAAATTCCTACCAGGCCCCTTAACGGCGACCAACCGAGGTCCATAGCAAGGCCAGTGCCTAAAACCTGCAAAATAGGGAGGGAGGGCAGGTGATTGAGGAAGCGATTCAAAGAGGAAGTGATTCAAAGAGGCAGCCCTCCGGCTCACGCCTCAGTTTAAAGGGACCCGGCCATGCCCCTCCGGACAGCGGATTAGCTGGCCAGACTCTGACATGGCCGGGATCCCCTGGGCAGCAGGGGACAAAGTCCCCCCACCCCCAGTGGAGAGTGGGGTGGCCACACGGTCCACCACAACTCCTCCCCACTGGGAAGTGGAGCAGATTTATTGTGAATATGCAGGAAGCTCCTGCAGTGAGGTGTGTTTTCATTTTTCTAGACTTGTTATCATTTATATTATATGCAGTGTTGTTTTTTTCTTCAGGGGGTACACAAGGGTACACAGTGCTGGCACCTCTCTCTTTTTTGGTTAAAAAGTGTGACGCTTACTGTAAAAACCTCATGATGAGAACAAGCACCTATTTTTCTAGAAGAAGAAGAACCCCCCCCCCACTGATGATATGTCCAAAGTCTAGAATGTATTACTGATGTCTTTGGGGTCATTTTCATGTTTTGCTTTGCTTCAAATGCAACAGAATGTGAGATGGATACTTTGTGAGATGGGTACTTTCAATGTGTGGGAAGGAGGAAGATGCTGGAGGTTATGATGGATGTTGTTTGTGTGCAAGGATGGTGGGTTGTGCAGAAGGAGAAGGAGGCATGGACATGAGGTCAAGCAGAGCTGCAGAACAGAAGGGAAGTGGCTTCTGAAATGGAATGGGGATGGGATGCTGAAAAGAGAGCTTAGTAGTTGCATGGGGTGAGAAGGGGAAACCCTAGGAGGACAATCTCTCTCTATATTTTTTAAGCCATTTAATTTTGCAGGCTATTTACTTAACCTTTATAAGTACCTTTATAAGTCCACAATACATTGCTATGAATATTGCCATTGCAAATCCCAGACCATTAAACTTTTGCTCCTGGGAAGGAATAGAATATTCCCAACAATCCACCAAACACTGGGAAGAACTCACATGAAGATTATTTGAAATGTACAACCTTTTCAGTAAAGAATTAGCTGTGAACTGTTCCCTCCCTCGGAAATCACCTAGAAAACCTGTTTGAAATACAGTTTCAATATGGAAAAAAAAATCAATAATTTAAAACCACAGGTTGAAATTTTTACAGCTTCCTCTGAAAACTGTCATGTTTTAAAATGAAAGTGCTAATCGCACAAATGGGGCAAGATGTAGCCAAAAAAGATGCATGGAAGCATAGATTTGCTAGACGTGCTGGCGCGATCTCAACCTCTTTCCCCTCCCTTGACTCCTTACTCATTTATGACAAAACAACTTATAAAACCCCCCATTTTTCATTCTAGAATTTCTAAGGCGTGCGTCATTCCTTTAGTCAATAATATTTTCTCTATGAGAAGTTAAATAGATCAAGACATTTACAGTAAACATGAATACAGAATGTGGGCAATGCATTTTTAAAGTTGTATTATTAAGTTCCCTTCTTTCTGGCATAGCCTTCAATGTCAACACCTTAAATAATGCCTGGAATACTTTTCAGATATATAATAAATTCTGTAAGCATTGGGTTGTATCCAAAGAAGTGACTTGCTCTGTCAGTGTAAGGACTCCTACTTCCTCAGTGTGAGGAGCCAGTGTGGTGTAGTGGTTAAGAGCGGTAGTCTCATAATCTGGGGAACCGGGTTCGCGTCTCTGCTTCTCCACATGCAGCTGCTGGGTGACCTTGGGCCAGTCACACTTCTTTGAAGTCTCTCAGCCCCACTCACCTCACAGAGTGTTTGTTGTGGGGGAGGAAGGGAAAGGAGAATGTTAGCCACTTTGAGACTCCTTAAAGGGGAGTGAAAGGCGGGATATCAAATCCAAACTCTTCTTCTTCTTCTTCTCAGGGGAGCTTTCTCTCCTCTTCTCCCCCCACATGCTTCCTATATCTGTTTTGGGTTTCTTCCCAACCCTTCAGAGCAGATTTGGGGAGGATGCAATGCATGCAAATGGGTAGCAGGGAAGGAAGAAGAGAAGAGAGAGTGAGTTTTGGATTTGATATCCCACTTTATCACTACCCGAAGGAGTCTCAAAGTGGCTAACATTCTCCTTTCCCTTCCTCCCCCACAACAAACACTCTGTGAGGTGAGTGGGGCTGAGAGACTTCAGAGAAGTGTGACTAGCCCAAGGTCACCCAGCAGCTGCATGTGGAGGAGTGGAGACGCGAACCCGGTTCCCCAGATTACGAATCTTAACCACTACACCACACTGGCTCAGTTTCACTGTGCAAGAACAAATAGTCCTGTTAGCTAGGGATGATGGGAGTTGTAGTCCCAAACATCTGGAGGGCCGGAGTTTGAATATGCCTGCACTAACAGAACAAATGCATTTGATATGGCCCATAATAAATAAAGTTTCCCAATGGCTGCAGCCTATATTTTTATTTATTTCTTAATATTTATGTGTTTATCAATCTACAATGTCCAATTCTGACCATGGGATCTTGACCAATGTCAACTACCTTGAGCCATGAAACAAACCAGAGGGGTGGTACTGTACAAACACCCAAACAAGTAAAACAACAGTAAAACCACAATACAAACAAAAAGAATACCCAATGATCTGTTAAAACAAATTTTGAAGAATCAGAGCCAGCAACACACATGCAGCTAAAATAAAATAAAATCAGCAAAAAGTTCACGGCAGAAAGTCAAAGCAAAAGAGAACCAGATTGCTGGTACTTGACATCAAAAAGATCACAGAGCTGCCTTTAAACTTACTACCAGAGGAAAGTGGGAAAGAGTTGAGAAGCATCTGTTGTGGGAGACTTCACCCCTTGTGGGGGATGAAAGTCCTATGCCCTCAAACAAGGACATGAGGAAAGAAGTTGATAAGGACACTGTCTAGACACTGGAGAGTAACTCAGATTGTCAAGGTTTAAAAAGAAAGAAAAGAAAGAAAAGAAAGAAAAGAAAGAAAAGAAAGAAAAGAAAGAAAGAACGAAAGAAAGAACGAAAGAAAGAACGAACGAAAGAAAGAAAGAAAGAAAGAAAGAAAGAAAGAAAGAAAGAAAATACCCTTTTCAACTTAACCATTTCACCCTGCCATTTTAAAGACACTAGTGATGTGCAGTACAGTTTTCTATTTTTGCATTTATATGCATTATATTTGCTAAATCAGAATTTATTAATCTAGCTCATTAATAAAGCTATTTGAAAATAAGCATTATTCTAAACATTAATTGCCATATATAATAGTATCTTACCATTACTCTTCTTCCTTTGTAATTTCTCTTGAAAATTTGATTAGACAGCTAGATGGAGAGTCAGTCAGATAGAATTACCCATCATTGGAGAAAACTACCTGTTGTTGCTTTGGCTGCATCATTGCTCAAGTAACCCCCCGAGAACAGGTGGTGGGTTACTCCGAGGACAGGTAACCCTAACTCTTACACAGCCTAAAAGTAAGCAGTAAGAGTAAAAAGGATCATCAATTTTAATTGAGGAAAGAAAGGAGAGGACTAAACCTGATCACTACCCTGGTTGACCCAACACAAGATATTCAAAAGAAGGCTGCTTTGGTCTATACCGGGGTTTCCCAAATTCGGGTATCCTGCTGTTTTTGGACTACAATTCCCATCACCCCTGACCACTGGTCTTGCTAGCTAGGGATGATGGGAGTTGTAGTCCAAAAACAGCTGGAGACCCAAGTTTGGGAAACCCTGGTCTACACAGTCCCATCCTGGGACCTGATTCTCAGTCACTCTAAAGCATGACAAAACACTGGTTTTATTTTTATTTATCTTTTCAAGTCAAAGCCTTACACCAGTTCTCCATTATTTTTCAAAAACAAGGATTAAAAAAATATATACCACAAACAATGGAAGCTTAAGCCTTAATTTTTTCCAAGATCCCAGCAGCTACATTCCCCTGCCCCTGGAATGCACAGAACCATGGCACCCTAACAATTCCACCAGTGTTCGCATGACAAGACTTATTTCCAATGCCTCCTTATTCTGTCATCTACTGGCAGTGTGCTCTCCAGTCATGTTTCCTGCCAGTCTTTACCAGTTTGCCAATTATACAAGCTGCTTCCTAGACATCAGACAAAAATTCCACAAGACTGCTGTGCAAGCGCACCCTAATTAACCATCAGCTTAATTAGACAATTTACTGTGTAATTAGCAGGCAATTAGTCAACACCTCTCAGATCTTATTGACTGCTGTGACAGCCTTCTCTACTCTGCACATTCCAATACACAACCACCACTATGTCTCTAGCACTCTCTAATCCCTGTACTACACAATTCTGGGCAAAGAGCAAGGAATGATATAACACAGCAAATGTGTGTGTGTGTGTGTGTGTGTGTGTGTGTGTGTGTAAATCAATGTGTGGTCTGTCGGCATATTGAACTTTTTTCTGGCCGGCCTAAATTGTTTGGTGCTATTTGAGCAGCTGCTGAAAGAAGCGGCTGAACGTCTGATCTGCTTAGATCATGGGTGCTCATTCTGTACCCCAGCTCAAGCAAGCCGAAGACAAATCCATATCCTGAACTAGGAAATCAATTCCCCCTCTCCACCCCACAACCAGAATAAATAACAGGAACAAAAAAAATAAAAATAAAATCTGCCTTATACCAAGTCAGTCCATTGGCCCATATTGGTCTGAGGCAGTTTGGCATATAAGCTGCATATAAATTAATTAATAATAATAGTGGTAGTTGAGGTGACACCCTCAGGATATTGCTGTATTTCATCTGTCTGAGGCAGTGTGGTTAATGGCCATGAATGGTGGGGATCGTGGGTCAACAACAGTTTCTGGAAGGCCAGCCAGGCCCAAAGCATTTTGGCACCTGAGGCAAATGACAAAATTGTGACACCCCTCCCTGTTGGCGTGTGAGTGCCAAGTCTTGGGGTTTCTTTTATTTGTCTCGACAGAGTTACTCAGAAAGTCTTCCTGCATCTTCACAGCAGCAGCAGTCCAGCCCTCTCTTGGGGAATTCCAGTGACAGGAATAACCACTTCACCCACCCAATTCTTCTCTAAAGTCCTCATTATTTACATTACAAGTTGAGTAACAATACTGGTCTACATATAATCAAACCTCGGTTCCTGAACAGCTCCGTTTTGGAACGTTCCGGCTCCCGAACACTGAAAACCCAGAAGTAAATGCTACGGTTTTTGAACGTTTTTCGGAAGCCGAATGTCTGACGCGGCTTCCACTTGAGTGCAGGAAGCTCTTGCAGCCAATTGGAAGCCACACTTTGGTTGTTGACCTTTAAAGTCCTAAACGGCCTCGGTCCAGTATATCTGAAGGAGCGTCTCCACCCCCATCATTCTACCCAGACACTGAGGTCCAGCGCTGAGGGTCTTCTGGCGGTTCCCTCACTGCGAGAAGTCAAGTTACAGGGAACCAGGCAGAGGGCCTTGTGGAACCTGCCCTGTGGAACGCCCTCCCACCAGATGTCAAAGAGAACAATAACTACCAGAATTTTAGAAGACATCTGAAGGCAGCCCTGTTTAGGGAAGCTTTTAATGTTTGATGTATTACAGTATTTTAATATTTTTTTTGGAAGCTGCCCAGAGTGGCTGGGGAAGCCCAGCCAGATGGGCGGGGTATAAATAAATAAATAAATAATAATAATAATAATAATAATAATAATAATAATAATAATATATTATTATTATTATTATTATTATTATTATTATTATTATTATTATTATTATTCGGAAGCCTAATGGGCTTCCGGAATGGATTATATTCGTCAACTGAGGTTTGACTGTATAAGAAACGGAACTATGTACAGATCTCTGCTTCCTTCAGGCATCCGGTCAGACAGACAGGCTCACAGAATTTAACATATTCTGGCAGCCGCACTGACCGACATTACCTGCCTCACACTCAACTGCATCTTTCCAGACATGCCCTGATGAAGACACCTGTTGCTGGGGAGAATTCTTGTTCCTATGCAGATGTTTTAGGCGTGCCTCAAGGATGTGCTTCGAGGCTCGTTTCAAGGTTATTTTGGCAATAAACCAACACTCCCCCACCAGGGAAGAAGAGATAAATGAAGATCCATATCAGGAACAAGGGGCAGGTGGGGGCAAAGACTGACATTGGGATCTGCTGCCCCTGAAGACCCTTCTACCTGAGGTGGTCACCTCATCTCACCACATGGGTGGGCCATCCCTGTTGGAGGGCCCAGGGCTGTCTTAGGGTGCAAAGATCCACCTGGCGCCCCCCTCCCCCAGGCTGCCCAGTCCCAGGCATGCAGGAGGGCCGAGTTGGCCAGCCACCTCAGCGTCTCACTGGCTCGGTCGCTCCCGAACTCACAGCACAGAGCTGCCCGCATCAGAAGAGCCCGCTGCGGCACTCTAACCGATGGGCGGGCTCTTCCCCAGACTCAACTCTCGGGCCCCGGACTCTCAGCCTCAGTCTGGGTGCCCCCCACCCCTAGAGCCTATGAGTAAGATGGCCCTGGGAGGGCCATCACTTTGGTCTACACTGACTGGCCTTCACCATCCTGGGTTTCATACAGGAGTCTTTCCAAGCTCACTTGCCGATGCTGGGATCGAACCAGGCACCTTCTACACGCAAAGCATGTGTGCTGGTTATAGATATGTCTAAGCATATTTTCATTAAGATTGAAAGAATCACACTGGTCTGCAATACTTCCACATCTGCTCATTCATACCATTCCTACATTAATCTGCCACTTAAACAAATACGCGTGGAAACGTGTATTTAAATGTGTGTTTCATTTTCTTTCACATTTCAAACTCCTTTCAAAATACACATTTTTTAAAGAACTGTAGTTTCATATGTCTTTTTTTGAGACAAAAGCTGCCTCAGAAAATTATGGAAGTACATTTTCATGCAATTTTGCTTAATGTTTCTCTCCCATAAACGATTCTGTATTTTAGAATGTTTTTAGGGAGCGGGAAGGGAGCAAGGACTAAATGAAATCGGGGGGGGGGGGGGGGGGGGAGAGAGATCACTAAAATATTTCTAGACTTTTGTTCATCACTGAGAAACCTGATGGCATATTTTTAAAGATTCATTCTTAGCCCAACGTTTTTTTTGTTTTATTCAAAATCCTATATCCGAAACCTGCTCAAATAAATATCAGCTTATCCAAATGAATGGCAATACAGAATCACGATACAGCACAGATGGATACAGTAAATGAAAAATCTTAACCCATTTTTAATAGAAAATGCTGTATTTGAAACTCGCTCAAATAAATACCAGCCTATCCAAATGATACGTAATACACAATAGAGAAATAGTCCATGAAAGGAGTTATTCACAAACAGAGATCACTTACGAACAGCCTGAGTAATAATGAAGCAACAGAGTTGCATCCCCTCCTATTGTACAATGGAAGAGACGGCTGGAGTTGTCAAAACCTTTTCTCTGGGATATTAAACATACTTTGTAGGTAGCTACTTTTACGGATATGTGATTTGCACATTTCTCTCCCATCAACTCAAATATAGTTAGATTTGCAAGCTGCAAACCTTCCTTTGCTGACAACTGGATGTGTTCGCATTTCCACACAATATTGGTTAAATACAGGTTGTTGTAAATCTGGAATGGAGATTAATGAGGCAAATTGCTTAGAACAGCAAATATTAATCCGCCACCAGAAGCTCTGCAAAAGTGTTCTTAGAAGCCTAGAATGTTATCCTCTTGTCGTTTTATTGCAGACTCACCAAATTCACTGTATTGAGACATATAATTGCTATTCTAAGATATATTGAGTTGTATTCAACTAACTTTTACACAGAGTAGGCATATTGGAATTAATAAACCTACATTAATCAAGGCTATTTATTTCAATGGGCCTACTCTTAGGAACTGTTACTTTAATACAACCTTTTATTTATCTTCCCCCCTCTTCTAATTTGGACTTATTCTACAGCTAACTTTGAACCTGTTCTGGTCAATTTCATTTCTACTTAGATGGGTCAGCATAGTAGGCTTGTAGTGTATGCATGAGGGCGGGGGAGAACCGGAATCCAATAATGATAGCATAAATATATCAGTTAAAGCAACATATATTTATTTTTGTTGCAATCCTGAACTTAAATGACAAGAGATGCTTCCTACCTTTGCTTTAAAAAGTATATGTTCAATAAAATTGTATCGTAAATGAATTTATGTGATCTCTCAAAGCTTTATTGGATTGCTGTAACCCTTTTTTACAATTAAGTTTCCCATTTTGCATTTAATAGATATGCACAGTTGGTTAGGAAAAATGCGGGCAAATGCCATAAGAATAGGTAATAAAACTTCACAGAACTTCAGTAAAGTCCAATCACTAATTATAGCAGCAGGAAGGCCTAAAAACAGCGCGAACAATCTCTCGTCTCTCTTTCTCTATATCACACACACATTGTAGAGAAATGTTCTGGTTCAGCCTGTTCCCTGTTACGTGGGAAACTTTTGGGTTAAAGGATCTAAATGTCACACACACACACACCCCAATCTTGTGGATAGCAGTGGTGGTCAACTTTGACAAGGAAGACCTGAACTCAACCATGAATGTATGTTGTATATGGAGTTCAACTTTCTCTCCCTCCCTCATTCTAGGTAGCTTGACTCATAGGGTTGTTATGAGGATAAAATAAAGTGTCTGGGTGGGAGATATAACCACGTCAACCCCGAGTTCGTTGGAAGAAGAGTAGGATACAAATGTAACAGGGAGCAGCAACCGTTTATAAGGGCACTTGAAAATACTGAAATAGCAACTGCTTCAAATGTATGGACAAATATGCAGCAAACATAGCTCCGTTTCAAATGCTGAATTCCTCTTTCAAAAGCAGTAAATGCAGAAGGCTGAAATCCTCAAACCCTTCTCCCTGGCAGAGTCCAAAATGCAAGCACTCAAGAATAGATTGTTTGAAACTCATTGATACACAGTGTGAAGAATTTGCAAAACAAGATAGAATTAATCAGCACTGTAAAACAAAAACAAACAAAAACCCAAGGGCAGTTTGATTCAACAACATTAAGCTTTTGTAGGGTGGGCAGGTGAGACACCACCTCCTATGTTACCCCTCATTGCAATTCTCTCAGTTTATATCCACCTCTCAAATTGAGGGGGGAAGTGGAGCATTTATTTGTAAAACAATAAATAATTCAAGTCACAGGGCGAAAAGCTCAGTGTGCTAAGAAATCTTGCAAAATGCTTGCTGTTTCCTTCCCCCACTCTCTCCCTAGGATCAGTGTTAATAAAAAAATAGTCTTTGATGTTATTTATTGGAAAGGCAAACAGTTGTCGTCATCGTTGTCTTTTTTTTTATTTGACATTAACAATCTGATCATTTGTCTCTCCAAAGAAAGCCTACGTAGCTTTCATATGGTCTACACAATAAAGCATCAAATATTTCTGTTTACTGAGATATCAGCTGGCATTTCACTGCAAGTCCATGGTGCGTCTTGGCTGCAGCACACTACACACTTCAATCTGGCATCTACAAATGTCAAGAGTATATATGGAAATCAAAAGCAGGTTCTAAATTCTGTCTTCCTTTTTTTTTAAGGGAAACAAAGTTCACCTAAATATATTTCATGCAAGCAAATAAAAATAAAAAAGTTAAAATAAAAATATCATTGCAATATTCGGCTGTCAGTCTAGAAGAATAACAAGGGAAACACTGTCAGTAGGACAGGATAATAAAATTTCAAGCAGATGTTCAAGCTAAGTCTCTAATTCTCATGCAACTCCCTTGGCAAGCATATACTTATTTTATCACATGCAAGCGAAGCAAATTGCACTTCATCATCACAACTGAATTGTGAAATATTAATATTTCATATTCCAACAAAACTCCCACAGAACAAACTTTGTTATGTTAAAAGCACCAAGAGTTCTGCATTTTAATATCATTTAAAGTCATTTTCGGAGGGGGGGGGGGCAGGCAGACTTGCAACCCGAAATTGTAACTAGGATATTGCAAATTACTGGGCTGTGATATCAGAGAAAGAAAATATGCTTTTTATGCTGTGAGTTCAATTCAACAAAAAATACTGACATAAGTGAGGACAATGCAAGTCATTGTGCTTCAGTGCAGGCACTTATAATTATGAGGAGCAGCATGGGCCTCCCATATCCGTCCCTATGGAAACACCACCGGTTGCAGTATGAATTAGAATGTCTAATGTTATGGAGGAATGCCATTTCGTTGCACAATTAGTAAATTCATACAGGCAACGGCTCTAATTGGCAAGCAACGTCTGCAGTTACCACTATGCCATCTTCCTCGTTACAAGTTGCTGTGAATCATGTTCAGTGTGTGCGCACATTCACACTGTAATAGCTTGGTGATTTATTTTTTCCAAATTGTTGCATCTTTCTTCAGATTTAATCGGAATCTAATCAGAAATCTCTTTTCAAAACCGTTGGTAGATATTGTAGCAGGCAGAGGTGATGTTCGGGTGCAACACTAAACCATGGTTTAGGTTTAACACCCCCCCACACCAAAAAAATCAAGTTTCAGTGAGTCCCAGGCACACACACTCCCTCCTCATTTCTCCTCCAGCGCTGCCAGGAATATATTTGAAGAGTCCATCTCTAATCAACCACAGTTTTGTGTGTTGTATGAGCCCTAAACTGTGGCTAATTTTATAGTCTAATTACAAATTACAACTAATAGGCAGCCTAGCATTACATTTGTAATTTTAATACTGCTCAAAAAAAAAAGCATGAGGGGCCTGGATTCGGACCACAGCATGCCGGAAAACTCACACATACACAGCTGTTACCAATAAGTGTCTGTTTTTAACTCTATGTATGCCAGTGATGGCGAAACTTGGCCCTCCAGCTGCTTTGGGACTACAAATCCCATCATCCCTAGCTAACAGGACCAGTGGTCAGGGATGATGGGAATTGTAGTCTCAAAACAGCTGGAGGGCCAAGTTTGGCCATCACTGATTTATGCTAATGGGAGCATTTTTGCTATCGCTAACTGTTGCCCAGGGGTGGGGTGAGGCGGGACGGGGAAAGGATTGAGTGTTCCCTTGTACAGTAGTCCCAGATCCCTGCTTCACTTACTTTGGGGTAAGGAAAAACACAAAGGTGCTGTAGGCTGCACACTAATCCAAATGTGCAATTTGACATTTGACTATGGTAAACCGAAATAAGGCAACTTCAGAAGCTACAGTTCAATGCTGCCTTGTTTCAACAATTTATTACAAGCATTAAACAGTGCGTTTAGATTGAGGCAACACAAAAAACTTTAGTCATAGAATTATAGATTTGGAAGGGACCCCAAGGGCCATTTAGTCTACCTCCTTGCAAGGCAGGATTCTCAACTAAAGCATCCATGACAGATGACCATCCAATGTCTGCTTAAAAACCTCCAAGGCTTGGGTCCTACCCTCCAGAACAGGAGAAAACAAGCTTGTTCCTTCTTCCACAGGACTGCCCTCGATATATTTGCAGGAGGCTCTCAGTCTCCTCTTTTCCAGGCTAAACATGCCGAGACTATAAAATGTAAGTGAAAACTTCTGAACTGCTCCTTAGTGCCACACAGAAGAAGGCTTGGGATTCTGCAAGATACACCCACACCATATATTTAAAGCATGCAACTTCCCCCAGAGAATCCTGGGATCTGTAGTTCATTAAAGGTGTTTGGAAAGGTAGCTCTATGGAGGGGTGAACTACAGGTCTTGGGATTTTTTGGAGTAAGTCAAAATTCTTAAAGGTATATGAATGTGCTTTAAATGTATGGTGTAGATGTCCCCCTTGATATTGAGGGACGATTTCCAATCATCGTGGGAAAGGGAGGTCATTAACGAGATTCAATCCTGCGGATTGCCTCACCTTTACTTTGAGTCTATGACGTACAATCAAGCTAGAGCTGTGATCTCCCGGGGACTGAGTGACATTGCTAGACAAGAGGACATAGCCCTGGTAAAACCAGGGATGTTCCTAGGGGACCAGATTTATCGGACCATACCAGCCCCCTACCTTGCAGAAATCCATTATGTTGAATACCGCAGACTTCTTACAGTGGCTAGATTAAATGTCCTTGACTCTGCGATATTATGGGGAAGGTACAGGGGAGTACCATACGCCCAGAGAACCTGTCATTGCGCCATGGGTGTGGTTGAGTCCACCGAACACATTCTCTTGACTTGCCCTTCTTATGCAGAGCTTAGACAAAATTTTATAGACCCACACCTATGTCAATTTAGCTTCCTACCCGGAGAAAACCAGGTTTTACAATTGCTGAATAATGTCACTAGAGCTATACCTTCCTTGGTGGCCAAATTTCTTTTTTTAGCTTTTAAGCGTCGCAAGACTATAATTGACTGTACTGATATGGGGCTATCTGTTTAGCCCATTTTAGTGTTGGCTAAGTTCTAAAATCTTCCTGGATGTTTTAACTGTGTATTGACAAATGTACTTTTTTCTGACTGACGGTTGAATAAAAGGTTGATGATGATGATGGTGTAGATGTGAAGCAAGACTTCCTGAGCAACACTTCCTTGTAACACTAAACTATGGTTTAGCATTAATCAGCCACTTAAAAAAAAATACTAGAGATTTCAGATGAAGTGGCTCCACATGTTTATTTCTGCTGGTGAGCCTTAATAAAGGCAACAGCTTCTACGTTATTGAAAGCGACAGCATCACAAATCAATGCATGTCACCAGCAGAGTAAAGACAGATGTCTCTGATTAATCAGAATTACATTTTTAACAACCAAGAAAACAGCTAAAATCAAAGCAAATATTTCAGCCATGCCTGCTGTGTTTTATTTTTGCTCCTCTATGCCAAATGTACACAGTGAGGCAGCTACGACTCTAAATCTAGAATTTTTAGAATCTATAAAAGTTCTCCTACACACACTTTTTATTAACTTTAGCAGACAAACAGAGTTTTGAAAAAGACAAGTGAAAAAATTGAAATATAAATTTCGGTCAAGACTCATATGTCTGCGATGTAGATTCCAATAAGAAATAAAACAAAACCATTTATCAGCGACATTGATTATCTGTTGAGGTCTGGTTCTCCTACGAATTGCATCAGTTATTTTGTCTCTTTCTGCCACATCAAGACATTTTAATAAACATTCCTAGACTGAAGTTCTCCACCCCCTCGCGAAATCGAGCCTAAACACATTTAACAGAAATCAATGAATGTATTATCAGAGATCTTAAAATGTTAGGTTTGCATCCCCCCCCAATTATGCTGAATGATATAATCAAAGTATTTCAAACCAACTTATAATGTGCAGTTTACAAAACTTCATCTAATATTTGTCCCCAATCATTCCATGCGGTTTGGCATCCTCATTCACAGAAGGGCAGTGTGAAGAGTCACACATTTCCAGCATTAAAAACTTCACAATAGAAAACATCTGATTAATCCTCGTAAAGGTAAAGGGACCCCTGACCATTAGGTCCAGTTGTGACCGACTCTGGGGTTGCGGCGCTCATCTCGCTTTATTGGCCGAGGAAGCCGGTGTACAGCTTCTGGGTCATGTGGCCAGCATGACTAAGCAGCTTCTGGCAAACCAGAGCAGCGCACAGAAACGCCGTTTACCTTCCCGCCGGAGTGGTTCCTATTTATCTACATGCACTTTGAGGTGCTTTCGAACTGGTAGGTTGGCAGGAGCAGGGACCGAGCAACGGGAGTTCACCCCGTTGCGGGGATTCGAACTGCCGACCTTCTGATCAGCAAGTCCTAGGCTCTGTGGTTTAACCCACAGCGCCACCCGCATCCCTTCTGATTAAGACTACCTGGCATTAAATACCAGGGAAGTTCATATATTGTATTGTATGTCATGTAACCAAAATCTTAGGTCCCACCTTCCCTATAACTTTAAAACAGTGTAAGACCATTTGAAATAGCCATAGCTTCCCCAAAAGAATTATGGAAACAGTCGTTTGTTAAAGGTGCTGAGTTGTTAGGAGACCCAAGTGCTCGCTGTGGTAAAATATAAGGTGATGGTACTCTTAGTGTTAAGGGTGTTGTGGGTGCTGGCACAAAATGGCTGCTACAGGAAGCAAAATAGAAAAATTAAAAGGTTAAGGCACTCTGCACCAGCGGTAACTGCCACAAGAAAGCCCTGGAGACCCCTATTCCCTTCATATAGCTACAATTTTCAGAGCTCCTTAGGAACAGGGGTCGATTGTTAAACCACTCTGAAAATTGTAGCTATACGAAAGGAATGGGCGTCTCCTAGCAACGCTCAACACCCTTAAACTACCATTCCCAGGATTCTTTGGCCATAACTGTTTAAACAGTTAAAACACTGCTTTGCATTTATAGCGAAGATGGGGCCTTGCACATACAACCTTCTGGAGTTGCAAACCTTGTTCCATTTTTTCTCTGAAATTGTAATTCCAACTCTGTCCTTGGTGGACAGTGGAGAAATCTGCAGTCCTCGTGGAAAGGGAGTAAGAAACGCAGGGCCAGACAAGGGGCACCCAACTGCCAGCAGTCCGTAGAGTGAAGTAGGATGAACAGTGCTGGGAGCAGCCACCACAATCTAGTAAGAGCTTGTATTTGGAAAAGGCGATTATGCTGTCCCCAGGGCAACACTATGTGCAACTTGCAGTGGGTAGAAACAGTTCTAATGCAATAGTTTTTAATTATTTTATGCAAGCTACTTTGGGGGTTCCTTTCTGGAAGGAAATACAGCATGAAATCAGATAGAGGCAGGAAGAGAGATAACCTATAGTGAATTAAGACAACTAATTGATAATCTCGTTCTTGTGTTTTCTACCCAAACTATCAGAAGCTTTCTAAGGTTTCAGGCAGAGGTCTTTAATAGCTACCTCAGACCTATCTGCACTATACATTTAAAGCAACATAGTACCACTTCAAACTGGGAGCTGAAGTTTATTAAGGGTGCTCAGAGTTCTTAGAAGATCCCAATCCCTCTCATGGAGCTACAATTCCCAAAGTTCCCTGGGAAGAAGGATTGATTGTTAAACTCTGAGAACTGCCACACTGTGAGGGGAACAGGAGTCTCCTAAGAACTCTCAGTTCCCTAAAACTACATTTCCCAGGATTCCTTGGGGAGGAGACATGGCTACTTAAAGTGGCATGTATAGTGCAGACGAGGGCTTACTGGATATTGTTTTAACTTGAGAGGCCAAGGACTGAAACTGGGAGCTTCTTAAGACTACACCTTAAAGACTAACAAATTCAGTATGGCATAAGCTTTCATGGATCAGAGCCCACTTCAGCAGTTGTAGGAAATGTAACCCTAAATTGGAAGGCGTATATACATACACGATGCGATGTTTGTTGTCCTGAACCCTCGGCCTACCTGGCGGAAAGTCCCACTGGCCTATACAGTAGGACAAGTCCAAAGCTCAGCAGTCAGGAAACACAATCTAGGGTCAATCCACACAAGCCAAGTCCAGAGTCCAAAGTCCAATGGTCAGAAAATGCAGTCCAGTGTCAATCCATGTAAACCAAGTCCAAAATCCAACAGTCAAGAAACACAGATCAGAGTCAAATCCACAGCACAGTCCCATAGACTTCCTGGAGCACCCAAGACAAGATCCATCAGCATGGGGAGTTGAGCAGACACAGCACCACAGCTCTGCTCCCATTTTTTCCTCTTGAGTCTTGATTGTAGCACCTGGGCTTGATGAGGCAGGTGGCCCTCACCTGTCCTGAGCCTAATACAGCTGAGGAATCACACACCTCCTCCCAGAGCTAATGAGTCCCACCTGGCCAGGTAGTAAATTGGGCTGTGGGGCCTTGCTTGCCTCAGCCTCTCTGCCCCTACCTCCTCTTGCTCCCTATGCCTCAGAACCTGCCTTGATCAAGGAGACAGGAGCCCCTCTGACTCTGGTGATGGATTCTACTCTTCTGGTCCATGTAAACTGACCCCCATCCCCTCGCCGTCCTCTGTCATCCCGTGTGTACTTTCCACAACCCCAACCTCTCTTTTCCCATCATCGGTTTGCCCCGGTGGGTCCTAGTTGTGACTGCACCCCTCGCCAGGATCTTCTTTCTCCTCCCTGTTGTCCTGCCAGTTCATGACATGTGTGCGTGGTGGTAAGAGGAGTGAGGTCAAAGGAACAGAAAAGGCAAT
The DNA here is from genome assembly GCF_964270895.1 of Podarcis filfolensis. Classification (NCBI taxonomy): domain Eukaryota; kingdom Metazoa; phylum Chordata; class Lepidosauria; order Squamata; family Lacertidae; genus Podarcis; species Podarcis filfolensis. Next base: position 26,026,499 of record NC_139609.1, read on the forward strand.
ATGCAATTCAGGAAAAAAATTCTCAGGTTGCAAACACATGCGAATGACAACAAGCACTCAGTTTTAGATAATTAGCTAACATTGAATCTCTCTCATGCCAACTTTTTAAAAAAAAATTCACACACATCAAGAATATGCACACTTCCAGGAAGCTTATATTCATTCTTAGATGTTAATTTAATAGGAATTCCATTTCAACTGGTGGTGCACACAGTACTGAAATATTAACCACAGTCTGCAATGTATCCTTTTTCCAGTTCCAATTAGATATGGACTAAAGGGATTTTACATTTTTTTTCCAGGCAATTCCACAGACATGGAGCTAAATGAAGTGGTTTTGTAGGACAAACTGTATTAAATTGGTACAGCCAAGGTCTGCTCTATTCTATTTAATCTCCCAATCTCTTCTCCCTTTAATATGCAACATGGTATCATTGCATGGCCATTAAAAAAAGTATTTCAGACATATGAATGCTGACTATTACTTCTATGGCAAGGAAATAAAGGTGGAGATGGGTTTCTGGGTCTAGGCCAGGTGGACAACACATATACACTGCAGTTTCCTTCCCCCTTCATCTCAAATGACAACCTCACGTAAACATCAAGTACCCCTTTGTCAGATCTGCCAGTCATCTTCATGGATTTTGGACTCGGCTATACTGGTAAAGAAAAAGCGATTTATATGTGTTGTATGGAAGGGATGCGGGTGGCGCTGTAGGTTAAACCACAGAGCCTAGGACTTGCCGATCAGAAGGTCAGCGGTTCGAATCCCTGCGACGGGGTAAGCTCCCGTTGCTTGGTCCCTGCTCCTGCCAACTTAGCAGTTCGAAAGCAGTCAAAGTGCAAGTAGATAAATAGGTACTGCTCCGGAGGGAAGGTAAACGGCGTTTCCATATGCTGCTCTGGTTTCGCCAGCAGCAGCTTAGTCATGCTGGCCCCTTGACCTGGAAGCTGTACGCTGGCTCCCTCAGCCAATAAAGTGAGATGAGCGCCACAACCCCAGAGTCAGTCATGACTGGACCTAATGGTCAGGGGTCCCTTTACCTTTACCTTTATGTGTTGTATATGTGATATAACAGTGTGCCACCAGATGGTGATGTAGAGCCTCATTTTTCTCTGCCTGTTTTCCCTGTTTAAATTTACAATGCTTTAAATTGAAACACTTCTCCGATGTGTCTAGATCTAGCCTTGGTGTGTATGATGTGTGTGCTGTGAGAGGAATAGCGTATCTGAGACTAGGGAAAGGTGAAACAATCGTTTTTGGTTTCTCATTTTTCCAGTCCCAATTTCAACGCAACACATTTCATTTCTGCTTGCCTTTTTAAAAAAATGTCCTCATGAAAATTAATCAGCATTTTAGTGTCATTTCTCTAAATATACACATTCTTGTATGCAGTTTTGTCAAATATGCATTTTTTGCAACCAAAGTTGCCCAGTACAACACATTTTTGCATGCCAGTTTCACACACACACCTTTCCTGATGCATGAATTTTGTACACATTTTGCGGTTGGTGAATTGCACAGCAATATTTGCAGAAGTTGTTTCGGTTTGCTTATTGGTTCAGGAGTTGAAAATGAAGCTAGGTTTCCATTAAAACATGAACAAGACTGAATTCAAGACTCATGAAACATATAAAGTGTAGCAAACCATTTCCTTTCTGGGTACTACTTGGCTTTTGCTTTCAGTGTACCGTTAACCGAAGAGGCAATGCTATATATTTCCCCCCACTGTAGCCATTTCCATGGGTGAAAATAAGCCAGGGACACCACGATCTCAAACTCCTCCTGACCCAAGTTTTTGTGTCCCTGAGAATTAATGAGAACTGATTCAGTCCCCTGAGTTCTGTTATTGTGACTCTATAGTGTGGAGGAATGCAAATATCCTTCATTATAACAATAAGGGTAGGTATGGAGTCGGGGGGGGGGGGACAACGCCCAGGGAAGACTTTTCTCCACAACACAAATAGCAGGTTTCTGTTTCTGTGTGTACAACACAGGGTAACAGAAGGACCTTTTTAAATCTACACCCTATATTTCAGAACCATCACATGGAAATACATTAGCTAATTTTTACTTGTTGTACAGAAACACGCCTTCTAAGTCCCGTTAATGTGATTTTCTGCAGCTTACCAATAAGAGAGCCTTGGGGAAGGAGAGGAAAAGCAAATGTGTAATAGAACCGTCCGTGAGTGGCAGGGATGAGTCTGCGTGACACGAGGCAAAGAGGTGTCAGCAGAAGCCATGGAGACAACGATGGGGAGACTGGAGAAAACCAGAGCTGGATTTGGGGCACATGATGGTTCACAAGTACAGTCGGTAGGTCAGTGGCTTTGCAAATGTGCTGTAAAGCAGGAGACACAGTAACAGCGGCAGCTATTACAGCACCTTAATTAAAGGAAGTGGCTGCTTCAGTGATCCAGAATTAATTTTGGCTAGACAACAATTATAACACAGCCTTCTGGGTGACTCCATCCTTGGTTAGACACATATGCAGCTCTGACCTGTAGACACAGACTTTGACCTGACTGAGCATTGAAAGAAAGCGAAAAAGCAACCCTATGTTTTGAAGGTGAAGGGAACAGAAGGAAAGTGCATTTTGATTTCAAAGGGCACCACCTTATCTCCTCCTCCTACAACTCAACCCTCTCTAGAAACATGATTGCTTTTAGGCTACCAGAGAAGGACAGACAAATGACAACCAAAAATGAGAGCAGAACTGTGTTGTGGATGAGTTTGGTAGCGCCTGTTAGAAGGGAACAATTTGACATAGGAATGGAGCAAAAATTCAGTTTCATTAACATCTGAATGTGACTCTCCTTAATTTGTGCTCCTCAAAACTATATGAAGCAGTACGAGAAACAACAATGGATATATTGTACAAAATTGCATGCAAACATGAGTATATCGGGAGGAATGAATGTTAAAATGGATTCTTAAGATGGTTTTTAATGAGAGTGTCTTTAAAAGAAAATTGCACGTTTCTCAGGGTTCAATGGCACAGCAAGTACAAGGAATGACCCTATGACTGCGAACTACTGACAACAGTGTGATCACCTTTCAATCACAGCCTTTCATAGAAAAAACTACAATACCAGAGCCATTTGTTTGTGAAGGTTCAATTCACATCCCACTTGCATGGAATAAAGAGAGAGAAGTCAATTACAGATCATTCAAATTATGCCACAAATTTGAAATTAAATCTCTGAAATTTGAAAATCTCAAAAGACAAAATGGGGGGAACCCTCACACTTTTCAGACATTAAATATCGACATCAAAATCTACTGTTTTTAATTTCCAGCTTGCAGCTGAGCTGGTCACTCAGATGACATGTGGGTAACAGTTTTAAAAGTATGTACAATCAAAACATCTGTCATTCAAAACAATCTAAGCGGCTTCCAGACAAGTGGAGGATGTGATATATATATATATATATATATATATATATATATATATATATATATATATATATATAAAGTTTGGAGTGAAAATATAGCTTAGTCCAACAACCCCCTACTTGCTTAATTTGGCCACCAGAGGCCAGTCCATTCAAAAATATATATGGATAACTTTCCTTCTATATATTCTATACTGAATGGTATAGTAGAACTACTATTTAGAACTACGGGATAATGAACTCCTCAGTGTTCTTGGCACCTGAACCTATCATATAAATTGCATCCCTGGGGCTGCTTTTGGGGATTCCAGTGCGACACAAAGAAACATATCATTTCTGGAATATTTGTACATGCAGGTCCCACCATGCACTCCTAGGACACTGTTCGTTAGACAAGCGTTCGCATAATGAGCTGATGATTTCCATTATTTCCTATGGGAACCTTTCTCATCCATGCTATCGCCCGCCATGCTTTCTGCCTGAAACTGCTGCAGCCAATCAGCAAAAGCAAAATAAAGGAAAAAACTGTCCAATCTCTCCTGTTCTCCAATTTGTCTGATATCACTCCCTCTCCCCATGGTTTCTGTGGAGATGGCGGCCACCGAGCAGCAACACACAAACGACACACGGCGTTACAAAATTATTTCAAACGTGGTGGTTAGGGTGGGTTGGGAACCAGCTTTCATTACCTTGTCCAGAGAAAAGGTTTTGGTCAGTGCAAATCCCCATCCGGCTTCAAAAGCTCTGCGAATCATTGGCGAACTTGTGGTGGGAGTCGCACTGGCGAGGCCAAAGGGGTTTGGGAACCGGAGTCCAGCAACTTCTATGCTGATGTCTACTGAATCCACAGGCGTGTAGAAAAGAGGAAGCTGGGGTACAGTAGGAACAGCAATACCGTATAAAGACTGTGGAAAGAAAACAATGACAGCACAGAAGTTGGCTTATTCATCACCATCACCATCACCATCATCTATTATTTATATCATGCCCATCTGGCTGGGTTTCCCCAACCACTCTGGGAGGCCAAAATAAAAGCTCCCCTAAACTTCCCTAAACAGGGCTGCCTTAGGATGTCTTCTAAAAGTCAGATAGTTGTTTATTTCCTTGACATCTGGTGGGAGGGCGTTCCACAGGGTGGGCGCCACTATCAAGAAGGCCCTCTGCCTGGTTCCCTGTAACCTCACATCTCGCAGTGAGGGAACTGCCAGGAGGCCCTCGGAGCTGGACCTCAGTGTCCAGGAAGAACAATGGGGGTGGAGATGCTCCTTCAGGTATACTGGGCCAAGGCAATGTAGGGCTTTAAAGGTGAGCACCAACACTTTGAATTGTGCTCGGAAACGTACTGGGAGCCAATGTTATTTCACCTCCATTTCACCATCCCATCTTCCGAGAAACTAAAGTTAGTGCAATGTGGGGGTGCTCTTACATTAGTCTCAGAGTAACCCTATGAGAAAGAGTTGTCTAGCTGAGTGTAGTGAAAGATAAAACTGTCAATTTTCACTCATATACATATTTTTGCAACACAGTTTTGCTTAATATATACATACAAACAATGTTCTTTAATATAACACATTTTCATATGTTATTTTTTTACATATATATACGCTTTTATGAACAATTTATCCCAGCATAAGCATTTTTGTACATGTTACTTGGCCAGAGAACTGCACTGCTACATTCAGAGACACACAAAATCCAAATGGGCTTTACTTTGTGTATTGTTTTACCAAGTGTGAGTTCACCTTTAAATGTGAACTGAATGTAAATTCTAGCTGAGACACAGTGCCTGCCACTTGACAACTTTCCTTAATCAGAATGAAGGGAATCACTCACATATTTATGTGTTCATAATGTCAATAAATACACTGCAGACAATCCAGTCAAGTTACGAAAACAATGAAATGTAAGATCCCAACAAGTTTGGTCACCTACCCTCCAATATTTCTCCAATGAAAATAGGGATGTCAATAATAATAATAATAATAATAATAATAATAATAATAATAATAATTTATACCCCACACATCTGACTGGGTTGTCCCCAGCCACTCTGTGTGGCTTCCAACATATATAAAAAACATAATTAAAACATTAAACATTCAAAACTTATACAGGGCTGCCCTCAGATGTCTTCTAAAGGTTGTGTAGTTACTTCTCTCCTTAGTTTGGGGGTTATCTAACTTCATACCTTCCACCATTTCTCTGGTGAAAATAGGGATGTCTTACCATGCCCTCTGATATTTCTCTGATAAAAATAGGGATGTCCTAAGGAAAAGTGAGGGACGCGGGTGGCGCTGTGGGTAAAACCTCAGTGCCTAGGACTTGCCGATCGCATGGTCACGGTTCGAATCCCCGCGGCGGGGTGAGCTCCTGTCTTTCGGTCCCAGTTCCTGCCCACCTAGCAGTTCGAAAGCACCCTTAAGTGCAAGTAGATAAATAGGTACCGCTTTATAGTGGGAAGGTAAACGGCGTTTCCGTGTGCTGCGCTGGTGCTGGCTCACCAGAGCAGCTTCGTCACGCTGGCCACGTGACCCGGAAGTGTCTCCGGACAGCGCTGGCCCCCGGCCTCTTAAGTGAGATGGGCGCACAACCCTAGAGTCGGACATGACTGGCCCGTACGGGCAGGGGTACCTTTACCTTTACCTAAGGAAAAGTGAGACATTTGGGGATCAAATCAGAAACTGGGATGGCTTCTGTAAATCTGGGCCTCTCCCTGGAAAATTTGGACACTTGGAGGGTCTGTAGTCCAAGCCTGAGCTTGTCTGCCACTTTAAGAGGTTGGAGACACTGATTCCGTAGAACGATGGGCATTAAGCTCACTGCTATCCTCCTCATCTTTTCCTGATTGAGGAAGAAGATGATTTGTTGCAAGCTGTGAGAAACCTCTTATATGCTCCTCAGACATGACGTGGGTGTGGGAGGGGGTGAGGAAGTATGTGAGGAAGCACTGTGCATGCGACAACAAACCATAGCTTGGCATTACTGTATTTTTTGCCCTATAGGACACACTTTTTCCCCTCCAAAAATGAAGGGGAAATCTGGGTGTGTCTGGGGCGAATGCAGGCTTTCGCTGAAGCTTGGAGAGCGAGAGGGGTCGGTGCGCACCAACCCCACTCACTCTCCAGGCTTCAGAAAGACATCCGCAGCCTAGGCAGCCCTGCGGGAGTTCCCGCAGGGCTGTCTAGGCTGCAGATAGTAGCCTGTTTCCCGGAGCATCGGGTGCCCTGAAAGCAGAGCGCCCGGCGCTTCGGGAACACATCCGCAGCCTAGGCAGCCCTGCGGGAGGTCCCGCTGGGATGTCTAGGCTGCGGATAGCAGCCTGCTTCCTGGAGCGTTGGGCACCCTGAAAGCAGAGCGCCCAGCGCTTCGGGAACACATCCGCAGCCTAGGCAGCCCTGCGGGACTTCCCCGCAGGGCTCCCCACGCTGCGGATAGCAGCCTGCCGCCCAGCGGGCGGGGCACCCTGAAGCAGAGCGCCCCTCACGCCGGGCAGACATCCGCAGCGTGGGGAGCCCTGCAGGAGTTCCCCGCAGGGCTCCCCACGCTGCGGATAGCAGCCTGCCGCCTGGCGGGTGGGGCGCCCTGAAGCAGAGCGCCCCTCGTGCCGGGCAGACATCAGCCAGCCCCACAAGCTCGGGGGACAGCAGGGAGGCGCAGCGCCGCCATCCCGCTGTTCCTCGACCTGGTTCGGTTTCTCCAACCTGCTTTTGGGGGGGAAATAAAGGAAAAAATTTTTTCCTTTATTTCCCCCCCAAAAAACTAGGTGCGTCCTATGGGACGGAGCGTCCTATGGGACGAAAAATACGGTAAGTCTGAACATCTCAGAGTATTGCGAAAGAATGATCCCAATCAACATTTGATGATCTCCTTCCACCGGCCCACAATAGAAAGTGTCCTTTCATACTGCATCATGGTGTGGTCCGCTGGTTTGACATCAACTGATAGGAAGTGCCTACAGAGGGTGGTGAATACAGCACAAGATATTATGGGCTGTCCCGTGAATCCATTGGATGAAATAGCGGAAGATTGTTGCCTCAGGAGAGTGAGGAAAATTCTCAGGGATGATTCACACCCTGCCCGGCACTTTCTTGATCTCCTGCCCTCGGGCAGAAGATATAGAAGCATGATTAGTCGCACCAACAGGGTAAAGAACAGCTTCTATTCATGGGCTGTTAGGCTGCTGAATGAAAAGATAACAACAGGGCAACTGACTTTCGGGTTTGGTGGGTGTGGGTCAGTAAACGAGGGGAATTAAGACTAAGAGAGCTGAGTAGGGGGTGCTCGTGTAATCTCACTGTATACAAGTTGTACAAGTATTTCAATTTTTCAACAGATCTCTGAGACAGCTTGCAAACCATGCTTTCCCCCAGACCACAGTTTCTTGCCTTCCACAGCAGCAGGCAGAAAAGGCAGGCAAACAGAATTAATCTAACAAAAACTGTCTGCTTCTTAACTGTAAATAACACCTTAGACCCTCCAAGTGCTTTTGTTTTCCATGGACACTCCCGGATTTACAGAAGCTGCCCTAGTTTCTGATTTGATCCCAGAATGTCCCGCTTTTCCTTAGGACGTCCCCACTTAGGCCAATTTTCTGCATAACATATGGAACGTTAAAAAGCCAGAGCCTTCTCCTGCAGACTGAAACGGTACAGTCCATTCTACTACTTCACAATTCTATTCTTGAGACCCTGCTAGCATGCCTGGGAGAGCTAGTTTAAGACAGCTAGTCCCTGTTTGCTCCCCTATCTACATCTTGCTCATTGTTCTCCCAAGGACACTACATGGTGTGATGAGTTAATGCACTCGCCTCCTACATCTCTCTAAAAATGAAACACTCCATCGGCATCCTTTTTTAAATTCGTCGGTACCTTACAGCTTTTGTAAGAAAATTCTTCTACATCTCCCCACCTTACTGACCTGCTCTCCATTTCAATCTTACCCCTCCCCCCCCAAAAAATAAGATTTCTATTCTTCCTCCCTTGTATTTCCACTGCCTTCCCCTCGTCTATTATTTATTATTTAATTCTGTAATTGCATTATTTACAGTCAGTCAGGGATGCATTTTGTATGAAAGTCACTATTCAAATTAAAATTGTATCGTACTGCAGTACATTATGCCCTGGCTCTGGATTCTTCAAGCGACTCAACAGCGTTTTCTAAAGAGATGCACTTATTCACCTTACAGAAACACAATAAGGAAACTTAAGGATGTGAATTAATACCAATTTCTCTTCCCCCATCCCACCTCCCAAATAACTTGTACTCAAATTATCTCTGAAATGTTTGAATGTTGCATTGAGGCAAAGCTACATAAAAGATAAACTCCTGGCAAACCAAATGTAAAAGCTCAAATATTATTCTTTTACTGAGAAAGAAAGAAGATTTTTTTATGCAGCATTAGACCAAGGAAGTGCTCTTAAAGCTATACTGAAGTGAATGGAAGCTTCTGTGAACCGTCAATGAATCCGGCCCCTCTGTTATTAAGTGCCCAAGTGCCTTTCATCTTAACAGGGATAAAATACAGGCAGGAGGAACTGAGAAGAGGAGGGAAATGGAATTAGGACTTAATTTATTCACTTCCTGTTTGTGAACTCCACAAAAGATATAATGCTAAGGAAAGGAAAAGAAGGGATATTGCAAATGCAGTTCCTTATTATCACAGCTCACCCAAATGGGGATGATGCCTACAGTGTGAACAGAAATAACTGGGATCAAGAACAAATTAGTTCATAGACACCAGGGCCTAAGTGAGGGCACCAGAAGCTGCATAATACACAAGGAGGGAAGAGGGGGAAAAAGGAAGTGACGAAGTGTCAAGTCACAGCCAGGGAGAAGGACAAAAGGGAAGAGATAGAGTCAAAGGTATCCTCAGGCTTCCGTTAAGAGCAGGCAATGCTGTTTATTAGGGAGGTGTATTATCTCTGCCTGTACCCTGAATAATCAGGTGAATCGGGGTATGCTGGGTCGGGGTATGCTCCAAAGTCGCTCTGTTGCCTCCAGTTTTCAAAAACGTTCCACACACAACTTTTGCCTTTCTTTTCTAAGGTGGAATCTACACACATATAAAATGTGAAAATCATTTTTTTTAAAAAAAAACACGTTTTGAAAAATACATGGAATTCGACATAGCTCACTCTCGCCATCTAGTGTCACATTTGTATATTGCACTATACATCACATTTAAAACGATTTATATGCAGCTGTATAGCTGAGTCCTAAGTAACAAAACCATTCCTAGTGGGGAAATGGCTAGAACTTGAGAGTAGAGGGGGTGAAAAGGGGGAAGAAATCTTTCCATTTGACAGACAGGTCTAGCTCTTCTTGATGACAGTGAATTTCTCCCCACAGCGCCACTCGAGGAACAGCTTTAAATCAGTGCCAAAATGTGTATGTATTTATGGCTGGTCACTTCTAAAGCGTTGGTCTTAGCTTTTACTGAGATGCTATACTGCACGGATGGAGAACTTACGGCCTTGCAGTTGGGAGATGGACTCCCAACTCCCATCAGACCCAGCTAGCAACATCTGGAGGGCACTTCCTTACACACAAATTGTTGGTAGCAGTTTTCAGTAATAGCCTATAGCTTCTATACTGTGCATAGAGAAATCACCCAAATGACACATCATTAACTAATGTGAAATTGGCAGGCTGGACGGGTCGCCATCTCGTGTATTCAAGAGCATGCCAATCTGCTTCGCAAATATATTTTTAATTTCAAGATGGAGAGGCTACAACGGTGAGAACAATGCAGAGGAATGTCCTCATGTTGATGAGAAAGGCAGAGAGAGCACTATGCTAGCCCTGAAAATAAAGCAACAACCCAGGGGTGCCTTGACCTGCCTCTAAATTACAACTGTCCCCAAATAATGCCCCAAATCCAACAACTAAAATTGCATGTGGTCCCAGTACTGCCAAAGCAATGGCCAAATTATAGTAATTGCTGCCACAGCAACCAGATTTTACTGAGACCGCACACCCAAATAAATGCCTCGTGGCTACCCATTCATCTAGCAGCTGGAAAGATGACACTTGACATTTGGAAACTTTCCTGTGAAGATTGCTGCAAGGCTTTTCCCATTAGCTTCATGGTGAGATAGTAAGGTCGAATAAGCTCCCTCAAAACCTGCAAAGGGTAACAGAAAGAACTCTAACATTAAGCCCGCTTGATCTAAAATTCCAATTGACAAGCTACGAATTGTCAGATTTCCTCCAATGCCTTTAGTTATATTCCGGGGAAACGTGTGTTTTATTGTGCGGATCCGTGCCCAACAAGGCATACGTGGAAGAAAAAGCGACGCACTTAGAAATCAAAGGGCCGCTACTCAGCGGCATTTGCCATTGTGAGCATCATAAAGGGCGACGGGGAAGATGCCTAGAAAAAGCTCTGAAGGCAAATGATACAGTTCCATGACTGAAGCTGAGGTCAGGATTTGTAATCTGAATGGGAGATTTCCTGGGCACTCTGAGCTCCCCAGAGGAAGGATGGGGTGTTAATGTATTGTAGAAGAGCTTATATATGCAGAGAAAAAGGACAAGAAAGGTGTGCTTTCTTGGCATGCTGCTTAATTAATTTCAGCATGCTGTTTAATTTGGGTGTGTTGTGTCCTGCATCTGCAGCTGGTTCAGCATGTGAGAATGAGTCAGCAAGCATGCGAGAACAACTCAGCACAATCTACAATACAAATGCTGCTGTGTTTAAGGCAAGTTTGCTCTTGGCCCCTGTCCTTGGCCAGAGCATAGTCTGTATACTGTAAGGAGACTGTATCTGAAGGAGGTGAGGACAGGTGACCCCACCTAGGCCTGAAGTCAACCCCCCCCAATAATCACCCCAGGCCTCAAAACTGTCCAAAATTCCTTTTGTCTTCTAAAAATCCACAGCTAAAGCTTTCCTCTACTTTTCTCACAAGATGCTGTGCATAGGCAAAAATGTTACTTTTATCAGTAGGGGAGAGCTTCAAAAAGGCTAATGAATAGGCTCTGTTCAAAGCAAGCCTGAGAACTGACTCTTATCTCATTCAGTTGCAACATCTTGGACATGCTGAACCACAAGGCTCCTCGACCCCCTTGGCTTCTCACCCCCCCTTTCCCAAAACAGAAGCTTTCTGTTCATGCTCAGGAACCTCAACATGGGGCAGGACTCCTGAAGAGGAGGAGAAAGGGGAGTGAACTGGAAGGGGAATATATGCTCTGTGCAAATGACTGTGAACCTGTGCTTGTTTTGTGAATCTATCACACTTGTTCCTTCTACCAGTTCATGGATGGTAGAAAAAAAGCTTTTTCTCCGAAACTATTCCTTGAGTGTCTGTTGACTCCCATTTTCCCTTTCCCGGGCACAATATTTTTTCCCCACCCGAGGGCAAAGCCTCATAAGGCTACATTTCTACAACTGTATGTAACTGAAACTGCATTATACTGTCAGTAAAGGAACTGACTCTTCCGAGAACTGCTTGGTGTTTCTCTGTTTTTTTGGCACATCCCTTTGGTATTAGAATGGACACTCTGTACATGGGGATGGTATATAAACTGAGGAAGAATGCCTGATGAACACGTACTATGCAACAATATCCAAATGGCTCTTCAGTGCATGTCTGTGCAAGTCTTGTTTTTATGACATTCACTAGGACACATGACAGAAACAACTGCCAAGTACAGTGTGAATCAGGCCACAGTTGTCTATTATTCTATGTGCTAGCAAAGAATATAAGCACCATTTTGTCCTTATTCCAATGCACACATGGGCATCCTCTGAAATGCCAGGAACATCCATGCTGGAGAGGGCTCCACATCCACATCACTGTGTGTGTGAATGCATGTGCATGCCAAAATCCCCCAACAATTCTAGACAATTGGGCAGTGCCTGGTCATACAAAGCCCATGGCTCTCAATGGAGTCCCTTGGAATTTGGGGCTAAGCAACAGTTTACTAGTAGCACCTTGGTATACATACATGTGTCTGGAGGCAGGGGAGCTTGAACCTATGAAGAACCACAAGATGTGCTGCCAATCAGATGAACACAACACAGATGAACACCCCAAAGCCATGCCATCATGGATATCAGTGCTACAAAAACCCTCAGACATATCAACAAGGTAATATTCACACCAAAGTTACAAGATCGTCTGATAATACAGATCATCTCCATATGGGAGAGAATACTATAGCAAAGGGATAGCCAACAGGAGAGAATAGTGGCTTGCAGAACGCCACTTTACTGTGCTTGTGATTAAGATGAGAGATGTACTAGACACTTCAGCCAGGGCTGTTGGTCTGGACACCAGCTGAAGAAGGAGCAAGGCAGGTCAAGCAGGTACTGTATATATGGAGAGGGAATCAGAGCTGAGACTGAAATTGACCATGAAAAGTTTGTTTGGACTTAGGAACCAGCCAGGTAGAGGAAGCCTCTTGGCCCCATGAATGCTCTTGAGTTCCTAGTTGCAATATTAGCCTTTGACTGTCTCCAGTGAAAGTACAGAAATGGTGGAGAACAACAGCTCCTTCTTCCAGGAAGCTGGTCACCGTAACATAGAGAATGATATAGTAAAGGTAAAGGGACCCCTGACCATTAGGTCCAGTTGTGGCCGACTCTGGGGTTGCAGCACTCATTTCGCTTTATTGGCCGGGTCATGTGGCCAGCATGACTAAGCCACTTCTGGCGAACCAGAGCAGTGCACGGAAATGCCGTTTACCTTCTGCCGGAGCGGTTCCTATTTATCTACTTGCACTTTGACGTGCTTTCGAACTGCTAGGTTGGCAGGAGCAGGGACTGAGCAACGGGAGCTCACCCCGTCGCGGGGATTTGAACCACCGACCTTCTGATTGGCAAGTCCTAGGCTCTGTGGTTTAAGCCACAGCGCCACCCGCGTCCCTAGAGAATGACATACTTGGATCCCTGGTTTGTGATGTTGGAACCTTACTACTTCCTGGCTCTGAGTTGCTGCACTGCACTAACAACTCAGCAACTACATGCACATGAGCACCTGCCTGCCATTGCACTCTTTTTCCCGATAAATGCTCTACTGCAATAACTGCCACATTGCAATGACTGGAAGATGTCCCTTTTTTCCCCAATACCTGCAAAAAAATGACACACCAAACACCTAACTACTCCCTGCCCCCCAATAATAATAATAATAATAATAATAATAATAATAATAATAATAATAGTTTCTATAATTTGGACTGCGACTCAGTAGAAATCTATTGGCATCTCACTTTATAGAACGTGGAATATTCGGAGACTTTCTTCCAAAAGCTACAATTTGAGGCAAATTCCACCATTTATATAACAATGTGCCTATGTTAACAGAAAAGAGCCAGCAGCATTTATAGCACTTATTTCCCTCTCCCTTAAAAAACAACAATAAAAAACCCTTTCCTTTAAAGTCCCTGGGTTGAAGTACTGCAGAGGCTCTTATAAAGTTTTTTTTTTCCTTGCAAAAAAAATCTTACCCACAGACTGACATACAGCCAATTGGGTCTAATTCAGCGTAAGTATTTTGCCTCAAAGCACTCAGTGCAAGCCCCAGAGAAATGCATGGAGCCGGAGCCAGTGAAGAAATTTAAAGATCATGATCTAGATGCTGCAAATTACCTTGTGAGTGATAACCAAGTCGGTATCATCCTAAACATTTTAACAAAATAACACTGCTGGCTTCTTGCTGCAACCTCAGATCCAGCTCCTTATACAGTACTAGCGTTGAATATAAATGGGATTCCTTCTTTCCTGACTCCCTTTGCTCTCCATCCCACAGTTTTAACTATGCAGAATTGGTAAGTCCCAGTTTATTCCAGAGGCCACAATTTTGCTGGGTTGCCATTTGGCTCAAATAAAATGTAATTCTCTCTCTTGAGAATTTAGGAACGGTAAGTATTCAGGTTAAGGGGGTGAAAAAACCCTGGAAGGAATAGTTTCCCCACCCTGAATAACCATTTCCGAATCACAGCGCCACCATTTGGTCTATGACAAAGGCTTGATGGAGCCAGGAAAACAGGGAAACTGTCCCCCCGAAAAGTGCTTCCATAGTTCACAGGAAGCATCACATTGCATTTCCTTATTTGAACCCTACTTGCTTTAGCTGCAGCAGATTAGCATGGCTCTCCTCTGAAAATAACAAAGAAATCCTCAGTAAATCAGAGATGTGGTACCCGTGGACCTCCACGTTGTCCAGGTTGGCATAGCCAGTGATGAGGGATGATGCGAGTTGTAGTCCAACCAACACCTGGAGGGCCACAGCCTCCCCCTCACTGCTTTAAATATTCTTTTCTACCACTCCCTGAAAGCGATTCCCATGCATCGTTGTAGAATGGGCACATAAAAAATGAATGTGCTGCCACAATGCGTGTGTATGTACTGCTTCATCACATCCCACATAAATTCTCTTGACTGACACCAAAGTGTGGTTTTCATTCTGTTTCAAATGACTCTGGAAAACAAATCTCTAACAAAAAGGAGTATCTGAAATTTTCTATTACAGTAATGGGCGTTTGGGAAGGAAATGGTTGTACCCATTCCCCTCACCCCTCAGAAGGCCAGTTTTTAGGTTAGAAGGGGAGGGAAGTGATAGCATGTGCCATTGCATTAACCTAAAAGACAAGGTCTGCTTCCAAACAAAGCGGAACCACAAATCTTATGGAAAATACAGCACGTTTGGCTACATGAACCAGCTATGTAGTTTTAGGAGCCATGGCAAGTAAACTATCATTCAGCACAGAAACAAATATAATTGGTGAAAGGCTAGGGAGTGGTGTTCTTTATGCTAAATCAATCCACATACGGTGGTACCTTGGTTCTCAAACGTCTTGGTACACAAACAACTTGGAACCCAAACACTGTAAAGTAAATGTTCCGGTTTGCGAACTGTTTTCGAAAGTTGAACGTGCTCTGTTTTAAGTGTTAAGCTTCTGATTGGAGTGCTACACTTCCGTTTTGAGTGCTATACTACCGTTTTGAGTGTTACACTGAGGTGTGTCTGTTTTTGCTATTTATTTTGTGTTTCTGTGGCTTTTTTGTTTTGTTTTTGCGACTGTGTGGAACTCAGTTCAGCTACTGATTGACTGATTGCGTGACTGCAGTACATTGTTTATTGCTTTCATTTTATCGACCAATGGTCTCGTTAGATAGTAAAAGTCATGTTATATTGCTGTTTTAGGGGTTGTTTTTAAAAGTCTGGAACGGATTAATCCATTTTGCTTTAATGGGAAAGCATGCCTTGGTTTTGGAATGCTTTGGTTTTGGAACGGACTTCTGGAACGGATTAAGTTTGAGAACCAAGGTACCACTGCATATGAAAATGCCTCAGATTTCTCTAACAAATGCCTGTAGTTCTATAAAGTGACCCACCTCATATATTGAGAACCATCATTGAGAACCATCACTCCAGTTACTTATCAACTGGAGATCTGCTTAACACGAGTAGCCAACCTCTTTTGGCCTGTTGGCACACCTGGAAGTTTGAAATGTGCCAGGAGTGGCAGAAACAAAATGACTGCCATGGGGATGTGACATAACGGAAATAGTTTACACATCTGCACGAGCGGGAAAAAGAGACAGTGGCACAAAATGGTTTGTGGACACATGCCCCACCAGCTCCCCATGAATGGAAAAAAGCCACTAACATCAGCCATTCTCATATTTGCTCATAGAGAGAAGCTATTTGCACCGCTTCTCTGTTCACAACAGAAGAGAGACTGAGCCAGTGCAAACAGGAACGGATCAGGTACAGCAAACAAACACTCTTTCATGCAATGTGAATTTCTGAGGGGGTATTTACTGAAACCTTTTGTGGGCACCAGAGGAGGCCACATTGCCACCTATGGTACCTTGCTAGCAGCCCCTGGATGGCACAAACTTATCCAATTAATAATGGAGACAATGGTCAACTAAGAATTGGCTGGAAGCACTGCTATTGCGAGCTGACAGTTTAAATAATTTTCCTGGTCTGGAATTTATTTTATTTTTGAGGCAAAACTACCGACAAATCATTATGCAGGTGGGTCTTAATGTTGAGTACAAAAGAGCAGGAAATGTTTCCACACTAATCAACAGCATTTTGTTTTTGTTTTAAACCAAGCCCTCTCCCCACTAGCATTCAGTATTTGAACAAGGATATTTTCCAGCTTGAATAGTTAAAAATGAAATTTTCGGTACCACATTTCAGTTCCAAGTTGTTAGGAAAAGCAAGGCCACTGTATTTCCTTCTTCCTTTTTCATTAATGATATCTTTTTTTGAAAGGATATTCCATGTTCTACAAACTGCATCTTATGAATGGTTTACAAAAAGGCCTATGCAAGACAGCCAAAGAACCATGCATGCCTCTCCGTATCCAGTCAGAGAATTTGTTCCTTCGCCTATTTGAGCATATTCCTTACACACATTTTCCTCTCTTTCCCCCCGCTTGTATAAATTTCTGTCCACAAGCAAGGGCTCTCTTGCCTTCCTCCTCCGGGTCTCTTGTGTGACTGCCAAATTTATCTGACAGGTAGGCAGCTTGCTTTGTGCAGGTGCCCTTGTTTTGTATGTGTATATGTATTTTAGAAAGTGATGGTGTGATCACACCCTGTACATAATAATTTCTGCCCCAGGTGACAACACTAAAAGTATTTTTTTAAAAAAACAAAAAAACAAAAACAAAACAAAAACTTCCATGCTGTTCAAAACACTGAGATCCTTTAATATTTATAAGCTATTTCCCCATCCAATTACTTGAGTAAAGTGTATTATGCAGTGTATTATGCATTAAGTTGCATCCCCTTTGGGTACAAATAAGAATTGTTAACCAATGAGAATTACTTATTTATTTTTTTTAAGCACACTAATCAAACCAAGCAACCAACCAACCAACCCCTAAACAATAATCCAGGCCCTCTCTTATTTTCCAGTTTCTATAGCTAATTTGGGGTGGAGAACCTATATCCCTCCATATGTTGTTGGACTCCATAAGAGGATAAAAAGAGTCTTGATAGATTGGAAGGCTTATCTGCTGTTTTCACAGTGTTCAAGCACTGATTTCACCAGTACTTTTTTCGGGGGGGGGGGGACCAGGGACATAGCTGTCAACTTACAGATTTGAAAATAAGGGACCAGCAGCCTCGAAAATAAGGGATCAGCAGCCAAAATAAGGGATCAACAATTACTTTGATAAAATACATATTTTGTTGCGTGCAAATGGCTTTAGATACCTATTAGGTCCATAAATTACCATATAGCATATAGTCAACACAAAAAAAACAGCAATAATTTGTTGTTGACAAAGGACAGCTGGACATAGAAAGGGCCCCATTACCTTCAGTAGCTTATTTAAGGGACATCATCAATAAGGGACAGCAGCGGGACATGGCGCTAGGATAAGGGACTGTCCTGCCAAATAAGGGGCACTTGACAGCTATGGACAGGGACAGGGATGCAAAGGTACGCACACCCCTAAACATTTTGTGAATCTTTGTACTTTTGTCCATTTACTGTATTTATTTTCCCTGGTTTGAACTATAAAATAGTGATTTTCTTGAGTCAAAATGAGAGTACCCCTAAACATTTTTTAAAGAAAAAAAGCACTGGTTTTCACAGTGGTCAATCAGATAACTTTGAGGAGCCCAAAGGCAGAATGGGAAGAGAATATCACTCATAACCCTTAGCAATTGGTATTCGGTTCCCTATGGTGCTGGACGTAATACGGCCATCATGACTAGTAGTCATTGTTATCCTTATCCTCCATGAATTGATCTAATCCCCTTCCAGCTCAGTAGGTAGAGCAAGAGGCTTGCAATATCAGGGTTGTGAGTTTGAGCCCCATGCTGGGCAAAAAAACATTCCTGCATTGCAGGGGGTTGGACTACATGACCCTCAGGGTCTCTTCCAACTCTACAAATCTATGATTCTAAAACTGTCCAAGTAGATGGCCACCAACCAATTCTGAGTGAGCAAATTTGATACTTTAGGAATACGCTGATTGAAGATGTTCTTCCATTCTGGCGGTTCCCTCATTGCGAGAAGTGAGGTTACAGGGAACCAGGCAGAGGGCCTTCTTGGTAGTGGTGCCCGCCCTGTGGCACGCCCTCCCATCAGATGTCAAGGAAATAAGCAGCTATCTTATCTTTAAAAGACATCTGACGGCAGCCCTGTTTAGGGAAGTTTTATATATTTAATGCTGTATTGTTTTTAACACTCGATTGGCAGCCGCCCAGCATGGGTGGGGAAACTCAGCAAGATGGGTGGGGTATAAATAATATATTATTATTATTATTATTATTTGTATGTTCTGAATGTCTCACCACCCAGCTTCACTGGATGATGCCTGGTTCTAGTATTATGCAAGACGGAGAAACAATTTTCCTCATTCATAATCACCAATGTCCCTGACCATTGGCCATGTTGGTTAGGATCTATGGGAGTCACAGTCAAACAGGATCTGAAGGCCACAAGTTCCCCATCCCTGATCTAACCCTTTCCATAAATTACTCTGTTGTCAGTAACTTATGATCATAGAATCCCACCACATCTGAACTGTTCTTTGCTTATTTGATAGCCTGGTAAGTTTGGGAAAGAGCAGGGAATACGCTCCAAGCCTGGATAGCTCAGTTGGTTAGGGAGTGGTGCTGATAATGCCAATGTTTGATCCCTTTTTGTGATGACTGCATATTACTACATTGCAGAGGGTTGGACTAGATGATCCCCAGAGACCTTTCCAACTCTACAATTCCATGATTCTGCACACCTGACAGGAGAAATCAAGGTAAAGTCAAAGGAGAGTCCACTGAAAACTCACCTGTAAGTATTTGTGCATGAACCAGGAAGCTTGCTTTCCATCATTCACGGATTCCACTGTAGTGTTGGCGAGTCCACTAACGTCACCTCCTGCAAAAATCCCTGGTTCGCTCGTTTGCATGGTCTCTTGATCAATTTCAGGGAGACCCCATCTGTTGAACTTGAGAGGATGCAGGGCTTCTTTTACTGTTTTGTAAGGAAAGAGGTGGTGGGAGGGAAACAGAAGAAAGTAGGTGACACAGGTATCTACTGTAAGTTTTGAAAAACTGCTTGTCTGTACACTTGTATTTTTGGATACCTCTTAAAAGATAAATTTTGCATGTTAGCGCCTAAAACCAAGAGGAACAGGTTTTTGTCTGTTTTGGAATACCACTGAATGCTGTTTCAAAACAAAATGGCAGATTGGACCTTTCAAAACTGCAGCAATTTAGACACCACTTAAGATACCATAACCAAACTTGGGACAATGTTTCCTAAGGTCAAAGATCAGTTGTCTTGTCTTTATTTGGATACTGTTGGGTGCTCTTTTGAAACACAATGGTGTACTCAATCTTTCAGAGATTTGGACACATCTTAGGACACTGTAATGGCTTTAGGGGTTGCTTGTGCGTAAGTTACCGCCGCTCTGGGCTAGGTTGCCTGGTTAAACCGTTTCTGTCTGGACAGCCATCCACTCCGTGGCTGTTCAGTCACTAGCAGAATCCGTCAGTGGGCGTTTCTTGAACCTCTTCCAGCAAAGAAGTTCTTTGACGCCAAGTCGCCGCCTACTTTCCCTGCGCGGAAGTCTTCTGCGCAGGGTGGGTGTGGGCAGCGGAGAACCTGTGCTCTCCTCGCTGGTCTCCTGCGAAGAGTCCTGGAGCCTCCTCTCTGCTTCCCCCATCGGCCCCCCTCTATCCCTGGTGTTGCGCTGATTTTCTTCCCCAGCCGGAGACCTGCCTCTCTCCCTGCTTGGCCCCTCTCCAGCATCGCTGTGGAGCCTCGCCTCCTCCTCTAGTTCCGATGGCAGTTCCCTGACAGATACCATAACCAAATTTGTCATGATGGCCCCTGAGACAGAGGAAGTTTCCTGTTAAGTACCATTGGATGCCATTTTGACTCAATATGGTGGCCTCGACATTTCAAAAACGCACTCATTGTCAATATGGGCTGCTGTTGAAGTCTTAGAATTCCCAAGCAAGCTGGATGCTCCTACTATTAACCAACACTTAAAATGTTGCATATTATCAGGTACCTGAAGGACTGTAACACTTCAGACTGCCCATGAGGGGAATCACATAACGGAATGCTCTTTAGCACAAAACCATTTTCTGCATGTATCTCATGAGCATCTCAGAGAAACAACAAGGCCAGAACCTTTCTCACTGAGAATGATGATGATGATGATGATGATGATGCTGATGATGATGATTTTGAGGAACTCTCAATATTACGAGCCACTACCTTCAATCTGAAAAAGCACAATCCAAAATCAGGTTTAAATCCTTACCTGCTTTTTGGGGAAACCAGGACTCTCTGGTTGTTTGATGACTATCGTCTCACTTTAAGGTAATTGAAACAGTATGTTGCTGTGAGTGGAGTAGTAGGCACTAGCGGACAACATGGTGGGGCTGTGCTGCTCACCTGACCTCCCTCCAGCTTACTCGCTGCTTCATACCAGAAGGAGGAGAGGGGAGAAATAAGGCAACAGTAAGGCCAGTACAGTGCAAACACGCTGGTAGAACCAATCTAGCACTCCTTCTGGTGCATTTGGAGCATGCTGACCTAGCTGCTGCCTCTCCTCTTCTTGGTATGTATCAGTGACTCAGTTGCCGGGAGGTCAGGTGAATGGCACTGCCACGTCACACCATCAGCTGCTGGTAAAAGAGTCTTAGACTGGAAAGTCTGGCTTCATATCCCCATTCCTCTATAAAACTCCCTTGGTGACTTTGCATCAGTCATGAACCCTCAGCCTCAACCTCATAGGGTTTCTATGGGGATAATATGTGGGGTGAAATGTAGATTGCCTTGTATTCTTCGGAGAAACAACAGGGCACATGTGTAATAAACAACGAAACAATGCATTTATATTTTTTGATGTATCGTTCATTATGGTTTGATGCAAGATGTCTTGGAAAGGTTTTGCCCTGAAAACCGGCAAACAATGAAACAAACAATAGCTATGATAAATTAAACCAGGAAACAATTAGGCAAATAAATAAAACAGCAAAAAAGAACGGAAGATTGTTCTCTTGCTCATGGCAAAAAGTAATTTTAACTTCAAAATAATGTCATTTATTCTGCTATAGTTTAAAATTCAGAACAATCTGTCATTTAAAAAGCACTAGCTCCTTAATTTTAGCTGCATATGGAAGTACATTTGAGTATTATTTTAGCACATATTGATGCCCTGCATCAAATGAATGACGTTTATGTAGGTATTACTCTATTATGGTACCCATGTTCTCCCCCCCCCCCCCGCCTCCAAGTGACAGGGTGGGAGGCGTTTTTTTTTTAGCATCCCTTGGGGACATACCACACACAGATGCAGATTGCTAAGGTCAATTAAACTGATGTAGCTGTGCTGTCATATATGTAAAAGAGAATCCTGCTAGTATATTTCTCAGTTGTCATAGACAGTGTCAAAGATGTGTTCTGTTTCTACAAGAGATGAGCAGAGGCAGCTGTGTTTTGCCTTGGGAAACCCTCTGTAAAGTCAAAACTATCATTATAGGAAGGGATCAGATTTCCATAATTTCCCATTCTCCATTTCCATGTCAATGAGTTAAATAATGGGATCGAGGGCAACCATGTGTCAAGGGCTTGTTAGTGGGACAGATCATGTAAGGGGGGGAATGGACTTCCATGATGGATTTGAAGGAGGAAAGGCAACTGAGGCTGCAGTAGACATAGGGCTGACCCACAGAAGTTATATGGAGGTTCACAGTCAAGGCTTTCTTTCAAACATTTTCTGCAGCTGCTCCAGAAGCGGAAGAGTTAAGCCTCTTCAATCTTTACAAGTGGCTAGATTCTTCAGCCTCAGAGATGCTATGGCAAATAAAGTCTATTTGGGTCATGGTCACCACTGTGACTGAAAACACCAAGAGGAGAATCTGTGGGGTGGCAGTGGGTGGGGGAAAGCAAAGCAAATTGGATTTAGACCCTCACACAGGCACTATCTCAAAATGCACGGGAAGGAAGTAATAATTAAGTCCAATATCTCATTTTTTGATACAGTCAACAAAACACTATTATGACAAATTAATATGACTACCACATAGGGGCTGCGAATACTGATAATGCCAAGCACGAAATGTTTTGAAACCCTGAATGCTAAGATAAAGCACTGATGGCTTAGACAAAAATACCAGGAAAAGAAACTGTTTTGCATGTTTCAGCAGCTAATTTTAAAACTGGAAATACTGTGTCACTTTCAGGATCAGAAGTGATTAGTCTCCTTTAAAGTCCCACCACTTGCAGAAAACTAAACTGAACAGAAGCAAACAAAGCATGCATTTGGTTAAGTCTGCTAAAATAATTTACAAAGTCCCAAGACTAGATTTATTTTCTCCAGGTATCTGACTTCCAAGCAGCTGAGTTGGTTTAATATTTCTACGGATAAAATAAAGAGGACCTAACATTCCAGGCTATATTTCTCGAAACCTTAATAGGCACTTCCTAGTTGTTGGAGAACGGTAGTTTCGCAACTATAGTAAACAGGAAAAAATTGGCTACTTAGACTATGCTTAGGATGGTTAGGATGCTGGACTTGGGTTCAAATCCTCTCACAGCCCTGAAGCTCATTGGGTGTCCTTGGGCAGTCACAGCCTAACAGGGTTGTTGTGATCATAAAACGGGGAGGGAAAGTTGAACCATGAGCATTACTACCTTGAGCTCTTTGGAGAAGAAGTTAGGATATAAATGCAATAAATATTGACCACTACTCTGAATCCAGACACTTGATGTTCCTGTGTGGTTCATCTCGCACAGTCTCACCCCTCCCAGGTTACTGTGGTATTAGTGGGGAATGGAGAAAAGTAGCTCTGGTACCACTATCAGGAAACAGGACCCTGTTTTCACTATCAAGAAACATTTTATTCCACTGCAGGGACAACTTATATTCTTCCAGCAGCACTTGAAAGGCTGCCGGTACTGCGAGTGAAACAATAGCTAAGCAATCTGAACAGATCATTCAAACTGGATGACAGCATGCCAAAGTTACCAAAAGATAGCAGCACAAATGCAGAAACCAAAATAATTTTGTAGACTACAATATAGTTCAAGCTGCTGCGTTCATTGAGCAAATAGACACAAATAGGAAAGCATCAAGCAATTATACACCACTTGACGTGGGGGGGGGGGACGACTACGAGTAATATTAAGATATATTGAAAAGCTGGAAAATATTTTAATTAGCAAAACAAATCAAATGGAAAAGATTCCTCAAATAAAGCTTTAAAAGTGACACAGTGTGTGCTTGACTGCCATTACTAATTAGGTATCCATGTAATGTGTGTTCAATTTGGGCTTATTTAAATAGCAGAAATGCTCATTAGCTGCAGTATTTCTGTGAAGCCTCAGTAAACAGTTTAATGGTATTTTATGTTTAACCAATTTCATAAGTTCCTGTAATTTTGGCGTTTGCAGCTCATTAATGTTATTTTTGATATACATCTTGCAGACTTCTTTCACCGAAAACTGCCGGTATTCCCTTGACTGCACTTGGGATATATAGTGACTTCTGCTTAAACCAGAAACGTAAAGAAAGGAGAAGATGGCAATAACTTTATGATAGAGCCAGTTTGGCTCTTGTGTTGTTAAGGCAAAAAAAAACACACACAAAAAAACACCCTTAAAAGGTTCAACAGAAAGTGACACAGGAGAACATTGCTTTGGAGCCTAAATTGACTGGCTTTCTTAGGGAACTGAAGCAGATAGAAAAGCATATTTCTGAGCTCTTCCTGTAATGTACAGTTTGCACCGCCATTTTGATACATCATAAACCAAGTAAGCTAGATTCAGCTAGGTGATTTTAGACCCTGGTAAGGATGAGTGAATAGAACAATTTCCGTATCTCTCATTATTTTCAAGTCTTACGGTCAGTTCTCCATATTTCCACAGCACCCTTCGCTTCTTCTTTTCTAAGCTCTCACGAAAATTTATCAGCTTTTTAGTGCACCAGCACAGAGTGATGATATAGGTGGCCTGCTAAGGATGTGGGCCTTCCTCCATTTTCTTTGGGACTTCCTCACCCCCAGACAATCAATCTCAGGCACAACCTGGTCTCTGCTGCTCTTGGAGCCAATGAGATGCCTCTTGTGGCACATTAAGGATGTACAAACTCTTTCCTCGGCTAAACTGATACATTTCTCTAGCCCTATTGAAATTATTTTGTCTTCTCTCAAAACGTCAGGCATTTCTCCTGAGAAAAACCCTCAAGTGGAACGTACTGTACTTCAAATTTTACCTCGTGTCTTACTGGGACAGCAACTTTAGAAGAACATGGATATTTATTGCTTCAATTTTATTTAAAACAGGCAGGAGGTGGTAGTGGAGGAAATTTCCATATTCCTCTACCTAAAGAGCTTGTATGCATCATTAACATTCCTTTAATTCTAAAACTGAGAACAAAGCAGCCAGGGTCCACTCATTTCCAGTGCTATTTTTCTAGAAAAAGAGGTGCCGGAACTCACCTTGAACACCTCCCTTGTTCTCTTAAAAAAGAAAGCACATTATTTTATTATTCAAGAGATGAACATGATTTTTTTCAGCCAGAGATTACCAGAACTCAGTTATGGCACCTCTCAATGGCACCCACCTGAGAGGTGCCAGAACTGAGTTCTGGTGAGCTCTGGCTGAAAGAAAAAATCCTGATCATCTCTTGATTAATAAAATAACTTGCTTTCTTTTTAAAAAAAATATGGGAGGGGAAATAGCTATAGGCCTCTACCTAGAAAACTTGTGTGCATTATTTTTTTCTTTATTTCTAAAATTGTGACTGCAATAGTCAAGGTCCACCATTCATCCAATATATATTCCTGCTTATTTAGGTATGACATAGTTCTCTTAAGGTGTGTACTTCTGCATTCTAAAAAAACATTATATACATATGTACATATCTATATTCCTCTCTATTCTGTTCTTTACAGCAGCTAATGTGGAAATAAAACACATTATTCCGGGCTCAGGTCTGCTGCCAAACTTAAGATTATCAATGGCCTCTTAGTAAGAGCATATGTGATATCAACTCCTAGTGAAACCTGGCAAATAATGATAAGCAGAAACTCTGAGCATAGCTATTCACAAGGGAGGAAAGCCTATTCTTGTGCAGGTATTGGGGAAATGGGAAATAATAATAATTACAGAAAGATCACGTTGTGCTTCACAGCAACTGTCTGAGGCAACACGAAGCGGTGCTTAAAATAGCCTCCTAAAGTAACTCGGCTTTTTGTCCCCTGTAAAAATAATCCCATTGAAAATTATGCACTTTCTGTGTTATTTGTAATGGGTGTGCCACGTGAACAAGGCTTTTTTCATGTGATCATGCTTTTACCTCTCATCACTGAGTTGTTTCAAAGGCATGTTAGCAATGCACATATGCGGCAACATATAATAGTGACAATAAACTTTGTGAATTGTGCTGGTATAGCGGAATGTTTCCCTTCTGGAAAGGCAGCCTTGTTACAGGATGCCTCTTCAGCAAGGCTATAATGACTTTAATAGTGACGTTTAGCTTATTTTTTTTTAGTTGTTGCTTTGTTAATAGTGCCTCATAGATTGCAATTGCTTCTCTCCTGATTTGTTAATGATTCTATATGGCTTATGCCGTATTTGTGATGTTCTATTATGTCCTATCCTGTTTTTGTTATTTATTGTTTGTAAGCCGCAGTGTTTCCCAAACTTGGGTCTCCAGCTGTTTTTGGACTACAGCTCCCATCATCCCTAGCTACCAAGATGAGTGGTCAGGGATGATGGGAACTGTAGTCTGAAAAAAACAGCATGAGACCCAAGTTTAGGAAACACTGATAATAATTTTTTTTATTATTTGTACCCTGGCCATCTGGCTGAGTTGCTCCAACCATTCTGGGCGGCTTCCGGCATATATCCAAAAACATAATAAAACATTAAACGTTAAAATGGATGAAAAGCAGCATAGAAATATAATCAATCAATCAGTGGCAAACGTTTTCAACAGTGGGGAGTGGCTTCCACATAGTGGCAGGGCATAGGCTATACATGGAAAAGGTCCCAGGGTTCATCTGTGTGGCATCTTCATGAAGGGGTGGGAAATATGCTTCCCTGCAACCCTGGAGAGAGCTGTTGCCAGTCAGTGTGGACAATATTGAGATGGACCAATGGACTGACAGCATTATGAGTGTGCATTTCTTGGTACAGAAAGTATTGATTTGATATGTAAAGATCTTTCCTATTCTAATTAATTCAAGAGGGTTTGGGAAGTGTCTCTGTGTGATACAAGCTGGAGGTTTCAAGTTGACAAGTAAGTTTCTATTCTGCCTAGAAACAAGCAGAGGTTGCTGATATTTGGGATATTCAGAGAAGCTGCACAACTGGTTTAAACTGGTTCTGTTATCTCTTTCACCCAAGGTCATTCTGACTATAATAATAGGCCAGAAGGAGCCTGAGTTTCACTTTCTCTCTCTCTCTCTCTTTCCTTCTGGTGTGGTGTTCTGTACATAGTATGCTTAGTATTAATGTTTTAGTCGTATTGCAAGTTCTTTTAAGTTTAAGTCAGGCATCCCCACACTCGGCCCTTCAGATGTTTTGGGACTACAACTCCCATCATCCCTAGCTAACAGAACCAGTGGCAGGGATGATGGCAGTTGCAGTCCCAAAACATCTGGAGGGCCGAGTTTCGGGATGCCTGGTTTAAGTCTGCTGCAACTGGATTTCTTACGGACTGTCTTAATCCTGAATGTATTGAATTTGTGACCATTATGCTCATTTGCCTTCAGTAGCAGTAAAGCTCTGCTGGATGAAACACAATTGCCTCTGGTCTATTTCTGGGGAATCCTAAAATGTGTCTTAAGTTTATTTATTTTTTACTCTGCTAACAATATGTTGGAATCTATCTCTGGATCAATATTGAGCAGAATTCATGACAAGCATAAGACAGCTTCCTGCACTGTATAAATGGCAACGCTGACTATAGCCAAGAACAGCCCTTTCAGGAGAAAATGGAGTCCCTGTGGCAACAACAGGAAATTGAAGTGCAGAGAACAAAGGAGGACAACTTTTTGCAGCCGAGAAACAAATATGGGGAAGGGTGGCAGACTATTTGTACTGCGAGTTTTATTGCGGCTCTTTTGCCTTTTTTTCTTTTTCTCCAAAGCAACCTTAAATAATTCATTCCTTAAAAGCTACTAACAAATAAATATTTATCATCACCCTCATCATCTACCACAAATACATTCCTTGTGGAGGCTGCGGAGACCAGGCTGAAAAGAGACCTAGCGCAGGGAAACAACAAAACATAATCATGTTTCACAACTATGAGGGGCAAATAGTTTTCGGAGTGCCCTTTTGAAAAGGTTGGGGGCACAGGGGGAATTTTTCTCAGGATTCCCCCTGTCTCAGGTGTTAATATCCCCCAGAAACATAAATGTCTCTAGTTATTTCTAAATCACACGAAATAATCACAGTAAGTCATCTTAAGATAAATTCTTGTCATTATATTTTAAATTTAACCTTGGATATATCCAAGAGCTGAAATTTACTATAAATCTTCCAGCCACACTGGGACTGAAGCAAGGGTGGCTAATCTATAGCCTGTAGACCATCTATAGGTCCTCCAGGTGATTTATGATGCTCCTGCAAGCCTCCAATAATTTGGCAGCCATGTAGGCAATATTTAAATACACAGAGAGAATGAAAGATCAGATATAGATAAATATATTGATTTAGACACTGGGCAGGAGGTGGTGGGATGAATGTCTGCTGAATGTATGGGTGTGACTGTGGATGTGTGAGAGATCGTGACATGCCAATATGTGGCCCTTGGAATCATGGCCAACCCTCAATGTGGCCTTCAAGCTGAAAAAGTTGGTACTTCCCTCGACCAAAGTTAGAAATCTCACCCCGAATGCTTCCAATAATGAAAACTTCAAGATTCTCTGCCACATCTGAAGTACAGAAGAACATCCTATGCCAAATGACTAATACTGTACACTGGGAATGGATGAAGATGAAGTACAGCCCAGTACCCTCTAGTGGCCATGCCCTGGGCATAGAGCAGCCTTTCCCAACCTTGGGTCCCCAGATGTTGTTGCACTACAACTCCCATCATCCCTGGCTAGCAGGGGTTATAGTCCAATGACATCAAAGGACCCAAGGCTGGCATAGAGGCCTCAAAATTTGGGGGTACCAAGTAGCAGGGATTCAGGGACCCTAGTTTTCTTTTGATGGAACATCACAAGGCTCAGTTCTGCTCAGAAGACCATAATCCTGTTGACCACTCTGATACCACCATTGTCTCTTCTCCTCCAATCTACATTTCTCTATTGATTAATGCTTGTCAAAAAATCAACATGACCCTCCGCAACAACTAGCCATCATATATATATATATATGTATATATATATATATAGATGAGAGAGAAAATTGGGATTTAATCGGGTTGTTGGATAACATTAGTTGCTGAGTTCACCACAGGACTACAGTAAAAGAGGATAAGCAGACTAAGACCACTAAACTGATTGATATTACAGCTGGACGAGACTATAGACACTACTGGCGTCATTTGGCAAATCTATATTCAGCTTCTTATTTAATAGGTCAGCTTTTCAAATATGTTCTCATAAGATCCAATTAAAGTTAACTTCAGCAATGAGGACTTCATTAGTGATTCAACGGTTGCTCGTTTCTTTTCTCTTCGGGGCATAAGCAACCGATAAATCAAATTCCCTATAAAAAGTTTTGGCAGGGTGGGGTTGGGGATGATAGAAAAGCGTAAGAAGTATCAGAAGAGCCCAAGTAAATGACACCAAAGGCTCATCTAGCCCAGCACTAAGGGCGTACATTACCTTTTTCCAATGAACAAAGAACTGGATTAAATTAGGCCCATTCAGTTCAATGTTCATGCATACGAAGAATACACAGAGGAACAAATTGGTACACATGGATCACCCCCATTCACAGAATCACAGAATCATTGATGTCCATTCATGTGCGAGTAGGGAGGAAATGGGTGATGGTGATAGCAGACCTCTCCTCTCTGGGTGTTCCTGCCAGCTGCCATTTTTATATGTCCAAACAGGTTTACACGCCTTCATGAATAACTTTACTTCAATGCAAGTTTTCCCATTCCATCTCTTGGTTAAAGTGCCCAATCTCGACATCTCCCTTGCCGGATCAATGTATCCGCCAAAGGGTTGCTCACAGCAGTCCTATAATAGCTAAGAGACTTACTGCAGTTGCAACAAAATTCTAAGCAACACTTACTTTCACGAAGGGGCAATGGCCATGCAAAACAAAGATGGAGCCTTCATCCTCAAAGAACACACTTCCCCCGTGTTTGGGTGCATCTTCCACAGTGTGGTTCCTTTTCCCTGCCTCAAGGGTTCTAGATCGCACAGGGAACCTACATGACTAGAAAAGCTTCCCCACAAGCCCTTTGCATGAGCAATGACTGAATAAGGCTATAATGTATATAGATTGGCATGCATTCTAAAGCAGCATGATGAGATGGGCATAGGCATTCACTTTTAAAATGGAAAAGGGCAGCAGTGGCTTAGGCATAGGGCACCTGCTTTGCATGCAGAAGGTCACAGGTTCAAACCCTGGCATCTCTAGTTAGAGCTTCTGCCAGCCAATGTAAGCCAGGGTTTCCCAAACTTGGGTATCCAGCTGTTTTGGACTACAGTTCCCATCATCGCTGACCACTGGTCCTGCTAGCTAGGGATGATGGGAGCTAGAGATGGGAGCTGGAGACCCAAGTTTGATGTAGAGCATTCTGAGCTATATGGAAGAATGGCGTAACTCAGCATAAGGCCCCTTCCTATACACAATTAAAAATTGACCTCCCTAACTTGTTCCTTCCTACCTAAGTTTCCTGCAGAGTTGTTAGGGAACAGAAAAGAGATTTAGTGATCTACGTTTTCTACAGAGGAGCACGAATGCAAGTTACGAAAGGAACAAATAAGAAAACGAATGTGCTCTTTTTAAAGAATGAAACTGAGGCAGGGAACAATATTTCAAATCAAATTTCACCCTCCATTCTATTGTAGCCATTTGAAATGTGCACATTCCAGTCATCAAAGCGTTTGTTCTTAGGAATTTAGTACATCCTGGGAGAAAACCCAACCAAAAGTAAGTCCCACTGATTTCAATGTGACAATTATGCATATACTTGAATCAGTGGGATTTAAATGTGCATAACTGCGGCTGGATCATGCCCCTTGTAACTGAGAAATACCTTTAGGGTCACTTAGGACTGAACCAAAGGCACTGATCACCACATCGGCTTTCAGGCGGACAATCTGATCCTGGTCCTCATTCCACTTTCCGTCTTCATCTTGCTCTGTCCGAACAAATTCCATAGCAACAATCTTCCCTCCTTTCACTACAACCTTCCGAGGGGAAAGGAAGGGGAGAAATTCACATTTTTCTTCTTTTGCAAGATCTACCTGGAAGGGGGAAAATAACATAGTTGCTATTGATTTTTTTTAAAGGTGAATTTGTATGTTGAAAGCTATCTTGAGAGAGTCTGACCCTAAAAGAAAAGTCTACAAATATTCTATATAAATAGATAACGCTTGTGTTACTTTCTAACCCTGCAATCCTATTGCAGGCCTCCCAGGAGTGCTGAGTATTTGAATCTCCCTCTTTGAGGATAGAGAGAAAGGTCTACCATCAGAGGTAGAAATCTGGTATCTCAAGCCTCTCCACGAGGCTGTGGAAAGATCCACAGCCAGTTATTGTGATACTGAAGATGGCACAGGAGAGATATGCCAGGGGGGTTCCGGGAGGGTCTGTAGGTCCACAGGATTTACAACCCTCTCTATCCCAACCCTCTCTTCCAAAAGAGGGAATAAACTACAGCGTTGGCATAGCCTATTTCCTTTCCATTGTTTCCAAGGGGGGAGGAATCTTAAATGAAACATAAACTGGCAAAGTAAAACAGGAACGCAATAAAACCACTCCATCTTCACTTTCCGCTCTGCTGAGCTGGTGGGACATTGGAATAGAGTGAGTCATCCACCTCCAGCTCTCCTCCTCTTTGGCCCCCTTGGATTGCAGTCTACACACTGGGCTGCAATCTATTATTGTGGCTCGTTCTGTAGATTCCAGTGTCAGCAGGTTGAGATATGCATCCGAACAGGACAATGGTAATATTCTCAATACACATCAACCTCTCTCCCCCCAATCAGAAGATCAAACTGTCTTTTTAACCATCTTTTCTACCACCCACTACTTCTGGAATTGCATTACTTTTAATTAGCAGCATCTGTTAGGAGACCTCTTGGATTTGAAGTCAGAAATGGAATCGGCTTCATCTTTGTGAAAGGCTCTTACAGTAGGCTTCATTATCATTCCAATATGAGAGGAGACCACACAATCTGTTCTGGGAATAGCAGTTAGACCTACACACATTCCGTTGTCAGCTACTTGCTGTGGTGCCCAATTATCAAATCCACAAATGTTTTAAATGAATTAAAATGTGTAAGGCAAGGCTGTCGTTGTAAAATATTCCTCAAGTCTGGGATTCATCCAGTCTCTTTTTGCATTTAAATTATCATTTATGATTATTTTTATTTCCATTCATTTGACACATACTGAATCTACACAAAGCAACATCTTCCATGACCAATAGTCACAATTCTTTCTACTCCCATTGGTCAGATGTCTTTTCTTAAATGTCAATGATTTCAGCTGAAGAATGAATTCAAAGCAGCAAAGCCCAATTTAGTGAGAGCAGCAAACCTGCACTCTCTGTTTTCCCCCAAGCTCCTTTCTCCCAAAATTCTACTATTGCTATGTGCACCACTCCTCATTAAAGTGCAAGAAGGAAACAAACACGTGAAGGTTTAGTACAGGTATGGGGAGCCTGTGGCTTTCTGGGTGTTGCTGAACTACAACTCCCATCAGCCCCAGCAAGCCTGGCCAACAGCCACAGATGATGAGAGATGTAGTTCAGCAGCATCTGGAGGGCCCAAGGTTCCCAACACTTGGTTTAGTAAACCAGAAATGGGTGCCTCCGCAGATATACACACTACCTCCACATATCTGCAAGAAACATGGCAGATGGAATCACTGGCAGATAGCAGTCTATTGCACACACACACACACAGGACTTCAGAACTTAGAAAAAGAGAAGATGGATGGCATATCAGGCAATACTGACAGTATGCATTAATACTGTTACTTGTTTTGATTATTTTTATTATGTATTTTGGGATGCGGGTGGCGCTGTGGCTTAAACCACAGAGCCTAGGATTTGCCGAAGAGAAGGTCGGCGGTTCGAATCCCCGCGACGGGGTGAGCTCCCATTGCTCGGTCCCTGCTCCTGCCCACCCAGCAGTTCAAAAGCACGTCGAAGTGCAAGTAGATAAATAGGGACCGCTCCAGCGGGAAGGTAAACAGCGCTTCCGTGTGCTGCGCTGGTTTCGCCAGAAATGGCTTAGTCATGCTGGCCACATGACCCGGAAGCTGTCTGCAGACAAACGCCGGCTCCCTCGGCCTATAGAGCGAGATGAGCGCGCAACCCCAGAGTCGGTCACAACTGGACCTAATGGTCAGGGGTCCCTTTACCTTTATTATGTATTTTATTATGTATTTTGTGCTTTGTATATTGTCTAGGTGTTGTGAACCACCCAGAGACCTACAGGTATAGGGCAGTATACAAATTTAATCAATCAATCAATCATCAACATCATGCCTCTTTCTCTCTGTTAATCTACAAAAATGGGAGGTTGCGACTGTGAGGCCACAGCAAAAGGACAACAGTAGAGCAGCTACAGTCTGGGTAACAACCATGACAGGACAAGCACCCCTCCCAAATTCCAGCTAGAGATCCCACACAGAGTGAGATCCCACACAGAGAACTTGATCCCAACATGCCTATCCAACAGAGCAGATGTGCATTGTACATTCACAACACAATACCACCAGTACGTAACTATGACCTCATAATAGCTGGTCCTGAAAAAGAGAAGCAGAGGCTACAGACATTTGTAACAATGACAGGACCCTTGAGGATGAGACCTGCCACAGAAACCAGGGCTTGAATTCAAAGGAGTGCTAAGTAACTCCTTGAACAAGTAAAACAAAATCTGCTTGTGCAAGGAGACTTCCTACTCTCCTCTCCCAGTGTGCCACCATATTTCGCTGTGATCGTGGCAGCAAACCACCCAGAGACTGCTGAATATCTTTCCCACTCTCTGCCAGTGCTATTTTTCTAGATGGAAAAAGGTGCCAGAACTCACCATGACCTCCCTCATTCTCTTAGAATGGCAATGATGCTTACCTGAGAGGTGCCAGAACCCACCTGAGAGGTGCTGGAACTAAGTTCCTGTGAGTTTCCCCTGAAAAAAGCCCTGCCCCCTTCTATCACTATGATACTATGTCAAAATGTAGTGCTATTCTGAGACTGGGACGAGTGCTGCCATTGTTACAAAACAGGAGACAGAACTAAAAGGCAAAAGAGGTATGCCAGTTTCACTGCCCTGCTTTTGCCCACCAAAATTTAGACTCCCGGAATGCTTCTGCAAACCTCCTGAAATGTCACCCAAATGACCTCCATTATTTACTTCAGGGGTCAGCAAACTTTTTCAGCAGGGGGCCAGTCCACTGTCCCTTAGACCTTGTGGGGGGCCGGACTATATTTTTTTTGTGGGGGGAATGAACGAATTCCTATGCCCCACAAATAGCCCAGAGATGCATTTTAAATAAAAGCATACATTCTACTCATGTGAAAAAAACCAGGCAGGCCCCACAAATAACTCAGAGATGCATTTCAAATAAAAGGACACATTCTACTCATGTAAAAACACGCTGATTCCCGGACTGTCTGCAGGCCGGATTTAGAAGGCGATTGGGCCAGATTCGGCCCCTGAGCCTTTGCCTACCCATGATTTACTTCTTGCTTCAATAACACCCACCATTTTGAGTGAATCTATTCTTTGTGAATTTAAGAATATAACTTCTAGTCATGCTACCAGATGCTTGACTTGCTAATTTGGTCAAAGATGTTTTCACATTAAGGCAGGAGTTGAAATTATTCCAAAAACTGGGCATCTCTTGAAAGGCTTATGCAAAATGGATATGAAATTTAAAGAAGAGCTTAACTCTTTTTCTCAGAGCCAAACCTTTAGGGTTCATTGTGTTCTATTTGTGTTCACTAAAGTTGATAAGATTACTAACTTTTATGGTTAAAAAAAAAATGTGGCAGGATTAGAAAAGCTGTCCCGGTTTCTGATTTGATCCTGGAATTTTCCTTTTTTCTTAGGGTGTCCCTATTCTCATCAAAGAAATGTTGGAGGGTATGGAGTTCAGCAACCACTGAACCAAGGAGATAATTACCTTTAGAAGACATCTGATGGCAGCCCTGTATAGGAAAGTTCTTTTTTAAATGTTTAATGTTTTATTGTGTTTTTATACATGTTGGGTCAGATGGGTGGGGTGTGTTGTTGTTAATATTGAATATGGCATTTCTATTATCACGGGAGAAATGTTGGAAGGTATGGCATAGTCCATGGTCAAAAGTGATGGTGGCTGTGGTTCAACAATATATAGAAGGCCACTGGTTTTCTACCTCTGTTTTAGGGAGGAAAAAAATCTGCAAACAATATTTACACCTCAGCAAAAAACAACAACAGTTCGTACATAAGAACCAGGGAACTACCATCAGAGTTGTGCTAAGAATAAATTAGTGTATTTATTACATTTGTTCAAAAATAATCTCTCTAAATTATTACTCTCTGACAAAAAAACTCCAGAACATAAATTATGTAGCATGAAAAATTACTCTCTGTTCTAGATGATTCCCCACTAGTCACCTTGTGCAACCGTTAGGTCTACATCTGTCCCTGAAGAGAGGGGGCTATTTCCGCATATATTTTGTAACTGGGGCATATCTGATGTCTCATTAGTGTGAATTATGCAATAATCCGTGGTATGCGGCACATAAATTACAACAAAGCAAGCCCAACACATTGCGATAATTAAAGCTGAAATAAAAAGCTTTCATAATAAAATAAATGATTAAGATGCCAATCAGAAGCTTAATATGTGTGTGGCGTATGCATGCTGGCTACTGAAACTCTGATCTGAGTTCCAAATTAAGTTGTGCCTCAAAACATTGGTAACCTTTTTTTTTTTTTTTTTAAAGCACATGAATTCAACACACAGACTTTCTTTCTGAGGATCTCTCCCACATGTAAATAAAATTCCTGGCCTGCCTCCCATCAAATTGGCAAAAATGTATAGAACAAGCAGTAAAACCTGTTGGAAATGCAAAGAAAAGGATGGCAACTTCTATCACATGTGGTGGTCATGTAATAAAGGAGTTTGGGGAAGCGGTTTATAATGAGTTAAAAAAGATGTTTAAGTATAGTTTTCCCAAAAAGCCGGAAGAATTCTTGCTAGGTTTGGTGGAAGAAGATATTAAGAAGATAGATCAAAGACTATATCTGCATGCAACAACAGCAGCTAGAGTTTTGATAGCTCAAAAGTGGAAGCAACAGGAGATGCCAACGATAGGAGAATGGCAGATAATGTTGGGACTGGCAGAATTGACTGGCAGAATTTGTGACCAGGGAGAAGAATCGGCAGAAGAAGAATGGAAGAAATTTAAAGACTATCTGCAAAAATATTGTAATATTAAGGAGCACTGAGTGATGTTGGATTGAAATTAAGAGGTTATTAGCTGTAATGATACAAAAGAATATGAAAAAAAAATAGTTCTTTTTTGTATATAAGTAAAAGTATAAGTTACAATAATTTAAGAAGATGGATTGAAAATAAGGTTTATAGCTGTAATGCTAGGAGATAAGGATTTGCTGGATGAATAATTTGAACTGGAATACAAGAAGGGGAGGTATGAGGAGGTCAAGGAAATATGTTATTGGAAAATATGACATGAAACTTATGTGTTTTTAATATTTTTCCTTTTTAATCTCTCTTTTTTTCTTCTTTTTTTCTTTTTTTCTCTTTCTTTTTGTTATGTATAAAATGGAAAATCTCAATAAATATCTTTTAAAAAAAAGAGAGAATGGCAGATAATGTTGGTTGAATATGCTGAGATGGCTAAATTGAAACACAGAATTCGCAATCAGGAGGAGACAAAGTACCAAAAAGAATGGAGTAAATTTATGATTTATATAAGTGAGAACTGTACAAATTTGAAAACGTTGGCAGGACTGAAGTAAATCTTATGTCATGATGTAATGTTTAATTAAAGAAACTGTGAATTATAGAATGGAATAGGAAAACTGGTGGAAGGGAAGTCAATGGCTCTATGGAGCATAAAGTAGGACATATGTAACAAAATTTGATGTTTTGTTGGTGGGTGTTGGTTGGTGATCTTAAATTTCAATAAAAATTATTTTTTTTAAAAAAAAATCCTGGCCTGCTCTTCATAGACATCTAAAAGTTGTTCATTTTTATGGTGGCCAGTTGGACAAGGCGTGTAAATATCACACACAGTTTGGAGTGGCTCTACATGTACATTTCCTCTATCAGAAGGTCAATATTTAGAGTCATGTCACAAAGGTGAACTGGCTCATGAAAACAGCCACATGTGAACTGGAGTGATGGGCCAATGAAACTCAAGCAGACCTTGCTTTGGGGACTTGCCAACCTGGGTGAATTCATTGCTGGGAGGCTCTCATCACCTCAGATACATGGATTTCCTCTGCAAAGTATTTTTTTTTTAAAAAAAACAACATTCCCACTTTGTGGTAAGTAATCATTTGAATGCCACCTAGAATGGAGTATGGTAATCTGTACAGTGCACCTGGATAGTTATAATTTATATATTTGGAAAACTGAAGTAACCACCCAGAATTCTCATTCTCTCTCTCTCTCTCTCTCTCTCTCTCTCTCTGTGTGTGTGTGTGTGTAATTTTCCCCCAGTCTCAACAGGAATTACAAAAGTATTACCAAGTGCTAAACTGCATGTCTATAAATGGGAACGTTCAAATGTCATCGTATATTTTTAAAAAATAACAGTAGCAGACCCTCCAACTGTCCCTATTTTCCAGAGAGAGTCCCAGATTTACAGAAGCCATTGTGGCTTCTGGTTTGATCCCAGAAAGTCCTGCTTTTCCTTAGGACGACCCTAGTTTCCTCAGCGAAACGTTGGAGGGTATGGAGCTATGCAACCCCCAAGTCAATGAGATAACTAACTCTACAGCCTTTTGAAGACACCCGAAGGCAGCTCTGTATAGGGAAGTTGTTTAATGTTCCATCATGTTTTTATATATGTCAGAAGCAGCCCAGATGGGTGGGGTATAAATAATAAAATTGTTGTGGTTGTGGTTATTATGGAATAGGACGTCCCTATTTCATTGGAGAAACGGAGGGTATGCAATAGAGATCATAGGAACGTAGGAAGATGCTTTATACTGATTCAGATAATTGGTCTATATAGCTCAGTACTGTCTACACTGGCAGGCAGCAGCTTTCCAGTACTATCTCCTAGCTCTTACTTGGAAATGCTGAGAACTGAACCTGGGACCTTTTGCATAGAAAGCCTGAGGCACAGAGCAACCCATACATAGAGCCAGGCCTGTGCAGAGTGCAAGGGGCAGCCTGATACACTTGCCCCAGGCTTTGGAAGGCTAATCTGGCCAGGGAGCCCCCTCAGGGGCCTGGTGGACTTGTGTTGTCATGCCAAGATGCCCCATGCCTCTTAGCTGACTGGGAATTCTTGCCCCAGGCCTCAGACAAGCTCTGCACAGGCTTGCGTAGAGCCCACGTGTCTTGTTTTAAAAGTCTGACATTCAACTGTTGGCATCTCTGGTTAAAGGACATGTAGTAGGAGGGGTGTCAGAAGAAGAAGAAGAGGAGGAGGAGGAGGAGTTTGGATTTGATATCCCGCTTTATCACTACCCTAAGGAGTCTCAAAGTGGCTAACAATATCCTTTCCCTTCCTCCCCCACAACAAACACTCTGTGAGGTGAGTGAGGCTGAGAGACTTCAGAGAAGTGTGACTGGCCCAAGGTCACCCAGCAGCTGCATGTGGAGGAGCGGGGAATCGAACCCGGTTCACCAGATTACGAGTCAACTGCTCTTAGCCACTACATCACACTGGCTCTCAAGACTAGGCTAGATGGTCTGAGTCAGTATAAACTTAGGAACATCCTACAGTTCCTAAGAAGACCACAGTAAACACCTCATAGCAATATTTTATTTCAAGTGGCTGGCACAGTGTTATGAGACGGCAAAAACCATCAGGTGTGAGACAGGTTTATTATATCTCAATGTCTTCCTGAGGGGAAATATTTCCACACTTGTATAATTTTAAGTTACATGAAGGTTTTCTTACGATAAAAAACTCTCCTCACAGTTGACAGAAACATGCTGTGAATAATGAACCCGTCTTGCACACACTTGTTTTTGTATTTCAGGGCCAACTCTGAAGGGCTTGAGGCTGGGCATGTGCCAGGACTCCAAGAGGCCATGAAGAGTCCACCAGGTCAACAGTGCTATGGTCAGAAGGAGGCACAAGAGACACATTAATTGACACACTCTCAGGGCTGGCGCAAAAGGTTGGCATGTCTGACAAAAGCCTGATGGACCTCCTTCTTCTCTTCAGCATGTTCACCCACCTCTCACCCTGGGCCAGATAACAGTGGTGGTGGTGGTGAGGAAGAGGAAATGTCATGACTCTCTGCCAAGCAAGCAAGCAGGTAGAATAATAAGAGCAGCAAGCAATTAGTGATATGGAGGTAGATGCACTGACAGAGGGCCCATGGAGGATGTCTTATCCTGCAAAAACCTGGAGCTGACCCTCCATGCACTGCCTTCTCCTGGTTAAAGGAGACTCACTGAAGGACACCCAAATTCATGCAGCTGGAACTCATTTTCACGAGTGGTATGTGATGTTCTCCCAGATGCACCAGTAAAGGCAGATATCAATGTAATGTTTATTTTTACAA
This sequence comes from Podarcis filfolensis, assembly GCF_964270895.1. Classification (NCBI taxonomy): domain Eukaryota; kingdom Metazoa; phylum Chordata; class Lepidosauria; order Squamata; family Lacertidae; genus Podarcis; species Podarcis filfolensis. The sequence continues at coordinate 26,065,749 of NC_139609.1, forward strand.
TCAGAGGGTAGATTTAGTATTTATTTTGTTGTGGTCCTATTCTATGCTGGCTGCCTCACACCCAAACACCCACCTGCACGCTGCTTCTGGCTGAGGTTCTAGCCTTCTCCATTAACCTCCCAGAGGGGTCTTCCCTCCCAAACATAGCAGTACATAACAAACTTCTTAAAGGGATAGCACCACATGGGAGAAGCTGTCTCTGGGCTTGTCTACACTTCTGCTTGTCCCGTGCCTAGAAAGCATGGGTCCGAGTGGTTTTCTGCTTGACCTGAGCTTTCTAGACATGGGTATGAACATGATTTTCCCATTGCTCTGCTCCTTTCCCAGGGAAAACTAGCTCTTTAGCTCTAAATCAAAGCAAATGTGAATCTGGAGAAAACCTGAATTGCTTCGACTGAGCACTAAAGAGTGGCTTTTCCCAGGGGAAAGTAGCGGGACAAAAAGAAGTGTGGATAAGTCCTCTGTAGCTACAGCGCAACATGTGAAAATGAAACCACACACTATTTGTGACAATTGGTACCTTTCCCTCTGATTTTCTTTTTATATATTTGTTTCCAAACAAAAGCAGTAGGGAGCAAATGATAGGCAGGGAGTAGGGGAAGAACTATCTCGTCCTTTGCTTGCTAGCCACCATGTTGCTCAAAATTTTTCCTTTCCAATGCTATTTTTTTCTATCCTGCCATGGGCGTGGAGGGGAGGGGTATAGACCTCAGTACCTTATCCCCTTGGATGAAGGAAATTAAATTGTGGGGGGGGGGGGAGTCAAATTTTGAGTGTAACAAATGCCCTATTGGGAAATGGCTGCTCCCCTCACCCCCAATTCTCTGATCAACCCCCAAGCCGGCTGGCCCCAATTGCCCATGTTTTAATGTTAAGGGAATACGGCAATAACCCCCACCCCCCAAACCAGTGTTGCATACCTTAATGTATTTCCTATTAGTACTTCTGGTGTTTCAATTTTGGGAAAACTTACCTCCTCAGGAACAGCCCGTATATTGGTAAATCCTTTCCTGAACACCACAAATACGCGACGAGCTCCACAGCGCAAAGCTGACGTTGCACAGTCAAAAGCAGTGTCGCCCGCTCCAAGAACAATCACTGCTCCCTGTATTGATGGCAATGGAGAGCGACAGGCGCACATTCCTGAATGATGAAAGGAAAACCCCATTTTCAAGGAGGGGAAGAGAGAGGGAAAAAAACCCAGAAAGCTATTTCTGCATGACAGCTCAAACGGCACTTATACTCGAAGCAATGTAAAATTGCATCTTGCAGTTTCCGAGCATGGAGAGTCACTATCAAATTATTCTGCTTCATTGAAAGACAGTTTTATTCCCATTTTTAAGATATGCTCATACATGTAATTTCATAGTCAGTACCCTTTAGCAGCACTGCCTTCCTGTCTTGGCAGGAAATAAAGTACAATGCATTTCTTCTTTAAAAATAAAAATAAAGGGGAGACTGTAAGGCCTTGTCAGATTGAGTGAAACTGATTTAAGATCCTGGTATTCAAAAAATTAAACCTTTGACTCATTCTTATCGGCATCACTATTTCTTGAGAAAGAGAGAGGGAAATCTTGTTACCAGAAATTCTGTCTGTCACCCGATCTAATGTGACTTAGAGTCCCACTTACTCAAGCCCTTGTCCAAAGAAGGCTCCACAATTGTGGAGGTAGACTACAAATGGCAGAAACTGAGGTTATAAAAAGGAAAACAGCTCCAACCACTCTTACTTTGCGAATCATGTCCACTGAAACAAGATGGCGTCCTGCACATGGGAATAATATTTGTGCTTGATATCCAGGGCTCCTGGCTCTGGTTCAATCTACCTAGAGCCTGTTGTCACCACCATATTTATGTATGTGCATATATCAGGTGTGGGGAATCTTTGGCCCTCCAGCTGTTTCTGGATTACAAGCCCCGTCATGGCTTTGGCCATGCGTGCCATATTTGTTTCCTACTTGTTTTGTTTCTTAAAAGAATTATGAGGAGAAATATGAAAGTCTGTACAGCGTCAATAAGTCACTGTCTGGTAAGGTACAGGATACTGAGAAAGGCTTAAAAACAACAACCCTTAAAAGACACAAAATCCATACAATGTGTTGCACTTTAAAAGCAGGCAGAATGCAGCTAACCACTGATTAAAGAAATTACTGTAATTTTTAAAATGATACCATAAATAGAATAAACCTGTAATCTGAAGGGGCCTGTGATAGTTTCATTCAAAAGACTATGTTTTTTAAAGCATATCACCAGTGGTCTATAATTCTTACGTTTGTGCTGCGGTAGTTGTGAATTTTCACAGCAAGGGTGGAGAACCACAAGTATCAATTTCTTCCAAGAACAAAAAAAAAGTTAAGCACAGGCCTTTGGAAACTTAAAAAAACCCCACCACACGAACATGGAAACCTTCAGCATAACATAGTACATAACCATTTATTTTTCCATATAGAGACAGAATTGAATTTTATCAGGACTGGTCACATTTTCACCAGTTTTATTTCAGGCAACTAAAGTACTACAGTAGTTTGGGACAAAGGAGTCCATTGAACTATTTCCTGAACCCATCCCCATGCTGAGGATATTCCTTCTGATTGTTTTTTTCTGTTTGTTTCCCCAATATGCTGTTCTTCTATTGTGTTTTCTTCCTGGCCATAGTCACTTGAAGAAGCCTAGCAAATCAGGGATCACATTAGAAATATACATAGCTAACAAGATTTAGAAATGTGCTGATGTCACTGAGGGCAAATAAAGCTGCTTAATGGATCCACTGCCCCTACCCACAATTATTTTATTTATTTAACAAAATTTATATACTGCTTGAATATCAAACAAAAACCCACCACAACCTCTAAGTGGTTTACAACAGTAAAATCAATAAATCAATCAATAAAATACTGACGAAACAGGTATTGAAATCAACATTAGCCAAAATGGGTGACCATGTTCGCTTTTCAATATAATGTCTGAAAAAGGGACACATTCATAAGCTGCTGGAAATGTCAGTGAGATGTTCCGTCCTCTTCGGCTAATGCCTAGATTCCATTCAACTCATGTCTTTACACAAACCCAAATTCTTCCCACGATACTGTACTTAAGACAAAGGGTTTTGACACAGAGGTGAGCCAAGTGCCAATTGTAAATAATTGTGCATTACCTTCAATGCAGAGATTCGAACGCTGAAGTAAAAGGTTTAGGCCCAAAGCACCACACATTCCTGGCCAAAGCTGCCACAGGTATGGTAAGTTGTCAGGTCTACTTATGGAACGGGCAACTTAGTTGTATTATGGTTCTCATGCGGCGTTACCACCAAATGTAAGTAGTTCTTGGCAGCTTCCACAAGGAGAAGTACACTGCTTCAATAAGTATTAATATTCACACAGGATTGAATAATTCAGCCTTGCCGAATGTCACAGGTTCATAGACTCCACCTCCCGAAGACAGTAGACAGATTTCAAAATGTTCATCATCTTATCCTATGAGGTGACAGGGAGGGGGGGGGGCTTTTTCTCTCTTTAACCAAAAAAAGCCTTGTCATCACTTTAAGTGGCACCATGGTTGCTCTGTGAATGTCGCTGGGCAGAACACGCCCAGGAACCAGGCTACTTCAGGAAGTAGAGTCATTTCCTACCTTGGGTTATTATTGCAGCTGGTGGTAGAGAGACCAATGGGAGACTCCACCTCAAAATAAATAAATAAATCACTGGGAGCAACTCTGTCATGGCCCCGTGTCATTTCCATTGGGCTTTTCTTTCATAATGAGGAATGCTACTGACCTAATTACAGCTCTATCGTTGCAATTGCTGGAGCAATGACAAAGCTATTTTTCTTAGCAAAATGAAGACTGCATGCCTCTGCTGATTTGCATTTATCATGGTAATCCACACAACTGAAAAATAAATGAGACACACACCCCAATATAAAGGTGTCCAGAAATATTCCTCCACCACCACCACTTTCATGGAAAACTATTGTTTCTTTTTTCTTTTTCCCCAGGAAACTGTAATGTCCCCTAGTTTGGGCATAACACATAACCACAGCTAGTTAAAAATCCTCTTTGCACAGGGGGAGAAAAAGGGAGGGAATGTGACAGAGCCCTAAGGCTCATGCACATAACACTAAATCATAATTGCGTGCTCTTCTATGAATGACTTTTCATTCTAAGCTGCTGGAAAATCAACACTATGGCCTGTGTTTAAAGACTTCTTCTGGACACACAGCTCCATTTTCCTTCAGAGCCGGAGAGTCCCACAACGTTTTAAAGAGGCTTGCTAAAGGAAACTCAAGAATGTGCACAAAAATGGCATCTCTGGCTCACTGAATGCCACCCTATGGGCAAGGGCAAAACTCTATGCTCAGTAGTGTGAATGACTTGCGTTGTTCCCTGCATACGAGTTTATATTGTTTTATAAAACCCATGCTCTGTGTGCCTTCCATATGGAACATTACAACATATATGTCTCCTTCCTGGTTCAGGGTGGAGGACAGAATGCAAGGTTTCCTTTTATTGAAGACTTTTTATTAGTAAGATTCTGAGTAACTATAGATCCTGATACTTCGTATTTTGTTTTTGTATTAAGCATATCGAAATGTGAGGATATAAATGTTTTGCATAAATATCGTGAGAACATATCTTTACAGCTACCTGGTTTACTTGCCATAGCCACCAATGGCAGGAAGTCTTTAGATGTGTAAAATCCTTGATCCATTCCCAGACCTTGAAATACAGCTTCTCTCTTTGGTTCTGGTAGACCTGAAAAGTAGAAACGGTATGTGAGTATGTCAAGTATTCATAAGAAAGGAAAATATCTTCATCCTATCAACCATTAAATTAGAAGAACCTACAGAACTTTGCTGACAACCAAAAATGACAATTCATGATCATTATATTTTGTGCACAGTAACTTTTTACTCAACAAAGGCGTATTCATCATCAAAATCATTTATATAATGTTTTCAAGTGGTCAAAGCGTTTCTCATCTATCATACACAGTAGTTATAACTATCATGCAATGTCAGTGAATATTCTTATCCTCTGTATTGCAGGTGGGGAAACGGAATCAAAGAGTAAAGTGTTGTTTGGCCTGAGCTCACCTAGTGAGTTCATAGCCAAATAAAGACCTGAAGTTGGGGGTAATCCAACCCCCCCCCCACCAGAGCAGATTTAGAGGGGCAAAGGGGGAGAGAAGAAGATGAGGAAGTTACATTATGCAGACAGAAATCTTTGCACTAATGGGATGACTTTGTTGGATACAACCCAATTAAACCATTTTGATATTTGTATGATTTGCATAAGGGCTTCACAAAAGAGCTCTTCATGTTGATTACACATATTTCAGCACTAACAACTCTCTACACGATTAGGGCTCATCTCTATATCCCCCCCAAAAAAAGATCCTGTACACATTCAGAAAGATCTACTGCGTACCTCTACTAAGGGAGGAAGGGCAGCTGCCATCAGGAAATATATCTCTGTTGAGCGTTCTGGCAGCTTTTCTTTCTTACTGTAATAAATACTGATAAGCTGCTACCCGACAAGGATTTGTTTCAGCCACTTGAATGGACAACTGTAACAAATATTTTACCAGTCACCAGTGTCGACACATTGTCTTTTCGGACCTTAAAAGCCCCTCACTTGAACTTCATGTGAAAGAATACACCAAGTGCCATTTTACTGCCCTGAGACCTCAGTCAAGACAAGAAAATGTCTGAAGACAGGAAAATAAAACATTTCTCTACATCTGGAGCAGGGAGACATTATGAGTGCAAAAAAACTAAAAAACCCGACACTTAGAAAAAGAAAATCCAGAGATATACCTTCAAGGATGAAGGACCCTGGAAGACCATATCCTTGGATGCCTGCCATACTCACTGCCAAGAGTCATTCAATGCTCCATCAAACATAGAACATGCAAGATACCCACAATGCCCCCACACAATTGAATGCCCATAAATTTCCAAGGAAGCAAGCGCAATATCTATTTCCCTTGAAAACAGAGGTGTCAGAGCAAAAACTGGTGTGTGTGTTGCATTTAAGAGGAGGAACTCTTGGACCATACTCAACATCCCAGATGCGGGTGGCGCTGTGGTCTAAACCACTCAGCCTCTTGGGCTTGTCAATCAGAAGTATGGCGGTTCGAATCCCAGTGACAGAGTGAGCTCCCATTGCTCTGTCCCAGCTTCTGCCAACCTAGCAGTTCAAAAGCACGCCAGTGCAAGTAGATAAATAGATACCACTGCAGTGGGAAGGTAAACAGCATTTCAGTGTGCTCTGGATTCCGTCATGGTGTCCCGTTGCGCCAGAAGCGGTTTAGTCATGCTGGCCACATGACCCGGAAAGCTATCTGTGGACAAACGCCGGCTCCCTTGCCCTGAAAGCGAGATGTGTGCCGCAACCCCATAGTTGCCTTTGACTGGACTTAACCGTCCAGGGGTCCTTGACCTTGACCTTTTTATATATCTATATCCCAGACTAAACCATTCCACCCTTCCTCAAAGAGAGCAAGACAGATAATGTAATGTGACTTCAGAAGGAAAGTTGATGTGTTCATAACACGGGGCATAATTACATATTTTCAGTTGCATCTATTATACCACAAGTGCAAGGATGTCTCCTCACTGCAGCCCTGTGTCTACTGCTTTCCTGGAACTGAGCTGAAATCCCTTGAAGTTTTCCCATTGACTTGTATTGAGAGAAGGCTTTGGTACTTCAGCCCCTGAAGGCATTTGAGCCAATGCAAATAGATAGGACCCTATTCTTTACTACACAATACAGAGGTTGCTATTCCCCTCATTTACTACCCTGACTACTGCTGAATCAACCTCCTGTGTACCTCTCTTTCCTCCTAAATATGAAAGGGGTGTTCTTTCTGGAGCTTGCTGTTCCTTAGTGAGTACATGGAGACTGTCTCACTCTCACATGCCTCCTCCTCCCCGGAAGGAGCTGGTTTGGATGGTGGGAAGATGAGACAAGCCTGGTGTGGGGAGGGCATGGGCAGGGAATCTAGAGGTACTTCCCTCTTCCCGTTGCTAGTCTCCGTTTCTCATTCTCCCTAATGAAGGCCCCCACAGCCCATTGGGCCCTTCAATGAGATCATCCCCTTCCCATTCTGCATTTCACCAAGGCTCGTGCACAACTCAAAAAGCCACTCCTAAGTTTGGGACGTGAGGCAGAGAGTTGCAATGGGAGCCTGCTCATGCTAGTTCTGAATCATGGGAAGAGCCCTGGCAGATCCAACAGGCTTCTCCATTGCAGACTTTCCCCACAACACTGTTAGAATATTCCATTCCACCTTAAGTACAGGTGTGATTGTTGTGCGTCACATGCCTGTCTACACTCCAGCACAGCTTGCCGGGAACTTCCGTTTGTGTATAGCTTTTGCTTATGCTGCTTGCTTGGACGTGAAAGGGAGAAGACATGTTTTTCCCTTTGTCCTGATATACGCTGAATAAACTGCTGTAAATATGCTTTACACAGCCTCTCCCTGCCACTTTTGTTGTGCGTTTACTCTGCTGAGTTGCGTGCCTAGCTTCTGAAGCTTCTGAAGCTCTGGGTCACAGATTCATGCTGCACCAAGGACTGGAGTTCGACCGGCACATTGGCCGGTGGGCTGGAGCCAGCTGGGGGCCTGCCAATTGCTCCTGTTCCCTTGGAAGCATCGCAACAAACACATGGTGGGAAAGGGGATGAGGTGACAGCGGAGAGGGCACTCCAACATCTGCCCTCCTGTCAACCGTTTCCTCCTTTTTTTTGACAAACAGCGTCAATAGGTGAAGGCACATCTCGCAAAAGAGCTCCTCAGAAGATGCAATCTGAGGTAACACTATCTCTCCAGCCTCTTGCTTTTGTGTGTGTTTTGTGTGCATGTCACAAAAGCAGAGGTGCATCTAACTAAAGCCTTGTTAACGCAGAGTATTAGTAAGCCCTGGGGGGGAAGCAATTCTAGAGGGGAAGAAGGCTTATTAATAAATTAGGAAGAAAATAAAAATGATGGTTTTTAAATGGCAAAGCTATTAAGCAGTTCTTTTAAATCAGTTTTTAACAAGGAAAAATAAGCAGAAGTAACTACGGTACAATTAAGAAAGTAATGGCCCAGATCCTGAGTTGCAGTTAAGAGTTCTTCAGCGCAGCTTCTGGGAAGGGCTGGCGAGGTGGATTTCAGTTCATCTTGCAGCCATCTGGGAAGTGGAGGGCTCCTTCTCCCAGTCTCTATAATCATTGCTGGTGACAGGGAACTCACCTGACAAGTTGCTAAGACTTTCACCTATACACGCAACCACTGTTGACAGTGGCACCTCTAGCACAAGACGAATGCAAAACACTCTGCTGAAGGAACCTCTGCCTCACAAAGACAGGGCTAAGATAGACAGACACATTTATAGACTGATGGTGCTGGGCTGGGAGTGGGCTCGTGCGTTGAATTTAAACTATATATATATGAAGAATAAGTTTATTTTCAAATAAAATTGAAAATGCAGGTAACCAAAAAAAAAAAAAGTAAAATCAGAACTTAAAAGTAAAACAAAGCCACTAATTAAGAGGGTAGTAAATGAGTACATAAATAAAAGATTAAATTGGCTGGTTACCATCTTTAGTATAGCCTGTAGGCTAGTTCAGAGTAAAGATTGCTAACTATCGACTATGTAGCCGCAACCTAGTCAGTAATAATACACGCCTCTATAGTTGATTGGATCATGGTCAGAACGCCAAGGAGCTTCCACACAGGAGATAATGGAAAACAAGGTGCTATGACAACTTTTTAAACCATTTTCATCTCCCACAGTGAGCTCACTTCTGCAGCCTTTTTCTTTTTTGGACAGATTAATTTGAAGAGAGCAGAGCTGTCAGCAGTCAGGTTTGATCTGCAAGTACCTGTACTACACCTGTCTCTTTTTTCCTCTCTCTCTCAAATGCACACATTCACCTGTAGTGTATTTTATAACTATTTTTGATTTGTGGGTCCTTTTTTTCTTAAAAGTGAGGAATGAATGGTGAAGCATACAAATCTATATTTTTTTTCAAAAAGAAAAAAGTTGGACATGCCGGCCTGTAGGAGGAAACCACACTGACAGCTAAGCCAATGTTCAATTTTCTGGTCTGTAGAGCCATGGTGGAAATTACAAATCCAGGACTTTATTCTCCTGTGTGTGAACATTCTCCACTGTGTGTGAATACAGTGGACGCTCGGGTTGCGAACGTGATCCCTGTGGGAGGCACGCTCGCAACCCGCAGCGTTCGCAACCCGCAGTGCAGCACCTGCGCACGTGCAGGTTGCAATTCAGCACTTCTGTGCATGCACAAAGCACGATTTAGTGTTTCTGCGCATGCACGAGCGCCAAAACCCCAAAACAAACAACCTGAAGTGTCTGTAACCCAAGGTATGACTGTGTGTGCATACTGACTTCTGGTTTAAGTTTTGCTTTTGTCTTAATAGACCTTGTAGATTTTACTCCATGTGCGCTGTAAAGGTTTAAAGCTTTACATGTTATACTTCCTAGGGTATTAGGAGCACCAATTCATGAACAATTATTTGCGTAGGAGAATAAAGTTCTAAATTCCATAATGCAGAAAGGACCAGTTCAGGTATAACAGGACTATTGGACAAAGTACAGCTTGTTTGAGGGTGAACAAACGATGAGCTTATTTCCCTGGGTGTTTTGATGGCTTCAGGTTGGCAGGCGCAACATGGCAGCTATGAAGATTACACAGAATCACAAAATTGCGGAGTTGGAAGAGACCCCGAGGATCATCTAGTTCAACCTCCTGAAATGCAAGAATATGAAGCCATCCCATATGGGATTGAACCTGCAAGCTTGGCATCATCAGCACCATGCTCTAACAGGCAGTTTAAGAATTTGTAAAATAAATAAAGTATTAAAACTCAGTGCACAGCAGCACTAACATGCTACTCGTTGAAGACTTGCAGTGCAGAATATTCTTGGGTCTCAGAGAATTGAAGCTATTGGAACTGAAACTAGGGAAGAATTTGGCTGTGTTTGTGTATAGCAACATCATCAACAGAGTGTGCTGCTACTTACATGCGTGCCTTTTCATTTTGTGGGCAATCGAGCAAAGCTGTATTTGTGACCCTGTCATCTGAAAGCAGTATTTGGGAACGTTTTCTCAGTTACCATTTCAATACGCCACCTCTCTGGCACTAAAGGGCACAGAGAACTTTGTTAAACAAAGATCTAGTAATGGACAGATGGGAGAGTGAGATCAAGATTATCGGATAGAGAGCCAATAGTCACACTGGAGAGACACTCTTTGGTAATGAACAGCCACCCAGCAGAAACACACTTCGGAGAGAGATCAAATATTGATATATCACCCAGCAGCCACCCAGGAGAGAAACAATTTGGAGTAAAAACACAACACATACACACACACACACACACACACACACACACACTACATGGGGAAGAACATAACTGAGAACAAGCATAGAGACACACAATCTGTATAAAAACCACCAGCAATAAGAGATACAGGGGGGAATAACATCTGAAATAGATAAATGATTTGGAAGTAACATGCACCCAGGACAGATGCCATTTAAACAGATGTTGGACTTCTATGATGAGTGCAGTAAATGCCCAGGAATCACACGCTTTTGTAATACATACACCACTCTCAAATTTAGCTGCTGCAAGGCCTATTAAACATTTCTGCTACCCAGGTTGTTTTACAATCACCACAACCCAACAAAATAATCCTTTCTAGCATTTATATTCTACAAGCACATATATTTAAAAGGTGGATAGGTCAAACCCTGTTCCAGCATCATAAAACCTGAACATCCCAATTATTATAAAATCAAAATGATTTGTTCCAACCATCCAAAGGCTGACACAGTGAACCTACAATGCTATAAAACTTGCCAAACTTTTCAAAACTCCAAGAAGAAAGGGCTGTGATACAGCAGTGAAAAAATGTCTCATTGAACTAGAAATGCTTGAGGAATTAGATTTCTGTGAATTCTGATGCAAACAGAATAAGTGGACCAGAAATCCTTCTGACGTCACACTTCTCAGAATGGGAGGGATGGACAAAAATATCAACGCAACACTAATTAAAATCTCTTAAGTTGTACTACAACTAGGGATGGGGGAGAAACTGAGCCCAGTTTGCATTTAAAGGTAAAACCTACCAAGTCCGCACTTTCTGTAACAATATGTTAACTGCAGCACAGCCATCCTTTGAAATTTGCACTCCTTTGAATTTTGCAATGCAGTTCCCAAGACAAGTCACACACACAAAAATGCATGTGCTTTGCATAGAAACACAGATATCATTGAAAACAACATGAAAAATGCATTGTATTAGGGAAAACTGATTTGCAAAAAATGTGTACATGGGGACAAATTTCTACAAATGGCAGGCAAATTTTGATGAGGACTTTGGTTTTTTTTAAAAACACACACAAACTGATGTAGAAATGGGGGGATCTGAACATAGAAGAAGACTGAATAAATAAGAAACCAAGAGAAACCAAAACTGACAGATTCACCCATCCCTAATTACAACACATATTTGGTATACACTGATTTTTTTCCTGGCTGGAGCCATTCCCCAAGAAGAAATGGCTGTCACCGGTTAAGTTGCTGAAGTCTGTCAGCAGGAGAGAGTGAGTGGCAGAGTCCTCTATTTGTCCCTGTTTGTGTGTGAAGTCCTTGTGTATGTATTTGTTTGTGTTTGTGGTCCTTGTGTGGAAGAGAGGAATGACCAAATTCTCACATAGTTATCTTAAACTGGATATCCACAAATGATCGTTTACTTTCCCCATATGCTTTCGGTTGGGTTAGAAAGAATGGCATTTGCTGGGCTGCATGTAACAGGAACAAGGCTGAGAGACTGGAGCAAGACTGGCGAAGGCAAACTTTGGGGCTAACGCCTGTACCATCATGAGGCAGGCAACACGCACACAGTACATCTGCAATGGAAAGGAAACAGTGAATCCCACACTTCTGAATAAACAGGACTTTGCAAAACAGATCTGTTTAAAACAAATGTACAAACTGTTAGGATATTTCCGTTCCACCTTAAAAGGCAGCAGGATGTTTGTGTCACAGCCTGCGTAAGTTCCTGTCTCACAGGATGTTTATGCTATATGTTCCTTTCGTTTTCTGTCTGTTTTGCCTGAGCAGTCGGAGCAGACGGTCATGTTTTCTTTGTTCTGACCAACGCCAAATAAACTGTAAATATGCATGTTCTGCTCTCATGCTGTGCAACTTCTTGCTGTGTGAATTCTGCTGTTAAGAGTGTGCACTAAGCCAGAGGCTTAGTGTCGCTAAGTAGCTGATACTGCGTGACTACGGGAGGTCGATGGATCGTCCGGCACCGAGCTTGGCAGCTTCAGATGGACTCTATCTCCCTGGCAGTATCCCAACAACAGGTTTCGGGCCCAGATTCACGGCACTTGCAGGAGAGTAAGACTGCGACAGACTGCTGAAAGGTATGTTGGAAAAGCGAAAGAAGAGGCTTTTCTGTTGCCGCGGCAGTGTCTTTGATGTCCGGCTGGCCTAATTGGCCTGGGAGCCGAGCCAAGCAGGCTTCGTGATTTATGGGTGCCAAGATAAGGAGTCTCTGAAGTGAAGAAGACTCACGGCTGATGTTAAGAGGTGGAATGGAGTTTTTCCAAGCCTCTGAAGCTGCTGAGTACCCAAAATTAAATCGGGACAATTATGAGACCTGGGCTAAATGGTGTGAGAGTTTGCTGCGTCAGTTTGGAGTCTGGCATACTGTCTGTGAAGCCCCTCCAGTTCCTCTGACAGGGAGATGGGAGGCTCAGAATTCGAGAGCCATAGACGTAATAGTCTTGTCCGTCTCTCTGGAGGAAATTGCTACGCTAGCTGGCAACACCACTGCACGTCAGATGTGGAATGCTTTGAAGATAGCCCATCTGCCAGTCATCCCAGCCCAGAGTTTGAATGCATCGGAGCTCCAGGCTGTTTCCCAGAATGCGAGTGAATGCAGGGATGCCGAGGGCACCTGTTGCAAGCTGCAGGGGGAGCTGACTGTGATGTCATCCCAGGCAGCATTCCAGCCTCCAGGGGGAGCCAAGGAGTCGGCAGCTGAGAGCTCTGTTTCCCATGGGAGCCAAGGTCAACTTTGCAGAGGCCGGAAGGCCAGAAGTAAACAAAGGAAAAAGCCTGCAGATGGCCCGAAGCAAAAGGGGGGTGAAAGGCCCACGCCAGTGGAAAACAAGGCTTTGTTTGCTGGCACAGCTTCACCAAAGGCTAAAGGCAAGTCTGATGGCCAGGAGCAGGGGGGCAAGCTGCAAAAGCCCACGCTGGTGGAAAACAAGGTTTTGTTTGCCAGCAAATCTGCTTCGAAGGGGAAGGCCAGGTTTATTGTTGACTCTGCGGCCACGTGCCATCTCACCAAAGACCGCCATCTGTTTGTCTCCTTCACACCTCAAGATGGAGAGGTCCAGCTGGCTGATGGAAGGACTTTGCAAGCTACAGGAGTTGGGACTGTGAAACTTGAAAGTCTGCATACTACCATTAGTAATGTTCTTTTTGTTCCAGGAGCTGTGGACAATTTGCTTAGTGTCCCACAGCTAAATCGGCGTGGTTTTGAGGTTTCCTTCAAGAGGACTGTCTGTATCATCAGAAAAGGCAAAGAGGACTTTTTGCATGCAAAGTTGTTGGATGGTTTGTTCTGTCTAACTTATGATGATGTTGCTGTGTCTAATGCTGATTCTTGTTGTGTTGCACAAACTAACAAGGTTCTTCATGCAGGATGCATTCATGATGCACATCGAAGATTTTGTCACCTCTCTTGGCAAGCGCTAGCCAAGATGCCTGAGTTGGTTGAAGGTTTGGACATCAAACCTTGTAAATTTCACATGAAGTGTGTATCTTGTGCAGAGAACAAGGTGAAGGTTGCTCCAAAAGGCAAGGAGTCTAGCAGGCAGGCTTCCAAACCCTACCAGCTAGTTCACGCAGACCTGGTAGGTCCTCTAGCGCCCTCTTTGGGAGGGGCAAGGTACTTCATGGTTCTAATTGATTCTTTTTCCAGGTACATTCATGTGTTTATGCTCGAGCAGAAATCGCAAGCATTTCCTAGGTTCAAGGCATTCTGTGCTTGGTTGGAGAATGCTCATGGTAAACGTATTGGCTGTCTGTTTACTGATCGGGGCGGGGAGTTCACTTCTCAGCAGTTTGAAGCTTTCCTGACTGAGAAGGGAATCCAGCATGACTTGTCAACGCCTAGATCGCCATGGATGAATGGGCTTGCGGAGAGAGCAAATCAAACGTTGCTGCAAGGCATAAAAACCTTGTTGCATGATGCCAACCTCCCTGAGAAGTTTTGGGGGGAGGCTCTCTCGAATTTTGTTTACACTTTTAATCGCAGACTGTCATCACCTATTGGCTGCACTCCCTATGAGAAAATGTTTGGTAAGAAACCTAACACCAAGCACTTGAGAATCTTTGGTTCTGACATGTGGGTACACACCCCACAAAGCAACAAGCTTGGGAAGCGTGGGGCACATGGTTTGTTCATGGGGTACGATAAAGGTGCATACAGAGTATGGATGACTAACTCAAAATCCATAAAGTTCACAAGGAGTGTTGAGTACAATCCTAAGTGGGGGGAAAATGTGGGAATTTTCCAGAGTTACCCAGAGGAGGATGAAGGTGATGTGAAGAAAGCAGATCATGCTGAGAAAGCTGAGGAAACTGAGGATGATGATGATGATGATGATCAGAGTTCGGATTCCAGTTCAGTGGGCGGCGCTGCTGCTGCTGTCAGCGACAGTGATGACACAGCAGACTACAAGAGCGCAAAGGCCTCAGTCAGACCATCTGATACGTCTGACAATGAACTGGAAGAACCACTGTTCACCATTGGTCACTTTTCTCCTAAGAAGGAGGAGATGAGTCCAGAAGACTTGCGTATGGTTCGAAGGTCTGAAAGGGCGACCAAAGGCAAACCTCCAAAGAGATTTGCTGATGAGTTTGCTAAGACGGCAACTGCTGTTCTTAGTAGCTCAGAGAAGGTGTGGGAACCTTCAAGCTTCAAAGAGGTCCAGGAGTTAACCTCTAAAGATGCTGAGCCTTGGCTTAATGCCATGAAGGCTGAAGTTGATTCCTTGAACAGGAACCAAACTTGGGAGCTGGTACCGGTAGTCCCAGGGATGAGACTGGTTGGCAGCAAATGGGTCTTCAAGGCCAAGAAAGACCAGAATGGCAAGGTTGTCAGACACAAAGCCAGATTGGTTGCCAGAGGTTTTTCACAGGTACCAGGGCAGGATTACCACGAGACCTACTCACCCACGGTCAAATATGAGAGCATTCGGCTGATGCTCAAGATTGCTGCGGAGGAGAAACTGCATGTTTCCCATCATGACATAAATACAGCTTTTTTGTATGGGATTTTGGGGGAGGAGCTATACATGCTTCCACCTGACGGGATGCAGATACAGAAGGGAATGGTCTGTAAACTGCGGAAATCCTTATATGGTCTCAAGCAGAGTGCCAGGTGTTGGAACACAAAACTCACTGAAACGTTGCTTTCTCTAGGTTTTCACCAGGGCAAAGCTGATCCGTGTGTGTTTGTCAAGGAGGAGGGGCAAAACAAACTGTATTGTTTATGTTTTGTTGATGATCTTCTGATGTTTTGGAAGAATCAGGCTTTCTACCAAAGCACCCTAGCTCAGCTGAAGGAGCACTTTGACATGAAGGATCTTGGTGAGGTATCCAACTATCTTTCTCTGCAGGTGGAGAGGGACCAAGCAGGTAATTTTCTGGTACACCAAACACAGAAAATTGCTGATGTATTAACCAGGTTGAATTTGGTTGATGCAAACCCAGCAGACACACCGATGGTGACAGGTTACCAGGTAAACAGTACTGCTGAAGCGTTTTCTGACACAACGCTGTACAGATGCATTCTAGGCAAGTTGAATTTCATTGCTAGATGTTCAAGACCTGACATTGCTGTAAGCACTAACCTGCTTAGCAGACATGCTAACAATCCTACTGTTCAGGATTGGAAAGCTCTGAAGCGCATAGCCCGGTATTTGAAAGGGACTATGCACTACAGGCTGAGGTTCACCAGTCAGAAGACTGGAGGTCTTGAAATCTTTGCAGATGCAAGTTTTGGAAGTGACACCACGGATGGTACAAGCACTTCTGGAGTGTGCTACATGTACAACCACTGCCTGTTTGACTGGTTGTGCAAAAAGCAGACGACAGTTAGCCTAAGTTCCTGTGAAGCAGAACTCAATGCTCTGTCATTTTCACTCATGGATTGTGAATGGTTGATGCAACTGTTTAAGGACATTGGGGTTTCTGTGAAATGTCCTATACAAGTGTATCAAGACAATAGATCTTGTTTGGCTTTGCTGAACTCGGAGAGTTGCAAGCAAAGGACCAAGTACTTGCAGATTAAGCTACATTGAGCAAGAGAGTGTATTCAGAAAGGACTCATTCAAGTGTCCTACATGCCAGGAAATGAAATTCCTGCTGATCTGTTGTCTAAGGTTGTTAACAGAGAACAACTTAAGGTTTACGTACAAAGGTTGCAATTGGGTTGAACCACAGGTACTACAGGTTACACGGAAAGGGGGAGGATGTTAGGATATTTCCGTTCCACCTTAAAAGGCAGCAGGATGTTTGTGTCACAGCCTGCGTAAGTTCCTGTCTCACAGGATGTTTATGCTATATGTTCCTTTCGTTTTCTGTCTGTTTTGCCTGAGCAGTCGGAGCAGACGGTCATGTTTTCTTTGTTCTGACCAACGCCAAATAAACTGTAAATATGCATGTTCTGCTCTCATGCTGTGCAACTTCTTGCTGTGTGAATTCTGCTGTTAAGAGTGTGCACTAAGCCAGAGGCTTAGTGTCGCTAAGTAGCTGATACTGCGTGACTACGGGAGGTCGATGGATCGTCCGGCACCGAGCTTGGCAGCTTCAGATGGACTCTATCTCCCTGGCAGTATCCCAACACAAACTATATAGAACTGAGAGGCATTGCATACCAAGGGAACTCTCCCAACTGTGATATTCTGACAATGTGTGCAGATGTCTTGCTGAATGCAGCTAAAAAAACCAAAACAAAGTTTGCAAGAGATTAGCAAAGGGAGCTAAAAGTATGAGGAGGTCCAGTCACAGCAGACCAAGGACTGTTAAACATTCAAAGGGTCACGTTTTGCAACTTCAGCTATACAAGAAGCTGGCTTACAGAATTAAGAGTTTAGAATGTTGAAGTCTACAGCATACAGTGGTACCTCGGGTTAAGAGCTTAATTCGTTCTGGAGGTCCATACTTAACCTGAAACTGTTCTTAACCTGAGGTACCACTTTAGCTAATGGGGCCTCCCGCTGCTGCTGCTGCGCCGCCACCGCACGATTTCTGTTCTCATCCTGAAGCAAAGTTCTTAACCTGAGGTACTATTTCTGGGTTAGCGGAGTCTGCAACCTGAAGCGTCTGTAACCCGAGGTACCACTGTATCTCAATAAATATTGGCATGCTGGTGCAAGACCCACCTTCAGCTCCCCGCCAGCCTCCAAAGGAAAACAACTATGGTGCTCCACTGAACTGAAATTTCAGCCTTCATGACATAGGAAAATGGCCAAGTAAACAGCTATTTTCATGGAGGAGGGTCAAGATATTAACTGATAGGCATGAAATTTCATATATAGCTATATAATCCCTAGTATAGTAAGATAAGACCTTTGGAGCAGGCATTTTTTATGAACTGCCCTAGTATGGCAGCAATTGTTCCTTGATAATTTGTCACCCCCCTCCATGATGGCACCTGGGGTGGACCGCCCCTGCTCTGGGGTTGCGGCGCTCATCTCACTTTACAGGCCGAGGGAGCTGGCGTTTGTCAACAGACAGTTTTTCCGGGTCATGTGGCCAGCATGACTAAACCGCTTCTGGTGAAATGGGACACCAAAACCAGAGCAGCACCAATTTCCTTCCTGCCGGAACAGTACCTATTTATCTACTTGCACTTTTTTTTGGGGGGGGTGCTTTCGAACTGTTAGGTTGCCAGAAGCTGGGACTGAGGAACGGGAGTTCACCCTGTTGTGGGAATTCAAACCACTGACCTTCTGATCGACAAGCCCAAGAGGCTCAGTGGTTTAGACCACAGTGCCACCCACGTCCCACCTTATACACACTTACTTGGAAGTAAACTTAATGGAGATCATTTCTGAGTAGACGTGAATAGGGCTGCATTATTTCTATCTTAGTCACTCTTTCACACCCACTTATTCATTCTCTACGCAAAGGCCATCTCCTCATACTGTAAGATTCATTCAATAACTCTTATAGAGAGTTGATGGAGGAGAAGCCTAGAAGTAACTTGTCCAGGACCCAGTTATACAAAATTCAAGAGACATACATGTCTGTACACTGGCCAGATTATATGAAGAGAAAAAACAATTCTCCATTTCTCCCTAACCCCAGGCAAACTTTAGCACAAGCACAGACATTTTTTTTAATCTACAGGGGGAAAAAATCCCTTTAAGTTATCCATTGTACACAAAGTTCTTTCAATGGCTTCTTGCATTTCCATTTCAGAGATAGCATGACGATTGTTAACATTCATAGGTTTGCAAAAACAGAGAAGATGGCTTGTACTTTGAGTACACTGAAAGTAAACATCAAACGTACATAAAAGTACATATTCTAAATTCAGTCTGCATAAGCATCACATAATGTTCTAGGAAACTCTGATCTCTTCAACAAGCCCATTTAGAAACAAAGATGGTAATTACGTACAAAAACTATTATGTACAAAAACTAAGAAAGGGAGTACTAGAAGTTTCAAACGCTACTTCCTTGAGAGAAGTATTAGTCCAAGATAATCAAACCATTTTAAAACAATCTCAAGTTGGATTTTCATCCTATATATTAAAACCGCTTATACATAAAACCACAAGGTGACATATAACAAGAGAACATTTACAATTTATACTATTAGCAGTCTTGCATTTGGCGGCTTCAATAAAACAGTGATTTAGTTCCGAGCCGCTCTAGATAGAGCCTGTCACCTTGTGCTATAATAACAGCTATAGAATACTAAAACACATTCTGCAATTGTATATTCCTCATCATACGAATATGTTCTTAGCAGGATTCCCACCACCGCTACCCCGAGAGGGGGGGGAAAAAAGGACTTACATTCCTAAGGAAATGTGTAGACTTCACATTACATTGTAGACATTTTGCAATTTTAACATAAAATATTTATTCATGCTGGAAGACACAGCCTCATCCCGCTCATTCATTAAATATATTTATTTGAGAACAAATCTTTTTGATTGAATACTTTGTAAGGAAAAGCCCTAGGACTCGCAATGTCACCACTCGGCAAGCTATGGAAGGCTGATGTCAGTGACAGATCGCGTGGGCCACTGGATGTGACAGCTCATGCCTGCAGGATGTCCTCTGATGGGAAGTGCATGAAAAAGAATTACAGGTAAAGTTTGCTTTAAGTGCCGAAAAAATGAATATTTATGCGCCTCTTTCGCAAATGGGAATATTTCATAGGGAAGGTGCACGCTGTCTGTTGCTGGAAGAATTTCGCGAAAAGGAGAGCATGACAATCAAGCCAAACAAGGAAAGAGAGGCGGAGGGAGAAAACACACCAGCTCTTGGCTATTAAAATTCATTCCAATTAGAAGAAAATGAAAACAGAAAGGCAGCGACATCTCTAACTAGATACTTGGCATAGTGTTATGAAGGTTTGATTTTCGGAGATGAAAAGAACCCAAGGCTTCATAGGTAATAGCAGGTGACCAGTATCTCTCAAGGTCAGGCTGACAGCAGTTGGCATGCTAGCAAGGTCCGTTTGTTGTTGTTTTTTAAGAAAAGAAGCCCTCCCTTTGCTGCAAACCCTTCCCTTTTCTATGCTGGCAGTTTGGTGACTTCCCATTGCGAAGTTCAATCAAATATGGATGCTCCCCTCTTTTCCCCCTGGTGTTTGGATTTGTGGGGGTAGGGGCTGTTTTTGTTGGTTTGTTATGTATGTTGATGGAGATAAGTGTTTTAATTACTTCTTTAATGTCTGGGCTTTTGTATTTTCTCCTCTCTCCCTCTTTATTTCCTGCTGTTGAGATTAATGCCTCATCTCCACAGCAGGTGCCACTTTGATTATTATTTTTTCTTCTTTTTCTTTGGAAGACTGACTGGGCAGATTTATTTTGTAATGTAACTGCTTCTTTTTATGCGCTCTCTCTCTGTGTGTGTGTTTGAACACACACACACAAATAATACATACATATATGTATACATACACACTTATTTGGATATATCCAGAGCTAATCATACTTAAGAGTAGCCCCACTGAAAACAATGGATTTAACTCACTTGATTTTGATGGGTCTACTTTGAGTGGAGATTTTCTTACTACAGTAAGTGGTGTTTTCGTTTTTTTGTTTAAATTAATCCTAAATCATAATTCTCCAGCGAAGCCCACCACTTCGTAATAAGAAAAATAAAATCATGGTGGATAAAATCATGGGTCAATGACTCACAAGTTAGTGTTTCCTTCAAGGGAGAATAGAAGGGGCCATTCCCAACATTACTTCATTATTATGCGTGCTTAAAATGAGGGATGGAGAAACCCTGTGACCGTTCAGATGTTGTTAGACTACAAAAGTTATCAACTCCAACCACCATTGCCAATGGGCAGGGATTATGGCAGCAACATCTGGAGGGCCACAAGTTTTCCACAAGTGGTTTATAAAAAAACAGAACTTCAAAATAATGAAGTGTTTCAAAGAATAGTTGGAAGAAGTAGAGGACAAATGAAAGGCTTTCTTCTTCCACAAGTGCCTTTTGGGGCTTATACAAAAAGGGAAAACAAATCATCTGGCAATCACCAAAAACCATCTGTATGTATTTACACATTACAACATCTACGGTGGAACTTTCTCATTCCTTCCCCACAACCAGGAACTACTGCAAACGACATGTAAGCTTGAGGAGGAAATACCAATTTGTGGTGAGGGCACAGAGCTAGCACACTGCCTCCACCTGCTCAGTCCAGGCCTTCCCAAGTTGTGCAGGGAAGTTCTACCCTGTTCACTTCAATGTCAGTAGACGCAGAAGAGGGTTGCTCACTGTGGGGAAGGTTGTGTGGTGTGCCAGGCTGTCTGCTGCAAGCTCATCTCTCCCCTCTCCCTCCTGGTAAGCAACAGTAACACACCTGTTGGGAAGCTAGTATCATGACACTACACCACCACCAAACAGCTTCTGAGTAGAAGCATCCATGTGACTGGAAGCTCTGCATCAGACTTTCCCTTCACCACATGGGAAGGTCTGGTACTGAATGGCTGGGAAGGAAGATATTTTTCTAATATGATGGCAGCTTTTTAAAACTGCTGGTGAGAAACCTGTGTCCCTCCAGATGCACACACCAATCACCTCCTAAATCCGGCCCATGGACAGTCCGGGAATCAGGGTGTTTTTACATGAGTAGAATGTGTGCTTTTATTTAAAATGCATCTCTGGGTTATCTGTGGGGCATAGGAATTCATTCATATATATTTTTTCAAAATATAGTCCGGCCACCCACAAGGTCTTAGGGACAGTGGACCGACCCCCTGCTGAAAAAGTTTACTGATCCCTGTCCTATTCCATAATGATGATGGTGGTGGTGATTTTATTTATACCCTACCCATTAAACATTTTAAAACTTCTCTACACAGGCCTGCCTTCAGGTGTCTTCTAAAGGTTGTATAACTCCATATCTTCTAAATAACTCTGTATCTTCTAACATTTCTCCAATGAAATGGCATGCTAAGGAAAAGTGGGACATTCCAGGATCAAATCAGAAACCGGGATGGCCTCTGTAAATCCGAGATCTCCCTGGAAAATAAGGACACCTGGAGCATCTGCAGATGTTGCTAAACTACAAATTCCATCTTCTCTGATCATTGGCCATACTGTCTGGTCTGATGGGTGCCGTGTGTCCAATAACACCTGGAAAGACACAAATTTTCCACTGGTGTGCATGGGGATGTTAGGGTTGAGACCAGTGCATGTGGTCTCATGCCTCCTACATGCAAAGTTACCTGTTTGGCAATAATGCCTCAGTTAACTGTATGGGATTTCAAAGGGTTTACTCTGAGTATGACTTAGTCAGATATCACCCAGTGCTGAATAATCAAATATTTGTCAGACAAACAGAAATGATCTATACTAATATGTTGGCCTATAGGAATATATCATTTATGTACTGTTACAGAGTGGTCTTAACTTTGTGGAAATTCTATTCTATTAACATTTTGTATTTTCAGGTCATTGTATTATTGTTGTTGTTTCATCACCTGCTTTTTAACTGACTGAACAATTATTTATTTAGGGTTTTTTAAAATAATAATAATAATAATAATAATAATAATAATAATGATGATGAACATTTATATATTTATTTTAAATTAATTTCCAAATGATCAAAATATCAATATAAATGCTTGGGGGAGAATATGGAGGGAAAGTGCAAAATAAGTTTAAAAAACAAAATCAACCATTTCCATTGTTTTTCTAGAAACACCTTCGCCCCTCCCATATCCAAGAATCTCCTGATGAGTCTGGTGATTCTCCAGAGAGGAGGAGGCGTGTTCTGCTCTCTACTTATTCTGCTCCAGCACCACATCAAAGAGTCAGTCAGTTAGTCAGTGTGTCGGAGAGAGAGAGACTGAGTGTTACAGATTGTGTGTACAGATATGGTTGCTGCTAAGAGCAGCTGCAGACACTCAGTGCAGTTCAGCATTCATTTATGCTTAGACCTATTTAGCTCTGTATATAGTTGTGTATAATAGTTGTAGATAGAATAAAGAAGATATTCTACAGAGCTGCTCTCCGAGTCGTTTATACTCTGCTAGACTCTGCTATACTCTGCTGTGCGACGACTGTCTTCTTGTTGGAGTGAATCCGGTGCTCACAACTCTAAGCTGTGAGTCCACAGCACTTTGACCTGTTCCTGTGCAGAAGGTGGTCTCTGGAAGTGCTACCCAGCTCGCCTAGCCCAGTCGGGGCTGAAGTGTATGAGTCCAGTTAGTGGCACTGGCTCAAGGGCGATGCTGACAAGAATATGGAGGGAAAGTGCAAAATAAGTTTAAAAAACAAAATCAACCATTTCCATTGTTTTTCTAGAAACACCTTTAATCTGTCTAGTGGGTGGAAAATGCTCTTTTGCATATCCAGTTGCAGTAACAAACCAGAATCAAAAGAGCCTCAAAAAATAAACGTGTGCCTTTAACTTTTATCACCCTCACCCTCTTAAAATTTGCCCTCACTGATTACAACTTGCATCCAACTTAATTGATTGATTGGTGAAGGCAGATGTTTAATCAACTAAATATTATGTAATTGGCTGACGGCCCTAGTGAAAAATGTTGTATCAGAAAGGCAAACTCTATGCTAATTATGCAGAACACATTTCTGAACAGGAGCAGGAAGGATTCTTGACTCTCTTTCGCACAATTTTCCTGGAGGAGGGAGACCATTGGGTTTCCCATCACATTTTAAATGTTAGAATCCCTTTATGCAGGAGGGGGGAGTTTCTGTGAAAACGAATGATGATTATTCATAACTAAGGGACATCAGAGCAGAAAGCCCAAAAGCAGAAGGCATGAAAGGAAAAGGACTTGGATAACGACGTACTTGCATGCAAGGGTATTCATGAGATGGAAACCAGGAAGAGATGGCCACCACAAGGGCATGAATCACATGACCTGCTTTTGCAGGTTAAAAATCAGCATGTTTTGCCATTGTTACAAGGCAGTGTTGAAACAGACCGACAGGCATTTCAAAACATACAGTATATATGGTATCTCACCAACACAATACCCAATACAACAGAAACAACAGACTCACTGTGCAAGTACAGCAAGTCAGAGTCAATCTACAATTGGCCCAGCATACCTGAAGGAGCGTCTCTACCCCCATCGTTCAGCCCGGACACTGAAGTCCAGATCTGAGGGCCTTCTGGCGGTTCCCTCACTGTGAGAAGTAAGGTTACAGGGAACCAGGCAGAGGGCCTTCTCGGTAGTGGCACCCACCCTGTAGAACGCTCTCCCATCAGATGTCAAGAAAATAAACAACTATCTGACTTGTTTGGGGAAGTTTTTAATGTTTGATGTCTTATCATGTTTTTAATATTCTGGTGGGAGACACCCAGAATGGGCATGATAAATTTATTATTATTATTTTATTTTTATTATTATTATTTACACATTACAGAAACCATTCCCCAACCTAGATGGAGGAACTGATGGGAGTTGAACAACATGTGGTGGGCACTAGCTTGGGAATGGCTGATTTAGAGAACAGTGATGATTTCTGCCTTTTTACTGGATCTGCACATTTATAATCTAATAAACTGTAGGGGATAGTTTGTGAAAGAACCCTTCAAAATCCCTTGAAAGTACCGAAGCAATTTGGAACATTGGCTGAGCATCGAGCATCGAGGTGGTCAGCACTGATAAGCGAAAACACTTACGGAAAGCCAGTCAGCAAGTTACAGCTCTTTAAGAAAGCTCTGTTCTGTGTGACTCATTTTTAACTTTAAATAGCAACTGTGTTGTGTGTCTTGTGAGAGAAAAAGAGATCAGGTCTGTACAGACATGTGTTAATCCTTTTCTCCTGTGCAACAATCCCAATTAATATTCTCCACCCTGGAAGTATTTGGTACTAGAAAAGATTCCATTTTTTATCTGCTTGCTTAAGAGTCCTGGTGCCTGGCTCTTCAGGACCACCATCTGATCAAGGGACAAAACAGTATCTTCTTAACAGAATATAGGTAAAGGTAAAGGGACCCCTGACCATTAGGTCCAGTCGTGACCGACTCTGGGGTTGCGGCGCTCATCTCGCTTTACTGGCCGAGGGAGCCGGTGTACAGCTTCCGGGTCATGTGGCCAGCATGACCAAGCCACTTCTGGAAAACCAGAGCAGCGCACAGAAACGCCGTTTACCTTCCTGCCAGAGTGGTACCTATTTATCTACTTGCACTTTGACATGCTTTCGAACTGCTAGGTTGGCAGGAGCACGGACTGAGCAATGGGAGCTCACCCCGTCGCAGGGATTTGAACCTCTGACCTTCTGATCGGCAAGTCCTAGGCTATGTGGCTTAACCCACAGCACCACCCGGTCCCTCTTCTTAATAGAATATAAGGAGAGGCAAATATCATTAAACACAGGGTTGGTTTCATTGAACACAATGTCTGCGCAATATACAGTGTTGTTTGTTTTATCTGCTCATCTACTAAATTTGCTCATCCATGATGGTGTACATGAGATTTATTATCCAATTTTATTCTGCCTTCACAACAGCCCTGTGAAGTAAGTTGGGCGGAAAGACTGCAACTTGCTCAATTCATGTCTGTGCGAAGGATTCGAAGTCCTACATTATATCCATTGGAAATTTTTGCTAACTATTCCCCAATGTTCCTGCGACTTTAATAGCCAAATGACAAGCAGGTAAAGCTTTTCCAAGTATACAGATGCAAAGTCTGCTTGTCATGTAAGCTACTACAAGAGGCCTGACAGTAACAGAAAGCTAACACAGCTTCATACCTTGCCATGTTGGCACTTTGCTTCTTTCTCTACGTTGTGTTCTGCCAAGGCTGAAAAAGCTGAAACGGTTAGCCATGAATCATGATTTGCTGGGCTTAAGAGTCCCGCACGTATCGGTAGAATAAGTGAAGAAACAGCTGCTGGAAAAGGGAGGAGGGGGGATAAAGTGGAAGATTGCTCCCGACCTCCCTCCCTCTCTGTCATCCTGGCTACAAATCTGAAAAGGTCACAAGGGAAAATGAGTTTAGCGATCTCAGCCTGGGGCCAAAGCCAGCCTTTATAGAGCATGTGAAATTTCAGCGAAGGCAATGAAGTAGGACCGTTCTCACGCCAAGGCTAAATTTCCACTACTAGGAAACAGGTCACTTCACACAATTGGGCCCAAATGGCCAATGTTTGGCAGCATCCCAGCACTGGCAAAGCAAGGTACTGCATTTACATCGACATGTTACAGCTATCTACTCTTCTTCTGTGATGCAATATCTGGAAATATTTTGCTGCCATGTTGATCAATACCATCAACAGTCCCCAAAGCACAAGGACTCTCGTCAATTGTTGTTTGTTTGACGTGTCTGATCACGCTAGAGGGCCACCGAGTGACCATTCTTCCTCACATTGTTTAGGGACTGGATCACTGGCCAAATGACAGGGACATGCTCCGTTCCAAGCCTTTCAGAGCTAATGCTGAGTCAAAGGAATGGAAGGTATCTGCAGGTCTATTCAGATGTTCCTGACAGAGCAGAAACTGTAGTTCAATAGAAATCCCAGGTGTGTGTACACCTGCCTCCAACAGGAAGGGACTGAATTGATTTGAACGTGATCGTTGTTGTTGTGTGTTTTTTTGGGGGGGTTGAATGCCTGAAGGACAAGTTGAGCAAGACTTGGCCCCACCCACTACCTGTGCAATGTGTGATTAGTCTGAAGGCGACTGTCTTCCCTGTGCACATAGCTTCCAACATGGAGGTGGGAACCCCAGCCTATCAGAGCACACATTAGCTGAAGAATGTGCTCTGCAAAGTTATTAGCACAGCATGGATATGTTGCCAAATATTGGGAGAAAGGAGAGGTATGAGAACAGACTGGCACCATGTTCGGAGGGAATAACCCACCAAATACCAATTGCTGGGAATGCGATTGCTCTCTTCATGGGCTTCCTGATGGCAAGCTGTTGGTCACTGCAAGAAGCTGGGTACTGAACTATGCTGTACATTCGGAAAGCAAATGAAATCAATCTTTTAAAATACTTGAAAACAGCAGGCATAATCCATCTTTAGTTCAGTCACTAACCATGCGCCAAAAGATGCAGAAGCTAATTCACATAGAAGCATGCATCTAGCTAGCGCAATAGGGCCTAGATGAGTTGTCCATGCTGGTGGAAATCAAAGAAAAAGCAGAGGAACTCTAGTGCTCCAAGGCTGTAATTCCATGTTCACCTTCTCTGGAATAGGACCCATTGGTTTTAGTGCGATTTACTTCTAAGTAAACACACATTGGACTGTTCTACAGGTTAATGACATTCATCAGAAACAAGAGGTACAAAACTGCTTTGGTACTAAGCCAAAGGACACAACAAAATGGGAATTTCTATAGGGAAAATATCTAGCTGCGTGTAGAGTAAGAACAGCATAGTGCGCTTTTCTAAACAAAACCCTTAAAACAAGATCAATTCCCCATATAGTCAGATGTGGTGGGAGGAAAGTTAGATCAATGCAAAGTGGCACTGAGAGGCAAAGTGGATATTCATTCAATGCTAGCAAATCCTAATGAAATTATAAATGGCCAGGTCACTTGTATTATATGGTACTACCATCCCTCACTGGTGTAAATCAATGAGATCAAATAGAGCTTTACCAAATCACATCAGCAGATGGCTCAGCTGAAGGCATACAATATTGTCTTAATCTATTAAGTAATTAACATTTATAATGCACCAAATGTAAAACTAAATTGCATCCCATTTCACATTTGTTGTTATATAATATTCATAATATTCAATAAGGAGACGGAAAATCACCAAGAAATTAATTTTATACCCTAAGAACATCTCATTTGAGTTACAGCTTGTCTACCTCTATCATAGAAAAGAAGATTCTCTAGCTTCCACTAGATGTTTTAGAAATGAGCAACCTCTTAAAGTCAGACTTGATCACTGATTTTAATCTTTTTTTGACTGACCTGATGACTATTCATTAATTTGTTACATTTAAATAAATTTGCATATGTTGCATTGGTGCCTTTTTGAGGCTGTTTCTGTGATAGGACAGGGATATAAGGGATTAAAGGTAAAGGTAAAGGGACCCCTGACCATTAGGTCTAGTCGTGACGACTCTGGGGTTACGGCGCTCATCTCGCTTTATTGGCCGAGGGAGCTGGCATACAGCTTCTGGGTCATGTGGCCAGCATGACTAAGCCACTTCTGGCGAACCAGAGCAGCACACAGAAACGCCGTTTACCTTCCCGCCGGAGCGGTACCTATTTATCTACTTGCACTTTGACGTGCTTTCGAACTGCTAGGTTGGCAGGAGCAGGGACCGAGCAACGGGAGCTCACCCCGTCATGGGGATTCGAACCGCAGACCTTCTGATCAGCAAGTCCTAGGCTCTGTGGATTAACCCACAGCGCCACCCGTGTCCCAACATTTTGCATTACATGGATAAAATAACTTTTAAAAAGTAAGTATGCTCTTCAATCTGAGCCTCGCACACTTAGCCCACTCCATTTTGATTATCTCATCATTACTTTACACCATGCTTAAGAGGTAGCGAGAGTTGTGCCTATCACAATATTACAAAGTCCTTGTAAAAGGTGTGGAAACCCAATCAGTTGGCTGTAATCAGCGATTACATATTCTCCAGCCCTCCCTTAACCACCTTTTCATGAGACTTCCGGAGGCGGCGCCAACGGCAATGGCGGTCTCCTTCTGAGTAGGAGGAGAAGCCCTGTAGAAAGTGGGTCTGTTCCGCTACGGCGAAGCGGGGACCCGATCTGAAATCGCAGGCAGAAAGAGCCTGCGAGCGTGGGACCCAGCAGGCACCTTTTGCGCCCCCCGTTTTTGCGAGGGAGCCCCGAAAGGGGTTCCGGTGTGCAGCGGGAGCGGCGCGGTGCTACGGGTCGATTGCTGCGTCTACAGAGCGAAGCCGCGTAGCTGTTGCCGGAGAGCGCTGACCTTTTTCCTGTGAAATTCGGCCCTAAAAGAGAACACCCGTGAGTAGGGGGACTTAAGAAATTTGGATTTGAGAACAAAAAAGACTGAATTTGGGCTCCGAAGCGGAAAGGTGTAAACAGGAAGTCCGCCTTTCCGCTTTGTAAAAGATCAAAGCAAAGACCTTTCTGTGCTATTACTTTAATGTGGATCGTTCAACTTTAACTTTAAGCACCAAAAGAGAGAACTCCCCTGCAGGGGAAGTTGAGAAAGTGACTGTATTTCTTCTGGGGATCTTCTGGGAATTTAAAAAGACTTTTTACTTGAACTCTCATGGGAACGGACTGTCAGATTAATGAGGTTTGCTACATTTGAGCTCGCATTGACTGTGGATACAGTAAATATTTGATCTAACTCTGCAAGAAGATACATTTCTGAGTTTTACTGATCTGAATACTTAGTTTCAATTAAAGAGGGGATACGGAAAGCTACAAAAAGATTTGTTTGTCTGGCTATTGAGAATTTTATGGCAGCCACTGTATCCCCCTAGAGGACTATTGAAGTTAATACCTGACTGGAGGAATTTTCCACTGTCAACTTTGGGGACTTTCCACTACAAGGCTTGCCTGTGGGAATTGACCTTGACTGAAGATAAAGGGGAATGACTGAACAAAGAGCAACAAGATCCAAGGTCAAAGTCCAACAATCTACTTCAATCTCCCAGCAACGTAGGGCATCTGTGCCTGGCCTCCCTGTGACTCAGGAGGAAGACCCAGGGCAAATTGAGCCAAAAGGAATGGCCTCAGAAGGGGAATTTACATTTGTGTTGAATAAAATTTACGAAAAATTGGAAGGCCTAAGTAAACAGGTCTCAGATCAGTCAGCTGAAATTAAAGGGAACACAGCCAGTATTAATTCAAATACCAAAGCTATAGAAAAACTGTTGGAGGAATCTGCGACTACTAGGAAAATAGCCGAGGAGGCAAAGGAAAAAGCTGTGGCTGTGGAGGAAGAAATCAAACCAATACGTAAACAGATTGGGGACCACCAGGCCTTATTGTCTATGGTTGAATTGAGAGAGAGACAGACAAACCTGAGGATCAGGGTGGTGCCAGAACTTGAGAGAGATAATTTGAATGACTATCTTTCACAGGAATTTCAGAAATTCTGGAACTTGGAGCTGGATAAAGATTTTAAGATAGTGAGCGCCTTCAGACTTGGAAGAGGAGGGAGGAAAAACAGGGTGAGAGACTGTTTGGTGACCCTCCGATCGAAAGAGGAACGAGACAAAATATTGAGTGCTCACTTCCAGAAGACCCTAGAGATTAATGAGACCAGAGCGGAGATTTTTAAAGATATTCCGAAACACCTTTTGGATTTGAGAACTAACTACGGAGACTTGGTGGCCTTGTTGAGAAAGAATACTATTGTTTTCAGATGGGAGTTCCCCCAGGGATTGTCCTTTACATTTAAGGGGGAAAAGTTCAGAATCAGATCAGTGGAAGATAAGGAAAAATTTCTGAGAGATTTTGAAGAAGATCTACAAAAGGAAGCGACAGATCTGCCAAAAGCCTTGAGACCAGGAGCTGGCATAGCACCACCACCTTTGGAATTTGACAAATCAAAAAAGAAGATACCACCGCAAGAACTTGACGAGCTCTTGGGAGCGGCTGGAGGAAATTAAAATAAACACACCATGTCTCTGCAATTATTAAGCTGGAACATTCACGGTTTTAATTCGCCGGAGAAGAGGAGGAAAGTATTTCATATATTGAAAAAGGACCAATTGGATCTAATATGTTTGCAGGGAACTCATGTGGTAAGGCTCCACAGGAAAGTTCTCATTAATAAAAGATTGGGTCAAGAATTTATTTCATCGGACAAAGTCAAAAAGAGAGGAGTTGTTATATACGCTAAAGAGAGCCTATCACCGAAATTTGTTTTTAAAGATGAACAAGGAAGGTTTATTGCAATTGAGATTCAACTACAAGGTGAAAAATATTTGATTTTAGGAGTATATGCACCAAATGAGGGGAAATCTGAATTTTTTAAGAAATTGCACGAGACATTGTTGGACTATATGGACTATAACATCATTTTGATGGGAGATATGAATGGAGTGGTATCTACTAACATGGATAAGTCACAAAGACAGGTGGTAACTAAAGATGGAAGACTACCTAAAACTTTCTTTGAATTGACTGACAATATGGATTTGATTGACACTTGGAGAACTAAGAACCCCCTTGGAAGAGAGGGAACATTCTTCTCTGAAGCCAATATGACATGGACAAGAATTGATCAAATATGGATAACTAGAGGACTGGCACCCAAGATTCGAAAAGTGGAAATCTGCCCCAAAACTTGCTCCGACCACAATGCAATAAAGATGGAGATGAAACTAATGCCAATCGGCTCCTTCAGATGGAGGATGAATGACGCCCTGTTTAGAAACCAGGAGGTGATTAAGAAGGCCCAAAAAACATTGAGAGACTACTTTGAGATAAATTTAAACACTACGGTGGAAAAAAGAACAGTCTGGGACGCAAGCAAAGCGGTCATGCGAGGGTTTTTGATTCAACAGAATGCAATAAAGAAGAGAACTCAAAATGAGAAAAAAGATAAAATTTTGGAAAAAATAAAAGAAGGAGAGAAAAGATTAAGAGCGAAACCAAAATCCCAAGAGATTCTGAGAGAAATTAAGTTATATCAAGTACAATATATGAGAATGATAAATCAGGAAGTGGAATGGAAAATCAAACAGATGAGACAAAAGTCTTTTGAATCGGCTAACAAATGTGGGAAACTGCTTGCATGGCAGATGAAGAAAAGACAGAAACTAAACACCATAACAAATTTGGAAGTAAATGGAAAGATTATACAGAACCCATTGGAAATTAGAAACTGCTTCCAGAGATTTTTCAAACAACTTTATACACAAGGGCCACAGAAAGAGGTCGAATTAGACCAATTTCTGAGGAAAAACGGATTACAAAAAATCTCTCAAGAAAAGAGGATAATGTTGAGTGACAAAATTACAGAACAGGAAGTGGAGGGTGCCATTCGGAACATGCAGTTGGGCAAATCTCCAGGACCAGACGGCTTAACCTCCAAATACTATAGAGTTTTGAAAGATTGGTTAATTCGACCACTAATGGAGGTATGCAATGAGATACTAGAGGGGAAAAAGGCGCCGGAGTCGTGGCAGGAAGCTTATATTACACTTATACCAAAAACTGAGTCTGAAAAGACGCAACTTAAGAACTACCGCCCCATATCCCTTCTTAATGTGGATTACAAAATATTTGCGGACATTTTGGCAAATAGATTAAAGAAAGTACTACTGGAAGAGATTCATAAGGACCAAGCGGGCTTTCTCCCGGGTAGACACTTGTCGGACAATACAAGGAACATAATCAACATCTTGGAGAAGTTGCAAGTGAATATAAACACCAAAGCAGTTTTAATCTTTATAGATGCGGAGAAAGCCTTTGACAACATCTCTTGGAGTTTTATGAAGAAAAATCTTCAGGGGATGGGGGTGGGTCAAGGGTTTGAAAATGGTATAAGTGCAATTTACTCAGAACAAAAGGCTAAATTAATTGTGAATAATATGGTGACAGAGGGATTTAAGATAGAGAAAGGTACACGACAAGGCTGCCCAATTTCTCCATTGTTATTCATCACAGTCCTGGAGGTATTATTGAACATGATTAGAAGGGACCGTTTGATAAAAGGCATTCAGGTCGGAGCTAAGCAATATAAATTGAAAGCTTTTGCAGATGACTTAGTTTTAACATTACAGGAGCCAGAATCTAGTTCGAAAAGAGTTTTGGAAGTGATCCAAGAATTTGGGCAGATGGCTGGTTTTAAGCTGAATAAATCTAAAACAAAAGTTCTTGAGAAAAATTTAACACCGATTGAGAAAGACAGGTTTCAGAAGGAGACAGGCCTAACAATAGTAAAGAAGGTTAAATATTTGGGGGTTAATATGACTGCTAAGAATTTAAACTTGTTTAAAGATAACTATGAGAAATGTTGGCTAGAAGTGAAGAAAGATCTAGAGATATGGTCAAACTTGAAGCTTTCCTTGCTGGGAAGAATTGCGGCTATAAAGATGAATGTATTGCCAAGGATGTTATTTTTGTTTCAATCTTTGCAAATTGTGGACAAGATGGACTGTTTCAAGAAGTGGCAGAAGGATATTTCTAGATTTGTCTGGCAGGGCAAGAAGCCTAGAATAAAATTTAAAATACTAACCGATGTAAGAGAAAGAGGTGGCTTCGCCCTGCCAGACCTGAAACTCTATTATGAATCGGCCGCATTTTGCTGGCTGAAAGAATGGCTGCTTCTTGAAAACACTGACATTTTGGATTTAGAAGGTTTTAATAATGTCTTTGGGTGGCATGCATATCTGTGGTACGACAAGGTCAAAGCTCATAAAGCATTTAAAAATCATATTGTCAGGAAAGCATTGTTTAATGTCTGGTCAAGATATAAAGACTTATTGGAGAACAAAACCCCAAGGTGGTTGTCACCAATGGAGGCAAAGGCACTTAAAAAGTCCAATATGGAGGCCAAATGGCCGAAATATTGGGAAATACTGGAACAAGAAGGGGATAAATTGAAATTGCAGAGTTTTGAGAAATTAAAAGATAAGGTGCGAGATTGGCTGCACTATTTTCAAATAAGAGAAGCCTATAACATGGATAAAAAAATAGGTTTCCAGGTGGAAAAATCAAAATTGGAAACTGAGTTGTTAGAACCCAAAACTAAAATACTTTCAAGAATGTATAACTTGCTGCTAAAATGGAATACGCAGGATGAAACAGTTAAATCTGCTATGATTAAATGGGCACAAGATGTTGGTCATAACATCATGTTTGCTGACTGGAAACGGTTGTGGACCACAGGTATGAAATTTACGGCATGTAATGCCCTAAGAGAGAATATTATGAAAATGATATACAGGTGGTACATGACACCAGTCAAGCTTGCAAAAATCTACCATTTGCCTGACAATAAATGTTGGAAGTGTAAAGAAAGTGAAGGAACATTCTTTCACCTTTGGTGGTCATGCCCAAAGATTAAGGCTTTCTGGGAGATGATATATAATGAAATGAAAAAAATCTTCAGATATACATTCCTTAAGAAGCCAGAGGCCTTTCTCTTGGGCATGGTGGGCCAATTGGTGCCAAAGAAAGATAGAAATTTCTTTATGTACGCAACAACAGCAGCAAGAATTCTCATCGCAAAGTATTGGAAGACACAAGAGCTACCCACCCTGGAAGAATGGCAGATGAAGCTGATAGACTATATGGAATTGGCGGAAATGACTGACAGAATCCGAGACCTGGGAGAAGAGTTGGTGGAAGAAGACTGGAAGAAATTCAAAGACTATCTTCAGAAATATTATAAAATCAATGAGTGTTAAAAATGTGCTTGGATGGGTAATAAGTGGTAATTAGTGATAAAAGTTATTAAGACTATGCAAAAAAGGTATTGATAATTGGTTGAAAAATAGGGATATAGTATATGTTATGGTACAAAGTTTAAACATTCGACAAAGGGTAAGAATTTGCTGAATTAAATATTTGAATGGGAATACAAAAAGGGGAAGGTGCGAGGAGGTCAAGAACATAAGCATATGAAATTGAGGCTATTGGAAAAATGGAATGGTTTTATTTTTTCTTTGTTTAAATGTAATTTTTCTTAATTAGTTGTGCTTTTCTTTCTGTATTTTTTTTTCCTTTTTTTCTTTTTTGCGTGTTTCTTTTTTCTGTAATTTATGGTTTTTTATTCTGTGAATTTCTATTTCTCTTTTTTTGTAAAACTTTAATAAAAATCTTTAAAAAAAAAAAATAACCACCTTTTCATGTGCCCAGGGTGGTTAAAAAGTACTAAACAGGATGCAGAGTCCGTCCCATCGAGCATTTCATGCTTCAGTCTAAATGATGCTACTGAAAACCATTCTGGTAGTTCGTCTCTCTTTGGAATTCCATAATGCAGCATATAAGGTGGTCTTGTGTGTGCAGACCTTGAATCAACTTAAAGGGGTTCCCAAAAGCCATGCATTGTGGTGGTGAAGGATTACCTCTACCCAGTCATATGTTGGGGTGGCAGGAAGTGAATCTACACTAGCCCACCTGGAGGGCATCTCTAGGTAGCGCTAGGAGAGACTCCTGCCAGAAACCCTAGAGAGGTAGTGCTAGTCAGTATATACAACACTGAGTAAGATGGACCAGTGGTCTGTCTCAGTATAACACAGCTTCCTATGTTTGGATGAACTATCAGCAAAATAATGAAGAAGAGGAAGAAGAAGAGTTTGGATTTGATATCCCGCTTTATCACTACCCGAAGGAGTCTCAAAGCGGCTAACATTCTCCTTTCCCTTCCTCCCCCACAACAAACACTGTGTGAGATGAGCGGGGCTGAGAGACTTCAGAGAAGTGTGACTGGCCCAAGGTCACCCAGCAGCTGCATGTGGAGGAGCAGAGACGTGAACCCGGTTCATCAGATTACAAGTCCACCGCTCTTAGCCGCTACACCACACTGGCTCTCAGTGTCCAATGGTCCAGTACTGGGCAAATTATCAGGAAGGTCGCCTCAATACCTATTGGGAGATAAAATCCCATGGGTGGCATTGATGGTGGTGAAATTTCTATCACTGGTGGTGAGAATTAGAAGGCAATAAATCACATGAAGCTGGAAGGATTGCTTTCAGGGTCTTACATAGGGTTAGTTGTTATTTTGTACAGAACTGAGCAGCTGTTAATATGCAGCATGTTTTTGCGTTTGTCCTGTCTTGAAGATTTTGGTGCATTGTCTGGTTTATTTTTGGTCATGTTTCTGACGTGTTGACCATAAGCTGAAGATGAGTTTTGCAGGATCTGTGACTGGCTTCCATCTGTTGAGACAGCAGGCTGGGTTAGGGTGGGTTGAAAAGGTTCATGTGGTGTTAAGTCTATTTCCGCTGCACTCTCGCAATGACTCCTCAATTTGCACATTTTTAAAGGCACAAATTGGAGCGAAGATTTCATCCTGTACAGCCAAAGGCATGTAGCAGTTAAAAGTTACTAGGATTCAGGAGAGACAGGTTCAGATCCCCACGCACCCATGAAGCCCAGTGAATGAATTGGGCCAGTCATTGTCTCAAAGCCTAAACTACACCACAGGAGGTGATGGAGGAGGAGAAGGAGGATGAGAGGAGAAGGATACATGTCAGCTTAGGCTACTTGGGGGAAAGATAGGATAGAAATGTAATAAATGTTTCTTTCAAATCAAATGACCATTAGAGAAATAAATCTGGAATTCCCACTGCTCAAAGAAGAAAGAATGCACAACAATACCACAATGAGAGTCCTCAGGGATACGTGAAACCAACGTAAAACTTTTTCGATGTACTCAAAAATATGTGGCATGTCTCTAGTTTAGTTCAGCATACAGAGGGAACAAGAGTGTACAACTCTTCCCAACTCTGCTGTGTCCCTTGTTTTTATCTATACAAAACGGTTGTTGAAATGCAGTTCAATGATCTCAGGAGACCATTAGGAGATAATTAAAGATAAGTGCAAGTGGCAAGACCCTTCACCTCATCCTTGAATTCTAGGAGGCAATGGGTCGTATCCAATGTTAATCTGACTCAGAATAAGCCTACGGAAATTAATGAACTATTTACGTCCAGAAGACTGCAGTGCCTGGAGACAGACAGTCAGGTTGTGTTTCCATGGCAGTGACCAGAGGAGGAGTGACCGGTGGGAGGAGTGACCGATGGGAGGAGTGACTGGTGGGAGGAGTGCAGAGAGGAAACAATG
Organism: Podarcis filfolensis; assembly: GCF_964270895.1. Taxonomy (NCBI): domain Eukaryota; kingdom Metazoa; phylum Chordata; class Lepidosauria; order Squamata; family Lacertidae; genus Podarcis; species Podarcis filfolensis. Next base: position 26,102,241 of record NC_139609.1, read on the forward strand.
CCAAGATGCATTTGCATGAGCACAACTAGACGCCTTCTTCTGTTGCAGCTGCAACAAAACTGGTCTCTTCCATATTGGTCTCTACAGCCACAGCAGGCGCTGTAACCTTCCAGGAGTTTGATTAACCAGATTGGAAGCTGGATAATAGAAAACGTCAAGGATAGTCAAAGTCCTGCCTTCCTAATTTGGAAGATAACACCCATCTGCACTACCTAGCATGGTCAATGATCAGGGGTGATTGAAGCTGTACTCTTCAACATTTGGATGGCAACGAAGTTGGCCACCCTTGGACTAGACAGAGCTTTGGTCTGATCTAGCTGGGGTCTAGTTATGTTCTTAGCAACAAATCATCATAAATAATTTTGTGTCTGCAGGTCTAAGAGATTAGGAAGTGTGTGTGCGTGCACATGCGTGATTATGTGTAGTAATGTATCTGGAGAGCTCTGATAAGGAGAATGGTGTAGCTCCCCTTTCATTATAGCAGAAGACAGCTGGGAGGTGAACCTAAAAAACAACAACAATAAACAAATGACTAGACTGCTTACATGACTCATATGGGCACAGGATCCTGGGATGCACATCCATCTCTTGCCCAGGAGCACTTAAGTTTATCATGCCCACAAGCCATGCTTATTGGCAGAAACTTTCATTTTTGGAATACTTTTCTCTATCTTGGTGGGGGCGGGGGGGACTTTGCAAAACTCTAGCTTGCTTTAATCCTGCGGAGTATTTACATCTACTTGAACGAACAAGAAAAGAAAAAAGGGAAAAGAAAACACTAAAGGCTGTTCAACAATTTTTTTTCACATATTGTTCCACCTACGCCACACTGCTCAAATCGCTTTAGGTAAACCATCTCTAACATACATTAAAAATGATGCCCTGTGAAAAGGATTTTAAGCAATGTTCATTTGTCTAGAAGCGGTGGATGTGGGACTGAAAACCCATCATCAGTTCGTTTTGACAAAAAGGTAATAATTAAAGTCTTTTAACTCCCCTCCTCCTCCTCCTCCTCCTCCTGCACATCATTTGACCTATGATAAAACAGCCTATCAGATTTCCATTCATTATTTCTACCTGAAGGGCTTTGCCAGCTCACACATATATAAATCTCCATTTGTCAGCTTTAAACTATACCTGTCCCGCCCGCTACGAGGGCTCATTGCTCTTGTCCCTTAAAAAATTGCCAAATGCCGTCAAGTGACATAACCTGCCTTCAGCCTCCAATGACCCTTGCAATCAATAATATTTGTAACCTGTAAGTGCAGAGTTAAGTAGAACAGAAGCGATGTACCGTCCTCGTTAACCACATTGAGCTGTGATACTGCAACCGGCTCCCCTGTGCCTCCCGTGATCAATTTTAATCTCTGGCCCAGGAATAAAAGAACGCAGGCTCCTGCTTCTGAATTCATCTCAAAAGGATGCTATAGATTTGTGTGTCTGCAGAGGGAATGAAATATTTAATTCAACCAGGGGCTGAAGGAAAGAATGCATCTAAACTATCATTCCTTCTCATTACCCTTGGTAATATTTAAGCCTTCAGTTGACAGTATTAAACACAGGGAGGGGAAAATACACAGCGACAGGTTAAGAGCAGACCTCTCTCTCGTTCTTTCTTACATTCCAGAGGCTCACAGTTGCTCATTATAGCATTCGTGATTAGTATAACTGTCATCACAGCGGGGTGCGTTTTTGTATCATAAACACTGGCTATACAGAAAGCACAAACTGGCAGCTAATGCACGTTGCAAAAACTGGATTCACGGCACACTGTAAGGAAATTGTTTTTAAAAATATATATAAAAGCCATTGAGGAGCCAAGTTAATATATCTGATTTTTAGAATTTTTTAAGGTGTTTGCGTTCCATTTGTGCACATAAACTGCACACCTGAAAGTCTCCTTTTCACACGCACTTATATTTCTGTGGACTACTTAGCACAATATGCAGAGGAAAATCCAGGCTCTCTATCAAGTATGTACTCAACAGGGAGCTGCAGCCAATCGCAGCATGGCAACTGTACACACAGAAAACCTCTGAGATGTAAACGTGGAAACTCAATGTAGGAACCAGCACAAAAAGGAAAGAAAGGGCTGGACGAATCGGGGTGGGGATGGGGTGGGGAATACCTGTCTGCACTTTTCAGACAAGAACATATATGTGGCTCTTACCAGGATAAATAATCAGTGAAGACTGGAAATGTAATGAATGTGCACATTTACCAGCAAATCTTAAGATATTACAAGAATCAACAAGAATAAATGTTTGCATCATGACTTGTCTCTTGACATACACACTTTTAGCATGGGAAACGTCTTGTTCAAAATAATGGTGGAAACGAGGCTATGTGAATGTAATTGTTTACATGTAAATGTAAAAAACCAAACCCTGGCCTACCCATTGCAAGTATTGCTACATTTTGGTAACCGTATATATAGCAGTAATGCTGCCATTGTGACGAACCTTGAGTCAGCCTTCAACCAACTAGAGGGTCTCAGATAGGGATGGATGAAACTATCACTCTCTCAGTTTCAATTTTTTACAGTCTTAAATTCAGTTATCCACATTTCTGCAGTAATTTATGGTGGCATTCTAGTGGAAATTTCTCCTAAAAAATACAATTTTTTGCAAGCAATTTTACCTAATATAATGCATGTTTGTATGTCATTTTCACTAATATATGCATTTTAGGTGCACTTTCCTCTAATTGATTTATTATTATGTTGGTACATTTTGGGTAGGATTCACCTAAGCCCTGTTAGCAGAAGCTCTATGGGAAAATTTCTGCTTGTACAATGGGGCTCCTTTCTGTCTTCCCCAGATGCCTCCCAGAGTCCCTGTAATTGGCTGGAGGAAGGGCTTCAGGAAAACCCCCAAACCATGCACAGGGGGAGGAGAGGGGTATTATTCTGTCTTCTTGCAAGCTGCATCACTTGCACAGGTGGAACGTTCATAAAGTGCGCTGTTTAATTCCACCCATTTTTTGGTTGCAGAACTGCATCACAAAACTTGGAGAAGTGTGAGTGTCGTGGACTTTGGTGGATGCAGAGGTGTGGTGGGAGCAACCAGCTGTGAAACACCCAAGGGAAGAGGGCTCCGAGACAGGGGATTGGTGGTGGCATGGCGATGAGTGGTCAGAGGGAGATGTGGGAGCAGTCTGGGAGAAAGACGTGGTGGAAACTAAAGAGGTAACGGGGTTTAGTGAGCAGGGAGAGACTGGAGCAGAGAGCAGTCCGGAATCAGAACTAGAGGCTAGAGAGCTGGAGGCTGTGTGTGTGTCAAGAGGCAAAAGGGAGACAGGCTCCAGGGAGTCTCCCTCTGCTGCTGGAACAGCTGTCCATGGAGACGCAGGTCAGTTCTGTGCCCAGGGCAGCTGTCTACCAGCTCCATCTGGTACACAGGCTGAGACCCAACCTGCCCGTGAACTGTCTCGCCAGAGTGGTGCATGCTCTAGTTATCTCCAGCTTGGACTACTGCAATGTGCTCTACATGGGGCTACCTTTGAAGGTGACCTGGAAACTACAACTAATCCAGAAAGCAGCAGCTAGACTGGTGACCGGGAGCGGCCGCCAAGACCATATAATACCGGTCCTGAAAGACCTACATTGGCTCCCAGGACATTTCCAAGCACAATTCAAAGTGTTGGTGCTGACCTTTAAGGCCCTAAACAGCCTTGGCCCAGTATACCTGAAGGAGCGTCTCCACCCCCATCGTTCAGCTGTGACACTGAGGTCCAGCTCCAAGGGCCTTCTGGCAGTTCCCTCATTGCAAGAAGGAAGTTACAGGGAACCAGACAGAGGGCCTTCTTGGCAGGGGCACCCACCCTGTGGAAGGCCCTCCCATCAGATGTCAAGGAAACAACTACCTGACTTCTAGAAGACATCTGAAGGCAGCCCTGTTTAGAGAAGTTTTAAATGTTTGATCTTTTACCGTGTTTTTAATGTTCTGTTGGGAGCCACCAAGAGTGGCTGGGGAAACCCAGCCAGATGGGTGGGGTATAAATAATAAATTATTATTATTATTATTATAACAAGATCCCCTCCTCCCGGTCTCTCAGAACATGAAGAGGAATAAAGAGGGCAGAACAAAGAGAAGAAAGGCAAAGGAAGAGTTTGGATTTGATATCCCACTTTATCACTACCCGAAGGAGTCTCAAAGTGGCTAACAATCTCCTTTCCCTCCCCCCCCCCCAACAAACACTCTATGAGGTGAGTGGGGCTGAGAGACTTCAGAGAAGTGTGACTGGCCCAAGGTCACCCAGCAGCTGCATGTGGAGGAGCGGAGACGCGAACCCGGTTCCCCAGATTAAGAGTCTACCGCTCTTAACCACTACACCACACTGGCTCAGTTTGCTGGGGAAGGAATTTTAGAAAGCAGTGGGAAGACAGGGACCTTCAGTCCTTGAAACTGCTTCACTGGGGCAAGACCTACTGGGAATAGTTGTGGTGACCACTCAGTCTAAGCTGTTTTGATTTCCCTCAATAAAGAGTTAACTTCACGGACACCTGGTGTTTTATTCCTAACCTGAGCCTGACTCCAGCTCCTGATAGTGACTTTCAAAAGGTAGCTATGTTTTTGGTTTGTATATCAGTTCAAGAAGTGTGAACTAAGTAGTTTCTCATTAAAATTCAAGCAAACGTGAATCTCTTTGCCACGCTCCTGTGAGCTGCAATGTAAAACTTTAACAAACGACAGATCTATATATTATTTCTTGCATTGCTCCTTTGAGACATAAATGCAAGCTGGTTATTTTGAAAAATAAATAAAATGCCTGCAGAAGGCCACAATCTTCAGCGCTCTTTGGCTGCTCTCCTCGGCACAGAGATACAACCGAGGTGATTAAAGAAGGGGAGAAAAAGTGAGAGTTGCACCCTTCAGCCATAACGTTATGGAAGATGCCTCATATGAACTGAGGTCATCACATCACAAGTTGCCTTTTCACTGGTGCTCACTGAAAAGGGCCTCAAGAAAACTCACCATCTTGGCCATATTCATGCAATCCCCATGACAACCATAACATGTAACTGGTGTCCATCTCTCAGCTTCATTTTCTCTACTGCATAACTAAGATAACAATATTGAGTTGTTGCAAGGATTAGTGAGATCAGCATATGTGAAGCTCTCTGAACACTTAAATGTCAAAATATTATTATAAGAAAAGTTGGTTATTTCCGCAAGTTTATAATAGAATCAACTGCTCTGGTCTGTCAAGTGGCAATGAGCACAGCATAGAGAACGGCCATTTCCACCAAGTAACCCACTTTCCTGGATTAATCGAGCAATTGATTAATTAATTGGTTAAGTGATTAATCTAGAATCTAGATTGATTAATCTAGAATCTAAAAAAAGACTGTCTTCTTGTGCATTTGACACAACTAGGTTTATGCTGAGAGCAAAGAATCTTAGATGCAAATTTTGAGTATCAAGATGAGCACATGTGTGTTCCTGCTCATAATCAAAGAGCAAACTCTCTCAATGGTTTCATGGGCAAGTGGCAATAACATCTGTTTTGTGCACTTTTGGTTCAGAACCGAACTGGGCCTATAAACATACAATCTCATAATTTGAAATTAGCAACTGGTTTCGTACCCACAATGAAAGTGCTGTGCTGACACAGCTGTCGGTTCCAGCAGTACCGATAGCTCTGACTGAGTAAATTGCTCCAACAAAGGCTAGAGGTGGACTGATGTCTTATGAGTCACTGTCTCCAGTCCTGCCCTCTCAAGCTCTGCCCCTTGCTCAAAAAAATGGTGACTCTTTTAAAGGACAAAACGTCTGCCATACGCACTGTACTTTTGGACAGGCACGGAAGTGCAGGAGGGACTTGGGTTCATTGCTCACTGGGAGCCTGGGTCTGGTTTGGTGGGCACATTGTTAGAAACTGGTCAAGTTCTTCCTGGGGTGACACAGCAGCCTTCAACTCAGGCAGTTCATGCTCATCTTCTGACTCTGAGCTTGAGGTTGGGCTCACAACAGCTGTTAAATTCCAAGGCTCATGCTAATGGGAAGGTAACTGAGGAATTTCAAAGGAAAACAACAAGTTTCAATAAAACTAATGAATGCATGCGGTTTTTATGTATAGGCACATCCAGGGTTGTTGTTTTTCATCCGGAATTTACTGGAATTCAGTTCTGGCGTCTCTCAGATAGGCACCATTGCGATTGTAAGAGAACAAGGGGTGTTTATGGTGAGTTCCAGCACCACTTTTTCTAAAAAAATAGCACTGGACACGTGTCTACCTGGAAGCCACAGGAAAGATGCCTGCAGGTTGTTAAACCAAGTGCTGTTTGTGCCATCTGCCCTCTCATTGGCTCACAAAGTCCTTGCTGGGAGTTTGGGACTGACGAAGAACCTCATGTATATAATGGAAAATGTTGATAAGGCCAGGACACTGAAGTCCTGCTAAGGAAAAACCATGCAAAACATTTTGAAGAAACATCTGGGGAGAAGCAAACAATGGTTTGATAAATCTAGTGGAACATCTGAGAGGTGGGGAAAGGACAACATTCTAGATCATTGGTTCAGAGTTCCTCCTGAACTTACAATGGCTGGAAGGGAAAGATAGGAAATTTGTCAGAAGCTAAGAAGTGCACAAGGGAGCAAAGGTACCAGAACTATCACCACCAATGGGATGATGCCAGTGAGATTAAATGTTCTACACCTGCCTGCTGCTCAGGAGTATTTTTGCTTCCCTTACTTTGGACCCCTTGAGGCAGGTTTGCTACATGTTTTTTACATTCAGTATCTGAGCTCAAGAGGTGCCCATCTCAATGGAGATCCACATGACAACCAAAAAACAAGAAGCATCTAATCGATAAATAGAAAATCAAGTTACATGCTCCCAATAGGTCCCTCTTAACTAGGATTTCTCGGTGAAATGTCCATGCCTGTCTACAGCTGCTGCTGTTGCTTTTAATCTTTTCACACCAGTGGGTCCAACATGCCTGCCATTAGCGTTAATGTAAAACGAATGAGCATTTTACACCAAGATCGGCCAGCGCTTTTCCTCAGGAAAAAGGGGTTAACACCAGAGTAAGCTTTAGCAATGTAAATTATTTCCCCCATGCGGCTGCAGAATCACACAAGTTATTCATTTAAAAATTATTAGCATATAAAAACATTATTATCTCTGCAGTTAATGTACACTTCGCTGACAACCTTTTGGACCATTACAATTAAAGGAAGGCAGCATCCCCTTAATGAAGTTACAAAACATATTGTTTATTAAAGAGCAAATTATATCTTTAATTAACTTTAAATATTATAATCCAATGAAAAATTCTCTCATAAACTAAAAGGCCTTTCAAGTGCTCAAGGCTGGAGCCAACGGTATAATTTAAGAAGATGATTTTGAGTTGCCGTGGTTGTCTCTAAAATCTAAAAATATTTTGCTTTAGTTTTTCTGCCAACAGTTTTAGCTTTTTACATGGATTTGTCACTGCTACTAAAAGTGGATTTTTATTTATTGAATTTGTATACCGCCCAATACCCAGAGGTCTCAGGGCGGTTCGCAGAATATTACCGTTGTTGTTGTTGTTGTTGTTGTTGTTGTTGTTGTTGTTGTTAATCCACAGAGGATCAGCCAGAATTCAGATTTTTTTTATTGGTTCCTGGGGGGGGGGGTGAGGTCAGTTTTACTAGAATGAGGAGATCTTGGGTCAACTCTTAATTATTTTGCACTGATCCTCCTTTGAGCAAAGATAAAAGTGCAGAATACTACAGTGGTACCTCGGGTTACATACGCTTCAGGTTACACACTCCGCTAACCCAGAAATATTACCTCGGGTTAAGAACTTTGCTTCAGGATAAGAACAGAAATCGGGCTCCGGAGGCGTGGCAGCAGCAGGAGGCCCCATTATCTAAAGTGGTGCTTCAGGTTAAGAACAGTTTTGGGTTAAGAACGGACCTCATGAACGAATTAAGTACTTAACCCGAGGTACCACTGTATTAGTATTTAGCAGTTACAAGCTACACGCCATGGAAGTCAGTGGCAAAATATGCATTGATTTAAATGAAATGGGCAAAATTACAACTAATCATCTTCATAAAGGGTAGCGAAGCAGAACTAAGCAAATGTAATAGTTGAAACATATTTTTAGTAATCCGGCAATGCCAGATACGAAAAAGGCACCACTCAGTTCCTGGAAACGTAATGTGAAAATAAGTTCTTCCGATGTCAAGCATCACAATGTAACACTTGGAAACAGTGAAGAGCTCATTAGGAGTGTCCAAATCTCGCTTGCTGAATAGGTACTACATATATAGACAGTAGCAAAATGGCCATCCCTTTGGGTGGCGGCATATAATGGGGGTCATTATAGTATCTGTATACTCTGCACACAGGGTTGAATCCAACTAAGTCATTACACTTACAAGTGATTGCTGATCCATGGCCACTTGATGTACCTTTGGGGAGAATTAATTCGCTGATGAAGCCTTATCATTGAAACAGTTCATTATCCTGGAAAAACTGTATTGTTTGCTGCTGTGCTTGGAGCGCCCTATTGCTAGATTTAGAGTGCAGGCAGAGGTTGCTTTGTGGAAGCAAAAGTAGTTCTTTGACTCCAATAACTTAGTAAGATACAATCTGTATGTACATTGCATTCTGTGGGAGCTTTCACAATGGAAACCGCACCGCTAGTTTCTTCAGGTTGCAACCATTCATTTATATGGGGTCATATGCAGATGACACAACATTGATGGCAGAAAGTGAGGAGGAATTAAAGAACCTTTTAATGAGGGTGAAAGAGGAGAGCACAAAATATGGTTTGAAGCTCAACATCAAAAAAATGAAGATCATGGCCACTGGTCCCATCACCTCCTGGCAAATAGAAGGGGAAGAAATGGAGGCAGGGAGAGATTTTACTTTCTTGGGCTCCATGATCACTGCAGATGGTGACAGCAGCCCTGAAATTAAAAGACGCCTGCTTCTTTGGAGAAAGGCAATAACAAACCTAGACAGCATCTTAAAAAGCAGAGACATCACCTTGCCAACAGATGTCCGTATAGTTAAAGCTATGGTTTTCCCAGTAGTGATGTATGGAAGTGAGAGCTGGACCATAAAGAAGGCTGATGCTTTTGAATTATGGTGCTGGAGGAGACTCTTGAGAGTCCCATGGACTGCAAGAAGATCAAACTGATCCATTCTGAAGGAAACCAGCCCTGAGTGCTCACTGGAAGGACAGATCCTGAAGCTGAGACTCCAATACTTTGGCCACCTCATGAGAAGAGAAGACTCCCTGGAAAAGACCCTGATGTTGGGAAAGATGGAGGGCACAAGGAGAAGGGGACAACAGAGGAAGAGATGGTTGGACAGTGTTCTCGAAGCTACCAGCATAAGTTTGACCAAACTGCGGGAGGCAGTGGAAGACAGGAGTGCCTGGCGTGCTCTGGTCCATGGGGTCACGAAGAGTCGGACACGACTAAATGACTAAACAACAACAACAACAACAAAAGTTGTGTATTCAGTGGCACATCTTTCGAGGTAGCGCAGCTTCTCCCCAGTAGACCGTGCTCTGAAGGGAGCAGACTTTTTACTCCCCTGCAAAGGTTTGAGGGCTGCAGCCCATGCATTTTGCTCCTTAGAACTGAAGGGAGCTACTCAGGGTGTGGTTGTTGACAAAGAGACACAACTGAGTAAATAGAAGCTCATTCTTGAAAGCGTGGCCACGATACCCGACTCTACCAAACTTATAGCCAAGGAACAAAAGATTTAGGCAGCTAACCTTGTTAATCTTCCTCTCTCTCTCTCTTTTAACAAGTTTTGACATTGCTAGTTAATCATCAGGGTCTTATTTTATTATTTTTTAAAAGCGAGCCATGACAAGGGATTGAGCTGCATAAATTGGTTCACAACCACAGTCCACAGAAGGCCCGAGACTGTGAAAGCAAAACAAATTTTCTGCATAGTTGCAGTAACTGAGGAATGCATATGCACATAATGAAAAAAAATTAAAAATGCTTGCTTCTCAGAAGAGGATTGTTGAGTAATTGATGAAATGCTTTTTAGAGCAGGAAATCAGCGGTTTTCTCTTGACATTAAAGCAAAAATCATTTCATGCCTATAGAGATTGACACAATGGCATTGGATTTAAACAAACACTTTTTTTTTACATTGTGGGCAAAGCTTTTTCTGCAAAAAAAGCAATTGCTTATTTTTAAAAGCATGCACGGAATGGATAAAATCTGTATGATGTGCTCAAATTATTCTGCAAACTACATTTGTCATGGGAAAAAAATTCAAAAACACAGGGAAACAGCACGAATCCCACTTTAATTACTTTCTTAACCAAGATAGTTTGAACAAGTTCCGAACAAATTTAAGAGGCTGAACCCAGACTAAGTTGCTGGTATTTGGATTCCATTGAAACAAATGAGACAAGTTAGCCATGACTGGTTTTCAGTGGGAACCAAGTGTGACTACCTCATCCTAAATCTAATCCAACCACTTAAGCTTTCTTAATTCTCACTAAAACAAAGTTGGATTTAAACATGCTATGACACTATCCCATGGTCCAGTTATTCTCAAATGGCTTCCGTCTATCACCTCCCACCAACTCTTGAAAGAGCTAAGCTTCTCAAAGAATGCTGGGCGACTCATTCTCTTCCTTAAAATGATCCATGACTAATGGAGCGCCAAGTCCAAAAAACCAGGAGTTTGTTGTAAAAAACCTATTAACCAGCAGGCAAATCTGGATCGCCTTTTGGGCATGGGACAACTAATGAAAACCTCTCAGTTAGAAATGCAAAGAAAGCGAACACCAAAACAAAGTAAGTAGGTTCTTGCCAGAATATGTAGGTGATTTCGTACATGAAGTTTTTAGGTTTGGCAGTGGCCACTTCTCCATAGGGACTTGGCATCACCTTTCCTTCCATTCAAAGAAGGCCAACTTGCTTTGAAGTGGCTGAATCCTAAACCTATTTCCAATGTGCTGTAGCAACAGCAGCATCATGCAGCCATTAACAGACTACCAAACCATGGCAATGGCAGGAAACAGATTCAACTTCCTCCCACATCTGAAGCTCATGGAAGGATGAGAATCAAAAGAAGCTTCAGGGTTCACCTTCTTCATATCTCACCCACTCAAATTTGGCATTACACCAGTGCTCTGAAGCGAACTCCCTTCCTCCATCCCAATGTCCTCTGAAAATGTCACAGGTGAACTACAAGGCGACACCTCTTCCAGTCGTTCCATCTGCCAAGCACTACAGCTTGCAGGGCAATAATATAATAATAATATTTTATTTATACCCCGCCCTCCCTGGCCAGAGCCAGGCTCAGGGCGTCTAACACCAGTAAAATTACAATAAAAACATAATGGGGGGGGGAACCAATTTAAAATACAGGTTAAAATACAATTTAAAATGCAGCCTCATTTTAATAGTAGCCCATAGATCAAAACCATAAGGGGGGGAAACATAAGGGTCAGACTGAGTCCAAACCAAAGGCCAGGCGGAACAGCTCTGTCTTGCAGGCCCTGCGGAAAGATGTCAAGTCCTGCAGGGCCCTAGTCTCTTGTGACAGAGCGTTCCACCAAGTCGGGGCCAGTACTGAAAAGGCCCTGGCCCTAGTTGAGACCAATCTAACCACCTTGCGACTTGAGACCTCCAAAGTGTTGTCATTTGTGGACCTTAAGGTCCCCCACTGGGCATACCAGGAGAGGCGGTCCCGCAGGTACGGGCAGAGTGATACCCTCTCTTATCTCACCACATGCTGCTCTCCTGACCAGGGGCAGAGGAAGGGGGTGCGGTGGGGGCGGTTCACCCTGGGTATCACCACTAAGGGGGGGGGGAGAGAAAATGCCAGGCAGCACTCACCGTGGGGCCTGCAGTGCGCCCAAGCCATGCATCTCTCCTGGGAGTGATGTGGTGGCTTGGGTGCCTTCAGCTGTGGGGTGGCTGAATGGGAGGAGGCAGGCAGACTCCTCGGAGGCCCTGCGGTGCATCCTGCCCTAGCTTGCCCTGCCCCCATGGCTGGCTGGCCCTGCCCCTTGGCGCAGGGTATGCACACTGCCCCAGGCACCCAATCAGCTTCCTCTGCCGCTGCTCCTAACCCCCCGGAGTCATTTTCAGCAGGGGGCATGAGCAGGGAGAAGCAAGGAGGGAAGCCCCATTGCGCACACAGAAGTCCTTGCACAAGGCTTCCACTGACAGGGCTGGTTAGGTGAATCCCGCCCCACATCTCTAAACCTGCTCTTTCAACTCTCTGGAGAATCATGATGACTCCCCATTGTGGTGGACACACTGTGCTCAGCTGACAATGGTTAGATCCTGCCTATCACAGTCACAGGTGAAGCAATAACCTCTGGAAGATGCTGGACAGGGAAAACAAAAGCCCCTTTGGTGACTGTTAGGTCGATGGGCAAATGCTGGATTAAGAACTGACCTTTCAAATGTGTAGATTTACATATCAAATGTTGATTTATTTTAATGCCAGCTGCTATTGCACATATTCTTGAAATTGCACAAGCCATTTGTGGAGGTTGACAGCTACGGAGCAAAATCATCAAATAAATCAAATTTTAGCATAGTGGAATAAATAAATGCTCAAAGGCAAGAAAGCAATGTATTTCTAAATGCAATCTTTACAAGATAAAAAGAGATTACTGTTGGGGCTCCATAGGCAGAGGTTGGGGACTACGGCTATTTACTTATTTATTCATTCAATTATTTACACAAACAGCTTGGATCGCTGTGTTGAAACCAAGATGCCTAAGAATGCAGATGTTACAAAACCGAGAGGCACATTAATTAATAATGAAATAAGCAGTTTACACATCCCACCGATTATTTAACTGGGTAGATTAACAAATCACAGAAGTAGATAAGTAGACAACGAGGTTTCGTGAAAAGAGGAAAAAATGCCAGGGAGGAAGGATTAAAATTGTGCCATAAATTAAACGCTGTTGTAATATGGTAATAAAGAGAATATATGGAGCAACCTTTAATGAGATGTGTAGCTGAAAATTCCAGAAAAAACCCACAAATCTTTTGATCCTGCTAAGTCATATGCAATGAATGTAATGCCCGAGGACTCAGAAGGTGCCCAGAGTTCCCACTGCCATAATCAGCTCCAGGAATGTACAAGGCAATTCATTTTTTAATAGCTGGAGAGCCTCACTTCCATACTCCAATAATTTCAGGCAAGCGAAAGACACTGGTGGAGTCTACAAACGTATTTAAAAACGTTCTGAAAATGCTTGCTTTTTTAAAAAATACATTGAATTTTCCATAATGCTCATCATCGCCATCTAGTGTCACATTTTATATTGCTCTTAAAACACGCTTAAAACCTTTTATTTGCAGCTGTATAGCTGAGTCTATTATGAGAGGTCAAGGACACATGGCAAAGCCAGGCAAAAGCATTCAAGGGAGGTACGAAAGAAGGCTGGTGAGGAGTGCGGCTAAGCAGGAGGTGAAGTCTTGGGGGGGGGGCGGGATCCTGAGAGCTAGACAGAGAAGTCTGAAGGGCCGGATTTGGGCCCCAAGTGTGAGGTTTAGCACCCCCTTTTTGATGCAACGTGCAGTACCAGCCGAATAGATGAAGCCACCACATAGGATGGGCTAGATATCTACAGTAAGACCAAAAGCTACATTCAGGATGATGGCAAAGCGTATAACTGGAATGGCCACAAAAATACTAAAGGTCAGCCTATCATTTAAAATGAAATACCGTATTTTTTGCTCTATAAGACGCACCAGACCATAAGACGCACCTAGTTTTTGGAGGAGGATAACAAGAAAAAAAATATTCTGAATCCCAGAAGCCAGAACAGCAAGAGGGATCACTGCGCAGCGAAAGCAGCGATCCCTCTTGCTGTTCTGGCTTCTGGGATAGCTGCGCAGCCTGCATTCACTCCATAAGACGCACACACATTTCCCCTTACTTTTTAGGAGGGAAAAAGTGAGTCTTATAGAGCAAAAAATACGGTATATTCTACAAGGCGGAAAGCTATTTATTGTATACAATGGTTGGCAAAGGAAATGAGCAATCCAAATAAATTACAGTATAAGGAAAGTTCCTTTTCAAAAAATTAAGATGGTTAAAAAAATCCCCCAAAGACCCCCATCCCTACCCCACACACTCAATCTGATTATCTGAAATAACCTTTGGATAAAATTTCTTATTTGGGATGAAACAAAGAAAATCATTTTCAAGGGACGCGAGAGTAGACTCAGAGATCCTGCAAGATTGCAGAAACCAGGTAGGGTGTTATAGGGTTTACTTTTTACTGGGTACATAATTGCAATCTTTTTATATAGTAAAATAATAATTAACAACCACCACCACCCTGGAAATTAAGACCCAATTTGTACACAAATATAGCCATAGGATGGTGCTGTTAAAAATAAAATAAAATCCAGGCCTGCCACTCGACTACAATCAAGGGAAGAGTGCTTAACCACAAGCCTGTGTACCTCTTCTCCGGTAAGAATAACTAATATGAGAGGGAGTGAAATGAAAAGAGCTGGCAATGCATTCCTCCCCCCCCCCTCCCAGCATATCAAGCAGGTTTTCATAAGGAAGCAGTGGTCATCAATCACTACCTCATTACCAACCTGTCATCTGGGCTTAGGCTAAATGTATTCTGGCTTGCTGCCATACTAAATGTTCAATGAAACATCCTTAAGGCTCTCTACAAGTTCAGCTGAAGTCGCACATGCTATACATCAAAGAGGAACATTAGCGTTATCATAGCTTAATAAATAGTGCCATTCCGGCAACATAATCCTGTGTTCTAGAGCTATCTCCTATTCCCTGGTATTATGCAGTTTAAGTAAACAATCTGGCTGTCCTGCGTGATGTTTACTTAATGATAAATGCATGTAATGATAATTAGTCATTCTGGGACATATGCACTTCCATTCCCTGTTGAAATTTATATATAGATATATATGAAATTTCAGCAGGGAAGGGAAGTGCAAACAAATACACACACACACACACACACACCCCTTAATCACTGATTGCCTTAACAAAGGGTTCTGTGAAACCAACATAGAATTAGCGATGGAACACAGTTTCAAAACGTTTCCGCTGAATAAAATTAATAGTCCACAAATGATTATGAAGTGCCCAGAAAATCTCTTCTGTTCTTCCAATAGACCAGTTAACCAACTGCCTAATGCATTAAATGAAAATAAAAGCGTGTACATTAAGTCCTTGTTAGCAAGTAATGTACTCCATTTTAGTTTCATTTTGGACACCTACGCCTTATGAAGGAGTTTTGAAGAGTTCCAAAGTATGCAACGCTTTTAGGCACATTTCAAATCCAATAAAAGGTATCACCAATTTACAAAACACTTTGAAGAGAATGATAACATAGGCTAAAATGTTCAATTGCTAAGGAATTGCTATTCACTATTCTGTTTTGTATTTCTCCCTACTGGGAGATGCCAATAAGAAGGTATGGTCCACATAATTGCTGGTATTTTTTAATAATAGGTCTTGTTTACAAGCACAATTCAACCTTAGAACATCAATGGTTTAAGATCAGAGTATGTAAAAGATAGTCTGCCACATGAACATAGAAACCAGAGGAGGCTCTGCTCTGTGTTCTGCCACTGATGGAAGTATAACCAATGGCAACCAATAGGAAGGCCTTTTTCAGTAATGGTTCCAAGACTATGGAACTTCCCAAAGTCTGTCTCTGTCTCTATCCCCTCTCCCCCTAGCCTAGAATCTATTTACCTATGATCTGTTTACCTAACTGCCTTCCCCTATATCATCCTGCTCAAACCCTGAGGCCATCAAATGATGTTATCTTAGTCTGACGGCACCTTCAGTGTCGCGACTTCCACTTGCAGAAAAAGGGGCCTGGGCTTGATTAATATGAAGGCTGTATTCAAAAAACCACTACATGGCTTAAACCAGGAGACCAAGTGGGCGATTGAAAGCAAGGCAGAAATTGAGATGTTGTCTCAACCCCTATTACACCCCCTTCTACCCTCCTTTTGGAGAGTGGGACAGGCACAATCGTTCCCAAATTTCAGGCCCTGAGTGATGGGACTGGACAAGCAAGATGTTTTCCTGCTTTCTGGCAAGGAGGAAAAGAGAACCTTCCTCAAGTTCACACATTGCTCCAGGTATTTCCCTGGCTTAGCAAGGTGTCAAGTTCTGGTTCCTGCCTAAACACTAAACTGAGTGAACCTCCAAGATCCTCTCTGAAGGGATGCTGACCCTGTTGTCCATCCAACTCCTCCTGCCCCAAACTTAACTTGAAATGATTAAATTGTGAAAGGTTGGGATGTGCTTTTTGGCCATTTCCCTTTAGCTTTTGGATTATCATGCAACTGAGATCTGTGTCTCACACTAGACATAAGAAGGGTGCTGTCCATGAAGCAAGTGCTTAAAACATTCTTAGAATTACACCAGTCTAAGATCAGTTAGGAAAGGAAAGGCAGCATTGAAAACTATTTGAGACATCTGAAATTTACTGATTTGGTGCATATCTTAGGATTTACACCAGTCTAAGATCAGTTAGGAAAGGAAAGGCAGCATTGAAAACTATTTGAGACATCTGAAATTTACTGATTTGGTGCATATCTTAGGATTTATCTTTCTATGTATCTAACTATCTTGGGTCTGTGCTATGTATTTGTGAGGCAATTTACATGAGAATAAGAGGGTTCAGCTCAGCTGTTCGTGACCAGTGGGGCTAAGGAGTGCTATTGCCCTACTTGCAAGAACCCCCTAACTGGTTGTAGCATACAAGACTGAGGACATAGAGGGCTTAGAAATGTACATATGTTTTTTGTGTTGATGTGCACGCATACAAGGATCAAGGAGCCTGATTTCATTAGGATGGCTGATTTCTCCTAGACACAAGAGCTTTATTATCAAAATGGCAAGTGCAACGCAATGTCTTCCTAATGCTCACCATCAGCCAAGCAATTTAAACCTTGTTCCCAGTACCCTGTACTGTAGCTGCTAGGTCACATTACACAGCTCACATGTATGCAAAAGTAAGAACCATCCTAGATTGGAAATATCTGCAAACACCCACCCAACAAGTGTCAAAAGAAGCATCAAGGAGTCCTACCCGCTACCCATTTTTTTTTGAAATTTCCATATAACAAAAGTGAGTTACTAACAAATATTGGGGGTGGCAGGGATTGCAATATGTAGACAGTATTTTAGACTGCTTCAGTCATCAGAAATAAAATCAGCCCTGGCCAGCAAGCCCACACAATGTGTTTTCTTATACCTTCTCTTGTTGTGGGAGTGAGTGAGAAAACCATTTGCCATCCTGCAAGAATATATTTACCAGTTCTCTCTCTCTGAAGGGTTTAACAGCAGCTGCTGCTCCCAGCATTTTAGGGTGAAACAGAGAAGCGGGTTCTGTTCACTCTAAAAACATTACCATCAGAAACTGCAATAGCCTTTAACTTGTGTGAAGCGTAACCTGGTGAACAGGCAATTCTTTATTTCAGATTTATTTGTTTAAGTGTTTCATAACATGAACAATAACAACTTACACTACTGGCCTTAGAAGAAGTCCTTTAAGAAGAGTTATTTAAAGCCTTGATCAATGCGATGTAATGTTCACCCCCTCCCAGTTTTCTTATTATGGTCATAATCTTCCCATGACCTCTTTACAGATGAATGATGGTATGAAATCCATTTCTTTACATTCTCTTATGAGAGGCAAAGAAGCTGAAAGAAATAAAAAGCTTTGATCCTAAGGCAAGGTACAGCGCTGGTGGAATATTACAGGTCTCAAAGACCCTAAACCAAGACGCTGACATGTAGACATCTGCTAATATATGCTTGCCAAGATACTGAGTTGCCTGCTAAGTGATAACATTTAGTCCCCCCAGAATAGAGGCAACAGATGCATAAGGATCTCCCCCAGCTAGTCTTTGCTTCCAGCACCTTCAACATGTTTCTTCAATTATACATTACAGGAGTGACTGCACAGCAGTATACCCATAAACTCTAACTACCTAATTCTTCTCTTTCCAAAATTTACAAGGGTCAAGATACTGCTGAAGCCCATAGGACATTAGTGTGCAGCTGTTCTTCCATATGTTCTCTAGGTTTACATCTGTTACAGAGATAATCCCAAAGCATGGTAGTTGGCATGACATGACACTAACATATCTGATGAGCTTGGGGGTTGGAAGTCACTTCTCTCTCCTATTTAGGGTTCCGGGACACTTTTGGAAGGTAATCACAGTTCCTGCTAGAGCGTAACTATGCGCAACATCTGTGATAAAAGAAATCAAATGCTTTTATTGGAGGGGGGGGGTTAAGACATTTTCTCAATTGCAAAGGGCAACAGATAAAATACCTTTTTGCTGTTGTAGGAGAAAACAAGAAAAATAATGTAAAAGCAGACAAAACAGAAGCCAATCTGACCAAAGCCGTTAATTGAGGGGGAAAAATGCCTCCATTCAGCATACTCATAATCTTGCTTTCCTTATTTATTTACAAAAAACATTGCACACTCCAATTTCATTAAAGAAATTACAACAATCACTGCCATACAATTAAAAAAAAATCCCATAAAAGTTAAAACCAGGGATAATTCACTAATAATTGACAGAAAGATGTTTTCTTAATTGCCTGCCTAAGCTTGGCAGCCTAGAAAAGTTTTCAGGAGACATTTAAAGGTTAAAAACAGCAGGTGTTTGCTGAATCTCTATTGGAAGAACATTCCCTAGTACTCGCCCAATGTCACTAAAAGCTCAATTTTGTGTCCATATCAGAAGAATTTCATTAACATGGGGGATTAGCAACTAAACTCCTGTAGATGATCTCGGTGATTGAGTTGGGATACAAGGATGCAGATCCCTAAGGTAACATGGGCCTATCTTGTTCAGAGCTTTGTAAATTAATACAAGGACTTTGAACCTGAGTTGGAAGCCGATGGGTTGTCAGTGCAGATGTTTTAAGAATGGTGTTATGTATTGCTAGCCATGTAACCCCATCAGCAGTCTAGCCACTGCATTCATTCTATACCAGCTGGAGCTTCCAGACTAGGCCCTCAAAGATGAGGGTAACAAACTTCTGACATTTGTGTTTTCCTTGAGTCCAGATTTGTACAACCATGATCTGGGTGAGTCTGCTTTTATGGAACAGGCTAGAGCAGGCAGGGCCAAACTTGGCCCTCCAGCTGTTTTGGGACTACAATTCCTATCATCCCTGACCACTGGTCCTGTTAGCTAGGGATGATGGGAGTTGTAGTCCCAAAACAGCTGGAAGGCCAAGTTTGGGCATGCCTGGGCTAGAGGGATAGGAAGAATATATGATATTGTGTACAGATCTTCATGGGCATAGCCGTGGGGTGGGTAGCTGCCCTCCCATGATCAAGTAAATCAACAGAAATACTTAATGAACTGACCAGTCACGTTGGGTTCTGCCTCCCCTAACAAAAGTCCTGGCTAGGCCCATGAAGATCTCCCCTTGGGATGCAACAGTCTTGGAGTGCTACAACATGATGACCAGACACAGGCCTGATTTGATCTTATAAATTATATGTAGAAAGCCAGTTATTTCCCCCCTTAATGTGACTGATATAATGTGCCTGCATGAATTTTACTTCCAGGTAAATAAAAATGTTGGGAATCTTAGGTGGAGGGACTAAACTCCAGCAAGAAGAAGAAGAAGAAGAAGAAGAAGAAGAAGAAGAAGAAGAAGAAGAAGAAGCAGAAGCAGCAACAAAATAACTCAGGTAAGTAAATGAAAATCCATTAAGACAACAACTTCCCTAAATGCCCATAGTCCTACTTCAAATTTTTGAAAATTTAATATAAACTTCCAGATTCATATTTAGACAAATCCATCCCACTATGAAGCCTGATGAAAGTATATACAAGATCCCTTATATTTTGATCAACATCAATGTTTAGGGTATTTCTGATGGTGGATCATAATTGTGTAAGGTTTTTTTTTCTTTATTAGCCAGATAAAATGTCTGCAATTCATGTACATCATCCTCTAAGCCAGAGAGAGCCAATATGGTGGCAGATGGGCCATTACTTCCATGATTCCTGACCACTGGCCATGCCGACTGCTTCAAGTCCAACAACATGTGTCTACCCCTGCTCTAAGTATCTGACCAGAATATTTCCAATGCGCTCGAGAAACTAGAAATTTAAATTAAATATTCTACCAATAGCTACAAAAACTGAAGTCTGATGAAGTATTGCAATTCCTTGCTTTGAACAGAACGGCAACAATATTGACATGCACCATGGAACAAATTCACCCCAACCCACAATTTTGCATTACTATCACGCCTCAAAAAATTAAGCATTCTTACAGCGTGCACAGACTTGCAGAAAAGCACCTAAAGCAATCTCATCAATCACAGTCATAGAGTAGAAATCCTGTGTTTAGGTAGCTTTAAGATCACAAATTCCATGATGCAGTGCAACTAGGAGTGAAAACCATACATTAAAACTTCTGGGGCTCTTGATTTCAAATAATATATTAACTAAGCATACACGAGCAACTCGGTGAAAGCTTGAGTCAGCTGAAAGATTCCATAGGTTTTCTGGGCAAATTTATTCCACAGGTTCAGGAAAGGAGAACCAAAATTAGAACCCTTTCTGCAGGTTTTGCACTTTAAATTAGTAAAATGCGTGCTCCTGTTTTATTTAGTGATGCTGCCAAGACTCAAAAATAACAGGCATAAAATATTATCATTCTCAGCACACAATTCCTGACTGTATTGCAAATTAAGCTCCCTTGCTCTGCAATTCTTACTCTGCTCATTTAAATGGTGTTATATTATGAGAGTAAATACGGTACCAATATGCAAATACAGTTGGGGGAGAAAACCCTGTTCTATCACTTATATAATTAAGGAACAGGTCCTGATCTCTCAGCAAGAAAGTAAAAATATATCCAAAAGCAAGGTTAAAACCCTGTGCCACATGAAATCTGAAGTCGTCTTCATTTTTAGCATATGGAATCAAATTATTATTTTTTTTTAAAAAGGGAGAGAAGCCTGACAGCAGCTTTGGATGTTGCAAGTGAAACATGAACCTTTGCTTCCTTTCCCCATGACTCTTTTAGGTCTTGTCCAAAGTCATCAGGCGTATATATTTTGCACCTGTATCAAGATAATCTGCATTTCCCAGAAGAATCCAGGTAGGGAGTGGAGCCTAGTATCTATGCGCCATCGCCTATCTCATCTACTCTTGTTGAGTAGACAGCTGTCCTCAGTTGACTTTGCAGAAATGGAGGAAAAGGTCATCAGCCCAGATACCAGATGGAGAAGAAAGATGTTCCTTACAAGAGAAGGGCAGATAGGATGGGTTTAGGCAGCAGCAGGGATTATGTTATAAATTATCATCACGATAAAGGTTGCAGAAGAGTCGGGGTTTGTAGGGTGCAGCATTTTTTCCTGGTGTTCATGAAGTTAATCAGTGCAGTTTACATTTTCGTTTTGAAATAAGAAGGCAGTTCTCTCATCACTATTTTTTTTCTTCTTCTTTTGCCCGATATGTGTCATTTCAATAGCTGAACACAATAAAAACATGAACATTTAAGGAAAGTTACAGCACATTAAGTTTAACCCTCATTTCTGTCTTGGATGATAGATGCAAGAATTCCAACTGAGTTGATTTTATGAACCAGTTAAATGATTTGTATTCAGAACCACATTAAAAAATCCCCATGACAAAGTGCACTTGAACGAAAATACCCTGCTTGTGACACATCCTTTGCAAGTAATGTGTTTTCATTTTTCACATGTTGCATCTCATTTATTTTATTCAGGCACACATAGTTAAATCTGCAAGATACGGCAAGCTCCCAATACCCTTGAAATAATAAATCATTTCTTACAGATGTTTTCACCCACTGCAAAGCTGCCTCTCATTAATCAAACATTATCAGTTTCTATCAATGCCCAGTCCTAAACAGGGAAGGCACTTCATTCTCAGTTCTGACTTTTATTCACTGGCTAGCCCCACGACCTTTCTTTATTACTGGATACTCATTTGAAACATGGAATCCCTTAATGTGTGCTGCATTTTGGTGGGTTTTCTTTAACCACACAAGTGTTTTATAAGGGTGTAATTCTTATGTTTTATGCTACAATTAAATTCACACACATAATCTTAGTTGGAGCTCTAAGTCACAGCAGAAATGCATAAATATTATGTTCAGGCCTCCTTAGGTAGGCCATTCTTTAAAGAAATTGCAAATCCATAAACAAAGCAACTCAAAGATATATTGTTTTGTTTCAAAGTGTGAAATAGTTCTCCGAGCAGAAGCTATGCAATATAAATCTTTCCTTTCTTTCATTTTGGATAAATTATTAAAACTTCATTTCAGAAAATAGTATGGTACACATGATAGAGTCTTATCAAGACAGTTCTTTGGAGAACACAGAAATGTATGTGAACAAAGGGCTATCAGATACAGCATTTTTTTTTTTTAAGAGTAACAGTAGACAGAAATTATTTGAGTATTGGAAACCGTCCCCTGAATAGGAAATAGTTCTTCTAGTAATACGTTGTTTTGATCTTTCCTCATAATGCTTCATATTCTATCACACAAGGAGTCAAGTAAGATAACGAGCAAAACCCCTCTTTCTTCTGAAGAATTATATAACCAAAAAGCTCAATTTTTCGTCCCCAACTTTTTTTTTTGCTTGCGGGTTTTGAGAACAAATATTTTTAATATTAAAATTTAATGTTTATGGGATCTACTGGGTTGCACAATGGCTGTAATACAAGCCTACTTGCATGTTGCTACAAGCGGTCCCCACATGAGTCACACATCGCCGTTGGCATCAAAAGGACAGGATGAGCATCATGTTTGAGGGCACAAAAGCAAGGCATGGATATTTTGTAAACCTTGAGGACAGCCATGTCCCCTCACCCCATACAATTTCCCCTGGGAGCAGCTGAACATCGCTCTGTCTCTTTCAGGGGACATCCTCTATGTGCATTCAAGGTGTTCAGTTGCTACAAGACCCCTTGCTAGCCATTGTGGGCAGCCTGAATAAACAGTTTTAAAGCTAAAAAAAGCAGAAAGACATGAGGAGAAGGCCACAGGCAATGGGGAAGGGCTGATCTGGGTAACAAAGAGACTTGACCTTCAGTCTTCCCTCTCCTTTTGTCTCAACCAGTCCTTGGCTTCATGGGATTGACAGAAATGAGCATGACCTCCTAGCTTCAGTAATGGCAAAACATTTGTATACCATCTGTTACTACTACAGACATCAGAATATTTGCCCCTGATCGAAGACCTTATATTTCCCCTTTTTAATGCAACAAGAAATCCTTAATATTTTTTACAGAAGCAAAGAGTCAAAGACCAAAGAGACCCTGCTGTTATTATTTGGTATACAAGAAATAAAACAAAAAAAGTTATTATTTAATTTATACCAAAAAATTGTTTAATAAACAGTGGCTTTAAAGACTAATCGACCACATCTTTTTGACCATTAAATTGTTATCAAGGATTTCCCCCCATTAAACTCTAATCAGGAAAAGGCCATTAATTAGGAAGGTCTTTGAACAAGTACAGTATTGAGCCACTGAAACTTATTTATAATTTTCCATTATGGCCTATGTTACAGTTCTTCCTCTGGCATAGACACATTGCCTAAAATCAATTTAAATTACAGAAAGGAGGAGTATGTCTGGCAATACCTAGGAAATTAGAATGCCAACTGTTCAAATGTTATGTATCAATTTAATGCCACTCAGTATACATGTGGAAACAAATAGACAATAGACAATGAAGTCCTTTTAATAGAAACCGCTGCCAAGGACAACAGACTCTGAAAATATTTTCTCTTGTGATGTAGCCAGCCATTTTATTATTAGGTGAATATGTGGTTTTATTATCTGGCATGCATATTCTTTTCCTTCCAGTTTTCTAACAGTTCCCTCCCTTAAATCTTCCTGTGAAGTGTACAGATATTGTACATACAATACAAAACCCATCTAGTAAGGGTGCAGACGTTCCCGTAAAACTCCCTAGAAATTATGGCACATATTACACAAGACAGCTCAGGCATGGCTTACAAGAGCCTTTCTATTCAAGTACTGGGCCAGAAAGTCAACTGTTCCAAATTACAGGATGAATTTATGGTGCAGTAATGTAGATCAATGTCATCCGCACAAAGAACTATTTATGATGGATTTGTCCAACATGGCACAACAAAACACATAAAATGCATCACCTATCGCCATCAGGGAAAAAATAGCTTTATGTGCATGTTATTCTTGCTCCTAAACCATTCTCCTGATAATTTATATTGCCATAGAGTACACTCAAAAAGGAATGTTTAATTAAGTGACTAACATCATGATCCTAAACACATTATGTGGCAATAAGTCCCATTGATTTTAGCAAAACAATCTTTCATGTAATGTGTTTAGGATCACTGTGTAAAGTGTCCATTCTTCACGGCTTTCCTTCTCCACATTGACCCAAGAAATAAATAGCCTTGACAAGAGAGAGAAAAGCAATGTTGTTTTCTTTTTTGGACCTGAAGCTAGGAAGCAAATAATGGTGCATAGCAGCTTCTGAAAGCTTGTTCTATAACAGCGTGGAAGTGTTGGCTAAGTAATGCCCTTAAAAAAAGTGATATTGAGGTTTTAAAATTATGCCTATAAAAACAGTGTTTCCTCCTTTTAGCCTTTGCTTATAGGCACAAAGGAAAATAACAAGGAACTCGTGCATTGTTGAAAATAAAAATAAAAATCCTGTTGCATCATGAAACCTAGTAGTTATCTGGTGCAAGCAAAGACAGAATTGAAACTAAGCAAAACGAGATCTTTCTTTGCTGCCTTTAAATGTTCCCTAAAATACTTGAGTCTAAAGCCGTGTCTGTGTGAATCCTTGTCCCACTGAACTTTTTTTTACTCCAAAGTTCAATAGAATGTTTTCTTTAAGACTTCTTAGATTCTGAGAATATTCCCCTTTATTAAGCTGACTTAAAGGTAAAGGTAAAGGGGTCCATTAGGTCCAGTTGTGACCGACTCAGGAGATGCGGCGCTCATCTCACTATATTGGCCGAGGGAGCCGGCGTACAGCTTCCGGGTCATGTGGCCAAAATGACTAAGCCGCTTCTGGTGAACCAGAGCAGCGCACGGAAATGCTGTTTACCTTCCCACCGGAGCAATACCTATTTATCTACTTGCACTTTGACATGCTTTCGAACTGCTTAGGTGGGCAGGAGCAGGGACGAGCAATGGGAGCTCACCCCGTTGCGGGGATTCAAACTGCTGACCTTCTGATCGGCAAGTCCTAGGCTCTGTGGTTTAACCCACAGCGCCACCCATGTCCCTAAGCTGACTTAGGGCCATCATCCATTGCTAATGCTCAACAACAACGACCAGACTTTTAGAAGACATCTGTTTAGGGAAGCTTTAAATGTTTGACGGACTACTGTATTTTAATATTTTGTTGGAAGCCACCCAGAGTGGCTGGGGAAACCCAGCCAGATAGGCAGGGTAAAAATAATACATGATGATGATGGTGTCATACTTCTCTTCAATTGTGTTCATTGTTTTTTTCTTCCCCTTGAATGAGTCTCATTGATGATCCCAGCCGACTGGAGATCACGTACTGAATGGAATTACATCAAAGGATGATTATGCCAATCAGATTTGGCATATAAAGTCCACCAAGAATGCAGTGAAGCTTCCTGTTAAATGATGGTCACACACTCAATGGGATGGCACCACAGCCAATCAGATTTGCCTACAAGATGTCAACACAGCCAATGAAGAGAAATGGCAGATGAATAGGTGATTCTCCCCCACCCAATCATTGGCAAAATATCACTGGAAGAAAGAGATGCCAAAATAGTTTTGGCTCAGCCCTAGTTAAGACATCCAAGAAAAGGAAAATCGAAGGGACAAATGGTTCAAGCACGTTGGGGCACCAAGTCAAGACTAGCTGTGCTGGCTACTGAAATAATTAACCTCAATTGGTTTAAATTAAGTCTGACATGAGCTTGGCCCTTCTACAACAGGATTATCAATTGAGAACTAGACAAGCGGGATAAGCTATAGCAAACTGTCTTCCTAGAGGATTTCCCAGACAACCCTTTGACACAATCCTAAAATCTCCTTCATATATTTGAGATTTCTTTTAATGTGTCAAAACAGCTACACCCCTTACTGGGCAGGCAATAAGAACTTATAGGGGGGAAATGATTGTAGGAAAACATCAGAAGGTTTTCTATTGGGAATAGTACCAGGAAGTCTAAAGGAAGAAGACAAGACATTATATTTATATGCAACAGTAGCCACAAGGCTATTGATTGCGAAAAATTGGAAAAGTGGTATTATACCGACAAAAACAGAGTGGCTTGCCAAATTATTGCGTGTTGAGTCCCACAATGCCACCCCCCAAAAAATTCACACTTCACACATCAATTTTTGTTTAAGGTTTTTGGCATAATTTTGGCCACAACTTTATTCAAAATACAAAAAATGTGAGTGGTTGCTTAGGCATTGGTTATGACTATCTGTCCTTGCCCTCAGGGACAGAGCTGGCCTTCCGGACACCAACGGAAGCCAGCGTGGGAAACAAGTATTGGGTGAGAAAATGAAGCTGGGCAACAGTCCCTCACTTCTCACCCTCATGTTCCTGTGGGGCTTGCACGGCCCAAGTCCGACTCCGGGGACAAGGACGAAAAGAATGGCAAGCCCCTGGATTCCTTTAACGGAATTCCCTTTCCGCATCATTTGGAGGGATAGGCACTTACCCCTCCAAGAACCAATTTAACCAATGCCTAACCGCCAACCTTACAAGTTGTGACGATTTGCTACGCAGTAGGCAAAAACCAAATGGCACCAGCCAATCAGCCAAATGG
Source organism: Podarcis filfolensis (assembly GCF_964270895.1). NCBI lineage: Eukaryota > Metazoa > Chordata > Lepidosauria > Squamata > Lacertidae > Podarcis > Podarcis filfolensis. The sequence goes on from NC_139609.1 coordinate 26,129,038, forward strand.
CAAAATTCCTACCAGGCCCCCGCTCCAAGGCAGACGACCCCATGACAGGCATAGCAAGGTCAAGCGATCAAGAAAAACCACCCTATAAAAGGGAGGGCGGGCGGGTGATCCGGTGCAAAATGGCCAAGAGGACGTCCAACGTCTGGCCCTTGTATTTAAAGACTCTGACCCCTCCTCCAAATTGGCAACAATCAAAACTCCCCAGCAACCCAAATTTAACCACTTAAAGGCTTGGGTTCCTTACCAAATTTGCCTAGTCACTGCAGGGTGGCTTGTTCCCCCAACCGCAACACGTGCTCTCTGTTAGGGAGAACACGCTTTGGAGTATTACAATATATCCAAAAAAATGGGAGAAATTGGAAGGATCTCAAAAGAGAAGATAGACTAGGACTGGAAGCTGTTTAAAGGATACTTGCAAAATCATATTGAAAAATCAGAACTCCTATTAGAATAAACAAGATCCGTTATAAATACTGAAATACTAAATAAGATGGATAACAATGTGTAACAGAAAAAGAAGTAGAAAATTGGTTTAAAAGTGTGTGAAAGAAAGTAATAGAAGTGGAAAGAAATTGCAATTGAGTAGACTGGAGGTCTAACACAAGGGCAGGGTGAGGGGTGAGTGATGGTGGTGGGAAAAGAAAGTAACTGTGGGATTGAGTGTAGGTATGTATGAATATTTTTAAGGATTGTATGAAATGTATGTTTGCATATTCGTAATATGTATGTATTAATGTTGAATTATTTAAATAATAAAATATTTGTGTTTTAAGAAAAAGTATTTATAAAAATACATTTCTACATGGGAAAATTGCTTGGAACCTTTTATTCCTTAGCATGGAAGACACCCGCCAGTAATTGGCACCAGATATCAAGAGATTTTGGTGCATCTCCTCCCCCCATTTTTTTTTCAGTAGTTTCAGAATCCAGGAGCTGCGTCAGGGGGCGGGTAAAATGGAGGGGGGAAATGAGCATGCATTTCAGGAGCCATTATTTAAATTTTGTATTTTGTCACGGCTCATATGCAATAAGGTAGCACAACATTAAAATAAAATTGTCTGGAAGCAGGAAACTGTGGCATCCTCAGCTGTACCGGGTCAAATGAACTAAACTCCATGGCACGTTAAGACCCCAAAATAGAAACTCTCTTTGCAGCAATACATTTGGAGTGGGCCTGTTTGGGCCTTTTGGCTTGGGGACCAAGTGGATGGAGTAGCTTAGGGATCGGCTTGCTAGACCCAAGTCAGATTTTGAGAATGCTCCTGATGGCAAGTGGTTGTAACATTTAGGTATAGCATAATAAAGGAATCACTGTGCTCCCCCCAGCTCCATTACACAGCCGTAAGATTATCCGCTGCTTCATGTGAAATTTTATACACATTATTTAAGAACAGAATTGTCATTTATTTTAGAATGCCAACATTACTGACATTTCAGTGGGTGGTTCCAGGGCTTATTTGGCTCTGTCAGAAACTAACATCACCAGGGTGAGCATCTGCAACTGGAAACTCTGTTGGCAGCAGAGATTGGGCAGTCTCTCCACTCCATGAAAGGGTGCTAATCCTTCTTATCCTAGGTGTGAAAAACTTCATTGACCTATGTATGTGACAGAACTCCTAAGAAAAATGAAACATCTCCATGATTTGTCACAAAAAACAGAAATCATAATTCCTTCTGCAAAGATACCCCAGAACTTGCCGCATTAAGAATTTTGTTGTCTAGTCCCAATTCAAGACAACACTTCTCCTTTCTGCTGGTACACTGCATGCATTTTACAGACAGAAATGAAACACAACAATTATGTTAATGGACAGTCTTCCATCCAGGCCGAATCACTGTCATCTTTCAAAATGCTCCAGATCAAAGACTTTCACCTGCATCCTCATTGTTTAGCTTGATCATGGGGCTTTGCCTTCTCTCCCTTGGCCTCCAAAGAGGCCCAGTTCAGAAGCAATGCTAAAATATAGATTAGTGCTACAGGCACAATATACAACAAACCAAACCTGCCTCCCTTCTAGTTAGTTAAGAAAACTAACTTCACAGCACACATAATCCATGTTTTGAAGTTGGCTTGCTCAGAAATTGACCAATGTTCTTTTTTAAAAATTAAAATCTATTTTATTAAAGTTTTTAGTAGATTTTATCCATATAACCCAAATAACAAAACAGAACTTTGTGAAATGGCAATATCTGACGTGTATGTAGCACAAAGTAGCTTTGAAACTGAAATGAAATGCTGTAGAGGTCCTTCTGCGAACTGCATGGGAGAAGGGAAGGGAAGGGATGCATGTACAGTGGTACCTCGGGTGAAGTACTTAATTCGTTCCAGAGGTCCGTTCTTAACCCAAAACTGTTCTTCACCTGAAGCACCACTTTAGCTAATGGGGCCTCCTACTGCTGCCATAGCATAATTTCTGTTCTCATCCTGAAGCAAAGTTCTTAACCCGAGGTACTATTTCTGGGTTAGCGGAGTCTGTAACCTGAAACGTATGTAACCTGAAGTGTATGTAACCCAAGGTACCACTGTAGTAGAAAGAAGTTTCACTGTTTATTATTATAGTTCATACACATAGCATGAAACAATGTTTCAGACCACAACTCCCATCATCCCTGACCACTGGCCATGCTGTTTGAGGCTGATGAGAGTTGGAGTCCTACACATCCGGAGAGCACCAGTTACAGAAGACTGGTTTTGTGTTAAGTCTGAACCAGCTCAACATCTCAGTGTTGGAACTTTTAGCAGACGGATCTAGTCACATGTACACTTCAAACCAAATTCTCCATGCTTAATTTAAATGGGGGGAGGGAATCTAGGGTTAAAATGCTGCCCAAACAAAAGCTTTGTTGTTGCTTTAAAAGAAAATGCTTTAGTGCAATCTATTGATTAATCAGTTTGGCAGGAAAATAAAGCAAGATTGCCATGAAAAGAGCACAGATGCACAGTGGCCCCCCATTCTGCATGCTCCTCATATTATTGCTCAGAGATCTCTCTCTTCCTGGAGAATCTCAACTAGTGCCTCCTGCAGAATGTAGCCATCGCTTCCTCTTTCTTTCTCGATCTTATTTATTTATTTATTTAGCAGAAAATGTAGCCATATTGGGCAGAGAAGATGTGAAAAATGCTTCAGATGATCCTACCCTCCCACTCTCCTTATGGGAGGTGAGAAACTCAGTAGGGAGGTTTAGAAGGGATGGTGGAGGCTGGAATGTACAGTAATAATGAGACGACAAAATTGGCATTAGAAATTATGTGTGTATATGTATTCCTAAAATACTTGTGCTGGCCTCTGGTCAAAAAAAAGAGAAGAAGTCCATATGCAGAAAATATCTTCCAAATTTAGTTTATTAATCAGGAGCAAGAGGCACAATTTCTTTCTGCATCACAAGCAAAATGAACATCTGTTCACTTTTTGTCACATAGGTTTTTAATGCATGTGGGTGGGTGTGAACAGAGCCCTTGATATGTAATATTCTTCCCATCTGCACACCAGGTGGCACTGCATAGTTAATCAGAAGATAATAATTGGCACTAGGTGATTACTTACTTTTTAGGGATAAGGGAATAAATCAATCTTGCGACATAAAAAAAATAAAATAAAGTGCACCAATGCTCAGACTTTTAATTTCTCTTTTGCTGCCCAATTTGGTAACGATCAATGAGATTATCTGATGACACTATTGTTTCCAATGGTATGTTAATTAGCGCTGAACAAATGCAATTACAGAGAGGATCTTTCCATGAATGGTTTGATTTGCTCTTTCCGATATAGTTCTGTAACCTTCAGCTACGGAAAATTATATAGCATTTGAGCAGGAGGGAAGGGGGAGAATGTTGTCTGTGCATTCATTTAAAAAGGGCTACCTAGGACACAATAGGATTCACTGCCACACAAGACCTCTAGGCAGCTAAGAAAGGAGTAACAGGTGCTATAGCAACATCACAGCTATATACAGAGGGAAGAAATAATGGGCCCGACAAAGCCAGCCGAACCCCCATGAAAGCATCTCACAATTTAGAGTTGCAAAAAGCTGCCCGATAACTGCATTCCCCCCCTGCAAATGTAACCATTCCTACAAAGACTTAAGCTGTGAATGACTCGAGCAACGAGAATTCCAGCACTTCTGTAGGCAAAAGGAGCTCCTGAAACTCACTCAGAATATTCATCAGCCTGGCTTTCTTTATTGCCCTTAGCCCCTTTCCAGCTCTGCTCCATGCTTCCTCTTCGGTGGCCTTTTGCAATAGTCAAGTGCTGCAGGAATGCGGCTCTGATAAAAACCGCTAGCACAGAATGGTTGCGGCCGTGCAAGTTCTACAGAACAAGAGAAATGGAACGAGTTAACAGTCTCTTTGCGGAGTCACAGTTTTGACTGCATTATCCCAAGAGGAACTGCTACCTCATTGCTCTCCTCAGACCTCCAGGTAACCGAATTTAAATGAATGGTATTAACTTCTTCCTACTTCGACTGACATAGATTAATTCTGAAGTGTTAACACCCACAGTTACCTTTGTTTTGCATAAAGACGGGAGAGCCATTTGGTTCATATTTTAATGCAAATGTAACCTGAGTTGCGGGGACTCGGCTGGCACTGTGGGTTAAACCACAGAGCCTAGGACTTGCTGATCAGAAGGTCACGATTCGAATCCCCACGACGAGGTGAGCTCCCGTTGCTCGGTCCCTGCTCCTGCCAACCTAGCAGTTCGAAAGCACATCAAAGTGCAAGTAGATAAATAGGTACCACTCCGGCAGGAAGGTAAACGGCGTTTCCGTGCGCTGCTCTGGTTCGCCAGAAGCGGCTTAGTCGTGCTGGCCACATGACCCGGAAGCTCCCTTGGCCAGTAAAGCGAGATGAGTGCCGCAACCCCAGAGTCGGCCACGACTGGACCTAATGGTCAGGGGTCCCTTTACACTTTACATAACCTGAGTTGCACTTGTGGAAACAAAATGGGAACTGAAACACAGGTGTCCTTTGAAATTTGAGCTTCCATTTTGAGGTGAAGTTCCCTGAGTGAAAAATGTGTAGAAAACATGTATACTCTCTACACACTTATGTGTACATGAGTAGCACGCGGATAGGGCTTATGGTGACCCACAAAAGAAGATAATTTATGAAAACAACTGCAAAGCCATTATTTTTTTTAAGAAAAAGTGAGCAGCCAGGAACTCCATGAAATGCCCATCTAGTTGTTGTTATTGTGGATATAAGTATTGTGTCTGTCATCTAATCAGCTGCAAAGCTGGCCTGTGGTCTTCTGTGAAAGAAATACATAGCTATGGTGGCACAGCTCAGAATGGCCTGCCCCCATCAGTATCTCATTTCCCTGCAAAGCTGAACAATTAAGGGAGAGTCCTGGTCAATCTAGAAATGCTCAAGGGAAAGCTTTGATGTTTAAGCAGAATAAAAGTTTCTGGGAAGTTTAATTGGCCAATTAGCGGAGTGTGTGTGTATGTGTGAGTTTGTGTGTTTAAAAAAACAGGAAAATATTTCTGCTTTTAAGTAAAGGAAATCATCCCAATGTAGTTCAATGCCAATGTCTCCCACAATCAATCATTTTGAAATATAGACACACTGGGCTTCAGGCAGCACAATGGTCCTTCTGTGTCTGAAGAACGAAGGAAGGAAGGAGGGAAGGAAGGAAAACCAACTGGAATTCAAAATTAATTATAGAAATGAAGGAGCTAGCTGTAATTGATTATTTCTGGGGTATGTGAGGAGTGATGTTATTTTAACTAGGTTCTGCGCCTCCCATGGCATTTATTATCACTGATTGTTGTATTTCACTCATACACACACACACACCCTACCTTATTGATTAATTTCTAAAGTTTGTGGCATTTTCCTTTAATAACTGATAATGAAAGTGACGGCAATTACACACAAGACACATGTAGCTAAGAGTGAATGCCTACAAATGTCGTTTTGAAATCAGGGTCTCCAAGCCATATATTTTAGGTTCCAGCATTTGCTTGTTTAAAAACACCAATTAGGTGTGATTAATCATAACAGAAGCTTTTAGGCTAACAAAGATTAAAAGCAGGTGATTCCTTAAAGCAGGTAGTGCCAGGGCACATTGTATAGTTGTTACCTGGTGACAGCTACAAAAATTTCCTGTAGTGGCTTTATCTGCACAGAAAGCCACTACAAGCAGCAAACAATTGAGGATTTTGTTCAGTTCTTAATAGTGGGATGAATAAAGTTTCCCACTAGCAGTGCTTTTTTCAGGGAATATTGTTAAAAAGTGTGGTGCTTACTGCAACAATATCATGTTGAGTACAGACACCTCTCTCTCTTTTGGTTAAAAAGTGTGACAGTTACTATACCAACTTCATGGCACCTGTTTTTCCAGAGAGAGAATAAGGACTGCCCACTACACACTATTGGATGTGAATGTCTCACCACATAGAGCAATGCCCATTATATGAGATGAGGGTTGGTGGGAATTCTGACCTTCTGACAACTGAAACACCCCCAACACAATGGAAAACAAGTTTGCAAAAGGAAAAAGCAGTTGTGATCTCCAGCTGGTAGAAAAATCAGCTCCCTGTGTTTGGGATCTCATTTGCCTGGACCATGGTGACATCAACAACCAACACAACCATCACCTCTATTTCACTCTCCAGTGTAAATGAATATAAGAAAAAATGTATCCCAATGAAAGAAAGCAGCTGCAGATTTGAGGATAGGGTCCAAATGGAATGAGAGAGAGGGAGAAAGCAGGGGAAAGGTAAATGAAAACACTGGGAAGAGAAAACCAGGCTTACCCACCCACACAGCTGCAGTTAAATTTCCATACATTGTCAATTTCCAGCACTCTGTGGTCAACCACTTTCATGTCCAAGGGCATGAAAACTACCCTGGAGCAAACGGCTGTTCACAGCAAATCACTCTCTGGTCATCTTAACATATCCTTTATGTCAATAATAACCTAAGCATTCACTGTAGACCAATCGTCCAATGGTCACATGCTATAGCAAGTGTGTTCAAAGCAAAAGGGGATGTTTGTGGCTATCCCACAAACTCCCTTACACAAGCACACATATATAGAATACAGGAAGCTCTCTCACACAGAGTCTGCATATATTGTCTGCCTCTCTCACTCACTCCTCACACACACATCCCTCACACGCACTAAAATGATGAAAATCATGCACTCACTTCTTTCCCTGCTTCCAGATTTCCAGAATTATTTTTTACCATGGTAGTGGTACATACAGGACAGAATCGTTTGCAGCTCACATGTCATAATCCTGGCCTTTCCATTATTGCATCTGCAAGCTCGTTCTCACCCCAAGAGGGATTTTGGTTTTGAAAATAATCCTTCTAGCACCACTGGCCACCCTTATGCTGGCCCACTCCAGAACAGGCTTTTAGTGGGACACTTCAGTAAGAAGGAATGGCAGGATTGTCCCAAGTCTCTTGTTCTGGATCTGGAACTGCAACACAATCGGTGCTGAAGGTGGCATTTACTTTCAACCAGCAACCATGCTGCAAGACATCTGGGGTTGGTTTGGAACCTGAAATGTTTGGTGGGATACATTAGGCTGGGCTGTATGGCACTGCAGTTGGAAAGAATTTCGGTTTAAGCATCTTCTTACAGTACACCAATGCTTTGCTTCAAATTGCATCCTTTCAGTGCCAAGATATATGGAATAGGGGACGAGGCAAGTGCTCTGCAATGGCACTGGAATATAAACAACTAAGCTACACATTGCTCCTCAAAATCGGTACAATTCACCACCTCTACACTGCCAAGATACACCCTTTCTTGTTGCCTTTCAACTCTATGAAACTGGTGGGTTGTCTTCAAAACTTGCTGTGATATTTTTCATTACCAGCACCATCATCAATCACACTAGTACTAGGAAACACATGCGTAGTGGCTGTACCAATCACACTGGCAGCAACTGGAGTAAGCAACAAAGAGGCATGGACAAACTCACAATAGGATTCCTCTAGCAATAAAGCTCACATGTTTCATAATGCAACAAAGGACTAGGACAACAACCTTGCTGGCCACAGGCATTCCATCCTCCCCATGTGGATTTGAGACCATGTAAAAGTGAAGGTGCATGGAACAGAAGTTGTAAGCATGAAACATTTATAGCATAGCACAACACCACAACGGCTCACTTAATGCAACTGTTAAAGTATCAACCTTTGTTTCCCATTTCCTGACTTTTTGGAGGTTGAGTCACCTTAATTCTGGTCTCAGACCTTTGGTTTGTTTGGATTTTTTTTTTAAGAATAATTGGATAAGTATATTTTGTTGCTGCAGGAACCTGTCCACAATGCACTTTCATACCTAACTGGACAGAAGTCCTCATTAATGCCAACTATGGGGGGCAGGAATTGATGCCAGGGAAATTCAAACTGGGAAATTCATCAGTTCAATCCATTATTCTCACCACAGTCACCCCATTTTCACTAGTGAAAACAACTGCTGTTTTGCAAATGTAAAAGAATGGCAGCTACTCAAGGCAGTCTTAAATGCAGGCTATGATCATGGAATGGATTCATCATAAAGGCAACGTGAGTGAGAACAGCTATAGCTCAGAGAGAAACCACCTGTTTTGCATGTATAAAATTCGGGTAGTGGAACCGGGGAAAGAACTTCTTCCTGAATCTCCGGAGAGTTGCTGTCATTCAGAGGAGACAATAATAGGAGAGGTGGGTTCAATGGTTTGACAGAGTATAAGGCAACTTCTTATGTACATTCCACTATGAGATCAGTATTAACACAGCAGGTCAAAAGGAAAGGAGCTCTTGATTTCTCTCTTCCCCTCGCAGACATTATTTCTTGTCTGTACACCTCACAAAATCCCAGCTGTGCCTAGCCGAGTAATCTCAGAACAGAGGAAAGATTGCTGATAGTTTAGCCTAGCTCACGGTTACAGAGACAACCAAAGCTCTTTATGTATTCCCACCTAACTTCTGGGATTTCCCCCCCTCCCTGAGCAAAGGGTGGGATGAAGAATGAAGGGTACATGGTTTGTCAGATGGATTAAATCAAGAGGGACGGTAACCTGGCACGTTGCCTCATGTACAATTATCAAGAAATATGACCCCATGGAAATTCCTACGCGTGGAAGGTCTCAAACAATGAGAGGATTTAGGATTATATAAATCACAATGGCCTGTAGTATAATCACATGAGAGAACAAACCTGGAAAGCTTATTATACTGAATACCCAGATGGAGAACAACAGTTGTTGCTGTACTAAGAATTACCACTCTTGTAATCAATAACAAGGAAAAAAGAACAGTTGGGCAACTTGTTTCTTATTATGTTCACTTAGGCAACGTCTAGATCAATAAAGAGCATTAAGTCTCATACCACTCTTGGCTCTGCATACTCAATTTGCTGAGCGTATGCTGGGGAGGGATTTGGTTGTACATTCACAATTTTTTAGCAGATAAACATGCATTCCACTTGGAAAGCCATTGTTTAAATGCCGGGCAATTTTTTTGTAGCATATCGAGACAGCCCAAAAAAAAGGGGGTCTTGGTGAAGTATGCTAAATATATATTTTTAAGAAAATGAAAAGCATAACCAGAGAGGTTATTGCTTATTGCCCCTAATTTCTAGTAACACTTATTGTTCCTAAGGTTGACATCTAGGCCACCTTCAAGGAAAAGAAGCAATTTTGGAGTATAGAAAATGTGTGTCTGTGATGTTGCCCATATACCTCAACATCTGCTAAGATCAGAGGAACTTCAGTATTTATGCTTTCTTCCTATTTCTTCTTCAGTCTGCTCACTGCATGTATTCAAAGTGCTGGTTTTGACCTATAAAGCCTTAACCGGCGCAGGACCACAATACTTCAAGGACTGCCTCTTTTCGTATGAAACTACCCAGACCCTGAAATCATAATCTGAGGCCCTTCTTCATGTGCCTCCTCCTCAAGAGGTTCGGAGGGTGGCAACACAAGAAGGGGCCTTCTCTGCAGGGCCCCCTGTCTGTGGAATGCTCTCCCCAGGGAAGTTCGCCTGGCTCCTTCGTTATACACCTTTAGTCGCCGGGCAAAAACATTCCTTTTTAACCAGGCCTTTGGTTCACATCCTATGCCCTGTTAAAATGTGTTGTTGTTTTTTGGTGGTGGTGGTGGGGCTATTGGGTTGTTGTTTTTATTTTTATTTTGTGGTTTTATAACCTGATTTTATTCTGTGAACCGCCCTGAGACCCCTGGGTATAGGGCGGTATAATAATAATAATAATAATAATAATAATAATAATAATAATGGCTAACCAAACTGGAAGATCCAACAGCTATTTGAATGATAGTGAAAGATAGCCACATGTAAGATAACCATGGATCTCTTGATCTGGGCATTGTTTTCTATGTATGGTGAATATTGGAAGTGAATGGATGATTCCAAATGGGGAAACCAAGCCAGATGGGTGGGGTATAAATAATAAAATCATCATCATCACCATCACCATCATCAGCACCATCACCATCATCATCATCAAATTTCAATGTACGTAGACATGTGAGTCATTAACGTCAAAACAGCCCTGCTCTCTCTTTCTAGGTAGTCAATTAATGATGCTTTTGTCATGATGGTTTTGGGAGATTCCTTCTACCTTGTCTTAATGACAGGTGCATGGAATTTGCAGGAGGTACAATGCAGGGACATGATGTATCCCCATGACATATTATAACTTTTGCACAGTTATAACCCTATGAGTTCCAGTTCCAGTTTCAATTCAACAAATTTGCACAGAACGTGCATAAAAACAGCATACTTTGTTTTTAAATGATGCATACAAGTGTTATAGCTAGCATTGCCGCAGAAGTTATTCCTGTGCAGGGAAAATGCCTCTTTCAGATAATACCTGAGATCTGCATTCATAAGCACAATATTAAGAATAATGGATGGGATCCATTGGGTGCCTTTGCATTCGTGGAAAGGCTTTTGATCCAGCAGACACTTTCACTAATAGAAAAAAAAGGGAAGGCATTTTTGCAGATTCACCCTTGCCCCTGAAGCTCCTCATATCTTCTTCCACCCCGTTCAGGAGGGTCCCTCAAGTCTTTGGAGCAGGTTGTGGGAACTGAAAGGAATTGGCAAAAACTGCCTTCCCTGTTCTTCCACAAGTAGAGATATCCACTAGATCAGGCACAGGCAAACTTGGCCCTCCAGATGTTTTGGAACTACAACTCCCATCATCCCTTGCTAACAGGACCAATGGTCAGGGATGGTGGGAGTTGTAGTCCCAAAACATCTGGAGGGCTGAGTTTGCTTATGCCTGCACTAGATCAAAGGCTTTAACATGGGTGCAAATGTAATAATTGGGTTATACCCTTAAAAAAATACTGCCAAATCACCTTTAGTCTGTTGAATCCAACTAACTAGTTTACCAAATGCTTAATCTCTGCTTTCTCTATCTGCAGACAGAGCTAAAGTCTTGAACCAGAAGCTTGAAAAGCACATGGGCAGGCAGAACAGAGCCCACAAAAATAATAGTGTACAGCCCTTAAAATTACAATTATTGTGGTTTTTTAATTATGTATATTACTATCGACTCACTCACCGTAGTAAACATTAAGGGAAGGGCAACTGAAAAAAACAGTATGTTCCCTGTGTGTGTGTGTGTGTGTGTGTGTGTGTGTGTGTGTGTGTGTTTTTAAAGATAATGTTGATCCTGCAATCTGCTGACATTAATTTAGCATAAATAAGTCCCCTAAGGATTTTGTTACTTAATGATCATATTGAGATCTTGACTAAATTAGTGACATCTATTAAATAAAGTGCTCCTTAGGAATGTGATAATTGTACTAGAACATATTGATTCAGGTTTTATTAACTCTGTCCCTAATATAACACAGCAGCCATTGCCAAAGCCAACACCGTTTCATACTTCCACAGCCCCAGAGAAATATTTCATGTAGGTAATCGGCATAATTATATATTGGGGAAAGTGGTCGGTACCAGAGAAGGTTGCATTAAAACTAGTTAGAGGATGGTGAAAGCTCCTCACATGCTAACGGTACCACTTCGTGAGATTAGTGTTTAAAGGTCTTTTGCTGAGACACAGGAACACGGCCCGTTTATTACAGCATTAATCATACATACAATGCTTCCAGTAAAACCAAGTACAGAGGAAGAATGATGAATCCCTACCAATTCCAATAAAGATTGCTTTGTAATCATCTTCCTTCAAGGCAGGGAGCGTCAATCCTTCTGCCGAAAGCCCTCTGCCGCAAATTATCTGAAAGATAATATTAGGAAGCTCATCATCACTTTATCAGTCACTTTTAAGCTCAAGACATTCAGAAGCTTTGTCCCGGTCATTCAATCAATCATTTTAAGAAAATATAAAATTCCACTAAAGGCCAAAGGACTTTTTTTTTTCTTAATGTTGTTGACCCTAGACTTATATCTGAGCCAAGACTGCGAACATATAGCAGAAACTGATTAAATACTTTTGCTGGTTCTTTAAGCCCACTTCTAAATGCAATTCAAAGTGCTGGTGCTTACCTGAGTGGTGTGTGAAGAAACCTGCTCACTTTCTATGGTGGGCAGTGTTGCGGCTAAGCTGCAGGCCATGCCAGTGATCTGACGATTGGCAGGGCCAGATAACCCAGCTGCTGGCAACTGTCCAATGCCAGCAGGTCTTGGGCAAGCGTTCTCTGTGGGTGGCCCCAACTGGCCAATAGGCATAATAATAATAATAATAATAATAATAATAATAATAATAATAATAATTTATACCACGCCCATCTGCTGGGTTTCCCCAGCCACTCTGGGCGGCTCCCAATAGAATATTAAAAACAGAATAAAAGATCAAACATTAAAAACTTCCCTAAACAGGGCTGCCTTCAGATGTCTTCTAAAAGTCCGATAGTTGTTTATTTCCTTGACATCTGATGGGAGGGCGTTCCACAGGGTGGGTGCCACTACCAAGAAGGCCCTCTGCCTGCTTCCCTGTAGCTTCACTTCTTGCAGTGATGGAACCACCAGAAGGCCATTGGAGCTGGACCTCAGTGTCCGGGCTGAACAATGGGAATGGAGACACTCCTTCAGATATACTGGGCCAAGGCCGTTTACGGCTTTAAAGGTTAGCACCAACACTTTGAATTGTGCTTGGAAACGTATTGGGAGCCACTTGGGAGCCACTTGGGCCCACTCTCAGGAGGGAATAAATTGTGGCCTGCCCCAGCTCTCCTCCTCAGCCTTCACCGGACACCTTTGCTCCTGTATAAACTGGCCTAGGTACTGAGGTAACTTTGAAGGCCCTCCTTCAGGTGGCGCTGGCATCTGAGGTTAGGCAAGCAGCATCAAGAGTGCTGTGCCCCATTTATGACATCCTCACAAAAGCTGCCCTGGTACCAACTTTAGTACTGTGCTTTTTTAATGTAGTATTTTACCATGCTATATCACTTAGTCTCAAAAATAAAAGGACCGCCAGTAATCAGAGCATGAGGTCTTGCTGAACTTTGAGTCACTCCGTGCCCTTATACTGCTTTCTCCTCTGCTCATGCATTTCTAAACTACATGCAACTTGTTCCACTTGTTAATGTCCATTACTGTCATGGTTCTCTTAAGCAATGTTTGAAGTTGCTTATTGGAACATGGTGAGAAAGGGCATAAAGAAAAGTCAGCACCAAGGTGGACTTTAGGATTTAGAAGGATGTATCTGTAATAAGAATGGAATGCACAGATAAAATATGGAATTTGCTATTACAAGATGGCCACCAATTTTGGTGGCTTTAAAAGTGGATTAGACAAATTGGTGGAGGAGATGGCTAACACCTACTATTCATGAGGACTATATGGCCTGCTTGTGGACTATCTATGAGTATCTACTTGGGCACTGGAGAAAACGAGAGGCTGGACACAGAGCTCTCGTTATATTCTTAGGAAAAGGTGTGGGTTGTTTTGATTAGCAAATATTTGTATTTGAGGGAGAATGTGTAATGATTTTACTGAGACACCTACTGCACACTGAAATTCTAAGAAGACCCTGGACCGCCAACCAGAAGGATATATCCTCCTGCCAGTGACTCTGTGTCTTACCACCTGGTTTGCTTTTGTGAAAAAATATTTTAAGAAACAGGTTAAAAATAAATAAAAGCTTTATTCCCATCCAAGCTGGGGACAGCAGCACAAGCACATACATACACTGCATGTGTTGAGCCGTCCGCAACATTGAAGTGAATGGGAGATCTTTGCTAATATGGAAGCTGAAGGTATATATCCAAGACCCTTAATTCTTGGTTGAGTACATGTTAAAAATCATCTTTTCCCCCTCTGTTCATTTAAAAGACGTTGTATAACTCATAATTATGAAATGATAACCAAAGCACAGTTGCAATCCTCCTCAAACAGATACTTTATATTCACTGGGAACAAAACATAAATCATTCTAATTTATCATACAATGATGTGGATTACACACACACACTTGGGGTGGTGGGATTTAGTATTCTTTAAGCCTAGTTCTGTAACTTTCAAAAACCCAAATTATTCTTAGAAAAAGAATTACATGCATAAATAACTTCCAGTGCTCAAGACAATATTGCATTCTTCATCTGAGAGCACCGCAATTACTCTGATTTTGCCGAGGAAAGAGTTCTGTGCGGTGGATATGCAAAGAACTGAAAGAGATCTCTCCATCATACTCATTAAGGACCACGATAATATCAGGGAAAATGAAAGGCTTTGGAAGTATTGCATCTTAACAGTGTGCCAGCATATACTTAATAGTTTTATTATCCTGATATTAGCTCCGTGCAAATGATCACATATGTACATGGACAACATTAAGTATGATAATCAATTTAAAAATATATACCACAAAACACGAATAGGCGAGTCTTTTCAAGGAAGTTTAACAATCATGCAGGGTTTCCCCCCCCAAAAAAAATGTATTATTAATGTTCCACTTAGTTACTGTAAGAGACAGGTCTTCCCCCCGAGATGATATCTGTACACATTGTAATAAAATGGAAAGTGTCACGGATTAATGTTTTTTAACTAATATTTAACTTGCATAAAAGGAGGAAGAGGGGGCTGGAAACAGCAACACCACGACGTGATTAAAGAAATCAAAACCTTCCAATAGCTACACTGAACCCCTAAAGCAATTTAGGTATTTGTTTCTTACAGACAATTAATCACATGCAGGCAAGCCAGATGAGAACTATTGATTGCCCTTTTCCAAACTAGTGGCATTCAGACAGCAGACAGACAAATGCCCTGAGCAAGAGAAAGCATCTTCCACCCTCTGCCTGGTGTAGCTTTTAATTGTTCTTCACTAATGTGCATGACATTTTGCTGTTAATCTTTGGCAGAGCTCGGCTCCCTTTTTTTCCTGCGAGCTATACCAAAGCAGTTTATATTTTTCATTACCTTCACTCCGAGGTCTTTCATAAGCTCAGTTTCGAAATGTACTACATCATATGGCAGCCGGAACTGGGGGATTTCAGATGTACTAGAGAGAACAAATAGAATAGAGCTGATGAAACATTTCCCAGCTGTTTTACAAAAGAGAAGGCATCCTGGAATATTAAACATTTAAACACACAAGCACAGAGAGACAGACAGGGCATACTTAAAGCATCTAAACACAAAGTAGGAAGTGCATCTTAAAACTTGCGAAAGCACGGCTAATCTAATGAACAGACAGCAGATACCCATGCTGGCACCTGTGGTATAAACTCAAGAAAAATATTTGAACCCATGTAAAAAAATAAGGCATGCTGAAAAATTATATGGCATGCTATATAAAAAACGCCACTTAGAATAAGTAAATATTGTATAGGCAAATGAAGTTTATATTTATCTTTTACCTAAAAGCAAAATATGCCCATTTAAACCAAAAATATTATACAAAGACTTGCTAAAATTGAATATGTAAGGAAAAAAGGGTAATCACAAATCTCCAGTCAGGCACAGAGATCGGGTTCAGATTGGGTCTAATGCAGGTCACTAACAGTTGTATATTTTTGAATATAAATACCTCAGCAATTTTCAAAGGGTAAGGGCAGAAGTTTACCGTAATGCTCCTGAATAGATTGGAAATGTTATCTAGTCTCCCCCCGCCCCAATTCATTTGCTAAGAAGTAACTGGCACATGAGTTTCACCCAACCTGGGATCAAGATTGCAAACAGTTCCTTGTCCTCCCCTTTACCTTCTTTCCTGTTTCCATAATACACACAGGTTCCACTTTCCAAATGCTCACTAGGCATAATTTCACTTATCCAAACATATAGGATTATGCAGAAACCTCACTAAACACACAGCTGATACACATATCTAAACACTTCCTTGTTTGTGCTTTGCTGGTCAATGGCAGCCAATTTCCAGAAGAAACCACAGAGAAAATCCGGTTGGGCGAGAGAAAGATCAGCCAAATCAAAAGATCAGGAGAGATCGAACATATAAGTTTTTCTTTTGTCTCTCATTTGCTTGTTGGCTGCAGTCATTTTAGGAAAACCATGGTGGGAGTGGGGAGAGTGATCATGGATTAGAAATGTTCCCATAGGAAACAATGGGAAACATTGGCTCATTATGGGAACAATCACCTAACAAATGATTTCCTGGGATCACATTGTGTTCAGAAAGTGTGACCTGCAGGTATCTGTGTTAATAGAATATTTCCTTTCCTTCACCAGCAGTTATTCACAAGCCCCCAAAACAAAAACAGAGATGAACATACCCAGGTAAAAAAGGTAAAGGTAAAGGATCCCTGGACGGTTATGTCCAGTCAAAGGCGACTATGGGGTTGTGGTGCTCATCTCAGTTCCAGGCCGAGGGAGCCGGCGTTTGTCCTCAGACAGCTTTCCGGGTCATGTGGCCAGCATGACTAAACCACTTCTGGTGCAACAGAACACCATGAAATGCCGTTTACCTTCCCGCCGCAGCAGTACCTATTTATCTACATGCAGTGGCGGGCTTTCAAAATGCTAGGTTGGCAGGAGCTGGGACAGAGCAACGGGAGCTCACCCCGTCGTGGGGATTCGAACTGCTGACCTTCTGATCAGCAAGTCCAGGAGGCTCAGTGTTTTAGACCACAGCACTACCCGTGTCCAGGTATCCCTCTTCTAGACCAAGCCAATACATGTCAGCTTGTATATCTCAGTTCAGCTCCTGTGCCCCTCCATAGTTCTCTCCTGGTTTCTTTTTTCTGCAGCAACCAATAGTGCTATTTAGAACTTTCTAGTAGTATTTCAAATTTGCTTTAGTCCTTTTCCCTCTCTTGTAGTCTCTTTTAACTCCAGCCCTTCAACTTGCTGACTCCACAAATGCTCGTTTCTAGCTTGATTTATATACTGAATTTTCACTTCCCCTCCAAAACCTTTCGCCAATCAACAAGGTGACTATTCTCCTTTTAAAGCTTCTGATTTTCCTTAACTGCTAGGTTCTTAGTATGAACCTTGGATCTGCCTGTGAACGACAAGCCCATTGTACAAAGCACTCTCTTACACTGTTAACCTCCCTGTAAACTTTTGACCCTCCTGTGCAAGGGAGCCTTTAAAGCAAGCAAGCAACCATTTAACAATCCAAGTCTTTCAACCAAAAACCAAACACAAAATGGCTGAAAGTTTTATCCTCTCACAGGCAGCATTACGATAAAATGTACTGTAGATTGCTTAAGCCTACTACCTTGAATATGTGGCATCAAACTATTGAGGAAATTGCTAAGAAGTGTAAGAGGGTCTCTGCTGTGTAACTACCCAACATTCTATGGCCCTTCCTAATAATTTATTGGCCACTTTTATGCTTTTAAGCTTTATGTTCATGCTGTTCCTTTCCTTGAGGCTTTTAACTTCGTAAATTGCCTAGAAATCTATAGCTCTACAGTTGTACCCTGGAAGTCGAACGGAATCTGTTCCGGAAGTCCGTTTGACTTCCAAAATGTTCAGAAACCAAAGCGTGGCTTCCAATTGGCTTCATGAAGCTCCTGCAGCCAATCGGAAGCCGCAGAAGCCTCATCAGATGTTCAAGTTCCAAAGAACTTTCACAAACCAGAACACTCACTTCCGGATTTGTGGCGTTCGGGAGCCAAAACATCCGAGTACCAAGATGTTCGGGATCCAAGGTACGACTGTATGGTAGAAATCTATAGCTATATGACTGTGTAAGAACGCACATGAAATTAATTTATTAAAATGAACGGTCTGATTCTGTTTTCAGTGTTGCTACTAAGCAAAGGCTAAAAAAGTTAGAAGTGAAAGACTGAACATCAAATTCCCTCCCCAAATGCTATCCGTATTTGGCTTCAGTTCTTCAACGTACTGAATAAAAGTATATTATTTACAATAAAAAGATGAAGTGGGACATTTTAGCGGGTGAGGAGATTTGATACTTTGAATGTATATTTTGCCAAAAACCATGTCCCCCCCCCAAAAAAACTTCAAATTGTTGTAGTTGAATGATGAAAACATGGTGTTCAGAATGCTTTATTTCCAAATTTAATTATACTTTATATAATTCCAAGCACAATTCAAAGTGTTGGGGCTGACCTTTAAAGCCCTAAACGGCCTCGGTCCAGTATATCTGAAGGAGCGTCTCCACCCCCATCATTCAACCCGGACACTGAGGTCCAGTGCCGAGGGCCTTCTGGCGGTTCCCTCAGTGCGAGAAGCCAAGTTACAGGGAACCAGGCAGAGGGCCTTCTCAGTAGTGGCACCCGCCCTGTGGAACGCCCTCCTACCAGATGTCAAAGACAACAACAACTACCAGACTTTTGGAAGACATCTGAAGGCAGCCTTGTTTAGGGAAGCTTTTAATGTTTGATGCATTACTGTATTTTAATATTTTGTTGGAAGCCGCCCAGAGTGGGCGGGGGATGAATAAATGAATAAATAAATAAATAAATAATAATAATTTCCAAATTTAATTCAAATCTACCTTAAGCCACCAACATAGCCTTCCTTTTCAAATATGGTGATGTTTGAGTAGCCCAATCGAGCCAGAAAGGTGGCACAGCTGATGCTTGCAGGCCCTGCTCCAAGAAGAGCTATCTTGGCATGGTAGGCTTCCGGCATTTCTTCTGGTGGTGGCAAGGATGGACTTCTACTCTGAGGAATATTCATTGCTCTGAATACCTGAAAAGGAAATGCATTAAAGTAGTTAATGAGTACAGAAGACAACACCCTTCTCCTCAAGCCCCAACAGTTAACTTGTTTGAAAAATGTCCATTCGTAGAGTTTGTCATCATATGTGAAAATGGCAATTCTCATAATATTCTTTATTGGTTTTCATTAGCACACTCCATATATACATATTATATTACATTTCACATT
This sequence comes from Podarcis filfolensis, assembly GCF_964270895.1. NCBI lineage: Eukaryota > Metazoa > Chordata > Lepidosauria > Squamata > Lacertidae > Podarcis > Podarcis filfolensis. Next base: position 26,148,296 of record NC_139609.1, read on the forward strand.
TACACCTGCTCCCCAGAGCCGACTTCCATCCTTCCCTCTTCTGGCCTTTTATATCACATCTAACTTTTGCGTATTGTCTTCATCTATTTTGTATATTATTGTCCTTCTTTCGTATTTGTCAATAGAGTGTCTATAGTCAAATAAATCCTCCTGTATATACAATTCTTATTGTCTGTCTATATTCATTTACAACTACCATTGGTTACATTAATCACATTGCACATTTTACTTTTTGTTATTTTCTTTATCCAGAAATTTTCTTTGTATTTCACATTATGAGGTTTATTTCAGTTCTACTGGTTTCACTATTTCACCTTATCCTTCCTATGTACGACATATTTTTTCCCCATTCTTTTTGAAATGTTTCATCGCCCTGTTGTCGAATTTTCCCCGTTAATCTAGCTATTTCTGCATATTCCATTACCTTCTGTCACCATTCTTCTACTGTTGGTACTTGCTGTTGTTTCCAAACCAGGTTTGGAAAATGGCAATTCTCAGTGTTAAGTATCAAGGAAGCTCATCGCACAGTGAACACTGAAGTTGCAAACTATCCTTAGGGAATGTATTCCAAAGACTGCCAATCACAGACAACTGCTGCCAGGGACTGGCAGGACACTGATGTTTGTGCACCGGGAGAAAGGGGCCTGGAGTCTGACTCAGGAGAGGGGGTCACTGATCTGTGGGCGACTGTTCCAGCCAGGAGTCAGAAGCTGGAGAAGCTTCAGAGCTGGAGGGTGGAACACAAGATGGATAAGAAGAAGAGGCAGGTCAGGCAAGTGAAGGGCTCGATACTATGCCACCCTCTCCTGAACCACTGTCCCCAGAACCAGGAGGGGATTGAAATGGGAGGAGCAGAGGAAGTTGCCACGCAGGCGCAGTCTTTGGTTCCAGGTGCCCAACCTGTCAGGGGAGGATACATAAACTGGTGGAAGGGGAATGATCACCTGTTGCTGCAACTGCTCCATAGACCACAGACCTGGGATTAGCTGCCTAGACACTAGATTGGTGTGCACAGGTATCCAGAGATGTAGAAGTGATTGTGTTATCGTTGACAATAAAGAATTAACTATCTCTGTGTGCATTCCTTTGGCTGGGAAGCATCCTTGACAACTGCAGAGAGTTTGAGATTTACTTGCCAGCTGCCTCACTTTTATCTGTTGGATCGCATGATGGAAGATATGGGGGGAGCGGGACGGTCAAAAGCAATGATAGCTGGGGCAAGCTATGATACTTACTTGCAACCTAAAACAGGTTTCATGGAAGTGAATTCTACTTATTTAGAATGCACTTCTAATTCCAGTCCAGGTGAATAAATAATATAGAGCTTATAAAAGAACCACATAGATGTCACGGTTATTAGATTCCACACACGCCCAGCCCCAAAAGCCCAGGACCAGAAGCATTTATTTGACAGAAGTAGACCAAACCAAGAGTCTAGTCAATTGTAATTTTAAATGAAGAAAAGTTGAGCATGACTGCAATGTAGTGGTTGAGAAATCATGCAGCCATGCAAGAAATTCTAAAAATTCAAGGTTGAGTGCTTTGCTTTTAATTTTGCCTTCTCGTGCATATGGCTCTCAATAACAGTACAATATAGGGTTTAAAAATAAAATACCTATGCTGACCATCTATGATGCTCAGTCAGTGTTCCACGCTGTGAAGAAGTGTGGGGTGCTCTTTCATAATTATTTATAAATGATTTTAATAGTACAGACCCTATAAACAGATATACATTTTCACTATCTTCTAAATCAGTATTCTCCAAAGTGGTGCCCGCCCACCCCCAATGTTTCAGAGTATAATTCTGTTCAGTCCCAGCTATCACGGTTAATAGTCAGAGATGATGGAAGTTGAGGTCTTCAACATCTGAAGGTCATCAAATTAGGAAGACCTATTGGAGAAGTGCAGCATTATAGAAAGGAACACGATTCCTACCATTTACACAGCGATGCACTCCAGGTGGAATTGCGCTTGGGCCTGGTATGAAAGAACCAGCTAGGGCAGCAGATAGACAACAGAATGCTAAAACATCTGCACAGGCTATCCATCTGCACAGGCTATCCTACCAGGGGAGGTTCAAGGATCTTGCTTGCCTTTTTAAGACTCATGGGACAATTTAAACAATGCCCGGCAAATGCCAGAAATACAAGATGCTAATCGGCAAAAACAATTTGCGTTTGTGGCACCTTGATGCTGACCATTTGCACTTATCTACCTGCAAAGCCAGCGTGATGTCTTGTTTTGTGCTGCGTTACTGGCACAGCCAGTCAATAAGTCTCCCACCCTATGCACTTAATCTGCTGGCACAGTATGTTTTCAATTGGGCTGTAAATCTTGCAATGCACAAAAAGGCAAGGACCACAAACCATTTAAAGTGCCACATGGAAGACAAAGGGATTAACCCAGCTTAATTGCTTTATAACAGCACAGTTTAAGCACTTAGGCAGGTATCCTACCCGAATACTTAGGGAAGGCTGCACAAATATTTGAGGCAGAAGCACAACAGGCACTTTGAACTACCAAGGCAGGAGACAATTCCCTAATTGCTTACGTATGCCCTCCCTGTCACTGCTCTCATACCTTTGCTAAGAAGCAAACATGGAGGTGAACCTAAAAAATGAAGAGCGCACTGCAAAATAGCTTCTTGGAAGTAAATATTACAACCCAGTGGTTGCCAAACTTAGCACATCCATAGAAGCCTTTCTTCAAGTCCACCAAGGAACCCTTGCCTGTGAAGACCTGTTGGGACTCAATGTCACCCTGCACGGACCAGGACACATTCAACACTTCTCCACACATACCCACTGCAGTGAATTATGGATAAAAGGTAAAGGTAAAGTGACTCCTGACTGTTAGGGTCCAGTCGCAGACGACTCTGAGGTTGCGGCGCTCATCTCGCTTTATTGGCCGAGGGAGCTGGCGTACAGCTTCCGGGTCATGTGGCCAGCATGACTAAGCCGCTTCTGGAAAACCAGAGCAGCTCATGGAAATGTCGTTTACCTTCCCGCAGGAGCGGTACCTATTTATCTACTTGCACTTTGATGTGCTTTCGAACTGCTAGGTTGGCAGGAGCTGGAACTGAGCAATGGGAGCTCACCCCGTTGCGGGGATTCGAACTGCCGACCTTCCGATCAGCAAGCCCTAGGCTCTGTGGTTTAGACCACAGTGCCTCTCGTGTTGGTGCCCAAATCGTCAATCAGGGAGGCCTCTCCACATCACAATCTCAGTGAGAAACCTCATACAGTGGTACCTTGGGTTACATACGCTTCAGGTTACACACTCCGCTAACAAAGAAATAGTACATCGGGTTAAGAGCTTTGCTTCAGGATGAGAACAGAAATTGGGCTCTGGCGGCGTGGCAGCAGCAGGAGGCCCCATTAGCTAAAGGGGTGCTTCAGGTTAAGAACAGTTTCAGGTTAAGAACAGACCCCCGGAATGAATTAAGTACGTAACCAGAGGTACCACTGTATATGTTTCCATGGAGCCCTAGGGATGAAAATTGAAAGCCATCTCTGCTGCTCAAAATGTTTCATGTTATTCTCTCTCAAGGAGATCTGGGATGGAGTTCATTTCATTTATGTTTTATTTTCATCCCACCTTCTTCTCTAAACTCATGGTTCTCCCCTTCTTCATTTAATCCCCACACCAACCATGTGAGATAGGTTAGGCTGAGAGGCAGTGACTGGCCTAAGGCCACCCTGTGAACTTCATGGCTGAGTAGGAATTTAAACCCTGGTCTCCCAGGTCTCAGCCCAACAATCTAACCACTACATCACACTGGCTTCCATGACAGACCTTTCCCCCTAAGGGAATTAAAGGTCTTCCTGCTTTGTTCAGATGTCCATCATAGTCATCGTCTCTGGGAAAGTGTGCTTGACTAGATAGCCCAGAAATGTTCCTACATGAGCTATTCTGTCTGCAGGCTGCTTTTCTTTAGAGGCTTGTGGAATAAGTTTCAGTTGCCCCTGAAAAAGAAGAGTAATTGTATTCAAAATATTTGGGGGCTCTGATACTTAAGCTTCTTTCTGAAAAGTTAGCTCACAACACTTTGAGGTCCACCTCTTGATTTCCGCCTGTCCTTTTGCTGCTGCTCAGCCTCTCCTTCTGACATGCATTTGTCAGTGCAGTTTATGGCTACAGTAGAAGCCGAACATGTTAATTCTGATAGATTTCGTCTGCTGAAGATAACAAGAAATTATTCAATCTTGCATGCTTGGAATGCAAGTGGAATATTACCCCCAAAATGCATTATGAATATGACAGATTATTGTTCCTTATCATTTCTATAATATATGAAATAGTCATTAAAAACCACTGCCAAACTTGAGGGGGGGAAACCTAAAGTTTGCAACATTTATGAGCATGATCTGGGTATAAAATGAGTGTATATATTCTAAGTATATATTTGTGTGCATACATATTTCAATAAATTTTAAATTATGCAGAACTACCACATTGCTCAACTGTATTAGAACCCTTGATACCAATAGATCACTTTAAATAAACTTAAAATGCTGTGATGAAAACCATTCAGAGCTATTCATCCTATGCCAGTTTTAATATCAATCATTGTGCCAGCGCACAGCATTTTTAATAGATTTCTAAAGATTTTTGAAGAAGAATGGTGGATATTTAGCAAAATCTATCAAGGCATAATTCTTCCCTATTAATCAAAGCATTAAGGCTAAAAGGAGACACAAATCAAGGTTTAACAGATATTGCTCACATTTGGTTTTAAAAACAGTAATAATTCAGTATTATATCACTCACACATTTGACAAGAGTTTAATCTATTTCTTTTACGCGAGCCGCAAATGTGCGTATTTTTAAAGAAGAAAAAGCAAACTGGAATGGTTCTCTTTCTGTGGCAAGCCAAAAACATCCACTATTAGTAAAGGATCAGACATTCACTGTGCTCAACAAAACTTGCAAGCACATTCTTTCAATAGTCCTCCTGGCCTCTCCTTGGGAAGTCCAAAGCCAGTTGCCTGTCACAAAGAGGTGGTCAAAAAGATGACTGCTCCAACAGGAAACTAAACATCTCATTTGCCAGCTTTCCTTGCAGGAAGAGTTGCAGGTAAGCTACAGGTAGAGTGTAGCAATGGGCTATTTATTCAAAGGAACGCCTGCCCATAGAACACCATGCAGGAAGAGAAAACTGCATTATCTAAAGCTGAAGAACTGAGGTGAATGAACTCGTAATGTGTTCGGCCCAGTTTATTCTACCATCTGGGGCAAAAGGAACCGTGATTCAAATCTTTTTCCATTAAGTATTTTTAAGAAGAGCATGTTACATTCATTTTTAGAGTGTACTTCAGGTATGAATAGCTACAGAGCAAAGTTCAAATGATTAGCTGCCAAAATCTTAGCCAATTTTTTAATATATATCTCTATTTTAAGGCGCATCATTTTTGTAACTGGAGCAGTGGCGGACTTTGAGGTCTCAAATTTCAGCAGCGTCCTCTGCAACATGAAAATTTGGCGCCCCCTGCTTCTCACCTTCCATTCTACATCATAGTTGCAGTGCCCCCCGTGACACCCCTGAGACTCTACGCCCAGTGTGACTGAACCAGTCATGCTCCCCTAAATTCACCTCTTACTGGAGGGGTAGGTGGGCAGAGCTACTGCACTTGTGCCCACTCTCTCACACTTCACGTGGGATCAGAACAGGGCTACACTGCAATTCAAACTTTAGACCATGGCTGAATATAAAGGATGATTTGCCAAGTGGCAATGGAGCTGCCCAGTAAGTCAAGGTGAACAGACCAATCTTTAGTGATTATTTATTTATTGTTTCACACTGACACCCTGCCCTTGTTCGCCAAGCGGGGAGGGCAGGGTGTCTTACAACAATGAAATCACATAAAGCTGTTCAAAACAAGTTTCTAATATGCTGGCAACCTCATACCTGGCGTTGCTCAAAAATCCCAAGAAACCAAAAAGACCAGTGCAGTTTTGAAAGATTCCATCCACCATATTGATTCAAAATGGCACGCAACTGTATGCAAGCACAGGCAGAAAACATGATACCAATATCTCAGGAATCATCATGCGAAATTGGGTTACGGTATCTTCAGAGGTGTCCCAATTCATAGCAAGCAAGCAAGCAACTTTCCAAATTAGCCTGAAAAGATAGAGTCAATATGGCAGGGAAGGGGGAATCTCCAAAACTAGTGTGAGGCTGAGCAAGTGTTCCAATGGTCCAGTGGATAAAGCTTGTGTAGTTTGTATAGCTGCTTTCCTCCTGCCCTTCAAGTTGCCCATGAAAAGACCATCTGGCTAATAACTGGGCCTCTAGTAGGTGCAATAATGTGATGGGAGCTAAGTTCAGCTTGCTTAGTATGGCTCCAACTCTACTTTTTAAATGTGAGTCACTGGGGCAGGGGGCATGTATAGGGCTAAAAGACTGGATAAAAACAATAAATAATAAATTCCTATTTGGCACCGTGTCTGTGCAGCGATTGTCCTATATCATACAGCTGTGCTTCATGGGTGGCAACCCGCATCCTAAGGGCCACACACTGCCTTTGGTCCCCACGCAGGTTGAGGGAGCATGGAGCACAGAATGAGACCAAGGGCAAAACATGGGCTGGGTGGAGTGTAGCTGACATGGATGGAGAGATGGAAGGAAGATTGGGAGGGAACTCTCTGTAAGCAATCAGTTCTCTGGTAAGAGAAGGGCCACAGCTTAGTGGTAGAGCATCCGAGGAGCCCAATGACAGGCAGATCTGGAGCCAATGAAAGGCGACCTTTGAGGGTGACTTGGAAACTACAACTAATCCAGAATGCGGCAGCTAGACTGGTGACTGGGAGCGGCCACTGGGACCACATAACACCAGTCCTGAAAGACTTGCATTGGCTCCCAGGACATTTCTGAGCACAAGTCAAAGTGTTGGTGCTGACCTTTAAAGCCCTAAATGGCTTCGGCCCCGTAAACCTCCACCCACATTGTTCAGCCAGGGCACTGAAATGCAGGTCTGAGCGCCTTCTGGTGGTTCCCTCATTGTGAGAAGTGAAGCTACCAGGCAGAGGACCTTTTCGGCCCTCCCATCAGATGTCAAACAGACCAACAGTTATGTGATTCTGAAAAGACATATGAAGGCAGCCTTGTTCAGGGAAGTTTTTTAGTGTTTGATGTTGCATTGTGTTGGGAGCCGCTCAGAGTGGCTGGGGTGACCCAGTCAGATCAGTGTAATAGTAATAATAATAATAATAATAATAATAATAATAATAATAATAATGGTAAAGGGACCCCTGACCAGTCGCGACCGACTCTGGGGTTGCGGCACTCATCTCGCTTTAGTGGCTGAGGGAGCCGGCGTACAGCTTCCGGGTCCTGTGGCCAGCATCACTGAGCCGCTTCTGGCAAACCAGAGCAGCGCACAAAAATGCCGCTTACCTTCCCGCCAGAGCAGTACCTATTTATCTACTTGCACTTTGATGTGCTTTCGAAGTGCTAGGTTGGCAGGAGCAGGGACCAAGCAACTGGAGCTCACCCCGTCGCGGGGATTCGAACCGCCGACCTTCTGATCAGCAAGTCCTAGGCTCTGTGGTTTAACCCACAGCACCACCCGCGTCCCTTAATAATAATAATAGGCAGCAGTTAATTATTGTCTTGCCCCCATAAGACACCCTCTGAACTTGTTGTAAATAAGAGGACAGTCAGATGGGGACTGGCTGAGGGCAGAGAGAGGCTGGTGGAGCAATGCCTCATTTGCCGTAACGGACCGGCCTCCACTGCTAGGCAAAGGGGAGAGAAGGAGGTGGCAGAAAGAGAGACAATTTTGCTCCTGACCTACCAATGGCACAAGGCAGAGAGAGCCTGTTCTTCCACACTCAAAACAAATGTTCCCCAACCCTGCTTTATAACCAAAAAGTATTTATGGATTACATCTAACTCTTTGTACATTCTTTTATTCAACACAAAGAAGTGGGCGGAGAACTACTACATTTGACTTAGTCTGGTTGCCAACAAGATGTGGAATCAAAACTCATTATTAAACAATCAAACAAAAAAATCTGAACTCTACACATCTTCACTTACCTCTGTAGCAAATTGCTGCAGTCCGCCAATATTAATTGGTCCCTCCTCGGTGGCATATAAATTGCATCCACCCACGCAGAGGTCTGAAGTTGGACACACCATCCCGCACGTCAGCCCAAGCGGGTTGTCAGAAAAGATCATTCTGGCAGCTCCGTAGTAGTTCTGCACAAGTAGGAAAACAGCAGCAGCATCATGTTAGAAGGAATGTGGAAGCTTAGAGACAAAGCTTTCAGCATTTCATCTGAACAATGTGTGTAGCATTACCCACACAAAATGTAGCCACATGTTACTCAGACATACAAGTTTTAAATCCATTTTCAATCATGTCAACCTTATTTTGAAGACTGAAATGTTGTGATTAGTTTAGGCAGATTTTAAGTCCTCCCCGTAGCAAAATGGTCTCGCTATAGGAGTAATGTTGTAGCTGCAAAACCTTCCTGTAATGGCACCCTCTGTTCCTAAATCAATTACATACAAGGGGAGAGGGAACCCCACAAGATAATGTAATTTCCTTCCCAATTTCCTTCTCATTCCACAGAATCCACATCAAGACAATTCCTATCTTTCATTATTACTTGAAAGATACTTAAAAAATCCACCACTGATCCTCAGCAAAATAAGCTGGTTAATACATGCAAGGTTGATGCAGCAAAAAAGTTTCTATGATTTTATAATTCTATGATTTATCTGTACCCGTTGTTTCCTCAATATGTGTCCAAGGGCAGGCAAGGAACAGCTTGCAGTGCCCTCAATAAGGTCAATACTCCGGGAAAAGCCCCTGACAACACATTCCTGCTGCTTGAAATGGCAACCCAAGGCATCTACTCAGAATTAATGGGGTCATGTTGTGCAGTGGTTACAGTACTGAAGAAGAGTCACATTACATTACAAGCACTTAAGTACATTACAGTATGATCACATCTTACACACATTTAACTTGTGTGATCTCAACTATACACAGTTGTAGGTCAGCTAGTTGAAATCCTGTATGTTAAATGCAGAGGGTCTGTCCACACCAAGTCTGGATTGCTCGCATGACATCTCGTGGGAACTCAAACACCAAGTGAGATCTTGCCTTGGAAACCAAGGCTCTCTAATCATGCCAGGTCTGGGAAGCGCCTGCAACATATTGCGGGAACTTGAACGACCCCATGAGATCTCACGGGAGCATCCTGGGACTTTTGGAAACAGCACACCAGTACCTGAAGCCTCAAGATGATTGCAGGCGGTTTGGTTCTAAGGATTTGAGTATAAGCATTTTTGCATATACGCAGAACCCTTGGAACCAACCGCCATGTAAGACACAATCCTACTGTACATCCCCCAAAGAGTCCTAGGAACGTAGTTTGTTAAGGGCGCTGGGAATTTTAGTTCTCTGATGGGTACAGTGTGGTTCTTAGCATTCCGGGGATGGGGTGGGGGCAGAAGCAATGTGCTTTACATGTACGGTGCAGATGGGAAAGGGACGCGGATGGTGCTGTGGTCTAAACCACTGAGCCTCTTGGGCTTGCCGATCAGAAGGTTGGCGGTTCAAATCCCCACGATGGAGTGAGCTTCCATTGCTCTGTCCCACCTCATGCCACCTAGCAGTTCGAAAGCACACCAGTGCAAGTAGATAAATACCTTCCCACTTCACTGGGAAGGTAAACAGTGTTTCTGTACACTCTGGTTTCCGTCACGGTGTCCTGTTGTGCCAGAAGCGGTTTAGTCATGCTGGCCACATGACTCAGAAAGCTGTCTGTGGACAAACGCTGGCTCTCTTGGCCTGAAGGGAAGTCCAGTTGCCTTTGCCTGGACTTAACCGTCCAGGAGTCCTTTACATTTTTACCTTTTTTTACAGTGGTACCTGTTACAGTGGTACTCGGTTAAGAACTTAATTTGTTCTGGAGGTCTGTTCTTAACCTCAAACTGTTCTTAACCTGAGGTACCACTTTAGCTAATTGGTCCTCCCACTGCGCCGCCACCGCACGATTTCTGTTCTCATCCTGAAGCAAATTCTTAACCCGAGGTAATATTTCTGGGTTAGCAGAGTCTGTAACCTGAAGCGGCTATAACCTGATGCATCTGTAACCCAAGGTACCACTGTAGATGGGACCTAGACCTGGGGAAAACTAGGTTCAAATCTTAACTCAGTCAAGAGGTTCCTCATGGGCCAGTCATACTGTCTCAGCCCTACCTATGTCACAGGATTAGTGTGAGCATAAAATGAGGACAAAACATGTACCCAACCTTGAGCTCACTGTTGGAAATCTGGGGCTTTAATGTGGTAGTAACAATGAGAATCCCTTCTGTTTTAAAAGTGGATTGCAGCACCTTCTCAAGAACATAAGAGCCCATCTTAACCACCTGAGGATCTTCAGGTTTACTGCACTGCATCTAACAATGGACAGCCATGGAAGCCCACAAGCAAAGCAAGATGGTAACTGCCCTTCTCCTAGCAACTGACACTCAGAGCACATTACCCCTGAACCATAATTTCCTACGGGTTGCCAGACACCAAAAAGGTGTGTAGGAGACAAAGGCAGAGCTCTCCTGCTCTTCCTTCCACCAGCTTGTTCCAGCTTGCCACCAGGGGAATACCAGTCAGAGAAGAGGGCATCAGTGGGCTGCTGACATGAGGAATGAATAGAGGAAATATTTTAGCTTCAACTAGCTACCTCATTATGAAGAACCATTATATCGCTCCATACAAATTAAAAGGCGGCAGGGCAGAGGGAGCTAGGAAAACATTTCACCTACACAAACTTTGTTTATTGCCAATTCTGTCTTCCTAGCACCAAGCAATGCATTTCCATAGAAAATCCGCAGGTAATTTGGAAATCTGCCATGTTGCAAATGTGCTCACTTTATTTGCTGCTTTATTAGTTGTTTGGCTCCAGGTAGCCTCAGACAGTTGCATGCAGCCTCAAGGACTCTGTTAATTTGAGTCTGAATGAAAAAGAAACATGGACTATGTGTAGGAGTAAATGTGTTTTTAAAAATAACATAAATGGGACATCTTCCAAAAAAATAAAAAAGTGATTTCACAGGACTGGGCAAGATGAGAAGAGGTGCTTTGGCGTGAAAATATTAAAAATGTCACTATGATGACAGATATTGTGAGGATGCAGGCTGCACATAGAAAACGCATGGCCCCAACAGAAGCATTTTGGATGAACAGATTACAGAATGTGCCTTTGTGGATTTCAATAAGCCTGCCTAGAGTATGAAATAATATTCCAAATGGCTGGAATGGAAGAATCAGATACTGGTGGATTTCAGTGGCAGCTGTATTCGCAAGTGGACAACTACAGGAAAAGAGGAAAGTGCCAGATATACACACAGGTTGCATCATCCATGTGTCTATGCATCACTTAAACATGTCCACATTAAACATTGCCCATCAGACATCAGAGAGCAAACTGGCAGCAGACATTATTTAAGCAGCTTTTCATTAAAGATTATTGGGAAAATCCAATTTTAAACAAGTAAATAAATAGGTTGCACTCTAGGCTTTGGAATCCACAGTCTAGAAGGTAAAAGTTAAGTTAGGTCAAAGGCGACTGTGGGATTGCAGCGCTCATCTCACTTTCAGGCTGAGGGAGCCGGCGTTTGTCCACAGACAACTTTCCGGGTCATGTGGCCAGCATGACTAAACTGCTTCTGGCGCAACAGGACACGGTGACGAAAACCAGAGCGCACGGAAACGCCATTTACCTTCCTGCCACAGCAGTACCTATTTATCTACTTGCACTGGAATGCTTTCGAACTGCTAGGTTGGCAGGAGCTGAGACAGAGCAACGGAAGCTCACTCCATCATGGGGATTCAAACCACCGACCTTCTGATCAGCAAGCCTGAGAGGCTCAGTGGTTTAGACCACCGCATCACCCGCCACTGTCTATAACAGGAATGGGCACGCTGCTGTTCAGATGTTGCTGCACTCCGACTCCCATCATCCTTGACCATTGACAATGTTGGCTGGGGCTGATGGGAGTTGGAGTCCAGCAATATCTGGATGGCCACAAGTTCCCCATTGCTTTATTGGGTTTTTTTATCCCCATTGTTGCTGCTCTATGAGCACCACAGTGGCAACCAAGTGGCTAAGGGAGAGTGAAGAAGTTTTATGTCACCCTTCCTGCAGACTGCCTCACATTAGCATTCTAGTCAATCTAGCTGGTAACCAGAAAGCTACACACTGTCATTTTAAAGGGAATAATGCATGAAAGTATAGCTTAATTTATTTGTCAAAATTCTAAAGCCTTTTAGCACATGATGGAAGTTGAAATATCAAACCAGATGTCTTTTACACTGAGGCTGAAATCTAAAAAGGTATTTATTTACAACTGCCAAATCAGTATATGCAAATCACTATCCATTTTAATTTATTAACTAAATGTTCTTCATGGAAATCAAATTGCAACCAATTCAACAGGTGGCTATTTGTTTTTTCCCCCCTGTGCTTTCCTCTAAAACACAATTAATTATATAATGGTTAAAAGACAAATTTTCACATACTAATATACTTGTGTGGCATCTTCATTAGAATACTTCCATTATGTAAATTCAAATGTTGATTGTTTTCCTCTGTTACTGGATTATTATTGTGATTAAATTTATGCCAAGATGCATTATTCATTGGATTTAAAGCCATTATGTACATTTTATATGGACTGTTACAACTACAGTGAGATATGCATTGTGGACTTCCACGCTATTAGAGACTAACACAGTAACACAACAAATGTATTAAAGGGAACAGCCACAATCCAACATCCCTAATTCTGCATTTGATTGTAGTTGATGCATTTTGCAGTTCACTTTCAAATTATTTCAGAGCTCATAAATGCACCAAAACTTTAATTAAATGGGCAAATGTGAATAATTACCAATTAAACAATTTACTTAGTGGTTATGCTGATTTCAATAGCCATGAAAGCTCCCACAAGCACTTTCACCATTGTGTCCAAAATGATGGCATGAACCACTTTCAGAAGAACTGAAAGATAAATTCAGGGCACTTACACCTTCCTTGTCCTACATAATTAGACAGATGGGCACCATATGAAACTTGTCACTGTTACTATCCTGTCTGAAAGAGTCATGTAACATGAAATGAAAAAAAAATATATTGGGGACATAAAGAACCTAGAAATAAGGAAGAATCTCAATTAGAGGCTAATGGAGATTAATAGACTAATTAGAGAACTCTAATAGAGAGCTCCAGATAAACATGATTTTCTCCCATAAACAATTCAGAGGGAAGTGTTGGCAAACCGATGCCTACTTAATTTACCAACAATATGGCTGGTTATAGCCTGTGTTAATTATGATACTGGCTGCAGTGATGAAGATACTGGGAAGAGCCACAGAAATTCAGTGATCTGAGTGCTGGGTTTCTGCTTAAAACCTTGGGAGACAATTCTACAAGTCCATTGGTAAGTCACCCTGATGGTCAGTTGGACTAACAATGATGGTTATCATGCAGAATTGTAAAACACTTTGTATATAAACAATCCGATAAAATAATAATCAAAAGGTGATTTTCTATTAATTTCTAGGCAGCTGTAAGCAAGTTACTGACATCTAAAGGCAGCATTCAGTACTGGGAAGAAATGCTGCTTCATCTCTTAAGTTAGATTAAGCCCTGCCGGGATCAAAAATATTTCCTTCTCTGAGCTGTTCATTATTAATTTTTCCAACCATGGGCCAATACAATACAATAAATGTATAAGTTGAAGGGCAGTTTTTGTTGAAGCAAAGGTGTCTGCTCCGGATGTTCCATCTTGGTAGTCAAGATAACCCCACAATTAATTGGTAGTTGTTGTAGCATGGAGCTCATAAATGCTTATATTCACTATATATTCACCTAAATGGCCTCAGCCCAGTATATCTGAAGGAGCGTCTCCACAACCATCAATCTGCCTGGACACTGAGGTCCAGCGCCAAGGGCCTTCTGGCGGTTCCCTCACTGTGAGAAGCGAAGTTACAGAGAACCAGGCAGAGGACCTTCTCGGTAGTGGCACCTGCCCTGTGGAACACGTTCCCATCAGATGTCAAGGAAATAAAAACTATCTGACTTTTAGCCCTCTTTAGGGAAGCTTTTAATATTTGATGAATTGTTGTATTTTAATATTTTGCTGCAAGCCACCCAGAGTGGCTGGGGAAACCCAGCCAGATGGGTGGGGTATAAATATTATTATTATTATTATTATTATTATTATTATTATTATTATTATTACTACTACTACTTTGATATAAGCTCATTGGTTTGTTTTGATGTTATCCTTACAGTATCTGTGGTCTGCAGGTGCTGTCCACTGAGCCCATAAAGGGGAACTCTCTCAAAGATTTGGGTATTTGCCACCTATGCCCTCATCTGGTCAGGTGGAGTGATGGGAAGTCCTGGCTAGAGTGACGCATGCTGCTTTGTGTATAAAGAATGTGCATACGTTTCCTTGGGTGCAGACAATCTCTTTGCTGTGATGTCTGCCCCGTGCCTGCCAAGGCTAGGAAACCTGGCAGGCTGCTTTGTTGTAAGTCTACACCAGTGTTTCCCAAACTTGGGTCTCCAGCTGCTTTGGAACTACAACTCTACCATCCCTAGCTAACAGGACCAGTGGTCAGGGATGTTGGGAATTCACAAAACAGCTGGAGACCCAAGTTTGGGAAATCTGGTCTACACCTTCTTTAATAAAGCATTAGAACTGATCACTCTGCTGTTTTCGACATCTTGAACCCAACCACTCCCATGAGCCCTCCTTTTGACCTGAGGTTCAGAACACAGTTCTTTAAAAGTACTGGCCGCAGCACATTAAAGAGAGTTTCACCAAACACAAATAATGAACCATATGCCTTTGGCATCTATGAACTCCCACTACCCTCAGTGGCATAAAGGGTGCCAAAATGAAAACACTGAACTCAAATATGTTAGGAAGCCAACACAGTGTCCTCCAGATGTTGTGGACTCCAACTCCCATCAGCCCCAGGCAGCATGACCAAATGGCAAGGGATGGTGGGAACTGTAGTCCATAACATCCCAAGCATATCATGTTGCCTACCCTTGCCTTATACTGAGAGTATTAATCTAGCTAGGCCAGTGTAACTCAGGCTGCCTTTGGACAGCACTGTATTCTGTCGTCACAATTTCCACATTTTATGTGACCTGTCACATGACACAGAAGCCACTCAGCTTAGCGCTCATTTCCATGTTATTTGTTTGCAGGAACAAATCTGTTTGCAACCCTGTTAACCAAGAAAATCACTGGAGTTTTGCATTGTAAATTCATGCAATAAAACTTCAGGTGGTATTCCAGCATACAGTTCTTCCCTGCCATGTAAAATTTAGCATGACATGGCACTATAAGCGATCCAAAAGCACCAGTTCCATAACTCAACCAGCAATGCAGTGTCAAAGGATTGTTAGAATCCAGGATAGAAAAACTGGCATTAGAATCAGGAAAACTAGCACAATAATCCTCACGTCTGAATGCTCTACGGGGTCTCAAGCAGGGATTTTCTCCATGACCATCTACCCAAGCCTCTTAGCTGGCATGCAGAAGAAGTGATTAGGCCCTTATAGTCCACTTTCTTTGAAAGTCTATGGAAAGTCTATCTCTTTCAAGATCTGGTGGCCCTTGGGAAGAAATTCTGCACCAGTGTTTAAGGGAACATGACCCTAGATTTTAAGTTTTTAGCCTTCTCCCCTCCCCATTCCCTATGTGTGGCTTGTTGGCATTTCTAGCCTTCTCTACAATGATGGTCACCTTTGGTCTGCCTCAGATTGTTTCCACTCTGCTCTCTATTTAGAGCACACTGTGACTAAAAATTGCCTTGTGGGACTAGGCCAAAAGTAATATACTCCAAAATTCAGTTGCCGATAGCAGACAAGAGAGATGCCCTGGGAAGCCTACAAGCTTGGTGTTACAGTGACAGCCTTCTCCTGTTTGCTCCCAGCATCTGGCAATCAAAGGTTTCATATCTGAACATGGGGATCCCATTTAGTTGTCATTGCTAATAGCTGGTGATAAACCTGCCGATGACCCTACACTTCCATTGAATTGCAATGGGCAAATATCTACACACTTGCACGGACTTTCTGAAATGAGGTAAATGGAAGCTGGACAAACATCTAACCCCTTCTAGCACAGATTTCACAAGCTGCTTAGTGTTAGCACATAGGCTGCCTGAAAAGAATGGTGCTTGACATTTGCCTCATTTACACCTGGTCACTAAAATGGAGACTACTGGATATTGCCACAAGGATATGGCCTTTGTTAAATGTTTAAGCGGGTCAGTCACATACCTTGCTTGTTAAATCAGCACATTTCCTAAAGGTATGTTATAAAACGGTAGGCATTTTTCTTAAGAAAAACAGAGAGTTCTGGGTTTGTTTGTTTTTTTAAAAAATATATCTTACAGTTTGTTGAAGAATTAAAAAATATAGAATGCTAAGGAGCTGTAGGCTAAGTTCCCACTTCCTTGACAGGGTGAGGGGCTACTGTATTTTAACTTCTCTATACACCCCTAAGAGTATTAAACCACTACAAACAAGTCTGTTTCTCACTAAGGGACAGCCCAACAGTTAAAAAACCAGCATTTCCCTTACACTGACATATCTCGAGTACATTGCTAACGGCTATTTTAGAGGTAAGGCAACATTTGTTAAGCACAAAAGAGGTGAAATCCTTCCCACCTTATCAGTGGTTGAACTGTTAGTACTGGTAGAAGTTCTTGAGGAGGTTTAATGCAAATCAACTTCCTGTAGCTTGAAATATTTTTGTTGTTTGTTTATGCTTCAGTCTATGATAGAATTAACACTATTGCCCACCTTACTCCAAGTGCTGCATTACAATAGTGTCACCAATATGTAATAGGTGTGTAAACAATGCTTTGGCTGGTAAATGACACCACATACAATCCTCCCTCCAATCAATGAATTATGGAAGAATTCCTCACCTTCCCATGATCCCACTCCATCCACGATTCCATTCTCTGTCACACATCTATTTCTTCCCCCTCCCCTGTCTTGTGTCACCCATCTCTCACTCTCAGCCTCTTTCACAGATGGATTCAAGCATCATGCAATATTATTTATATAACTCAGGGGTGGTGAGTCTATGGCCTGTGGGCCTAAACCAAGAAAACCGGGTTAAAAATACATTAAACTTTCATTCTGGTAGAGATAGAATAGAATGGAATGGGCTGAGTCTCTCAGCCTTTTGGGGAAATAATCATTGAAAGTTTGTGTCTGACAATGTTTGTTCCTGGCATTTCGCCAAGCTCGGAGACATCCAGTCCAGGATAATATTTTCCTAATTTTTTCCTGATCAAAAAGCCAGAAGAAATAAGAACTTCCCAGCATTCACAGTGTTATAAATATTCTAAAACTCAAGAAGAGCTTAGAAACGAGATTTAGTTTAGGTTGTTCATTTCCCTCCTCTCTCATGTCAGAACTTGGTAAATTTGCAAAATTCAAGCAAGGAGGCAATGTAGCATTCGGATGAGGGCTGGGCGTGGCATGGAGCGATTTTTGAACTGAGCTTTCCCACCCCCCATATGCCAACCAGTATTCTTCACCCATGCTTCATATCATTATCCCCCTGCTACAGGGATGATTAAGGTTACTCAGCGACTTAATGGCTGAGGTAAGATTTGATATGAACCCTTCTAACTAATTTTTTAAAAACATTATGACATGACACCAGTTAGGGAAGGGTAAACCTGACAATTTCAGTTTCTTTTGGATTTTAAGTTTTAAGTTTTAAGTCTTATATTTGGTTTATCCCATTTCCACATCAGTGCATAAACTTCTTTTTTTTAAAAAAAAAAAGCCTGCATAAAAATCTGTAAGCATTTCGGTTGCATCTTATATGCAAGCAATTTCCCTAAATACAATGCAATTTTTTTATGAATATAAGAATTTCAATGCACAATTTCCCCATGTGCAACTTTGGGTTGGAGAACTGCATTGCAAAATTCAGAGAGATGTGAATTTTGATAGCCATGTTTCGGTTTACATGTTGGTTGGAGAAATACGAATTAGGTAGGTTGGCGTTAAAATTCAAACTGAACAGTTTTCTCCCCCATCCCTCATGCCAGTCTCTATAAATGTTACAAGTCAAATCAAAATTCACCAAGGAAGCTTTGCAACTTATAGCATTTTACAAACTTTCACAGACCACCCTAACTTGAATCCCTTTGACTTGGGTTTCCTTTTTACTGCTGAATAAACTGGAGCTCCCCATTCTGTGCCAGACCAGACAACAAAGCCACATTCCTCACAAATGAAACCAAATGATTTACTGCAGACACTACAGCCTTTCCCAAGCATGCTGTGATCTCCAATAAGATTTAACTGAACATGAAGAAGGTAGCAAGACTCCATGGCTGCATCAGGAAGATAGGTTCCAAAATGAATTATGATTATTCAGGGAAGTCTGACGTTTACCATTATTCATCAATAAAAATGGGTTTGGAACCAGAATGCTTTGTAAATGTTTTTAATTAAATAGATGCCTGCTCATGCCTTGTTTACAAAATGCCTTCTCCTGGGCAATTCCACAGGAAGGCATGCATCTAAGTGGATAGGATGTTTTGTGGTTTCCTTTATCAAAATGTCAATAAGTACTGCATTGGTAACCAAGAGAACAGAAGCCAGCCTTAAACAGACATCAATAATTGGTAGCAGACAGAGGTGGATCTTCACATGTATCACTTGGAAGCATTACATAATATGCATGTAAATGAGA
Organism: Podarcis filfolensis; assembly: GCF_964270895.1. Taxonomy (NCBI): domain Eukaryota; kingdom Metazoa; phylum Chordata; class Lepidosauria; order Squamata; family Lacertidae; genus Podarcis; species Podarcis filfolensis. The sequence continues at coordinate 26,167,068 of NC_139609.1, forward strand.
ATGTTTTTACTAGAGAAAACCTATTAAAAGATGTAGGATCAATACTGTTAGACCAGAAGAAATTGCGTTTTCTATCAGGAAATGCTCGTACCATTTAGACTGTCCTCCAACTCTGGCATCCATTATTTATATTCCACACTGAAACTTCCTGATATTGTAACTTTCTCAAATGCACAGTGACTGTAAGTCTGCATTCTGCATAATTAGAATGGAACTAATGGCTCACAACTGGTAGCAAAATCCTAAACAGCCTTGGCATGGAAATAAATCCCGCTGATTTTTACTGAAACCTACACCAAAAAAGTATGTCATGAATCGCCCTGCAATCTTCAGATGGAATTTTAAAGTAATAATAACCCTAGTTCATTTTCTGCTGCAAGGAAGTGAGCAAATCTAAAATAGAGACCAATTGAAATGGTAGAATTCAGACAGCTAGCCTTGTGTTAAAATAGTTCTAGTAGATCTATTTATTGTCATGGTCAGTGGCTGGTACAATAAAATTATTTGGATTAGATTTGGATTGCTGTGTACATAGTGCTATACTAGGATATATTCACCAAGGAAGCTTTGCAACTTATTGGTGAATTCAGAAGGCTGTTCTGAAGGCTGGCGGTGGGGAGAAAAGTCATTCTCCCCCCGCCAGCCTTCAGAAGAGGTCTGGGGACAGACTGTCCCCGGACCTGGTCTGAAGGCGGTCTCCATAGGAACGCATTAATTGATTTTCAATGCATTCCTATGGGAAACCGTGCTTCGCAAGACGAAAAACTCGCAAGAAGAAAAAACTTGCGGAACGAATTAATTTCGTCTTGCGAGGCACCACTGTAACTTCATTCCAGCATCCTTCTAACATTCATTAATTTTACAGTGTTTCTGTAAATAGTCTTTATTTTTTTTCCAATCTTCTTCCACCGACTCTTCTCCCTGGTCTTGGATTCTGCCAGTCATTTCCGCCAGTTCCATGTAGTCCATCAACTTCATCTGCCATTCTTCCCGGGTGGGTAAAGCTTGTGTCTTCCAATGCTTTGTGATAAGTATTCTTGCTGCTGTTGTAGCATACATAAAGAAAGTTCTATCCTTCTTTGGCACCAATTGGCCGACCATGCCCAGGAGAAAGGCCTCTGGTTTCTTCAGGAAGGTATATTTAAATACCTTTTTCATTTCATTATAAATCATATCCCAGAATGTCTTAATCCTTGGGCATGTCCACCAAAGGTGAAAGAATGTACCTTCAATCTCATTACATTTCCAACATTTATTATCGGGCAAATGGTAAATTTTTGCAAGCTTGACTGGTGTCATGTACCACCTGTAGATCATTTTCATTAAATTCTCTCTTAAGGCATTACATGCCGTAAACTTCATACCTGTGGTCCATAACTGTTCCCAGTCAGCCATCATAATGTTGTGTCCAACATCTTGTGCTCATTTAATCATAGCAGATTTCACCGTTTCATCCTGAGTGTTCCATTTCAACAGCAAGTTATACATTCTTGACAAATTTTTAACTTTGGGATCTAACAATTCTGTTTCCAATTTTGATTTTTCCACCTGGAAGCCAAGTTTTTTGTCCAAATTATATGCCTCCAGATCAATTTTTAGTACCTAAGTTTTTAGTCCCTAAAACTGAAATTCTACAACAATCCAAAGGCTCCAATGAATACTTGCAAACTATATACAGAGCTTTTTTGTGGGAGGAGAAAGAGAATGTTCCCCACAGAGGATACCAGAAGCAACAGGCAATCTCTCGAGACTTACGCAGGCATTCAGCTAAATGCATGGTGGCACAAGCTGTGTAGGGGAACACATTCAGTCCCTAATAATAATAATAATAATAATAATAATAATAATAATAACAATAATTTATTTATTCTGCCCATCTGGCTGGGTTTCTCCAGCCACTCTGGGCAGCTTCCAACAAAATATTAAAATACAGCGGTCTGTTAAACATTAAAAGCTTCCCTAAAATTAAGAGCTTCCCTAATGTCCCCATTCCAGTCACTCCATCCCAAAAACTTTCCCTATTGAAAAGCAAGGTCTGAAAGGTTTATGCGTTCAGCTAATTCAGCTGCTTAGCACAATGCCTTCCGAAATTGTACATATTCTCCCCTGAAAAAAACACACAGGGAAGCTTTCTGGTTCACATCACAGTTGGCGTTTGATACGGCGAGGCCTGACAAATTCAGGATGACGGAGCATGAAGTGCAACGTCGTGCCTGATACGGGATTATGATTATATCTCCAGTGGTTATCAGTAAGGATCCAAGCAACTCTGAAGCTGATTCCATGAGCTCAACTGGGGCTGTTTGGTGTTTTGTTTGTTGCTAACAGAAGGTCCCCAAGCCACAAATGTGGAGGGTTTCTTATTTACCAAAGTTTCATAATGTTTAATTATGATAAATTCAAAGTTAAGGAAATTTTATTAAGTGTTACAAACTGAATGAACAATAAGCAAACAAAAGGAGAGATTACATAGTCAAAATAATGCACCGTATGCAGCATTTACACACCCAGAATCTCAATGGTTGTTGTTGTTTATTCCTAGAGTGTGTGTCCAGAAGGTCTCAGAGGTTGTAACAGTATAAGAACACAAGGTCTGTTTTTCACATGGGGGGGGGAGTTGCCACACTGCATAGAAATACAGTGGTACCTTGGTTTAAGAACAGCTTAGTTTATGAACATCTTGGATTAAGAACGCTGCAAACCCGGAAGGAGGTGTTTTGGTTTGTGAACTTTGCCTTGGAAGCAGAACATGTTCCGCTTCCTGTTGAGTGTAAATTGAGTCCCCCACTGTTATGGGAAAGCATGGCTTGGTTTAAGAACGCTTTGGTTTCAGAACTGACTTCCAGAACAGATTAAGTTACCACTGTAATCAAGTTTGGCCAAATTTCTTGACATCCTTCATTCATGATTCATTTCCCCCCAACAAGGCCACTTCCCATCCATGGGTGTATCATTTCTCAAAAGAGCCACTATCAGAGAGTTTCAAAATGTGGGCGATTTCTATGTGAGCTGTAACCATCCAGAAGACAACTGACTCTTCATTGTGCTCATCAGCAAGTAATATTAGCAGCATTAGAGAGAAACAAGACCTTCTGGGGGTGTTAATGCTTTGAGCCCCTCCACTGTAGGTTCAGGCTGTGTATATGTGTAAATAAACCATAAAAAACACCACAGTTCCCACTGTCCTTTATTCCAAGGAAACTGAACCCTGAACAAATGCCTGGAACCAGTGGCGTAGCATGGTGGGGGGATAACCCCAGGCACCCTTTTTTTGAGTGGATGCAACCAGGCGCCCCGACAACAGGTTCCCACATCGAGGGAAGCCACGGCCGGGTCAGGCCTGACCCAGGGGCAGAAGTGGCAGGCTCCGGTGCGTAAATGCACCTACTCCAGGCTGCAATAGGAGTCACTGTGCCCCTGCCCGGAAGCCCTGGAATCTTGACTGCTCAGAGGTTGGAGTGGTATGCAACAATGTTGTGGGCTGTGATGAAAGTTAGTAAATTCAGTTGGTTTAAATAAGTACTCTGTCTCTGCCTTACTTGTATATAACCCTCCCTTCCTTCTACACATCTACTCAGAAGTAAACACCACTCAGGTTAATGGAGCTTACTTCCAGGTAAGTGGGTACAGTCATACCTTGGTTCTCAAATGCCTTGGTCCACAAACACCTTGGTTTCCAAACACCGAAAACCCAGAAGTAAGTGTTCTTGTGAATGTTTTTCAGAAGCCGAACGTCCGATACGGTTGTCAGCTATTGTTTCCGGGGCACCTGTGCCAATCAGAAGCTGCACCTTGCTTTTCGAACAGTTCGGAAGTCAAACAGACTTCCGAAATGGATTAAGTTTGGTGCTTTTGTTTTTGTTATTTATTTTGCGTTTTTGTTTTTGAGGTTCCTTTGTTTTTGTGACTGTGTGTAACCCAGTTCAGCTACTGATTGATTGATTGATTGATTGTGTGACTACAGAAATGGATAAAAGCCCCCCATCGAAACAATGACTATAGTGCAGGTAAGAAATTTTTTTAAAAAAATTTTATCATCGACAATACTGTCTTATTTATTTTATTTATAGAGTACATTGATTATTGCTTTCATTTTATGAATCAATAGTCTTGTTAGATAGTAAAATTCATGTTAAATTGCTGTTTTAGGGGTTGTTTTTAAAAGTCTGGAACCGATTAATCCGTTTTGAATTACTTTCTATGGGAAAGCATGCCTTGGTTTTGGAATGCTTTGGTTTTAGAACAGACTTCTGGAACGGATTAAGTTTGAGAACCAAGGTACAGTGGTACCTCAAGTTAAGAACTTAATTTGTTCTGGAGGTCTGTTCTTAACCTGAAACTGTTCTTAACCTGAGGTACCACTTTAGCTAATGGGGCCTCCTGCTGCCGCCGCACGATTTCTGTTCTCATCCTGAAGCAAAGTTCTTAACCCAAGGTACTATTTCTGGGTTAGCGGAGTCTGTAACCTGAAGTGTCTGTAACCCGAGGTACCACTGTACCACTGTATTATATTATGGCCTAACCAAATAACCACTTCCTTCAGCACAAGGGTTTACACTTTTGCAATGAAAATTTCTCCTCCTCCTGCTAAATCTCTCCTGGGGTTTTCCCCAACGCTCTGTGACAGAATGGTGGAGGATGCAGGGTGCACACAGGGAGTGGAAATCTTTGCACTGGTGCAACAAGATGTTTGAATACCACCCACTGCATTGTCCAACTCCCATTAAACTAGAAGTCATGGCTTTCTAAATCGGAAATGAAAAGTGCTGAGCTTTGAACTGTCGTAAGGTTTTAAAAACTATTATTTTCAAATTCCAGTAATGCAGGCTACAGACTAAATTGGAAGAGGGGGAGTGGAACAAATGCAAACCTTGACAGGGTATCAATATCCCTCTTATTTTGCCATTGATCGTTACATCGCACCATTTGACTTGCGTCACCAAAACAACCCTGTAGTTTTACACCGCTAACGAAAAAAGAACCCCATAAGTTGGTGCTTATACTGTCACTTTAGTCTTTGTCATCGAGAATGCAAGATATTCTTTCATCGAAATGGTGTCATCGAGACAGTCTATTCTACATAATTACACTATGGCAACCGAAACCAGCTGTCAGCCATCTCAGTACATTAAGTACTGATAGATATCTTAAGAAAAGTCAATGTTTCAAATACATCAAGAACATCCTTACTTTTCATCTGAATGCTTTTGTACTTAGCGACCTGGAAAAATATCAAGATGCACATAAAATAGTGAATAAAATTCAACTTTCAAAAACCCAGCACCCCAGAAATCCTTCAAGAAAGGTTAATTAAAATGCAGATTTCTATGTAATTATAACTCAGTGCATACTAGCAGCTTTAGTTTCCTTTTTAAAAATAATAATAATAATAATCAGTTTCTCGTATTAATGATTCCCTGTATCATTTTGCTTCTGAACTCTGGCAGATGATTTTTGGCAACAATTTGCAGTGGCATGTAGGTGACATCTATCCTGTATCGAAAATTAAAGACACTATCTTGAAGCCCCACTTATTAAAATTAAATGTAGCAGTTTTAAATGGCATGCATGAGCGCGCATGGCTTGTGCAAATGAGTACAGACTTTCACACACAGTCTCCAATTTGCATGCACAATTTGAGCTGTCATTTTGAGAACAGGCCCTCTTGCGTCTAACGTCTGTGTTTCATTACATTTTAAATCTTAAATGAAAGAATTAAACACAAAACAGAGGAAAAGGGGAGAGAGGAGAGAAGAAAGCAGAAGTAATAAATAATTTGAGGGAGAGGGAGAGAGGGAGTAAGAAAGGGGGGGGGAGAAAGATGGAGGATGAAAGAGGAACAGTAGACCAGAGGAATGGAAAGCAGGTAAATAAGGGAATGAATTTGAGGGGGCAAGGGGAGTAGAAGGGAAGGAATAAGACATTTGGAAAGAGAAAAGGTTTAAATACTAGATCAATCAGAATATTAAAGGGGTTATTAGGAATAACTAAAACGACGCAAAATAATGAGCAAGCTTTCAAGTTATCCATAAGACTTCTTTATGCTGGATACAAAGCAAAAAAGCAAAAATAAAGAGGAAAGGAGAGGAGAAGATGGGTATAATGCCAGAGCCCCACACTGCACAGTTTGTAAGCCTTAGGATGGTGTGCAGGTGTTAGGCAGACGTAATCTGCAATCCTATACACATTCATCTGAGAGTAAGCTGCACTGAAACCAATGAGACTCACAGAACAATTCAAGCTCTGGTTGAGGAGCAAGGATCCCTCAGCTGCAACTGTGCCTAAGCCACTCTTGTTGGCCAAGTACAGAAAGTAGAGGGCAGGCCAAGCATTGTACCAACCTGGACCTGGAACAACAATCTGGTCCAGCTCAGCCTCTGTGCTGTAATGAAACAGCAGTGGGTCTGACTCAGGATCCAACGGATCCCTAAGACAGCTCAATCAATCAATCTAAGGGGGCAAAGGAGGAGGGAAAATGTGCTTCCTTCTGAAGAGTGACTTCCGTTGTGGGCTCACAGCCTGCTGCAGGGAACTGGCAGTGAGCGCAGGGGCAATTACATCTCCCTGACTTCCTTTCCCTGCCCTTTCTGTTTCCTTTATACTTCCTCACTCTCTCCACTTGGTTTTCTCACACACGATACACCCCTCAGGCAGTGCTGTGCAATGATTATTATTATTTTGTAGCAGAACAGTTAGGACTAGAGGTGCCAGCTTGCAAGGCTGATTGAGAGGAGTCCCGACATCACACATGTGAGCATCGCACCTCCATCCCTAAGCCGGGCAGAAGCGTCCTGAGCTCTGGGAAGGAGGTACCATTATCCAGCCCGGAAACTGAGGTCCAGTGCCGAGGGCCTTCTGGCGGTTCCCTCGCTGCGAGAAGTGAGGTTACAGGGAACCAGGCAGAGGGTCTTCTCAGTAGTGGCAACTGCCCTGCGGAACGCCCTCCTAGCCGATGTCAAGGCAACAAACAACTATTTTACTTTTAAAAGACAACTGAAAGCAGCCCTGTTTAGGGAAGTTTTTCATGTCTGATGCTGCATTGTTTTTAATATTCAGTTGGAAGCCGCCCAGAGTGACTGGGGAAACCCAGCCAGATGGGCAGGGTATAAATAAAAAAATATTATTATTGAATTATAATAAAGCCCTGCTGCCTCCTTTCCAAAGCCGAGTGGGCTTTAGAGAAGAAGAAGAAGAAGAGTTTGGATTTGATATCCCGCTTTATCACTACCCGAAGGAGTCTCAAAGCGGCTAACATTCTCCTTTCCCTTCCTCCCCCACAACAAACACTCTGTGAGGTGAGTGAGGCTGAGAGACTTCAGAGAAGTGTGACTAGCCCAAGGTCACCCAGCAGCTGCGTGTGGAGGAGCGGGGATGTGAAACCAGTTCCCCAGATTACGAGTCTATTGCTCTTAACCACTACACCACACTGGTCTCCTAAAGGGTCCAAGAGGTGGCAACAGGACTCTTGGACCCTTTAGGGGACTAGCCTAGTTCCCATAGTCCATTGACTACATGCCACTGACCTCAGGATATCTGGGCTACAGCACATGAAGGATGGGCCCCACTGACATGACTGGGAAATAAACCAGAGAACGGCACCCATATTCTCACTCGGTTCCTTCCGCTCTTACGCTGAGCAAACATTTGCTTTTTAACACGGCTTGTCTCCAGTGAAAGCATGAATAAATTATGATACCTTCAAGCTTCTCAGCAAAATCACTTCTTTACACGTCTGATCTTCTGTAGCAGGCTATGTAGTGACAAAATGCATGCTTGTTGCTTCTCCCTCCCTCTCCCAAACAAGCATTCGCAGTACGGGGAACCTCAAAGTTGTCTGTCACCTATGGAGCGAACGCAACAGAAATAGGCTGTTTGCGCATTATGGCGAATCTTGACTAGAAAGGACACGGCAGAATAGTGTGCATGCTTTGGAAAGCAGGGCTGTGTAATCCCATTGTATGAGATGTAACGAAGGGAAGTTCTGGCCTAGGCTTTGCAGAAATGTGGAAACCTAGCACAGTGTCGCCAAAGCCAGTGACATCCTTTTCCTCAAGGAGGCTCAAGGCTCATTGCGCCTGGCAATTCAATTACCCTCTCAACCCAGAAAGGCGCCCCCCCAACCCCTTTCTTGCCAAGTTGAGGTCTACAGGCAATGAAATGTAGAAGAGGCCACATTGTGCAAGACCTGCAAATATCTAAAATGCCCCAGGCTTGAGAGAACAAGAATCCCTGACCTTTTATGATTGCTACAGTAGTTTCCCAACAAAACACACAATATACAATAAAGCCCCTTAAATACCTGACAAAAGAATGCATTTGCTAGACTCCACCGTCCAAAGAACTTGCAATAATGAAAGCTCCTTCAATGAAAACCTGAGAGTCGCACAGCTTCCCGGTTAGTGAGAGAGCATGGACAGAAAGGGATGGTATGTAGCAGGAATCTGAGTATTGCCTTCTCTGTCTCTGATATACACCTTTGGACAATGCATTCAGGGCTCGATTAAGCCATACTGAGGCCCTAAACTACATCAATTTTAAGAGGCCCGTAGCAGAACAAAGAGACACACAAGAAAATGTGCATTATTCTAAAAGAAAGGACCATGAAAATAGAAATAACTAACTTGTATATCTGCATATGCGCCAGGATCTAGGCAAGATGCACCTAAAAACTATCAAATGGAAACATATATATTTTTTGCAAACTCTATTTGCATATGAAATACTTTAAACAAAAATATCTTATGATTTCCTACTTGGCATATGTGAAGAGAGATTCAGTGTCTATTTTAGAGTGTTTCCCTTGCTTCCTTTCTTTTCTAAACCAATGAGTGACACTTGAAATTGAGTTTAAAGGTTGTATTTAGAGCCTCATCGTAATCTGAAGCAATAAACTTTATCATAGCTCACATGTAAATTCGCTCTGACTTCACATACTTAAAAGTCCTATTCATACATGAGCACAGGCACTGACTCCTAGGGGCCGAGACAGTTTCAAGCCCCCTAATATACTTTTTGAAGGGGCTGGGCCCTCTCAATATTCAGACGACGTCGTGTGTCTGATGTCAGGACATCATGCAACACTGCATTGCGCACACCCCTGATCCTCTGGAGCAGCTGGCGCCTCTGCGCATGAGCCACATGGAGGGCTAATACCACTGGGCTTTGGCGCCTCTTGACGTGAAAACTAATTGTGGTCCCATATTAGACCTTTCCGGGACGCGGGTGGTGCTGTGGGTTAAACCACAGAGCCTAGGACTTGCCGATCAGAAGGTCGGCAGTTCAAATCCCCACAATGGGGTGAGCTCCTGTTGCTCGGTCCCTGCTCCTGCCAACCTAGCAGTTCAAAAGCATGTCAAAGTGCAAGTAGGTAAATAGGTACCGCTCTGGCGGGAAGGTAAACGGCGTTTCCGTGCGCTGCTCTGGTTCACCAGAAGCGGCTTAGTCATGCTGGCCACATGACCAGCTCCCTCGGCCAATAAAGCGAGATGAGCGCCGCAACCCCAGAGTTGGTCACGACTGGACCTAATGATCAGGGGCCCTTTTACATTTTTATTAGACCTTTCTAAGTTACAAGGCTGCTAGAATGGCAGCAGAAACTCATCACCAATGCACATGCTTATTAGAGAAAAGACTAAATGATTCAAGATTTCTGAAGATCACCCTCTAGACTAGGGGTAGTCAACCTTTTTATACCTACCACCCACTAATGCATCTTTCTTGACCGTAAAATTTCCTTACCGCCCACCAGTGCTCGAGGGAAGGCGGATTCAGCTTGTGCCGCCGTAGAACCCCCTACCGCCCACCTAGAATCTTGAAACGGCCACTAGTGGGCGGTAGGGACCAGGTAGACAACCCCTGCTCTAGACAGCTAATGCTAGACAAATAATACTGATTATTATTAAGGGAAGAGGAACGAGTGCAGAAATCCAATACTCAGTTCCAGTCAGACCCACCGCAAAATTCGAAAGCAGAAAGTATTTGCCTGAAGAGGTTCAGAAGGTTTGGTTTTTTATTTGCAACACACACACACACACACACACACCCGCCCCACAGTCAAGGCTGAAACTGAGTGCCTTTCAACGTTTTCTTTTGTTAGTTCCATTCCATCCTATTAACTGAAGTAGGTGCTACTTATTAGCACTCACATAACTAGGTTTTGCCATTAAACAAGAAAAAAAAGTTTTAGTTGAAGGAATCTTTTGGAACAAAACAAAAACAAAAAAACTACACTGCCACTGTCCTCATAAAAGCCCCTGCACTTCAAGGTTTAGTCCAAGGTGCTTTAAAAAAAAAAAAAAATCTCTCTCAAGTCAACTAAAAACAAAACTAGAAAAAAATCTCGGCTCTCCTCCTCCAGCACATCATTCTGGCGTGGGTTCCACAAACCATTTAGCTTATTTTACATTAGCGGAGCTCTCTGAGGACAAGACATTATCTTCTTAAGAGAAATAAAATAAAATAAAGCTGAAGAAGGCTAGTAAACTTCTGTAGTGAATCTTACGCCACAAACCGCTTATTTGTTGTTTTTTATAAAAAAACTAATTAATAGTATCAATTAAGAAGGTCCATCCAAAGCCAACAGTTTTATGCAAAGAAAAAGATATATAATTACTTGAAAAGGCAGACTGAACACATACACTGGCTATACACTTATTGCACAATATCTCCACAGGAAAGTAGCAAGAATAATTATGCAATTAAGAAAAGACTGCTAAATTTTATAATAGCTGCTTCTAAACATTATTTCATTAAGCTACATACAAAGATAAGGGCTGTAATTCAATCATACAAAAAAAAAAAAATGCAGCGACGGCAGGTTTTGGCTTTCATTTTCTTGGTGAACCAGCCTCTTCCTCCTTTTTCTTCTTCTTACCTTGTTTGCAATACTTGTGATAAATGACTTGATGTCTAGATTAGTTGGGCAGCTCTTCTGACAGGGGGCATCTGCACACTTTAAGCACCTGGGGAAGAAAGTAAATGAGTTAAAGCGACTTACAGCACAGAACGCTGCCAACAGCATACATTCCCCCCCCCCTTGTACCTGACAGAAGCTAATCAATCTAAAAATTAATAACGCTTCACCGTTTGGGCAACAACTAAAAAATGTTCCTGGGAGAAGTGCCATTATTCCCATGCCACAGACAGGCAAACCAAGGCAACCACCAGCAGATCACTCAGGCCAACAAAGTCAGAAGGAAGACACTCATAAAAGACAACTCTTTTGCGAGTAAGTGTGTCGTGCTTAGAATTGTGCGACAACATAGTCTTCTTCTCCAGAGCTTTTATTTCTAAGGGCAAAAGGAACAGGAGCTGTTCCCTGAATCAGTAGCTATTACATCCTCTCTCCACCTCCCTTCACAGTCTTCTGATGTTCCTTCTGTGGTTATAGGCAAATGTAATGCTCAGTGCTCAGTGCTAAAAGAATATGCTGAATAATGAATTAAATTCTAGATTTCCTACTGAGCAGGTTTTCACAAATATTCATGTATTTATTATCCTACATCCAACAGGATGAATCAATGACCGACAAAGGTTTAAAAAGCTGAAGGAGTGACTAAAATCAGATCATTTAGGCCGGGGTCAGCCATAACACTGAACTACGTGACTGAGCCTTGGGTCCATGCACTTCTTCATTTCCTTCACTGGTATGGCCATAAGAAGCACTTCCTTCCATTTTCAGCTAACCATGGTTTACCATTGTGTCTAAGCCAGGACTGTGGTTAATTTTAACTGTGGTTTGTTCAAACAAGTCAGCTTCAACATTGTGGCCTATTGAGATAAACCAGATTCCAAACCAAGCAGAGTTCTGGTTTGAATGAAACTATAAACAAAGTGAGTTCAAAATGGAAGCAGATGCCTCTGATCTCCTCACAACCAGGCTGAAGGAAGCGAGGGGAGTGGGTTTGTGCACTTGATTTAGCAAAATCCAACTAGGTCATGGGTAGGCAAACTAAGGCCCGGGGGCCAGATCCAGCCCAATCGCCTTCTAAATCCGGTCCACAGATGGTCCGGAAATCAGCATCTTTTTACATGAGTACAATGTGTGCTTTTATTTAAAATGCATCTCTGGGTTATTTGTCGGGCATAGGAATTTGTTCATCCTTTCCCCCAAAAAAATATAGTCCGGCCCCCCACAAGGTCTGAGGGACAGTGGACCAGCCACCTGCTGAAAAAGTTTACTGACCCCTGTACTAGGTAAAGTACTTAGTGTGTGTGGACTACAGTGGTACCTTGGGTTACATACGCTTCGAGTTACATACGCTTCAGGTTATAGAAATCGGGTTAAGAACTTTGCTTCAGGATGAGAACAGAAATCGTGCAGTGGCGGCACAGCGGCAGCAGGAGGCCCCATTAGCTAAAGTGGTGCTTCAGGTTAAGAACAGTTTCAGGTTAAGAACAGACCTCCAGAACGAATTAAGTTCTTAACCCGAGGTACCACTGTAATTCATGAGAGCAATTAAGCACAAGAACCGCAAGCAAGTGGTGTCAAAGGGAAATAGGAAAGCGAAAAGGATGTAACTCCATTGCCCCATCAGCTCAAAGGGGATTGCCCCCTTTTCCCTTCCCCATGCATGTCCTAGACACTCCCCAAATCTTCCCCAGAGAGTTGGTGGAACTCCTAGAACAGATTTAGGGGGCACATGGGATGTGTGTGGAGGAGATAAGGTCCCACTGTGCAAGTGGAAATTCTTGTGCTTATGGAACAGTTACTCAGCGCTACGTTGGTTACAAGCCAAAGACTGGAGATAGTTTTCAGGCATGTTCAGCTCCAGGGCCAAACTTTGAGAGAGGCATCACAGCTAGTTTGCAGTTGACATATTGCTTTCTTCTGCCCACTGTTGACTCTCAGCCAAACAGGTTTGAGAAAAACTATAACACCTGAATGCAGAAATGATCATAGCATGAGTATGTACACCACAGGCAACGATTCCTTTATGCCAGCTTCATCATTCTAGAAACATTTCACCAAACTCCAGGAAGGCCACGGACAGGGCCCTATAAGATCCTGCATGCTTAATCCAAAGCCAAATTATATCTTAAATTGGAAGAAACCACATTATTCTGGATAGCAAAACAGGAGCAGTAATACCGCCCTACCTTGCCTGTTACAAGAATTGTAGCACTAATGTAGGTAAAGCACTCTGAGTACTTGACATGCATTATATAAAACCTTAAGGATTATTGCTGTTTCTACAGAGCATCATCCCATTTCAATGCCTCACACTTATGGTGAGCCCTGCAATTTCTGGCAAGCAGAATATTGTATTATGTTGAAACAATAAACCTGTGGTTGGTATGAGATAGTAAGTTTGGGCCACATGTGGGAGGAAGAGTGTTTAGTCCATACAAGGTGGTTTGGTTTAGTTTTATTTGACAATGTTAGACCAACAGTAAAAAGAGACCGCTTCAGAGCACATTTCAGCAAGTCTAGAGCAACCACAGTGATCAAAGGAAGGAAAGGCTTAGATGTAGGTCTAAGCTTTAAATAAAATACACAAAAATTCAATTTTAGAGACGCTACGTATGAGAAAATATTAATTGTGTGGGCTCTTGTTTTGAAGATCTTCTAGGAAAGCAGATTTTAAATAAACTATAACCTGTTTTAAATATGACACCTTGGGCAATGGTGCTACACAAACACCACAACTGGTAATGAGTCTCACCCGTCTAACTTTAAACCTGCAAAGAAATGGAAAGAACTGCCTAGGAAGCCATCTTAGCAATAGATGATTGCGTAGCATCGTTATGCATCTTCCGTCAATAATATATATTTATTTGCATTATTATTACTGGAGTGATAATAACAATAACAGTAACTGTCTCACAAGTAACAGCTGTTGAAAATGTCAGATGCTAATGAGACAGAGCAATGTGAGCCTGAATTTGTGGCACTGGGTTGGGAAAGTGGGAGAGAGTGCTGTGAATATGCCAGTATAGACAGACGCTTATAACAACACCATCTTCCAATTCTCAGAGCACTCTGCAGACTAAAGTGCATCAGGCTGCCATTAATCCCACTTATCACTCTGACAGCTCAGTAATTACACCACTGCTATAGCCCAGGTACTGCAGTTGTAATAAAATATCAACCGCTGTGCAGGATGCATGCTGGTGAGATGTTTTATTAAACTTGGGGGGGTTTGATCATCAAGTGACATTAGGGTTGACCTATTTTTTTCTATTTGACAATAAATTATCCTTTGACCATGCCATAATAGATATTACAGAGTGCATTTACTGTACCAAAACAGAAAAAGGTACCACATTCCGAAGAACCAGACAAATGGCATAAAACAAGACAGTAGAAAGGCATGCCTGAATGTTATTACCTAAATGGCTTTAAATGATAGATACTGTGAGAAATTGCAAACATGGCTCCATACTTAAGGGGAAGACACAATTACTGTAAACCACAATTCAGTGCAAGTTGCCACATGCACACGTGTGTGTGTGTGTGCGCGCGCGCGTATGTGTGCACACGTCACTCTTCACTTTCTTTGTAAGAGGTCCCCTTCTACATAGTTATGCACTTGAACTAAATAACATTTTTAGAGCAAATAAGAAGCCATTAATCAGGGTGGAGATGCTGTTCCTACCCAAAGTAAAAAACACACAGTACACAAAGACAGCCAGAAAAAATACAGACAAGCTCTTCTCCTTTCACCGTACCTATTAAAAAGCAGAGACATCACCTTGCCAACAAATGTCGTTATAGTTAAAGCTATGGTTTTCCCAGTAGTGATGTATGGAAGTGAGAGCTGGACCATAAAGAAGGCTGATCGCTGAAGAATTGATGCCTTTGAATTATAGTGCTGGAGGAGACTCTTGAGAGTCCCATGGATTTCAAGAAGATCAAACCTATCCATTCTTAAGGAAATCAGCCCTGAGTGCTCACTGGAAGGACAGATCCTGAAGCTGAGGCTCCAATACTTTGGTCACATCACGAGAAGAGAAGACTCTCTGGAAAAGACCCTGATGTTGGGAAAGATGGAGGGCACAAGGAGAAGGGGACGACAGAGGACGAGATGGTTGGATAGTGTTCTCGAAGCTACGAACATGAGTTTGACCAAACTGTGGGAGGCGGTGGAAGACAGGAGTGCCTGTCTGGTCCATGGGGTCACAAAGAGTCGGACACGACTAAACAACTAAACAACAACAACAACAACAATAGTAGTAACAATTCAAAAAGAATACATAAAATAACTATCACTTTGGAGTCCAAAGATCAGCAGCTACAATCTGCCTAATGGCAGGGCCTGCCCTTATACTTTTTAGTTAATTTAAATAATGATAAAATTGAAAATATACTTTTATCTTACTGGAGGAGTAGGGAAAAACTACCTGCAGCTTTGTAAGAACACAGCTATGTCAACATCATGCATCAGGCATGTGTAAGCAATCTTTGGATGGAACAATAATTTACTTCAGAGAGGCAGAGTGATGAAAAATGCTGAGCTTCTTCCAATAAAAATAGTCCTGTGGCCTCTCTTCCGTAATAGATGAATTACTAGCAACAATGTTCTGTTTAGCTCTGTTCTATGAGAAAGTAACAGGGGTGCTGAACCCTAGTTTTAGCCTTCTAAATGAGACAATAGCTGCATTCAGACAGCACTTTGTTCCTTTTTCCAGACAGTTCCCTATCTGGCTTTTTTATTTTATTTTTATTTTTTGCATTTTATACAATTTTGCACAACATCTTGAAAGCACTCTGGAAAAGTAGTACAATCTAGTGGAAGCTTAGCAGTCATTTCCATGTTAAAATTCCAGGGGGGAAATCCCATTAACCTGAAAAATCACAGGAGTTTACTGCCATAATTTTGCCATAGGTTTCATAGTTTGGTAAAGGTAAAGGACCCCCAGACAGTTAAAGGTAAAGGGACCCCTGACCATTAGGCCCAGTCGCGGATGACTCTGGGGTTGCAGCGCTCATCTCGCTTTATTGGCCGAGGGAGCCGGTGTACAGCTTCCAGGTCATGTGGCCAGCATGACTAGGCCGCTTCTGGCGAGCCAGAGCAGCACACGGAAACGCCGTTTACCTTCCCGCCAGAGCCGTACCTATTTATCTACTTGCACTTTGAAGTGCTTTCAAACTGCTAGGTGAGCAAGAGCAGGGACCGAGCAACGGGAGCTCACCCCGTCGCGGGGATTCGAACGGCCGACCTTCTGATCGGCAAGCCCTAGGCTCAGTGGTATAACCCACAGCGTCCCCCGCGTCCCCCCTGGACAGTTAAGTCCAGTCAAATTTGACTATGGGGTGTGGTGCTCATCTCTGCTTTCAGGCCAAGGGATCCAACATCTGTCTGCAGACAGCTTTTCCAGGTGATGTGGCCAGCATGACTAAACCACTTCTGGCACAACGCAACACCGTGACAGAAGCCAGAGTGCATAGAAACACTGTCTACTTTCCCGCTGCAGCGGTACCAATTTATCTACTCACACTGGTGTACTTTCGAACTGCTAGGATGGCAGGAGCTGGGACAAAGCAATGGGAGCTTCCCCAGGCATGTGGACTCAAACTCCCGACCTTATAATCTTACCATCGGCAAGCCCAAGAGGCTCAGTCGTTTAGACCACAGCGCCACCCGCTTCCCTCGTAGTTCATAGTTCACACCACTGCTGCCCACATGACAGAACTGGGGCATCCATATTCCAACACAGAGATCTTTCTCAGCATTTTCATGGGTGAATCATGGAGAAAAAGACATGTACATGCACATAAAAGGGGGCGGAGGACAACATGTCCAACAACGTCCGCTGTTGTTTCACACCACGCTCACCAGTGTGAATGAAAGTTGCAGGAGTATGGCAGTCGATCACTCAACAAGCCACAGTTGCATAATGCAGCTGGCAATGCACCGTAACCAGAATGTTAGAAACTGGGACCAAAGTGCTAGCATTATAACCAGGAAAATGGATTCCCCACTCCTGTATGCACCTGGTGATGAACAGGCATGAACGGGGTAATTTCTAAAAGCAAAAAATGTGTGCAGAAAGAGGTTTCCACTTGAAACCTCTGCTCCTCTCACCCCTAGTTACAAATGGCTACTGGGAGAGGGAGAGATCTGCCTCTAAGATCTGCACATGTATTTGCTCCAGTTCCACATACATTCTGCAGATCAATGCTCAGTGATATCAGTTCTGATCACGTAGGAGGGCACCAAAGGGAATGGGAGATCCATCTTCTGCTTCTATTACTCTGCAAGTAATAGCAGCCACAGATAACATTGCATCAGATACCCCTTTCTACCAGCCCCCTCCATCTTTGTTTGCTAACTTTATAAAACTACAGTGGTACCTCGGGTTACATACGCCTCAGGTTACAGATTCCGCTAACCCAGAAATAGTACCTCGGGTTAAGAACTTTGCTTCAGGATAAGAACAGAAATCGTGCTCCGACGGCGCAGCAGCAGCAGCAGGCCCCATTAGCTAAAGTGGTGCTTCAGGTTAAGAACAGTTTCAGGTTAAGAACGAATCTCCGGAACAAATTAAGTACTTAACCCGAGGTACCACTGTATATTTAAGGATTAAGATGGCTGGGGAAACCAGAAGTAACACACCTACCTATTTTCACAAAACTTGTTTTGAGTAAAGATACCCCACTCCCACTATATATATGCTTAATGCTTAGTGCTCTTTTGAAAGGGGAAACAGGTAGGGCCTCAAGGTGTGCTTCAAGCAAGATGTCAGGGTTTGCTTGCTTTACCCCTCAGCTTGCCTACCGCTACCTGGCCTTCTCTTCTCTCACCTTTGCACATTCTCTAGATACCTTCTCTGTGGCTGCCATGGAAAAGGCTGGGGGCATCTCAGCTGGAGAGGGCACATCATTCAACTAGAGGCAAAATTTAGCATCAATTTGAACTCATCTCTCTAAGTGAGATATCTGAGGAATTTCAAGTGAATTTCAGGTGTCAAAAGAGTTTTGATCGGACTAGCAAAATGCTTCAAAGTCGCTTCACACAGAGAGAGACACACACAGAAAGAGAGATCCCAGCTCTTCTGCCCAATGAAGTCACCAGCCCCTGCCTTACAAGCTGTTTCAGAAGCTGCCATTTTTGCCCATTTGTGGGCTCTGACCCTGGGAGAAGACAGCAAGAAGGTCAGAGTGGTCCCCCACATCACTTTTTGTCTGCTTCCTTCAATCAGTAGTGGGTTGTAGAAGGCGATGCTACTAGCCAAAACCATGTGTGATGACTACACTTACTGTGCATCCACATGGCTCTCTATATAGCAATTTAGACCAGTAATTTGTAATGAATAACATTTCACAATAAGAGCACACATGGGCTTGTAAACCCGCACCCACATAGCCAAACAAATGGTCTTTTCTTGCAACAGAAGCAAAGTAAGTATGAGACAATACTACTTTTGGAAAGGGGTAGAGCAAACACAAGGCAAAATAAACTTGTGTCCTGACACTTATTGCCCAAATTCCCTATATGACACCCTTGACATTGACAAGAATGTTGGGAAGGAATTTTATGTAATACTAAGTTAAAGTCCCTTAGCAATGTATTAGTTGTGCTAGTGGAATGGGCTTGGGCTAGACTGTGCAAGAGAAGGAATGCAGCATGGTTCTCATGGCTGCCGGCACACAGATTGCAGTGGCCCTGAAACTTCCAGGTGCATACGTTGCACAACCTGTTGCAAAACAGGCTTCTGCTAGTGCAAATGTTGCACTGGATTTCATATTGTGCAAGCATCCTTCACACCCTTCACACCCTTATGCTAGCATAACGGCCTTTGCACTGGCAGTCAGAGAACTAGGGATCTGCCTGACCGTGATCAGATTGTCCGTCTAGACCAGTATAACCTGCTCTGACTGGCAGTGCCTCCCCAGGGTCTCTGGCAGAATTGTTTCCCTTCACCTGCTACCCGATTCCTTTAAACTGGAGGTGCCAAGGAGCTAAAAGTGCATGCAAAGCATGTACCCACCTAAGGCTTTCCTATATACCTGTCTAAGAATGTGAATAAATGTGGTAGAAGGAGGGGGAAATATTCCCATTCGCACCACATTGAAATTTTCTTTTTTGGATGGCCTGTAGCTTCTGAAAATCAGTTTCCTTTTACTCACAACCTTCCGTGCAACTATGACAGATAGCAGGAAAGCAGGAAAAAGGCAGCCTGTGATAGTATTCATACACACACATGAACACACAACACGCGCCCAAAAGGAAGAAGAAAATATCTTCAAGCATCCAGCCTCCAGTTCATTCTTCGGGAGAATGTCAGATGCTACCTGACATTCTGGTGAGACTGTCTTACCAGAGTGGTGCATGCTCTAGTTATCTCTCGCTTGGACTACTGCAGTGCGCTCTATGTGGGGCTACCTTTGAACTACAACTAATCCAGAATGCGGCAGCTAGACGGGTGACTGGGAGTGGCTGCCGAGACCATATAACACCGGTCCTGAAAGACCTACACTGGTTCCCAGTATGTTTCTGAGCACAGTTCAAAGTGTTGGTGCTGATCTTTAAAGCCCTAAATGGCCTCGGTCCAGTATACCTGAAGGAGCGTCTCCACCTCCATTGTTCTGCCTGGACACTGAGGTCCAGCAGCGAAGTTACAGGGAACCAGGCAGAGGGCCTTCTTGGTAGTGGCGCCCGTCCTGTGGAACGCCCTACCACCAGATGTTAAAGAGAATAACAACTACCAAACTTTTAGAAGGCAGCCCTGTTTAGGGAAGCTTTTAATGTTTAATAGGTTGTTGTATTTTAGTGTTTTGTTGAAGGCCGCCCAGAGTGGCTGGGGAAGACCAGCCAGATGGGCGGGGTATAAATAATAAATTATTATTATATTACCTATAGTATCTCAAATAGCCAGAATTATGTAGCCTCTTTTTCATATACATGATCACAAAATATATCCCCACCAATACTATTTCATCAATGAAACACAGTGTTTTTGTCCTTGTCTATTAGGAAACAGATCTGCATGTGCAAACTTTCTACATGCCATGAAATGCCACTAGTGTTAAGAAGCAAGGCCGGCAATAAGGGGCAAATATGAACTTCTTGGGGATTTAATAGTAAGTCCAACATATTTTCAACTGCACAAAACTGTTCATTGGTAGGAAGTGGAATCCAAAGGGACAGAAGCATTAAGGAGAAACAGTGACCATGTAACTCTCAGCTCCCTTTATACTTTTTGAACAACATGAAGTTACACCAGGAAACATGGCAATGCACTGAGAATATTTTCCTGTATTTTCTTTGTTTGTCCCAAGACCATAGTATGATTTATTTATTTATTGGATGTGGTACAGTTGGGTTGTTCTTTGCTGGCCTTGAGGAAGAAATGTACAGCACCTGTATTCAAGTCAGCTTTTCCAAGTGCAGCAACTTCTCAGCTTTTCTTTTTTATTGTGAAGATGTTTTTAGTATTGGGATTTTGAGGGCTTACTTGTGATTGCTTTGTTAACTGCCTCAAGCATTCTGAGAACTGCCATTTAATTAATTTATTTTTTAAATTATTCATTGGCATTTTATTTCCAGTGAAAGTATATTGTCCACGGAACAAGCCATGGAAACGACCCACAAGTCAGTTATTGGCTACAGGAGACCAGCTGGATAGGGGAGACCAGAAGCTCACTTGAGAAGATACTGCTGTCCCATAGCCTACAGGAAAATAGTGGGCTCCAGATCATTGTCAAATGTGATTTCTGGCTTCAGCAGCCATTTCATTCACCTAAATTGGAAGATTTCTAAAACCAGAAACACTGGCAAACTTGCAATAAGCCATATTGACACAAGAACGACATTGAGGCATACTTGTCTAAAGCATCTTATATTCTCAAACTGTCCCCAAACGTTATTACTTCTTTTAGTTGTGATATCTAAAGCAGTCTCCTGATACACGTTTTCCCTTGTTGATAACTGGCCCTTCAACACAGCAAGTGTGATTAAAAAAACAGCAAAGACCAGGGAATAAGAGGTTCAGCGAGGGCAACGTTAGTAGAAAGGCTATCTGCACAGAGAGCTCAGGTATTTTGCTTTCTTTCTCAACACCCAGATATCCTATCCAAGACTCCTGGAAAGCCACACTTTCAAGGAGCAGAAGGTTGGTCACATATACACCAGCCCCAAAAGAGGAAATGTATCACCGAAAAGGAGGACAAAGGCTAGTCAGATTTGCATAAACTTTGCATATGCTAATCAACAGGCACAGGAACCCATTTAGAAGTGATAACTGTAATTTAAACAGAAATACAAGGCAGCTGTCCACAGTGTGGGAGATGGGGACCAAGTGGTCAGTGTGCCTGCCCCTTCAAGGCATCCACTCTGTCTTCTTATGCTTCATAATCTTTAGAACTGGCCTTGGAACAAAGCTAGCTTTGAACGGAGAACTTCCCGCTGTAATGTAGGACATGTTGGCCACCCATTCACTGCCTTGAACTTCCTTTGCATTTATCTGTCATCTGTTCATCTGCCCTTTGCAAATACGACATGCATGTGGTCAAAGCACTCCCTTTTTTCTTCAGCAGGCTACCCCCTCCCCCATGTTTTATCCTCAGTTTTCTGGCTCTGAAGATGTATCTTCCCCGAGGTATCGCCGCTTTCTATCCTAATATTTGTGTGCGCTACAGCTAGAAATCGATGGAGGTGGAGAGAACCTGCTGCTAAGAAGGTAACCTACGGCGCTGCCATAAAAACAATGAATAAATGCAGGGATGTTCAATGAGAATACCTTTTCACCTGCTGTCTAGAGACTCAAAGCCAGGGATCCTTTGGAGGGAAAAGTTCCTGAGGAGAGAGCAGTCAAAGAAAACCCTGAAGCAAATGCACTGATTCTAGCCAGTTCTATCAAGGGTATGTAGTTCTGCCGGTCTCCTCTCTCTACTGAACCCACATATCAATGGAATGAAGAAGAAAAAACCCCGTAATCTTCTCTTTTCCTCCTAATACAATTATCTACAATGTGGTAAGAAATACCACAATTCTTCCTTTTATAGGTTCGGCTTCCAAAATACAGTTTGCACTGTTCGTACGATGTATGTTCCTAATAACAGGACATTATCAAAACGTTTTATCTTTTATTTTATTTAGGTCTCAAATGTTTCGTGGGTCACTTGCTGGGAAGTGGGGTAGAAATCTTCCAAACAGAATACGTTTAATTTATTCATCAAATTATTTTCAAACATTTCTGGAGCATTCGCTTGAATTACCCACCTACCTATACAATGTCATTTTGTTTCGGCTGCATCTAGAGTTTCAACATTGCAAAATAAGTGGTACCATGAATCACTAGAAGCACCTCTAACGTGCCATGGAAGTCATTTGGTCCCTCGCAAATCACACTTGCAAACAGGTACATGACATTATTGGTTACTGAAAATAGTTAGCACTAATGAAGGAATGGGGATGGGAACAGACTGACCAACCAGTAGCTTTCAATAGCAGAAGCACGTTTTATAACATTTGTTTCAACATATTTTGGACACTAGCTTGTATGCTCCCAACCCCAACTCTTGTACAGAATGTGGCTGAGGGAGAACAAGGAGAGAGGGCAAAATGATCTAGCACTAGCAGATAATTGTGACCCATAAAATTCTATAGGGGCCAGAGATATGACCTGATGAAGTCTGTACTGCTAGTGCTAGTCTCCTTGACTGTTGTGGCTTCACTTTCCTCCATTAAAGAGGCAAAGTGGATAGATAACAGTGTTTTCTCCCTCTCTCATAATGCTAGAATTCAGGGCCATCCAGCGAATGGCCCTCTATGTCACATAGAGGAGGGAGAAAGGTTGTTTTCTGCTGCTCCAGAGAAGCGGACACGGAGCAATGGATCCAAACTACAAGAAAGAAGATTCCACCTAAACATTAGGAAGAACTTCCTGACAGTAAGAGCTGTTCGACAGTGGAATTTGCTGCCAAGGAGTGTGGTGGGGTCTCATTCTTTGGAGGTCTTTAAGCAGAGGCTTGACAACCATATGTCAGTAGTGCTCTGATGGTGTTTCCTGCTTGGCAGGGGGTTGGACTCGATGGCCCTTGTGGTCTCTTCCAACTCTATGATTCTATGATTCTATGATTCTATGATTCTATGATTCTATGATTCTATGATTCTATGCTGGAGGACTCAGGACAGGCAAAAGAAAAAACTTCTTCCCTCAGTTCGTCACACCCACAAGGTGTAGAAAATTGGACAAATTCATGGTATTCAGAGACATACTGCATGTCACTGGGAATCACAAGTGGAGAGAGTGAGGTTGAGCTCAGATCTTCCTAGCAGGTTTCCCACTGTCTCACTGTTGGCCACTGTGAGACCAGAGCACTGGAGGAGATGGGCCTTTGGCCTGACCCAGCAGGATCTTCTTAAATTCTTATGATGTGTGGACTGAATTCCTACCAGACGCTCGTCAGGTCACCAGTTCAAGACCAGCTGTGTGTGCAAGTCATAACAACTTGTGAAGAAAAATCTAGCTGGGGAGGGGAAAGAATTTATCGAGATTGTTGTCACAAGTTGCTGTGAAAGCCACTGGTTTAGATGGGTTTATAAAGTGGATTATTTATGTATTATCAATGTAGCATATATATCCTGCATTTCTTCTGTAAAAAATAGTGCTCAAGGCAGCGATTAAAAACCAACCAACCATTGAAATTATTATAAACTATTAAAACAGTTGAACAATTTAAAAGCCCCCCCCCCAAAAAAGACAGCATAACAGATAATTAAAGCATCAGCATTAAAAATAAATAAATGCAAAGGTTAATAATAATAAAAACCCTCTTAAACAAAATTGTCTCATTAAGGAGTGGAAGTCAAACTCATGAATGCTAAGTCTATCAACCGCTATTAATCCTAATGGCTTTATGGAACCTCATGGTGGTTGCAGCATGTGCCTGGCAGTTTGGGTACCAGTTGTGGGTAAGCAGCAATAGCAATTCCCCTTGTTTTCTGCCTGGGGGTTGCCAAAGGTATCTGGTGGTAGGAAGCAGAATGTTGAACTTGACTGACCCTTGAAATGAGCAGGACCCATCTTACGTTCTTACTAGCAGAAAGTACCCACCTTTGCCCAGGAATTCTAAGATTTGAAATGGTGCTCAGAATTCAAACTTAGACAAAGACTGCCTCTTCCACCTCATTAACTGCCATGCTGAGCTGGGTATTGATCCAAACTGAAACAGGATGAAACCACCCTTCCCAACTGGGCAATGATATCTTCAGAGACAACTAAATTGGCACAGGTTGGAACCATCATGCCACCAAAAGTGGTGGTGATGATATCTTCAGAGGTGTCCAAACTGACGCAGTTGGGACCCATCACACCAAATTGGGCAAAGTTATAACAAAGCCACATTTCAGTCCACCATCTTGATTTAAAATGGCACTCAGGATCCAAATTTAGACAAAGACCTCTGCTCCCTGTCCCGCCCCAGAACCCCAGTGCCAGGTTTGGTGATACTATCTCAAGAGGCATCCAAATATACAGAGGACAGACAGACAAATTTCCAATATATAGCAGATGAGAGGCCAAAGCTGGACCATTCTCTCTATTGACACTCAGAGTTCATATTTTGATAGGTGAATTGTAGGATCAACAGTAACCAATAAAATACATAGCTACATTTCTGAGAGGCTAAATTAAACCACTAATCAAACATTGTTGTTCAGGAAGCAGTTGTACCTTACCAAACTTGGTGCTATAGATATTTGACCTAACAATGCATAGATAAAAACATACAATATCTACATGGAACATTATTATGCCCTGTAATCTGGACTGGACTCATAAACCTGCCAGTTGGATTCAAGTGAATCAAATTAAATGTGATTACCCAAACAGCAATGTTAAATGTGTATGCATTATAATGGGTAAATCAGTAACCATGATCGTGAAAATGAACATGACCTCGGATAATCCAATTATTTTACACAAGAAGAACAGTTGGTCAGTTCAGCCATGCATAATCAGGTAGTATAATTCACAGATCTGGATAGTCACATTATACTGTCATAGCCCCAGTATTTATTTTATTTTAAAGAAAGTGTGTAAATGTTACCAGAGTTTTTAAGAAGCTTGCAATAATATGAATCTGGAACCATAGTCAGGAACAGGCATGGAAAAAACAACACAGCAATTTTAGCATTACCAGAATATTAAACAAGTTTACTTAGAAGAAATTCACTGAAAAGGGGAAAAATATTTTGACATATGCATGTTAAGGTTTGGATTAACTGTGCAAAAAGTGACCATCGGTAAATTTTTGTATTGCAAGAAGAGAAGTACTATGGCAAAATAGGGATGGATGAATCAAACTATTTCTAGCCTGCATCACTTCTGCATGTATTAACTCATGCAGAAGTGGCAATCTTACAAGTTCCACACATGTGGATACCTGTTCCGCACTTGTAAGAAATCAGTGTTTAGTGTACCAGCACCTATACGTTGGAACTCCCTGTGTATTGACCTCAGTCAAGTACATTTGCTGTTTTGTTTTCAGCTTCTATTTAAAACAGGTCTGTTTTTGCAAGCCTATTCAGACGTGTATAAGTTACACATGCCTTGTCTCTCTTCAGCTACTGGTGGTGTTAATCATCTTTTGAATGGGTGGCGCTGTGGTCTAACCCACAGAGTCTAGGGCTTGCCAATCAGAAGGTCAGTGGTTTGAATCCCCGTGACGGGGTGAGCTCCCGTTGCTCGGTCCCTGCTCCTGCCCACCTAGCAGTTCAAAAGTATGTCAAGTGCAAGTAGATAAATAGGTACTGCTCTGGTGGGAAGCTAAACGGTGTTTCCGTGCACTGCTCTGGTTTGCCAGAAGCTCTTGCATAAATCAAACCCCTGCGTCCAGTCACACTTCCCTGCGTCGCTCTGCTGGAAGTTGACGCGGCAGGGGAGCAGAGCTGCAGCGGTCCCGTCCGTGTGAGATGAGGGATAAATCAAGTCCAAAGACAGCTCAGTTCTTATCTCTAGAAGCGTTTATTTACAAAGCAATAAAACCGTCCGAAACTTCAGACATTCTCTTCCGTGCTCCAGGAGCACACACGCAGCTTCTGCTGCTCACCGAGAAGTGAAACTGACTGAGGAAACAGAAAGACTTTGTGCGTCACTTCTCTGCGACAAGCCCCTCCTTCTGCTCCCCCTCCTTTTCTTCTCAGACACAGGACACACCGGAGTACTGACCCTGTCAGTTCCAAACTCCACACCCCCTCTTGTCCTGCGTCTGGGGACAGTAGCCATCAAAGCTTTCCCCATACACAGACCCTCACAGAACTCCTCGTGCTTCTGGAAGGTTAATGGTTTTGTGAAACCATCAGCGAGGTTCTTTGTTGAGGGACAGTATTTCAGAGCAACTAGCCCCTCATGAACGCTCTGACACACATTTCGGAAGCGTATATCTAAATGTTTGGTCCTTGCCTTGAATTGCCCTGTCTCAGCTAATTTAAGGCATGGTTGGTTGTCTTCATGCACCACAACAGGCTGACAATCCTCCTCACAGATTTCCTCGACCAAACACACATAGAACTCCAGTTCTCTGCAAACCTCTGATAGCGCACTGAACTCAGCTTCAGTAGAAGAAAGCGCTATGAGACTTTGCTTTCGGGACCTCCACCCAATCACTGAGTCCCCAAACTTCACCACTAGGCCTGACACTGATTTGCGGTCCTCAAGGTTAGCCCAATCCGAATCCACCCAGGCGGTCAGCTTGACATCACCCTCAGCTGACATCTTGAGGCAAAAGTCTTTGGTATCTTGCAGGTAACGTAGCACCCGCTTAACACCATTCCAGGCCTGCACACTAGGACTTGAAGCCTCTCTACTGAGCAGATTGACAGCAAACGCTATGTCTGGTCTGCTCCACTGTGACAGATACAACAAACTACCCAGAGCTGACTGAAAGAGTTCAGTGTTTTCGAACACCACGCGTTCTACTTGCTGACACTCCTTCACGTACCCTGTCTCCATGGGTGATCTGGCACCTGCACAATCAGACATCCTGAACTTCTCAAGCAACTGCTCAATCTTACCTTTCTGGCGAAGCAAAAAGCTTCCATCACTTGCTCTTGCGATCTCTACGCCTAGGTAGGACTTGACATCTCCAAGTTGCTTCAGCTTGAACCGCTTACCAAGCTCCTTAGCAAACTTCTCTACCTGTTCACTTGTTCTTGTCATCAGCAAGATGTCATCAACAAACACCTGTGCCACTTGCTGTTGCAAGCCTGAATCTCTAATGTAAAGACAACTGTCTGCAAGAGATCTCTTAAAACCTAGCTTTTCTAAAGCTTCATGTAGGCACATATTCCAATTCCTGGCAGATTGGCGTAACCCATAAATGGATTTGTGCAACCGCCACACAACGCCTGGTTCACTGACTTCGAACCCTGGAGGAGGACGCATGTACAACTCCTCCTGGAGATCTGAGTTCAGGTAGGCGACATCTACATCAAAATGGTTCACCTTCCAACCTCTCTGTGCTGCTATTGCCAAAAGCATTCTCAAAGTCTCCGCCCTAGAAGTTGGCGAATAGACCTCTGTGAAATGGATCCCGCGTTTCTGCGTAAATCCACGCGCCACTAATCTCGCTTTGTACTGTGGCTCTCCTGCTTCTGTGGGTTTAAGACGGTAAACCCATCTGCAGCCAACAGCTTGCTGGTTAGCCGGCAGCTGTGTGAGTGAGAACACTCCTAGAGACTCCATTGAGTTCATCTCCTTTTGCATCGCCTCATGCCATTTGCTGGCTTCTTCCCGAGGCAACTTCTGAACATCCTCAAAGGATTCAGGTTCACATCTAGCCACACCAACCCAGACACTCGTGGCTTCAAACCTTTCAGGTGGCTTCCCTTTGGTTGATCTTGCTGACCTCCTCAGCGTGAATTCTGGAACTGCGCCTGATTCACCTGGATCAACCCTCCTTTCTTCTATGTCAGAATCATCCCCCTCTGACCTGCTGCGCCGTTTAGGGCGAACAGCTGGTCCTGCTGGTGAGGATGGTTCCCTCCTTGGCTCAGACTTGACAGAGACCTGCGGAGGGGTCCTGGGACTCCCTTTTGGAGAGACACGGAGCATCTCCCTTGGAGATCCCTGCTCTGGACTCTGTGGCTGTGGACTGTGCTCATCAGCAACAGGTTCAGCCTCACCCTCTTCCTCTTCCTCATCTGATTCTACCAGGATTTCCGGATTTCCGTGAAGCCGCTTCCACCCACTCTGCTCGCAAAACTCAGCACTGCCGCTAATAAGCAGCCTGGACTGGTTGCCAGTAGGGTATGCGAAGCGCCATGCCTTTGAACCCGGCTCATAGCCCACAAAGATCATCTTCCTGGATCTTGGCTCACCTTTTCTGCGCATGGCCTTTGGAATCAGAACCCAAGCTGTAGATCCAAAAGTGCGCAGAAAATGGACCTTCGGCTTTTTCCGATGAAGCAGAAAGTACGGTGTGTCCCCTACACTGGAATTGAACACTCTGTTCTGCAGGAAACAAGCCGTTCGGAAACTTTCGGCCCAAAAGCGCTGTGGCAGACCTGAGTCTGCCAGCATAGCATTCGCTGACTCCTGCAGCGTGCGAAACTTCCTCTCTGCAACCCCATTTTGTTGCGGAGAGTGGGGGGCCGTCAGTCGATGACTGATACCCTTCTGCCTGAAGAACGATTGCAGCGCAGAACCTGTAAACTCCCCCCCCCGATCAGATTGAAAGGACACTACTTTGGTAGAGAACTGTAGTTCTACCGCTGTGATCCAATCCCTGATCAGTGCAGCTGCCTCTGACTTCTGTTTCAGTGCAAACAGCCAGGCATGTTTTGTAAAATCATCAACCAGAACCAAAACCCACTTAGAACCAGCTAACGAAGGTGTCGGCATGGGTCCCGACAAATCTGAATGAACAAGTTCAAAGGGTTTACTGGTTTTCCTCTCAGACCTGGGATATGAGCATGTTACAACCTTTGATTGCTTACAGGCTTGACAATCTAGGTATTTGTCACATGCCTTGAACCTGCACCCAATGGTGTTGTCTGTGGCCTTCCTCACATATGACCACCCTGCGTGTCCAAACCTGCGATGCCATAGGTGTAAGCAATCATGGTGTGGTGGGACATTGGCACACTGCCCTTGGGCATCTTCAATGGACTCTCCACTAGCCCCATTTTCCACCAGCCCCATTTTCCCACCAGCCCCATCTTCAATGGGCATCTCGATCAGAAAGAGCGTGCCTCTTCTCTGAACACTGTGGATCTTCTTCCCATTCCTGAAAAAGGAACACACATTGTTAGAAAACAAAACATCAAAACCAGCAGCCATAAGGGCTGGCACACTTAGAAGAGAGTGGGCAAGCTCTGGTACCACAAAAGCTTCTATCCAATGGTCTATGAAAGAGCAATAAAGAAGACCAGTTTCAGTCAATGGTCTTTGAGACCCATCAGCTAAAGTAACATAACGTCCAGTTTTAACTGTCTTGCAGTTCCTCAAATGCCCAGACGATGTCACTAAACAATGCGACGCGCCTGAATCGATGACGAGAGATAAAGAGTGTCTCTGGTTGTTTTCCACAGATGCCAAGGCGTTGCTAGCACTCCCATCAGTTGCCATGGCGACAGCCCCTCCCGGGCTAAGGCTCTTGTCTTTTCTCAGAGACGCTAGCGCAGCTGTGAGGTGATAAGACGCTTTGTCTTTGTTTTTCTCCCCGCCTGCAGCTTTCCCACGTCGCTGCTGGGAACCTGCCCTGGGAACCTGCTTTGTTGACATTCCACACCGGCCAGTGTCCTTGGCAGCCTGGGCCTCAAGCGGATGCTTCCCAGCGCTGTTGGACGTTGCCTCAAAGCACAAACAACTTTCGAAGCCTTTCGCTTCCTCAGAGCTCTTGGAATGGCCTGCCTGGCCTGCCCCCCCACAGCCTTTTGGGGTGCAGCCTGCGCTCTCTTCCACAGCTCCCAGCCGCTCTCCAGCACACAGTCCATCACACAGACGTGTCGAAGCAGAGAAACAGCTTCCCGGGACAGCCCCCTCTGGGCTTGGTGCTCTCTCTGGGCATCCTCTAGCCCCCTCTGATGTGGCTCCCACTCCGGCCTGGGGCTTGCTCCCTTGGCCCTCGGCTTCCTTCCAGCCCTTGGCTCCTGCTGAGCCTTCGCACAGGCTCCTCAGCACCTGCCAAGCGGCCTCAGCCGATTTAACGCCCTCCAGGTGGGGCAACAGCAAAGCGTCCACGCTTGCTTTCAGCAGGCAAAGCTCTCTCTGCTCTCTTTCACTCAGCAGAGCAGTAGCTTGCATGGGTGGGGCTGGCTCCTTCTGGGCTAAACTCCAGAGCCCTGTGGCCACAAACCACCCCCTTGCTCTTCTTGACCAGGCCTCCCAGTTGGCCCCATTCAGCCTCTCACCGGGGTAGCTCTCTTGGCTCTGCTGTGCCTGTGCAGCAGCCATTCTTTCCTCCCCCCGGGGCTTCAGCGTACTCACAAGTTTGCCAGCAAGCCGGACCTCCGAAGCAGCCGTTCCTCCTGGCTCTTGGTTCCTCTCTCCGGCATCTCCCTCCTGCCCTTTCCTGGCAGGAGATTTACAGCAAACCGACGCTGGTTATTTCCTCCCTTCTCACACTTGTCAGGAAACACGACACGTCCATAACCTCTTGCATAAATCAAACCCCTGCGTCCAGTCACACTTCCCTGCGTCGCTCTGCTGGAAGTTGACGCGGCAGGGGAGCAGAGCTGCAGCGGTCCCGTCCGTGTGAGATGAGGGATAAATCAAGTCCAAAGACAGCTCAGTTCTTATCTCTAGAAGCGTTTATT
This sequence comes from Podarcis filfolensis, assembly GCF_964270895.1. Lineage (NCBI taxonomy): Eukaryota > Metazoa > Chordata > Lepidosauria > Squamata > Lacertidae > Podarcis > Podarcis filfolensis. The sequence goes on from NC_139609.1 coordinate 26,197,775, forward strand.
TACAAAGCAATAAAACCGTCCGAAACTTCAGACATTCTCTTCCGTGCTCCAGGAGCACACACGCAGCTTCTGCTGCTCACCGAGAAGTGAAACTGACTGAGGAAACAGAAAGACTTTGTGCGTCACTTCTCTGCGACAAGCCCCTCCTTCTGCTCCCCCTCCTTTTCTTCTCAGACACAGGACACACCGGAGTACTGACCCTGTCAGTTCCAAACTCCACAGAAGCAGCTTAGTCATGCTGGCCACATGACCCGGAAGCGGACAAACACTGGCTCCCTTGGCCTATAGAGCGAGATGAGCGCCGCAACCCCAGAGTCGTCTGCAACTGGATCTAATGGTCAGGGGTACCCTTTACCTTTTATCTACTGTACTTGCTTTTAACTGTTTCATAAAAAATGTTAAATGTTTTAATTTGTACTTTTTATATTTTGTGCTAAGAACTGTGTCAAAACTTTAAATATCCACTGGATAGGTAAGTTCCAATGTCCGTATTAAATACAGGTCTTCTTATCAGAATCCACAAATAAAGAATTCCTCACACATCCCTATTCCAAATAAAAGTGGTCGAATTTGTCTAGGTCGGGCATAGGCAAACTCGGCACTCCAGATGTTTTGGGACTGCAACTCCCATCATCCCTGACCACTGGTCCTGTTAGTAAGGGATGATGGGAGTTGTAGTCCCAAAACATCTGGAGGGCAGAGCTTGCCTATGCCTTGTCTAGGTCATACTGAGTGGTCTTAGCTAGTCATGCTTACCTTATTTAGCAGAATCAAAGAGGGAAATATTTTCCTGGGCTGTACTACTTTATTCTGCAGGTGGAGGTTGCCTGTTTGAATGATCTCCCTTGAAAAACAACTTTTTCAGAATATGGAAAATGAGCATGTTAGGGCTTAGCCTTGTCTCCTCTGCACTATGCTAATATTCACTTTATCAGTTGGTTATGCCGATGCACACAATGCATCAGATTTAACGCTGGTGGACAAGTCATGCACCTCTGTGGTCTTGATACAAGAAGTCAACTTTTGGACCACATGTATCCAGTAAATATACAGCAAGATGGTGAGAAACAGTAAACACGATGTGTATAATTTATGTTTGCTAAACTCACAAACTTAATCTACCATCTTGCAACTTGCAACATAATATCAGTAGTTGGTTGAGATCATTTTTGGTAGTGTTTGGCCTTGCAAAACTATGTGGAAGATCCTGTTCTGGGTTTTCCATCCCATTTATTCTAACCGCACACAGTAGTTCAGTCACATGTAGCAGACATGGTCTGAAGGGCACATGAAGCAGTTCCTTGCTGAAGGTAAGAAAGGTTACTCAGTGCCTGGGTAGGAAACCTCCTGAGAATTCTCCATATACCTCGAGTTCCGTGATGGAAGAAAAGCAGGATACAAATGTACTATAAGCAAGGAAACAAATATACAGTGGTACCTCAGGTTACATACGCTTCAGGTTACAGACTCCGCTAACCCAAAAATAGTGCTTCAGGTTAAGAACTTTGCTTCAGGATGAGAACAGAAATCATGCTCCGGTGGTACGGCGGTGGCAGGAGGCCCCATTAGCTAAAGTGGTGTTTCAGCTTAAGAACAGTTTCAGGTTAAGAACGGACCTCCAGAATGAATTAAGTACTTAACCCGAGGTACCAGTGTACACCTTAGACAAACTGTGATCATCATCAACAACAATTTATTATATTATAAAAAAATTATTATATGCCACCCATCTGACTGGGTTGCCCTAGCCACTCTGAGCAGCTTCCAGCAAATACAGAAGCATAATAAAACATCAAACATTCAGAGCTGCCTTCAGATGTCTTTTAAAAGTTGTATAGTTATTTTTCTCCTTGACATCTGATGTCATTCTACAGGGTGGGCACAACTACCAAGAAGGCCCTTTGCCTGGTTCCCTGTAACCTCACTTCTAGCAGTGAGGGAACTGCCAGAAGGCCCTCGGAGCTGGACCTCAGTGTCTGGGCTGAATGATGGGGGTGGAGACGCTCCTTCAGGTATGCAGGGCCAAAGCTGTTGACAGCTTTAAAGGTCAGCACCAACACTTGTGCTTAGAAGCGTACTGGGAGCCAATGTAGATCCTTTAAGACCGGTGTTATATGAGCCTGGCAGCTGCTCCCAGTCACAAGTCTGGCAGCCGCGTTCTGGATTAGTTGTAGTTTCTGAGTCACCTTCAAAGGTAGCCCCACATAGAGAGCATTGCAGTAGTCAAAGTGGGAGATAACCAGAGCATGTACCACTCTGGCGAAACAGCACACAGGTAGCCAGGGTCTCAGCCGAATGCCTGCAGATGTGAATGTTATGTCTATGCATTTCGCAGACTTATGTACATAACACATCTTCCCCCCGAGGTAATACACACAGTAAATTCTTTTTCAACAGCTGCCAAGGCAAAGTCCCTATTGTTACCTGCAATATTACGGCAGCCAAACCTAGCAGTTGTGGTTCTGAAGCATGCCAAAGCTAACAGCCGTTTTAAAAGCATCACATAGGTGTTCACCATAGAAGTGGCCACCTCCACACAGGAGACAGCTGTTACATGATGTTCAATATCCTTTTAATCCTCTATAGACCTTAGACAGAATGGGTTGACAGAACTGACAGCTTTTATTATAGCTTTCCTAGTACACAATAATCTTCTTTCACCTGGCCTATTCTCCCAGTAGTGTTATAAGACTTTTGACTTATATCGAGGCATCATTCGTAGCCTGCTTAGGAGAGGAGAAATTATTTTTGTGTGCTGCGACCCATATGCTGTGTAAATTATCTTTTCAAAATTTGGAACACCTGTTGTCGGGTTATCTTAATACCAGGGAAATTCCTGAAGGACTCAGCTCTGGAGGTGGAGTGGGGGGGGAGCAGAGGGAGAGAAAGAAAGAGAGAGAGACCTCTTCCGCAAACCATTCCTGCACTAAGGAGAGCCTGCATCTTTTATAACCTATTTACCAAGATATACTGTTCTTCACCATGCGCCAAACAGCAATAACCCATTTCCAGTCTTTCGCATTTCCAGAAGGTATTATTTAGTACTCACATTTAGTCTATCTACTACCCCAGTGAGCTACGATAAAGCTCACTGTAGCACAAATGCAAAACAATAATATGGTCTCATTGTTTAAAAATCCAGAAAGGGCTGATTTCATTATGGCAGTAGCATTGTTATTACCTGACCATTCCTTCAACCCATGTATCTTGTTACTATATCAGGGAAATGCACACCAAATAGAATTACTCAGTACTTTCTGCAAGAGAAGGGTGGGGGAAACCTGATAGGCATGTCATAATAGTTTATAAAAGCAGAGACTGAAATATAGAATTTTACTGAAATACAGTGGTACCTTGGTTCTCAAACGCCTTGGTACTCAAATGCCTTAGTTCCCAAACGCCGAAAACCTAGAAATAAGTGTTCTGGTTTTTTGAATGTTTTTCAGAAGCTGAACATCCGATGCGGTTGTTGGCTATTGTTTCCGTGGCACCTGTGCCAATCAGAAGTTGAGCCTTGGTTTTTCAACATTTTGGAAGTCAAACGGACTTCCAGAACGGATTAAGTTTGGCGCTTTTGTTTTTGCTATTTATTTTGTGTTTTTGTTTTGAGGCTTCTTTGGTTAATCTGTTTTTGGGACTGTGTGGAACCCAGTTCAGCTACTGATTAATTGATTGTGTGACAATGACTATCATCAGTGGAGGTAAGAAAAAAATAATAATTTTATTTTTTTATCATTTGCAATATTGATTTATTTTATAGTACAGTACATTGATTACTGCTTTCATTTTATGGATCAATGGTCTCGTTAGATAGTAAAATTCATGTTAAATTGCTGTTTTAGGGGTTGTTTTTAAAAGTCTGGAACCAATTAATCCATTTTGCATTACTTTCTATGGGAAACACGCCTTGGTTTTGGAATGCTTTGGTTTTAGAACAGACTTCTGGAACGGATTAAGTTTGAGAACCAAGGTACAGTGGTACCTCGGGTTAAGAACTTAATTTGTTCTGGAGGTCCGTTTCTATGGGAAAGCACGCCTTGGTTTTGGAACGGACTTCCAGAGCAGATTAAGTTTGAGAACCAAGGTACCACTGTATAACACTTTGTTTGTAATCTCACTAAAAATGCTCACTAAAAAAATTAAAAAATGGAAAGTAAAAAAATAAAAAATAAGTGAGCCAATGTGCAACTTTATGTTGTATACCATGTCTGATGTGTTCTCAGAAACCTTCAGACCCCAATACAAACAAAAGGGGGTTCATTAGTATCACCTTCCCCTGGAAAATCACATCTTTTTATGGGATCAATAAGGTCTAAAAAACAGAAATGTGTTAACATTCAGCATTTGCTATCCCTAAAGTACCATGACTCATTCAAAACCTTCTAACAACTCACCGATGTACCAACATTGCTTTAAATCTGATTTGCTATATAGTCCCCCCCCTCCCCCCAGCTCCAGGAGAGAGATTGGGAGAGGAAGGATTGCAGAACGGGATGTAGCAGCAAGATAAATGAATGGCTGTCTGCTTTATATTCAGGTGTAGGGTAGTCCATAGGGAAATCACCAATCCTCGCCGGAATCAGACAGATTTCTTTCAGCAATTGATTTGGCCATGGAGCAAATTGCCATAGGAAATCATATTAATTCCACAATCTGATCATATTCAAGGTATACTGCAAAACTGCCATTTCTGATTTCCCCTCAAAACCAGCTTGATACTCCAAACTTTCAAAAACGCAAGGAGTGAAAATAACAGGTGTGGCTTGTGGGTATTCATGTGCATGTGTGTGTCTAAATCAATAGTTTCAGAGGTACCTTGAAGTTGCATAATGAACACCACAGAAAACAAATCAGTCCTTATGGTCTATGGAAGACCATGAGAAGCCCCCAGCCTGTGATCTAACCACACAAAATTGAAAACCTTGCTTTATTCTAAAGGGCTCCACACCTGACTATCTGAACCCCAAAGACTGCAATACATGCATGCCATATTTCATATAAATTCTTCTGCAGAACAAAACTGATGTTCATTATTTCAATACCTCGCAGTTTTGTAGGGTTCTTGCAAAAAAAGAGTCCTGTACAAAAGCTAAGCAAAGCTGAAACAGAACAACTATCACCAGCAGATAGCCTCCTGTAGGAAATGCACACATCAAATAAGAAACTTTAAGTAAACTGTCTACTTGCCAAAAACTTAACTTTAATTAGAGGGTGCTGAAAATGGTCAGCGAGCCGCCTGTCTTAAACCTTCATGCTCATCTCTGCAATGATCATATAAAAAGATCTCAAACATTCCTGTAATGGTTCTAGGGGTTGCTCGTGCGTAAATCGGCGCCACTCCTGGCTGGGTTACCTGGGTGAACTCTTTCTGTCCGGACAGCCACTCACCCGTGGCTGTCTCAATCGCTGGCAGAATCCGTCAGTGGGCATTTCTTGAACTTCTTCCAGCAAAGAAGCTCTTTGACGCCTAGTCGCCGCCTACTCTCCCTGCGCGGAAGCCTTCTGCGCAAGGAGGGTATGGGCAGCGGAGGACCCGTGCTCTCCCCGCTGGTCTCCGGCGAGGAGTCATGGAGCCACCTCGCCGATTCCCCCATCTGCCCCCCTTCTCCACTGGTGCTACGCTGATTTCCTTCCCCAGAAGATGGGCTGCTTCTCTCCCTCCCAGGACGCCCTCCGGAATCCCTCTGGAGCCCTCCCTCTCCCTCTGGCTCCGATGGCAGTTCCCTGACAATTCCTCATACGGCTAAAGGTTTATTTCGTATTACCCAGAATAAAGGTAAAGGTAAAGGGACCCCTGACCATTGGGTCCAGTCGTGGCCGACTCTGAGGTTGCGGAGCTCATCTCGCTTTATTGGCCAAGGGAGCCGGCATACAGCTTCCGGGTCATGTGGCCAGCGTGACTAAGCCGCTTCTGGCGAACCAGAGCAGCACACAGAAACGCCGTTTACCTATTTATCTACTTGCACTTGGATGTGCTTTCGAACTGTTAGGTTGGCAGAAGCAGGGACTGAGCAACGGGAGCTCACCCTGTTGCGGGGATTCGAACCGCCAACCTTCTGATTGGCAAGTCCTAGGCTCTGTGGTTTAACCCACAGCGCCACCCACGTCCCATTACCCAGAATAGGAAGTGATTTAAGCCAGTTACACTTTCGTAGAGACATATAAACATACAGTCCATTTTGGGCCTGCTAAAACTTTCAACTGCAGCAGCAAGCCCCATTTTGCTTTACATCACATATATTCAGATGTATGATTGCTGGTGCCACAACCAAAATTCAAAGTCTCTTTCTTGTTCTGTATTGGAGATGTCAAAAGGAATTCTGCTCTACAAAATTTAAGCAAGCTTTGGAAAAGAAGGGAAGAGAGCAAACCGAAACCTCAGCTTCTGGGCAAATCCTGAATTCATTGTTTTAACGATGCATGTGTCCTTTTATGCTCTCCTCCTAAATCACTCTGAAACCTCAACGATCATGTGCAATTGTGAAACATATCTAGAATTTATTGAAGCTATATATTTTTACCTGCTCATAGTCTGTTTGCATCACTGGTTACCTCAGGTTTTATTACTCTGGCTCTAAATGCGTATCCAGAGCTACAAGCTCAAACATCCAAAAATGTTCCCTGTCAAGGCATTTGACAAGGTGCCCCATGATATTCTTGTAAAGAAGCTGGTAAAATGCGGTCTTGACTATGCTACCACTCAGTGGATTTGTAACTGGCTGACTGACCGAACCCAAAGGGTGCTCATCAATGGTTCCTCTTCATCCTGGAGAAGAGTGACTAGTGGGGTGCCACAGGGTTCTGTCTTGGGCCCGGTCTTATTCAACATCTTTATCAACGTCTTGGATGATGGACTCAAGGGCATCCTGATCAAATTTGCAGATGACACCAAACTGGGAGGGGTGGCTAACACCCCAGAGGACAGGATCACACTTCAAAATGACCTTGACAGATTAGAGAACTGGGCCAAAACAAACAAGATGAATTTTAACAGGTAGAAATGTAAAGTAAAGAAATGCACTTGGGCAAAAAAAATGAGAGGCACAAATACAAGTTGGGTGACACCTGGCTTGAGAGCAGTACATGTGAAAAGGATCTAGGAGTCTTGGTTGACCACAAACAAAATAAAAATTAGCAGGCACCAAATTGAAAGGCGCAGCAGGCTCAGTAATAATAATTCTTACTATTTTATACTGATGCAGCTAAATTATTTACAGTTTATTGAATTTATAACCTGTTCTTCCTCCCCAAAGTAGCCCTGGGTGGTAAGCTGCAGGACTGAGCCTGAAGAGCCACAAACAACCCAGTTTTAAATTCATTTGACCTGGAACTAGAAGATATTAAACCATCTGGACACTAGATTTGTATAATCACTCGCTTAAGAAATGAGAGGTAGTGCCATATATTCTTCCATTTGTTTTGAAAGGGAGGATCATGTTACGTACAGTACAAAACAGACACCATAAGAAAATGTGTGAAACAACTACTCATTAACTGTGCCTAAATACAAAACAAAATATGTACACCTTTTTGCTTCCTGGATTCCCCCCTCATTTTCTTCTTACACCTGGGGTCTTTTTTTTTTTTTTTTTTTGGTGCGTGTTTGGAGGAGAATACATCTCTTTTACAATATTATGAAAATCAGAAATAGATGGCATTTCCTTGCATGCTATGACATTTGTGTTGGTGTTAAAGGGGATTAGTCTAGATTTGCTTTTTGTCCTGAAAGAAGAAAATTATTCAAAAAGCCAAGATTGAAAAGGCTTTCTCATACACACACACACACACACAGAGAGAGAGAGAGAGAGAGAGAGAGAGAGAGAGAGAGAGAGAGACTGCAGGGGTCAGCACAGAGCAGATGAGGAAAGCTGTAAACGCCTACACAAATCAGACTTTATAATCTGTGAACGTTTCATTTTAACCCATAAATTCAACTTGGCAAGGCAGCAACAAGTTGCTTCTCTAGCATCTGAGCGACTTTATGCCTCAGATCACAAAGCTTTGTGCCACTGCCGCTTGTGGCCAATTAGAATGCAAATATTTAGCAGGAGAAACAGTACAGTGAGATTTTTTGACACACCATGAAATGTGACACAGCACCCCGTCTTCCCAGTACAGAACCCCTCGGGCATTCAGACGTCTAATACACTGATGATTGTTGTGGCAGTGGCATGGCTGGTGGGGGGGAGTCATCAAGCAATGTAGAATGAGAGGCAGTAGATTTTCCTGATCCCCCATGTCAAAATTAAAATTGACTGAAGCTTGTTTAAGGCCAGAAAGAACTCAGCAGCCTTGTTGTCAGGGCAGCAAAATCCCACAGCCCCTAAAAAGAGTGCTTCTTCGCACAAGCGTGTTCCAACAGTTAGATACTGCTGCTTAACGTCTGAATGGACCCTGGCCAAAAAAGAAAAGAAAAAAAAGATTGCATTCTGAGTAGCTGAAAAAAGAAACTATCCATTCACACATGCACGTTACAACATGGTCAGGAATCAGGCTTGACGACTCAGCGTATGGTCTGAAGACGCCTAGTTCAGCAAGCTGGTTGAAGGAAACTTGAGCCTGGCCAATGCGTGGATGTGAGTCTTTTTCAATTATGAGAAGCGGGGTTATTTATTGAGGGCAGTGTCCAATACACTTGTCCCATTGGCATGGGGATTTATGCTTGCACAACAAAACTTTCCCCCATCTCCTTCCCCCTGTGTGCCTCTGACACTTTCCCCAAATCTGTTCCTTCCTCGGCCGCCTGCAACTGCTCAGATGGCTACGTACATATGTTTGCCTTGATATTATTTAATTTATTGAATTTCTACCCCCCCTCTCTTTCTTCTCAAAGGAGATCAGAGTGGCTCAGAGGGGTCACTGGGATCAAGTTTTAGGGAGAACACACTATACTGTTTTGCATGGAGTACTGGGAGCCAAATGCGGGCATCAGCAAACCGCAGCTCATCGGTATATCTTAAAATGTATGAAACCGACTTTCTAAGGGCAGCGGAGACAATCTAAAAAGAATATTATAAAGTTCCTTTTAGAAGAAGAAGAGTTTGGATTTGATATCCCACTTTATCACTACCCGAAGGAGTCTCAAAGCGGCTAACATTCTCCTTTCCCTTCCTCCCCCACAACAAACACTCTGTGAGGTGAGTGGGGCTGAGAGACTTCAGACAAGTGTGACTAGCCCAAGGTCACCCAGCAGCTGCATGTGGAGGAACGGAGATGCGAACCCGGTTCCCTGGATTACGAGACTACCGCTCTTAAACCACTACACCACACTGGCTCTCCAATGTATTTTAAATAAAATGTATTTTAATATAATGTATTTTAATTTCAATTTCATTGTTCTGCATGGGACAATGACAATAAATATATCGTATATCGTAAATAAAATACATTGGTCTTGGTCTTGCGCTGCCCTTCAGTTCACAGTAGGGCCTGGAATCCCGTGGAGTCTCCTACTGGCATGTTTGAGAGTGACAGGGGGAAAATAAAATCATTATTATTTATTTTATTTCTATACCGCCCTATACGTGAAGGTCTCAGGGCAGTTCACATAAAGGATCACATACATAAAATCAAAATACAAACAACCCAATAAAAAACCCCTAAAAAGAGCCAGCACTTTTTAGGGTATAGGGTATAAGATGTAGATCAAGTCAGGCAAAGGCCTGTTTAAAAAGGAACGTTTTTGCCTGGTGCCTAAAGGTGTATAGTGGGGGAGAGCATTCCATAGACGGGGAGCCACTGCAGAGAAGGCCTATTCTCATGTTGCCACCGTCCGGACCTCTCGAGGAGGAGGCACACGAAGGAGGGCCTCAGAAGTTGATCTCAGGGTCAAATGGAAAGTTCATATGGAAAGAGGCAGTCCTTGAGGTATTGTAATTCCTCCCTTTCCTGCTGCCTTCAGCACCACTTGCGTGTCGAGGTCCCCAGGGCCACCCCAATAACTCACACATCACACCAAAATTTTTGTTGAAGGTTTTTGGCATAACTTTGGCCACAACTTTATTAAAATACAAATATGTGAGTGGTTGCTTAGGCATTGGTTGTGCGTAGCTGCCCCCACCGTGGGGGACAGTCTGACATTCCACACGCCTGTGAAAGTCAGAAAAGGGGAATATATGGATATATGTGCAAATATGAATAAAAAATTTATAATTAAAAAAAAAAAAAAAGAAAGTCAGAAAAGGGGAATACACTTGGGGCTAGCGACGGAGCAGGGAACCTGCCCTCAGCCCACCTCAAATGCAGCCAGGAGCTCTTGCAGTGGCCCGAGCCCCCTTGACAGGGTGGACAAGCAATAGTTAGCCCCCAATTCCTTTAACGGAATCCCTTGCAGCAGCAGCATTAGAGGGGCAGGCACAGCCAATCCATGCCCCTCAACCAACCAAACCATAAACCAATGCCTAACCGCAACCTTACAAGTTGTGGCGATTTGCTACACAGGAGGCAAAAACCAAATGGCCCCAGCCAATCAGCCAGATGGACAAAATTCCTACCGGGCCCCTGCCCCAAGAGCAGATGACCCCATGACAGGCATAGCAAGGTCAAGCGAACCACCCTAATTCTAGGGGGGGGGGCAATCTGATGCATGGGCGAAAAGAGGAAGCCTGAGCCTTGTGCAAGGAGTTTTAGCATTTCTGGCTGTCAATCAACAAATGGCAACATCAACTTCTTCCCAACAACAAGGGAAGCCTAATTGCATTAGTGGCCAACGGTCAATTAGCCCGCCCCACAACTTTGGAGTGTCCATGAAGGAGAACACGCTTTCCCATGCAGTTCAGAAGGTCCCACTGTCGCGAATTCTTTGTGGCGCTTTTGCAAAAATGAGTTCTAGGTTCTTCAGTGCAGTATATTTATTGTGAGCTATATATACAAATATCTACAGGCTATAATACATGAGCAGTTCATACAGTCAAACAGAGTACATGGCTGCACCTTAAGGCAAATAGGAAGACCTTTCTCTCTCTCTCTCTCTCTCTCTCTCTCTCTCTCTCTCTCACCACACTCTTCTACACCACATCCTTACTGCTGGACAGGTTTCCCTTTTAAACCGATGACAGCCAATCAACTGACAGCACATTACTGCTGAGTAATTCTGACCCAGCACTTTCATAGAAAGTATTGCAGGCTGATTGCATCAGCTAGCAAACTCAAGCCTGCAGACTTACTATTTCACACAGCATTCTGAGAATCCCGACACCCACCCCCAAGACCTTACTCCCTTATAGACATCTGGTTGGCCACTGTGAGAATAGGATGCTGGACAAGATGGGCCCCTGGCCTAATCCAGCAAACTCTTCCTATTTTCTTTCATTAAGATTCTACGAATAACGTTCCTCTCATGGGCACTCAGGATCCAAGCCATTAAACATAATAAGAACTCAGACTAAAACAGACACAAGAATGCAAAATACCTGCAGTGGAAGAATTTCAGGATCCAAACATTGTAATACTAAACAACTGACAATTGATTAAAGTTTGCATTATATCTGAATTTCATGAGGACACAAGGGGAGAAAAAGAGACAAACAGAGCTGAACAAGTGATTCACTTGCAGCTGGAAGTGAGGCCTTGAAAAATTGTCTCAGGGTCACCCAAATGATTTCAGCATCTCTCGCTAATAGCCCTATATTCACATTGAAATACAATTGGTTTTGTGAAACGCAGCGCTTTTATCATTACCAAATACTTGAAAAGCATAGCAAAAAAGTTCTCCCCTGCTATTTTTTTAATAACTAGCATATTATAGTTATTTCTCTTGACCTATATAAAACCTTTTAAGAGAACTTTTGAAAACTTCTTCATCAGTAAGAAGCTTTTTAAATCTTAATTATTAAGTTATGCTTATTCATTTGTAGAATTTATATAATACCCTTCACCAGAAAACAATCACAGACCTGAACACATTTAAATACACAACAGCCGGAAGAGTATTGATTTAAAATTCAGTCCCAGCAAAACAGGCAATCCACATATATAGGTCTATAAACATAAATACTCAAGAATGCTTGGCAGAAGAGGAAGGTTTTCAGCTGATACAAGCAAAATGGATACTCTTAGGACAGGGTTACCAGACGTCCCCGTTTCCTGGGGTCAGTCCCCGGATTTGCGAATAAGTCCCCGGACAAATTCCATGCCCGGAATGTGCCCGGATTTCATCTAATGTCCCTGGGAAATGCAGCAGTGGCAGTCTCAGCAGCGGAGCAGTCGGCTCTTGCTGGCTTCAGGAGCTGCTCGGAAGTCCCCATAACTTTCAGTTTGACAGGTAGTCCTATTAGATCTACAGATCTCCTTTCATAAACCCTATGTTGCTTGCTCCTTCTAATCTATCCAATATATAAACAGAATCTTTAAGGAACTTTTTGGTACAAATAGATGATCACAGGATTTGTAAAGGATTTTTCTTTTTAAGACTTTCCTTTGCACGTGCTGGTAACCAGAAAATATTTGTGTATTATTAATCTACTACAGCCAGAATATTCTGAATGTGGCAATTTATAAAAGAGAATGATTAGTTTCACACGGTGCCCAAAATGTTAGTCACCAGATGTAGGTACCTGATGCATCTTTCTCACATTGCTGGCCATTCCTCACATGCTTCCATCATGTGATGGAGGGTTTTGAGGGCTTTTTCCAAATGCTTTAGCAAAGGCATCAGATCGCTGCAAAAAAAGGAACCTAAACAATGAATGCATACATAAAGATAGGGTGCCTATAAACTGATGTCATAAACAGCATCTCCTAAACCAGGATGGCACCACTTGCAAACCACTAAATCCCTCAAGTTCACCAGGCTATCAGGGTAAGAGATGTGGGTGATGCTGTGGTCTAAACCACTGAGCCTCCTGGGCTTGCCGATCAGAAGGTCAGCGGTTCGAATCTCCGTGACGGGGTGAGCTCCATTTGCTCTGTCCCAGCTCCTGCCAACCTCACAGTTCGAAAGCACACCAGTTCTAATAGAAAAAAAACCGGAAACCAGAGCGCACAGAAACACCGTTTACCTTCCTGCCACTCGCGCTCCGGTTTCCGTCACAGTGTTCCGTTGCGCCAGAAGCGGTTTAGTCATGCTAGCCACATGACCCGGAAAGCTGTCTGTGGACAAATACCGGCTCCCTCGGCCTGAAAGCGAGATGAGCGCTGCAACCCCATAGCTGCCTTGATTGGACTTAACCGTCCAGGGGTACTTTTATCAGGGTGCAGAGAAAATGATTTGTTTTTGCTGTCCAGAACAGTAAAAACCAGCACTTTCACACTGGTCATTTGGCTTGGTACATTAAACAAGCCTGCTCCAAACAAAGGATTCTACCCAGAATGCATCCTAGTTTAGTCAAGACAGGATTACTAGACTTGCTGCCAATGGCTTAAAATCAGCATCACCTTAAGTGAAACTGCTTGTGGGACGACCACCCACCTGGAGGGAGGCTTTTTTTTTTCTTGGCTCCCCCTGCAGACCCTCCTGCCCCCTTAAAAAGCTGCTCTGGAGGGTGAGAGGTGCAAATTAACCAATGGAAAACATTTGAATAAACTTGCATTCGAGTACAAACAGTTCTAAAGCAGAAGGAAATGTACTTTCTTTGTACATGATGTATGCAACTGTAGAAGACGGCATACTTTTCCAGGACAAAATACTTATTTGAAAGACTCTTCTTCCAATCTGCAGTTTCTGAAAATATTTGGACTGAAATGTTTTCTTAAAAAACAAGCAAAATAATAAATAAATACATATGCCTGCTGCCCAATCGATCATGGCACCTTTTTAGTCAATCCATTAAGAAAGCAAATAAACAAAATAAATTAATAGGACTCGAGAAATCTGTTAAAATATTCCACCTTTGTGAAATATATTTCCTTAGAAGTAAGTTTAAATGATGCACAGAAACTTCCAGCTAGGGGCTGTGAATACCCAAACCTGAGAAGATCACTTTAAACAGGACCCATGGTCAACAGTCTCCATGCAGATAGTCATTTTGTGTGCAGACTGGGGATTTGTAGAAAAGAAATTATGTAGAGTGCTCAACTTGGATTCTATGATTCTATGAGGCAATGACCTATATTTTTGCTTACGCTGCTCTGCAAAACTCCGTGTATACTGGTGGCGGTATGGGAACTATTATTACTAGTAATAATAATAATCAATAACATCATGAAGGGTCCATCAAGGGAAAGGATTAGAAATGAGAAATAATAACAGTCCAAATATATAAAATATGCTTTGCAAAATTTTGTGCTTCTTAAAAAAAGAACTGTTCCCTCTTTAAAAAAATATTTAATTATCTGGAATGAAGGGTAGGAACAGAAGAGGGGATTGTCAGCAAACTGGGGAAATTATTACAGAACAGTGGGAAGGCTAAAATGCTTTGAAATGGAAGGCAGCGAATTGGGAGACAAAAGAAAAACAGATATTTCCATTTTCTTTTAAAACTCAAGAGGAGTAGGAAGCCCTAACGCAGATAAGCCAAGCATCATGCATGCAAGATAACAAGCCGTTTGGGTTAATTACTGTTTTGTTGCAAGTCTACCCAAATTTTAATCAACGGAACTCTATTCTTACACAGATTGCAAAGAGGGGACATATGTAGAAGTTAGTGCCATTTTTAACTCCTCGGGCACTGCAACACCTGGGAAAGCCACGGGAAAGAAATCATGGATTCTTTCGGAAATTACTGCGGCATCTGTCAACTCAGAAGGAGGTATACAATACTGACTTGCACGGCAACAGGCATTATGCCGCAGCAAGCATCGTACAAAATGCTCAGCTCTTCCTCTCAGGCACGCTGGAGGAAATCCATGCAAGTGAGCATGAGTTTAGCTTGAGGTGGGGGGGAACAAGCCATGGCCTTGTGGATCCGACAAGTTTTCCATCAGGCCCAGCACTCAAAACACTGGGCGGGCTGGAAAGCTCTCAAGTCATGAATCATTCGGGCAATGTTGCTTCCTGCTGGTGTCCAGCATCTGGAGAGCAGAGGCAATACTAACCCAGCTCAATTTTTGGTAGTCATGACTATAATCCTGTTTAAAAGCTATTTAGGCCAATGCCCATCACTTTTTTTCAAAAATAAATGAGCGTGTAAGGGTGTGATTGTAAGGGCACACACACACACACACGCCTACCATGCCCTGGTCCCTGGTGCAACTGCTGGGGAAACCTCAAAGCAGATCATATGTGGCTTGTTCAGAGCATCTCTGTGGAACTCAAGCAGGAGAATGGGCAGGCATGCAAACCCTACCTCACCAAATCTCTATGGGCCAGGCTTAAGAGGCTGGTGAAGCACTTCTGGCCATCCTAGAGGCTACTATAGCAGAAAACAATCTGGTCTTTCCACACATATGTGCATATGATTATGAGGGCTG
Organism: Podarcis filfolensis; assembly: GCF_964270895.1. Classification (NCBI taxonomy): domain Eukaryota; kingdom Metazoa; phylum Chordata; class Lepidosauria; order Squamata; family Lacertidae; genus Podarcis; species Podarcis filfolensis. The sequence continues at coordinate 26,213,123 of NC_139609.1, forward strand.
GTCAGGGCCATCCCTACCCTGAGGCAGCTGCCTCACAGAACAGATTTGGGGTGTCATGAAAGGGCAGCAAATCTGTAGTTACTTAATTTATGAGTGTCAAATTTTAATGCCAGGGGGAGGACAGGTGTTTGTGAGTTTTTCCTGTCTCAGGTACCAAAACTGACTACTGTGTACTTTGGGCAGGAGACACCCTTTGTTGTTCCCTCCTCAAGGCAACAAAATATTCAGGGATCTCTCTAGTGCTTGTGGAAACAATTTATTATAATGTATTTATTCCTTGTTAAATGCCTACTGCCAGTGCTTTTTTTCCTAAAAAAATGTTTGCGGGTACTGTTATTCTCCTACTCATATTGAAATACTGCCCCTCAATGAGGCCAAACTTAGATTCACAAAATGTTTAGGGGTATGCGTAACCCTGGGTCCCCCCCCCCCCGGAAAAAAGCACTGCTTACTGCTATAAATGTCTCAAGGCAACCTACAGCACAGTACAAAATACAGTCAATATGACCTATAAACAAGTCTTGCTGCCTCATCATTAAAACAATCAGTACAGATTCTTTAAACAACAACAACAAAACAGGAAGGCAACCCCAGGAAAAGACACACAATCAGAACCAAATCAGAACCCCACAGCGAAGGCTCCGCAGGGTCAAGTAGGAGCAGAACTACTGCAAAGAATTACCCCTTCTCAGTCCTGACAGCCACAGATGCCATGGTGGGTGATATCAAGAGCCAGTGGGAAATTAAAGATTCTTTCTGGGACCTGAATAACAAAGACACAAGAGCGGGCTAAAACAATGAAGAGTTTTGCAGCACCTTAATTCATTTATTAGAGTATGAGCATTGGTAGGCAAAAGGCCTTCACTAGATGCACAAAGTGACAAATGAAGATGAAGAATATTTATAGCTACACAGGCCCCAGAAAAGGATTGTTATGCAAAGTGGAATTGAAAAAAAGATACCACACATGATTTAAACGACTGAATTAAAGGAGAATCAGTCACTAAGACGGTTTGATGCTGAGAATCAAGCGGGCATTTGTTTCTGTTTTGTCTCTGCTACAGATATTCAGACTTATCTGTGCAACCATGAAGTCATCAGACTTACTAAACAAAGGAAATTCTGGTCTGAGTGCCCGTAGGCATCGTGCTACACACCTCCTCCGAGCCACTTCTCCATTTTAACACATATTAACTTCCTCCTCCATGCCATTTATTTTTTTCCCTATCACAACTCTTTCCCCCAGCAGATGCTCTGTCATTGCGGCCTCTACTTCAGCTCCAAGAAGCTGCATCACAGTACCTTTGGCTATGTACACACAATACACTTAAAAGATCTTCCTCCATACCAAGCAGCAACCCTGGGAATCCTAGTTTGCCCCTCACAGAGCTACAATTCCCAGCACCTTTATCAAACTACCAAGTTTCCGGAGGGGGGGGGCTTTCTGGATTGCATTATGTGCAAACAGCCTCCAGGGATGGGTGCAAATGGCTTCTTGAAATTATCCAGCACAGGGTAGGGGGAAATTGGAATGGGGGACATATCAGCCCTGTACCCCTGGCCTACCTACAAGTCCAAAGTTCAATAGACGGGAAACATGGTCCAGGGGTCAACCCACGTAAGCAAAGTCCAAGCAAAGCAGTCTAGGAACACTCCAAGTAAACTAAGTAGGAAGTCCAGCAGTCAGGAAACAGTCCACAGTCAAACACAAAGCACAGTCCCCACAGAGGTCCAGGAGCATCCAAGCCAAGGTCCATCAACATGGACTGTTGAGCAGACAAAGGACCTCAGCACTGCTTCCCTTTTGTACTTTGCATGTGGATTGCAGCATCTGGGCTTGACGTGGCCCTCACCTGTTCCTAGCCTACTCCAGCTGAGGAATCACACACCTCCTCCCCGAGCTAACAAGCCATACCTGGGCTGTGGGCCCTTGCCTGCCTCAGTCTCCCAGAGCGTACCTCCTGCTACTCCCTATGCCTCTGATTCATGGAGATAGGGACTCCCTGGCTCTGATGATGGGTCCTGCTATTCTGGTCCCTGCACACTGACACACCCACCCACCCCCTCACTGTCCTCTGCCATTCTGTGTGTACTTTACACAACCCCAACCTCTCCTTCCCCATCTCCAGTTTGCCCTGGTGGGTCCCAGCTGTGGCTGCACCCCTTCCCGAGATCCTCTTCCTCCCCGCCCCCATTGTCCTGCCAGTTCACGACAATCTCCAGGAAATGGAGATATACTTCAACTGTTTTGCAATGGGTGGTGTCATCGCATTAGCAGCAGCACAGCAGCTGTGCTGGCTGCCTGGCCGCCATTTTGCATTCTCCACTGAGAGTCAGACTCTAGACCTCGTGTCATTCTAAGGCATTTTCAGAGGGAGGAGTGAACAGAAATGGCCACCAAGGAGAAAAGAGAAATGGAAAATTTGGAGACAATTCTGCAAAGTCGCTTTGTTCTTCTAGGGACTGTCGAAAAATCTCAGAAATTGTTTCTTCTGAGAAGCACTGGCTCTGGTCAAATTCTCTATCTTGCATTTTAGTCCCCTCCCTCCCTGCTTTCTAAGAACTGTTCAGAGGCTGTAAGATCACCCTCTGGTGGTCAGAAAAGAGAAAAATGGAGAGCTGAGAGTGTCAGAGCTTGAGACAGAATTTTAGGATTTCCCTTGCAGCGCAGAGATTAATATCACATGATTTATTTTTTAAAAAAGAGTAGTCTGTGGGTTCTTTTTCCTAGAGGTTTCCCCATGTATATTCCCTTAGCTGACACTCAATTTCATTGGATGCCAACAAATTTCTAGCATTAGGAGAAAGGGATAAAAGTTTTCCCTGCTTTCTCCATGTCATGCATAATTCTATAAACGTCTATCATGTCATCTCTTACTGGCATTTTCTCTAAACTAAAAAGTCCCAGATACTGCAACCCAGTGCTTTTATTATTTTTTAGAAAAAGAAGGTGCCAGTGCTCCTCATGAAGCTGATACAGTAAGTGCCACACTTCTAACATTGGTGCCAGTACTGCATATAAGTATCCCCAGAAAAAAGCACCACTGCAACCTTTCTCTGCATAAGAGTCACTCCGTTCCTTTGATCTATAACATCCTTTTTGAGGTAAGATGACCAGAGAGCTATACACAGCATTCCAAACGCAGCTGCGACACAGATTTGTAGAATGGCATTATGATACTGGCAGTTCTATTTTAAATTCCTTACCTAATGATCCCTAGCATGGATTTTGCCTTTTTCATGCCCTCCACACAGAAATAAAAGATTCCAGGAAACTCCACAGTCATACAACCAGTGCTTTTTTTCCTGGGGGGACCCATACCCCTAAACATTTTGTGAATCTAACGGGAGAAGAATAACACAGTGAATCGTCAGTTCCATTGCTGGCTCCGATGGCGGCCTCATTTCCTATCACAGTGTTTCCTGAGCCTCAGGTGGAAGCGAGCGTTTAATGTGTGAAGTAGGAGTTGGAATCTAGCACAGTGATTGGTCAGTTTCATTGTTACCACCTCCGATGGTGGCTTCCTTTCCTTTCCCAGTGTTTCCTGAGCCTCAGACGGAAGCGAGCGTGTAATATGAGGCAATGCATGCTCTTTGTACTTTTGTCCATTTACTGTATTTATTTTTTTCTTGAGTCAAAATGAGAGTATAGTGGTACCTCGGGTGAAGAACTTAATTTGTTCTGGAGGTCCATTCTTAACCTGAAACTGTTCTTAACCTGAGGTACCACTTTAGCTAATGGGGCCTCCTGCTGCTGCCGCACCGCTGGAGCACAGTTCTTAACCCAAGGTACTATAAGCAAAGTTCTTAACCCAAGGTACTATTTCTGGGTTAGCGGAGTCTGTAACCTGAAGCGTCTGTAACCCAAGGTACCACTGTGCCCCTAAACATTTTTTTTAGGGGGGGGGGAAGAGCATAGCATACAACCCAATGTCAGCTAAGTACAGCAGGTCTGTCCTTTAAAAAAACAAACAAGCAAACAAACCTGCCATCCAAACTAAACATTGTCCACCAACAATATAAATAACATAAGAGGCCTGCTGGATCAGGCCAATGGCCCATCCAGCCCAGGATCCTGTTCTCACCGTGGCCAGTCAGATGCCTATGGGAAGCCTGTGAACTGGACCTGAGTGCCAAAGCCCTCACCCCACTTGCTATATTTTATTTCATTTCACTTTTAATTTATATACCACCTTTCTGTATTACTACATACAAGATGGTTTACAAGCTAAAGAAACAGCAAAGATCACACACACCTTAGAACAATCTGTTCAAATACAAAAAACGTCATAATAAAATCATAACTTTATTTCAAACAAAGCAACATCCCTTCGAATATAATGGTACGCAATGAAATTAAATACCAGCAAACAATAATTAAACAGAAATTGCAAAGAAATAATTATCCAGGATATGGCATTCAGGGGCACATTGCCTCCAGTGCTCCAGGTACAACATAGCATTCATTGCTAGCATTCATCAATAGCTTTATCCTCCATTAATATCCCCAAGGCACTGGCCATCTTGAAGGAAATAATTCCATAGCTTAACTATGTGCTCCATGAAGAAATACTTTTATTTTTGCCTCTCCTGGATCTCTCATCCTTTGACCTTATTGAATGGCTCTGGGTTCTAGCAAGAAAAGATGGGAAGAAAACCTCTCTCCCCACTTCCTCCAATTTCTATAGGGGCCTTCTGAGGATCTGATAAACCCTCCTGCCTTTGTCGCCTGCCTGCAAAAATGGGGGAGTTAAAACATCCAGCAAGTCACAACACAGAGCTTGTGTACTGATGCATTTGGCTTTTTAGATCACAAGTTGTACTGTTTAACTTTATGGAACTATGGGTGGGGGAAAAAGAGAGAGAGAGAGAGAGAGAGAGAGAGAGAGAGAGAGATTTCCTAGTGTTGCAGTCAAGGATAACAGAAGTAGACACTGTCGCCCACATATAATGCAAATCTGATACTAGGCTGGCTTGACTGCATTTTTAAAAAGCTGAGGGGGGGGGGTGTTATGTATGTGTGTGTGTGTGTGTGTGTGTGTGTGTGTGTTAAGAGCACTGATTGTCACAGAGGCTCTTTCTAGAGTACTGATTATCCCCAAGATCCCCATGACCCATTGCTGGCAGTACAACCCTTGAAAAAATTAGAAGGAGCCAGAAAACAGATGCAATTATATTTTCGTTTCATGAAACATGAAAAAATGGTACAAAATAAAACACACACTGCATCGCAACGCATTCATAACAACTGAGGCTACAGTATCTTGTAACAGTTAATGAAGCGGTCTGCTTGGAACATGCAGATGGAAAAACGGACTCCCATTTTTATTGCAGAAATGGAGTTGGGCGGCTTATATCACTTGATCTATAACACAGTATCAGCATCTTTCCCAGCCCCCTCCTCCCTGATTCCCTGAGGTTACTGTAAAACAACCCAACATTAACAGATGAAGAGTTCAATATATATGTTAAATATTATTTGCTTACTAAACATCCTTGTCCATGTTGATTTCTAAGGGTACGGCAAACATTTTCTAATCACACTGTTTGAAAAGAGAGAGAAAGCAGAGCTGTGCTGTGTGCCAAGAGCTTCCATTGTACCAAGAGGGAAGAAAGCTAAAGAAGCTTTTAAAATAAAATATCCGTCCACTGAAAAAAAAAATGTCACTATTTACATGCCGAATGTCAACTGGGACAAACAGTAATGGCTAACCTTCAGTGGATTATCCTAGTCTTTTCAGAGAAATGAATGGCTGTCTTATTCATGTAAATTAACACACATGTAAAACTGCCCCTTGGTTATTACTAGAACTGAGCCACAGAAACAGAGTGTGGCAACTTGTACATAGGGGGGGGGGGGGAAATGACCAGGATCGTACAGAAATGCTGCAGTCACAAATCCTGCCTCTGGCGGCATACTGTTAGGAATTCAGGAAACACCCTTATAACAAGTCAGACCATTGGTCCATTTAGCCCAGTCTTGTCTACACTGAATGGTAGCAGCTCAAACCAGAGTCTTTCCCAGAGCTAACTGGAAATGCTGGGGCTCAAACCTCGAGCTTTTTTTTTTTTTTTTTTTTTTGCAAAGCATGCGCTTGACAGATTGGTGTATGAGAATAGGGAATTTTGGCCTTTGCAGGAGTGATAGGCATCTCCACAAGGCTGGTGGCTCTCCTGGATTTTCAAAATGCCCTGGAAAGTTGCCAGTCAATCTAATTGACCATCCTGTCAAAGTGCCAGTCAGTCTCTGGAATAAGGAGTTGACTTAGGCACAAACCCTCTTCCACAGGCTAGAGTCCATGCTCCAGAGAGCTGGCTCACAAAGCATCACACACAATATAGGTTAACAATGGAAGAAAACGCAGGACAAAATTCTACCAAAGGCTAGAATCCATTTGCAGGCCTATACTCTAGCAGTGATAGAAGCAAAGAGACGTCATTTCTCTACCACGGTTGTGTCTGTTCAGCACCACCCAGCACAATGTTTACTAGAAATAATCCTGTTAAGGTAAAGGGACCCCTGACCATTAGGTCCAGTTGCAGACGACTCTGGGGTTGCGGTGCTCATCTCGCTTTATTGGCCGAGGGAGCCGGCGTACCGCTTCTGGGTCATGTGGCCAGCATGCCTAAGCCGCTTCTGGCAAACCAGAGCAGCACACAGAAATGCCGTTTACCTTCCCACCGGAGTGGTACCTATTTATCTACTTGCACTTTGACGTGCTTTCAAACTGCTAGGTTGGAAGGAGCAGGGACCGAGCAACAGAAGCTCACCCCGTTGCGGGGATTCGAAGTGCCGACCTTCTGATTGGCAAGTCCTAGGCTCTGTGGTTTAACCCACAGTGCCACCCGCGTCTCTCTCAATCCTGTTAAAACCTGGTTTAAATTCCAATCCAATTTACTGCTGTTATATGACATACTCATTCATACTCAATACACCATGTGGAGTGCCATTCCAGTGAATGAGGAACTCTGCAGTCGACCTCCTCACATTGGCTTGGAGGTCTCTCTATTGATGACAGCAAAAGATGTCCTTCAAAAACTGTACTGGGTAACACATCTGCTTCATCCTTTTGCCCATCCTGACTGGCTCCTGCCAGAAACATCAATTAGTTCAGTGGACGTGAAGGCATCCTCTTTTATTTGTCCCCATGTTAGTTTCAGTTTGTTGGTTAGCTTTTCTAGTAAGAGGGGATGCAGGTGGTGCTGTGGTCTAAACCACTGAGCCTCTTTGGCTTGCCAATCAGAAGGTTGGTGTTTCAAATCTGTACGACAGCGGTGATCTCCCATTGCTCTGCCCCAGCTCCAGCCAACCTAGCAGTTCGAAAGCACACCAGTGCAAGCAGATAAGTAGGTACCATTGTGGCAGGAAGGTAAACAGTGTTTCCATGCGCTCTGGCTTCCATCACAGTGTCCCGTTGCGCCAGAAGTGGTTTAGTCATGTTGGCCACATGACCCGGAAACCTATCTGTACAAACGCTGGCTCCCTTGGCCTGAAAGTGAGATGAGTGCCTTTGACTGGACTTAACCATCCAGGGGTCTTTTACCTTACCTCTAGTAAGACTGTTTCCCATACAGTTTGGTACCAGTGGTCCATATTCACATCTTTCAGGTCCCCTCCAATATGGCTCCCCTTCATTACATACACAGCCCAACAAGATAACGAGAACCCACCGATAACAGACCGATAACAACAACCCCCCATGCAAACAAAACTCATTGTAGTCAACTGAAGGCAACCAACCATGCCCTAGCCGTCCCCAACTTCTCTCCATGCCAATGAAAACTAATAAGAAGAAAAAGAACCTACCCACGTGATGATGACACAAAAACCTTCCACATACACTATATAAAAGAATGAAAGTTTACTACCCCTCTCTTCTCCCCCAACCTTATACTGCATACATCAAAGTCTCACATCGAATATAACTGATCTGTAAAAAGGACTTTATGATTGGAAAACAGAGATGATGTATGTACTTTTGTAACCCAAGAAAATATTTAATAAAAACGTTTTTTTAAAAAAACAGTCCAGTGGACATTAGCCAGATGATTAGCAGCCAGATGATTAGTCGGAGTTAACCAATGGGGACACAAAATATCTGTGCAATGAAGCTCTGGGGTCTTAATTTTCAAAGCCTAAATAGCCTAGGCTCCATTTGTCTCACAAGCCCCTTCATAGCACTGAGGTAATTTTTAGGAGCTCTTCTCCATATGTATTCTTTGTCATTGTCAGTCTGTTCTCTGACCATGTGCAAAGTGTTCTCTGCAGCAGCATCCGCACTTGTGGGACTCCTTCCGCCGAGTTGGTCTCATTTCAGCAGGCCTTCAGAGGGTTAGTCTTTGTTGCTCAAGCAAGCCAGAGTAGGTTTGTACGCTCTCTGAAATCTGCCAGTCAAAGGATTATCCTATATCTAAAATGCATAACATATATATTTTATATGGTCTGGGGCTATGGCTGCTTTGTTGTTTTTAAAATGTTTCATTCCTGTACTTCAGATGATAGTAGCTTATTGTTTGTAATGTCAGTCGCCTTGAGGGTCTATGCAGCCATGTTAGCGGGGTATACATTTTAAAAATGGACAGGGAGGAGATCGGTTTGCAACATGCCACAGGAAACTGCTGGTTCTTTTCCCTTTGAAGTAAGTAAGTAAGTAAGTAAGTAAGTAAGTAAGTAAGTAAGTAAATAAATAAATGATCCCCCCTGTGCAGCCCCAAGTCTCACCTAAATTGGTGCTTGGGGTCCGAGCCTTTCAGTTTGGCCTAGGATAAGGCATTTTGGGTTAACCATAAAGCCTGTGCAATCTGGCCAATTGTTTATTACACGCTTGGTTACATCTTGTTTCATATTCTGCATTGAGTCTCCAGTATTGATTGAGCCCGTTGGGCTCACTACACTATAAATACATTATAAATGAATGGAACACAACAAAGGAAAGAACAAGAAGAATACAGGATATTTGATGTATTAGGTAGCTATACATGCACAGCATCTACTTTGCCTAAATTTTAGCAAGTGTGTGTGTGTGTGTGTGTGTGTGTGTGTGTACACACACACACACACACACACACGTTTTGTGTTTATTTTGAGGAAGACAACCCTTTCTTTTCAAGCAGTCTTACAGGAGAAAAAAAAATTCAAAACTCTCAATTTCAATAATATATTTTCCCCTGTTGAACAGATAGATAGCATTAAAAAGCACTTTTAACAGAGGAAAAGGTCAAAATGGACATTTCCAAGGATACAAGTTAGATACTGTATGCAGCAGACATATCTATTTCTATTTAGTATGATATGAAGCACTTTTAGACATTGTTTTGGTGTGATGTGCGGTACATTATTCATTTTGAAGGGATGCTTAGAGTGGTATTTTACAAATGGAAGAAAATAACTACTTTCACATACATTTGTGATTCAAAGCCTTCATTTAAGCAATGACACCCATCCATCAACACTATCCCAATGCTGCATGCGCCTTTTATTTAATAGAACTTCTTTATCATAGTTCTTTATATAGAATAAGAAAACCTACATATGCAATGCAGTTGTAGCACATCAGAAATTCACAAGCATTTTTAATACATCCCTACAGGAGCAACCAGAATGAGATGAATGACCTTTCTTCAGAGGCCAACGTAACCTGACTGCAATGATGGGTGCCCACTTTGCCCTTTAAATCTTAGGGCAACATGTCTCAACACAATATTTTTTTTAGAAAAAGCTATTTAGTGTATTGGCTTCCATATAAATGATTTGCTCAAAGAGCATATTTAAATTCTGGTGCATTTATCATAGAATTTTCCTTATTGATTTTTTTAAAAAAATAAATAAGATAAATTGTTCCATTTTGCTAATTGCTCTGCTTTATCTATTTCTGCCGGACTTAAAAGACAGGATCCAGTGAAACAATTGTGCTAGTATTGGTACGGCAGGACAGCTGATTCCCGCAAGCACTTAGACCTGAGCATGCAACAGATTCAGGTCTGAATGGGGGGAGCACTCAGTAACTTACAATTACAGTGTGAGCAATAGAAGAACTAAGGGGAGGGAAAGGTCTCCTCTCAGACACAGCCACACATCTTGAGGACACTTTGTACTTCAAAGCAGGTTCAGCAATAGCAGTCAGTAAGGTGGTCAAGCAAGAGGATGCACAGATGGAACAGCTTGGAATTCTTTGTCGATATAGGCTTCATGAGCAGGCTGTATCTGCTGCCATTCCAAAGCAGCACAGGGAAGCCTACATACTGTATTTTTCGCTCTGTAAGACGCACCAGACCACAAGACGCACCTAGTTTTTGGAGAAGGAAAACAAGAAAAAAAATATTCTGAATCTCATAAGCCAGAACAGCAAGAGGGATCACTGCGCAATGAAAGCAGCAATCCCTCTTGCTGTTCTGGCTTCTGGGATAGCTGCGCAGCCTGCATTCGCTCCATAAGACACACACACATTTCCCCTTACTTTTTAGGAGGGGAAAAGTGTGTCTTATAGAGCAAAAAATACGGTAATTTTATTTGTATGCTGCCTTTCCACAGTTCAAACCATGCTCAAGGCAGCTGACAACATGAAAAACATACATAACCGCAACGTAACAAAAGTAGTCATAAAAAATAAATAAAACATCCAAAAATACACAACCAAACTGAAGAATTTCCACTTAAATCACAAGATCTAAAATACAGATTCAAAAAACAACAGCAGCAACAAATCCCCCCACAACAAAATACCCCAAACAACACCTTGCCCAAGAGTTTGTTCAGCAGCCTCAGCTTTCGTAGTTGGAGTCAGTCAGGGCCCCGCCCTCCCAGGCCAGGTGGGAAAATGCCTGCAAGGCAGGGATCAGGTCTTCCAGGGCTCAATGCCCAAAGGATATTTGGCTTTCTGAGCATCTCAGCTCTCATTTAAGGAGAAGCAAATTTCTAGCTCTCCTGGATGAGAAGGAACACTTGCTCAAATTTCAGAAGTGTAGCTAAGTAATATTTCCAGTGCTTGGGGTGTGTTTTAATGGCCAAAACAGCTTCTTCCTTGTTACCAAAAATTATGCACATCTATTCCATTCATGCAGATTACAGAATTCTGGCTTTCTTACTACAGTTGTACCTCGGAAGTCAAATGGAAGCCCCATCGGACATTCGGCTTCCAAAAATAGTTCGCAAACCGGAACACTCACTTCCAGGTTTGTGGCGTTCGGGAGCCAAAACGTTCGAGAACTAAGCTGTTTGAAAACCAAGCTGTGACTGTACAATATTTGGCAAAGCATAAAATTTCACACAACCCCATCTCAAGGTATCATATTTTCAATTCTGAGTGTGTAAGGTCCAATTAGCCATTGAAATGCATGTCTCTTGGTTATAGAATTTGGATTGGAGGTTCTTTTTTGGGGGGGGTCATCTCCCCCCCACAAAATTCTCCAGATTATGACCTTGGTAAGCCCAAACTGAAATGTCCACTTCAATCCATAATAATAAATTGCATATATATGATCTCTGAAAACACAGGCTCTTGAATAACCTATGACCATGGTTAGGATGGAAAATACCGAATTTCTCTCCCAGCCATGGAAGTGTCTTTTTAAATTTTGTGTGTGTGAGAGAGAGAGTGTGTGTGTGTGAGAGAGAGAGAGAGAGAGTGAGAGAGTGAGAGAGAGAGAGAGAGAGAGGCACAGATATAAAACATGCTTAGTCTGATCTGAATTGCTGTAGTGCTCTTGTTAAAAACCGCCATCTGTCAGAGATTATCCTATTTTACACGAAGGAACATGCATTAATTATTAATCCTATTCCTCGTAGAAATGTACTCACACAAGATCAGGACTATTCTCGGCGTGAAAGCACCATTAGTGGTCTTAGCAGGTGGTCTCGGGATGGAACTTAGAAGGGATCCCTAGAGTGCTCTCAGCAGATGAGCTCTTTCAGGGTCAGCCCACCAGCCATGTGGCAGGAGCTCTAAACTGTAGACGGCATGCAGGAAACAAATGTTGAATGAATTCCTTTCTCTACCCACAGTAGACCAATTCCTTTGGCAGCCAAGAAAACCTCGGGAAGGCCACCATTTTTTTAAAGGCAAAGTGCTAGGGCCTCAGTTCAGCAGAGCATCTGAACACATGAGTAATCCTACTGATAGCTTGGACAGGTCGTTTTTTATTGGCTAGCCCAGAAATTCCTTTTCAGTTTGTATAACATTTGGAACGCTATTAGTTTTATTATTTATTAAATTTATATACTGCCCTTTATCAAGGTATCCTATGACAGTTCACAGAATAAAATACAGAATAAAACACAAGTAAATATTCAAACCAGAACAACAAAACCCCTCCCCTCTCCCCACAGATATGTTTAAAATACTGTAGGATATTAAACAGCCAAAGGCCTGGTTGAAGAAGAACACTGCAAAAGTGCTGTGGGCACACCTGGAAAATACCTGTGGAGGTGTGGCCAATCCCAAAACAGCTTCTGCAGGGGGAACATAAAGGTAAAGGGACCCCTGACCATTAGGTCCAGTCGTGACCAACTCTGGGGTTGCTGCACTCATCTCGCTTTATTGGCCGAGGGAGCCGGTGTACAGCTTCCGGGTCATGTGGCCAGCATGACTAAGCCGCTTCTGGTGAACCAGAACAGTGCACAGAAACACTGTTTACCATCCTGCCGGAGTGGTACCTATTTATCTACTTGCACTTTGACGTGCAAGGACTTTCGAACTGCAAGTCCTAGGCTCTGTGGCTTAACCCACAGCACCACCTGCATCCCAGAGGGAACATAGGCAGTCGCAAAATGTTGGGAGATTCCACTATAAGAAAAAAATGAAAAAGAGACAGGACCTTGAAATGGTGATGATATTGGGTGCTGTAATAATGTTTCCAGGCTATGTAAGATGAACCATGTTGGATGAGACCAAAGTGCTCTCCCCATTTATGATTTCCAGCAACTGGTATTCAGAGATCTTCTGCCTCTGATAGGGGAGCTAGAGCACAGCAGCAAGGCTAGTAGCCATTCATGGTTTTAATCTCCATGAATTTGTCTAATCCTCTTTTAAAGACATCTCAACCTGCTTTTTTTTTGGGGGGGGGACGAGTTTCATCAATCAAGCAGATTCCAAAAATTGCCATGACTTGAATCAGATGTATTTATTTATAAGTTTTAGATGTTTCTAAGCTGTCTTTTAAGGCCACAGCCTCCTCAAATTGTTGTAAATACACGATTTAATTAAAAACAAGCGCTGAAACACACCATTCATTTCGCAATAAAGCATACCATTCACAATAAATCACAACAAAACGGCCAGTTTAAATGTGCTCAATACAATAAAATTCAGTAAGCACACACACAAAAAACTCCGCCCCCAAAAACAGCAACCTACACAATAAAACTATTTGATTAAAAGCCACAGAAAACAGATTGAGTTTTAAGAACTTTCCTTAAAAACCTGAACTGAAGGAGCCAGCTGCATATCCTTTGGGAAGGAATTCCATAGGGTGGAAGCCATCACTGAGATTGTAAAATTAAGTCATTTTGAAGGCCCACAATACTCAGCCTGACACAGTCGCAATGGTTTCCTTTGCCCCTGCAGATTCTCCCCCAAATAAACTTCTCAGCATTTAACCATCAATGCACTCATTTCCCCTCTTGTCCCCAGCCTCACTAGCTCTCTCCCACACCCAACTCACCTCAGGCTCTGTCACTCTGTTCTTTTGGACAACCTCTCCAACCTGTTCTTTTGGGTCCTCCTATTCTTTGCTGAGATCTTGATTCTTCATCTTCCCCCCTTTCCCCTGCTAGGTATTATCCCTTCTCTGGTTCCCATCCTTTCTTCCATCTCTTCCTTCCACAGTCAACCCCAGTTGTCCCTGCAGTGCGAGTTGGCCACATTACCTGTTAAGTATAATTGGTTTAGTTGATGCTGAAACGGAAAATGGCTAAATGTGTATTGCTAACATTGGGGTTTTCCACAGTAGTTTTCTTAGTTGACTCTGAACACTTGTCAAGTTGAAAATTAAATAATTGTTGTTTTCTGCTACATAACAGGTGAGTAATCTTAGATCCTCCTCCTTTGGCAATCCTCACAGAACTCTAGCCCAATGGTTGCCATTAATCTGATTTGAATTGATTTTATAATGAAATGATTTTAGAATGTTGTATCATTTTAATGTTGTTAGCCGCTCTGAGCCCGGCTTCGGCTGGGGAGGGCGGGATATAAATAAATAATAATAATAATAATAATAATAATAATAATTATTATTATTATTATTATTATTATTATTATTATTATTATCATGTGACAAAGGTATTTGGTTGCAACTCTCCATTCTGAAGGGAGTTGCCTCTCATTCTTTGTTCTCTTCATGGAAAAGGTAAATGAAACTCTCTAGGAAACCAGATCCAGGCAAAATGAATGCTGTTTGTATTATTTCATGATTTATAAAATGCTGATCCTGTGCTGGACAGCAGAAGATATTGTACGGACATTTTTGGATGTATCATTTGATGATTCTGTTTCGTTTTGAAGAGTTCTGCAAGTAAACGTTTGAATAATATTTTCATGGGTCTGGGGAATCATTTCTTCCAAAAGGACTCAGTTTTCTTGCATCCAGTCTCTTCAGACTATGCACTATTAATATCTGCAATATCCCTTGCTTCTCTCTGTCTTGTTCTGGTCTTGCAGAGCCCTTGCAGTACAGTACCTTCCAGATCTGGATGATTGGCAGCCACATACCATTGTCAGTGGTAGTGGCCAGAATCCACTGCCAGTCCCTACCAACACCAGAAGCATCAGAGACCCTCACAAATGCCATGCCACATCTTCCACAGGTGACACTGCAAATGGAAGACCCACAGTCTAGAGAAAGGGCTTGTCACGAGACCAAGTTAGATCTGTATGAGGTGGCACAGGTCAAAGCAGGAACCTCGGAAGCACTTCAAGTATCCAGACATCAAAATAACGCTGCAGACATAAGACTACAATGTGTTTGGCAACTAAAGGTGCTGTTTATTTGTAGCAAAACATTAAGTTATTTGTTGTTCTGCCTCTCAATATATATTGAATCATGTCGCTGGGTTTAGAAGCCATTTTATCTTATTGCTTGACAAATGTCTGATAATTTGAATCAGGCTGTCAAACTGCATTTACTTGTGCTTTTAAAGATATATTGAATTGTATCATTATGTCTAGAATGGTTATGTCATTGGAAACTTTTTTGTAAATACAGAAATTACATATTGTGTAAAATTTAGTATTTACAGTTTGTTTGGTGGCCAGACTTTTTATAATCTGGGAAGGCAGGGAAAGCACCTGAGTGGGGAGAGAGGGAGAGGGAGAAGTCCACTGAGACTGACAGGTCAAGTTTATAATCTTGTAAGCATTCTCAAGTTTACCTGGAAAGCAAGACAAGTTTAGTTTTCTCCTCTATCCATTTCAAATGTGCCTAACACAACAGCCCTGGGACCTATTTGTCTGCAATTTGACAGATTTCTTACCCCGAAGTACCTCTCTCATGTCTACAACTTTCAGGTCAATTGCCAACAAAACATGTGGGGAAATTAAGTTAATCATTTTTGTACTCTCCTCAAAACTATAATGCAGTAAAACTATGACAGCTATCCTTCTGAAGCTGAGGCTCCAATACTTTGGCCACCTCATGAGAAGAGAAGACTCCCTGGAAAAGACCCTGATGTTGGGAAAGATGGAGGGCACAAGGAGAAGGGGACGACAGGGACGAGATGTTTGGACAGTGTGCTCGAAGCTACCAGCATGTGTTTGACCAAACTGTGGGAGGCAGTGGAAGACAAGAGTGCCTGGCGTGCTCTGGTCCATGGGGTCACGAAGATTCGGATACCACTAAACGACTAAACAACAACAACAACATCCTTCTGAAGCTGAAAAGATTCATGCCACCAGAAGGGTGACATTGACCACAGATTGCATAAAATTATGCATAAAAATAAAGTGTTAACCCCCCCCCTTTTCTAAAGACTTCAAAAGAAAAGTCTCTGGAGCCACCTGTTTCCAACCAGGAAGGCACTCTGGATGGACCAATTTGCCTGCAAATTTCACAAACTTCTGTCAAAAGAGGGGAAATTACGGCCATTTTTTTAATTTCGGAGAGTGAATGGAGGAGGAAACAAGAAGGGCTTTGAGTTGAAATGGGGAGTCTTCAGAGCCCCTTGGACTGAGGCAGACGGTTTTCTGAAGCATCTAATCAGCAGTCAGGTGAACTTTGAGGCCAGTGCAAATCCCTTAAAATGCATAATCAAATAAAATCATGAACTACACTTTGAGTTTTGTGAACAGTCCAGGGATGATCTTCCTCAAATACTGCTCATGATAATTTCTTGTTTATATTGGAAAAACTCAAGGTTGAAAAGCAAGCAACTTCAATACAAAGAGATGCATGTGAAGTAATAAATAAAAATATCCTCCCCACCCCAAGGAGACATAATACCAATTTTGCACTTTCCTTTTTGACATTTGATCTGGAGAAATTGTATTATAGGAGGCAGGCAGGGTGGTAAGTTGGAATAGTGTGTGTAACAATGCCATTTTATTTTTTCTGTCCCCTCCCTCTCTCTTTTTCTCAGTTTTTTAGGATGGTGTGTCCATTTACTCTTTTGCCCCATTTTTTTGCTTCACTTTAAGCAGTGACCTCAAACATACAAGGATTTTTACAATTTATTCATTTTGGAGAGAAAACAAACCAGATCTGTCCTTTGAGAACAGGTGTTCATAAACTTTTGAAAGTGGAGTCTGTATTTCCATAGCAAAAGGAATGTTTTCCTAGCCAGTTTTGAGATGATATTTGTGTCTGCCTCCTACATTTTCTGTTGGCAAGTTGGCTAAATCCAGCAGCACCCTTGTTGTTTAACCAGTGATAGTGGAAAACAGCCACACATTCATTCATTTCTATCTATAAGATAAAAAAACGACCTGTTCCCCCCCCAAAAAAGGCGCCCCCCTTCTTTAAAAGAAGGGTTGCAAAGAAACCCCAACAGCAACCACTTATTAGATCTTCCAACTTTATGGATTATATTTAGTCCTTCTGGCTGGCATATGAATATGGAAGTGTACTGACTAGGAAGCTACGTTTGTAGGCTACGAACTGGTACCCACAGTCCTGTGATGCCTCCATCACTTAAAGTACCCTTGAGTACAAATGCTGGCAAAGGAAACCATCCTCTTTTTGCAATTGCACAGTGATGAACAAATGGAGAAGCTCAACATCTCTCCTGCAGGGAGATGCATGCGCTCTAAATATGGGGAAAGCTCAAGCATTGTCCCTCAGAGACGATACTTGTGCACTGTAGTGCAGGTGCTTACTTCTTAGACTCCACATGACTTGGGATACAGTCACCTTAATCAGCTCCACTTTTTTGTGGGGACGGGTGGCGGTCAGGCCTCCTGGCCACTACCCTCAGCGCGGGGGTGGGGGAGACCCTGGCCACGCCACGTAGCCAGGCGGTCAATCAGGTCGCTTCTGGGGCATGGCTGGGGCCGATTTAAGCTGCAGCGTGACTCTGAGGCTGTTAGAATTCCTGCTCCATGAATGAAGTCATGGGATTTTTGTCTATCACATGACGGTATATGTTTTGACTCCACAGAGTGGGAAGTGATGGAGACAGGATGTTTGTGTTACTGTGTTCCGTGAAGTGGGACTATTGTCCTTTGTTCATTTTTCTCTTTGCTGTCTGATGCTAGAAAGAGAGGGAGCCATGTTGCACTGCTCCGTATGTAATATGTATGTAATATGTAATATGTAAATAAAGTAGATTAGCCAAAATGCTGAGTTGTTGAGGTCTGTTACGCAAGCTGCGAAGACTCTGCGGATCCCTAAGTGTGCCAGTGTCAGTTGGCATCAGTCGCTGTGATGTTTGGGCTGAAGAAACCTTTGGAAGCACCTGAATGATTGACCAGGAGGGAGAGAACATGCCAGTTGTGCATGTGTCTCTGCCAGGGTCCTACTCGAGTGTAGGCTGAGCTCCTGACAGGAGACCCCTGGCCACGCCACGTAGCCAGGCAGCCAATCAGGTCACTTTGGGGGCATGGCCAGGGCTGATTTAAGTTGCAGCGTGAATCTGAGGCTTCCCTTTCAGCCTCGCGCTGCGGACCTGCAGACCTCCCATCCTTTTTTCAGGTTTCGTCATTGGCCTTGCTATGGTTGTCGTTGAGGGGCCTGGTAGGACTTTTTCCACTTGGCAAATTGGCACCAAACACTCGGTTTTCGCCTACCTCGTAGCAATTGTCACAACTTTGTAAGGTTTGGCGGTTAGGCATTGGAATAGTGAGGGGGGGGGAGGGAAGGATACATGGCTTGGGATACAGTTACCTTAAGGGCTTCCTTTTCATATGTCTCCCCCCCTTGTCAAGTCCTTATGCCTTCCAAAACAAGAAATAGTGATTAAGGAGCAACCTGTTTTGGGAATAATTGTCACAGGGAGGCTATCTGGTGCCGAATTTGTGATCGATTCAGTGCCAGCCATTTTTTAATTCCCCTCAGGCCTTTAAAAATAATAATCAATTAACATTCTTCTAACTTGCCTTTTTGCCTTTTATCTGTCTGTCTCCCTTGCTTGCTTGTTCAACTCTTTTACCATATTATTAAAATATTTGCCGTCACCTGCTCTTGGAATATTGCCGAATGGGAAAATAAAACTTTAATCAATGTAACAGAAATTCACAGCAGAAGTGCAGAAGCAGCACGACTCACTCTCACACACATCCTGTTAATGCCACTTCCTGCATGATCCAAAGGAATTCTCAGTGGATCGTGTGAAATCTGCAGAGAAAACCCGCCGTAAGATGCTCACATTGCAGCAGTGAACAGAAACCTGGACCGATGAAACATTTCTACATGAAAGGTAGCACAGCAGGATACCATGGAATGGTCCACGTTACTAAAACTAAGATGGGGAAAAGGTCAAAGTCGTGTGGCAAAGCATCACTGCTAGGGGCCCCTAGTGGGTCATAAGAAGAGCTGGTCTGCTTTGAAAAAAATGAAGCCATCTTATTGGATACATCTGCAAACCTGCCCCTGCTCCTCAGCGCGTAATGCCCCAGGCAGCAGTGACAAAATACAAGCATTAGCATAATCCTAAAGGAAGGAATAAAGGGCATCAGGGTCTTTCAATGCAAGTTAGAGAATTAGAGCTTGGAATGCCCAAGAAGCATTGCTATTGCCCAGAAAGCCCCAACCCATTCCTGAGCCCTGCTAGGATCACAGCACTGGGCAAAGCGGTAGGAGGAATGTCAGGAGGCATTATTAAGCAGTTATTCCCCAGGTGCAAAAAGGGTGCTGGCCCAATTTTCTAAGGAAATGCATCTATTTTATCTCTCTCTCACACACAAGTTTCACTCTGGCAGCTGTCAAAGGGCACTGCCTATCCAAAAGCAAACGGAATGACTGTGGATTATGTTTTGGAACAACACTCCAAAGCTGGCAGGATAATGGTGTAGGTCTTCTTCAGCCCATGACGAAATCCCTGGAGACTAATGGGTTAGAATATGTTGGGTAGATATGAGCTACACCAGAACCATGTCCCATAGGGAAAGCTAAGGTGAATGGCTGAGATGGTGTTCAGTTGCTTGTTTCAAAGTGTTATTGTGCTGGTTTGAAGGTCTGATGGTGGGAGAAGATCATATATTGCGGAGGGTGTTTAAACATATAGGGTTGTATCCAACTAAGCTGACTTGACCCATTAAATTGATGAGTCTTAGCCATGTCTATTAATTTCGGTGGGTCTACTCTGAGTAGGACTAGCACTGAATACAACCTTCTAACAAGCGTCAGGTATTGAAAGTTTGGGAAAGACTTTGATCAGATCACTGCAGATCTTGATGCAGTCAACATTGCTCCAGCTTTGAAAGGAAACACACACCAAATACTGTAAGAATTAAACGAACAACAATAATCGTAACAGTAGATGTGAGCATTATGTTCATTGTCGTTCTGTAGACCCCACGATTTTGCATTTCTGGTAAACCTTCTATAACCAATAAGCTACTCTCATAAAACGACAGAAAGCAGCACGAGAACGCCTTTTAATAATAACTGTTCACGACCTCTTTTCTTCTGATTATTTGAATATTTCTCTGCAAGGAGACACCGTAAGAATGCCTTTTGTTCTTGCCAGCATGCTACCTCTGGAAATAACCCAAGAACAGCAGCGCCTTGGATTTTCTGCTAATTTCAAGCTTCTAATTTGATGCTTTCAGATTCAAATATCATGAAGAGCAGATTTTCATTCCACAATTATTTTATGGCTACATCTTTTTTTTCTTCTTCAATCTTTTGTTTACATTTGGAGAGAAATCTGAAGTATGGCAAGAGGGAGAGAGGAGAGAGGAGAGAAACAAAACACATCCCAACACCTACAAGGATGGCATGCTTTTATTTGTGAAGTTGCCTCCAAAGTCATATAATTACACTGTAACTCCGTGGGAACAATGGTAATTTCACAGCAGTTCATGTTGCTGTTATCACCCTACATCCTGATAACTATGAAATTAATTTGTGGCATCACTGTATGTGTCAGCCATAAGCTGTTCCCTAGGTAACATTATGCAACCACAGAAAAGGAATTTGGTGCAGCAGAATCAGCTGCAGTAGACCATGCATAAATGGAGCATTGCCAGGCATGAACACGCAGCAATGATTTGGCTATCAGTGAAGCTCAGGGCCACAGTTTCACATTTTCAACACCTCACAGCCAAAAGTTGGGGACACAACTGCAACGCCCAAACTCCTATCAAGGATCACTTCCCAACCCCCATGGACACACATGCTATTGAAGGTTCTTCTTGGGATGTGGGCAAAGGACTTCCAGAAGGAGGTTCACTGTAAGATTGGTGCTGCCCATGAACATAAGGGTTGTTGTTTTTTTGCATCATCCACATGATGTCATCAAAATGACATCCTGTACTACCTCTCTTTTTCAAGTGGTGCATCTTCTTCTTTTCAATTTTTTTTTATTGATTTTCCAAATTTATAAACAAACAAACATAAATCCTAACTATAGTTGTTTCACTATTGTTAACATTGTTAGGTGACTTCCTTGAATCTTCCTGGCTGAGTTTCAATGTATATCATTGTAACAGTTTTCCAAAACTAATTTCTCATAAAATTTACTTAGTCAATTAACATCTTTCTTTCTTTTCATATTAACTTTAGACATATTATTCTATAACATCACATATTTAATCCTAAACTAATCTGGTATTTGCAAGTATTTCTATTTAAGTTATCTTAGCATATTTAGCTAAATAGTCTTTAAATTTCATCCATTCCTCCTGGTACTCCTCCTCCTTCTGGTTGCGGACTCTTCCGGTCAGGTTGGCTAGCTCCCAAAAGTCCATCATCTTCATTTGCCATTCCTCCACTGTTGCTTGTGTTTTCCCATTTTTGGCCAACAAAATCCTAGCAGTAGTTGTGGCATACAAAAACAATCTAACATCTTTTTTGGGCAATTCCAAACCTATTATTCCAAGAAGAAAGGCCTCTGGTTTCTTCTTCTTCTTCTTCTTCTTCTTCTTCTTCTTCTTCTTCTTCTTCTTCTTTGGCAATAACTCGTACTCAAATAAGATTGTCTTAGTACAATAGCTTTGTAAACAAGCATTTGGGTTTCCCTGTGAATGTCCTGGTCGTCAAACACTCTGCACTTCAACCGGGAGAAAGCCTCACTCGCAGAGCTCAGGCGGTGCTGAATTTCAGCATCAGTGTCGGCCCTTGTGGAAAGATAACTGCCCAGGTAGGAGAAGTGATCGACATTTTCCAATGTTACACCATTGAGTTGGATTTGTGAAGCTGCAGAGGGGTTGTTTTGTACTTGTTGGTGTAGAATTTTGGTTTTTTGGATGTTGAGAGATAGGCCAAGCTTTTCGTAAGCTTCTGCAAAGATATTTAGGATGGTCTGGAGGTCATCCTCTGAGCGTGCACACACTACGTTGTCATTGGCATACTGAAGCTCTGTGAAGGAAGTTATGGTAACCTTACTCTTTGCTTTCAGCCTGCTCAGATTAAAGAGCTTTCCATCTTTTCGACAAACCAGTAGCATATTCAGGGTAGCATATTCATGGTACCCCATTGGGGGGGGGTCTCAATGGAAGTCTCTGTCCAGAAGCTAAGCATAGGGCAAATGGGTCATAGATCTTCCAGCAGCTGCCTTAGGACAGCCATCTCAGTAGATGAGTGTATTGAGGAAGCCATAATCCTGGGCACAGTTCTGAAAATGTTTCGGCCCACAGGCAGGAGGCTGGGATAGCTACACACCCAATGCCTGAGACAAAATTCCACCTGCATCTGTAATCAATAAAGTTGTGGCCATTTTTAATCCAGGCTGTTGTCTGTTTGAGTTTATTTTATCACACCCGAGTTTAGTCACAGCCTAGGGGAGGATGGCAATGCAAAAGGGACTGCAATTGTCTTACTTATATTTATTAAAGTTATCTTTCATTCTTTCTCCAATAATTGGTGAATGATTTTCATAGACAATCCCCCCAAAAGTTCCCCATTCAGGTAGAGACTGGTCTGAAACCAAGGAGTCTTTAACTCAGTCCTAAGTAATTTTCAGAGTACATAGCAAAAAAGAAAGAAAGCGGGGAGGGGGGACACCTTGCTGCAACATCTTGGTTCAGATTTATATTGCATTGCCAGATGCAAGCTTGTGGATAAAAGAACTATTATTCATATCATGTTAGAAGGGGTATTTTATTCTTTTTTAATATAGAGCCTGCTTTCCTCTGATCTGTAGAAGCAGACTGCTAAAGCTACATTTGGGAGCATTAGAAACTAGGATTACACTCTATTCTTTTATTTTGCCAGTGTCTTCCAGGAAGCGGGGAAAGCAACTGCTGCATTTGTTATACATACAGATTCAGCGGCTTTGCTGGGGATTTTGCTGGTGAGTAAAAGCAACATCTCAATGTCAGCGGCAGCGCTAGTCATCAAAGCAATCCAAGGTGTTGAACAGCCACTGTGATCCACTATATCCAGGGATGAACAAGTTTTGTCATTCGCTGGTTCTGATCTTTATCTCCGACTGATCTGCCTTTTGTGATTGTTACCACAAGGCATAGCCCTAAGACCCCTGACAATGTTCAAATAAAGCCTTTTTTTCCAAATTCAAAAACAAAGCTTTCGCTCAGTTTTAATAGCAGGTGTGAGGTCTTTCGCCGACTTGTGCTAGTTCAATCCAGAAACACATTCTCCATTAAGAACAGGCTTGTGCCACAAGCCAAACTTCACCACTGCTCCCAAGGAAACTGAGAGGGCCCTATTTAATTTTATTATGACACCTGTGAGGACTTCTAAACATTTTCTCAAGCACCCACTTCTAGTTATGATTTAGTGTGTTTTTTTAATTTAGGGATGCTGAACTTGTAGCCCTCCAGACATTGGTAGATTGCAAAAGAATTGCCCTGCTGGATCATGCCTTTGCGAAGCTAGCAAGTAAAAGAAGCACAACTTCACTCTTGTGCTATCCAGAAACTAGTGTTCAGACACACAGTGCTTCCAATACAGGACATAATCATCACCAGGCATGGCCAAACGTGGCCCTCCAGATGTTTTGGGACTACAATTCCCACCATCCCTGACCACTGCTCCTTTTAGCTAGGGATGATGGGAGTTGTAGTCCCAAAACATCTGGAGGGCCAAGTTTGGCCATGCCTGCTCATCACAATATATTCTCCATTAATTTGTTTGAACCCCTATTAAAATCAGCAAAGTTGTTGCTGCTCCCAGTGAGTGCAAATTCCATAGTTTGAACTTCACACCATGTGAAATACCTGCTTTGGTCTGTCCTGAATCTTCTAATATTCAGCTTCACAGGATTGTCAGGGATTGGCTGGATGAGGAAGAGTGGTGGAAGCCACCTGATCAAGAGCCCCCCAGGGAAAGCACAAAGGGAGAGGACTTGGATCCTGGCTCCTGGTGGTGGGAAACCGGCCACACCCCAGATGAGGAGAAGTGTTGGATACTGGGAGCTTGGAGGAGGAAACAGGAAGGTGCCCCAGAACAGGGAAGAGACAGGAATCTGACTTGGCAGCTCCATCTAAGAGCCACCTTGATAGCTTCTCTGATGACAGCCTGCAAAGTGTGTTCTCCTTCTTGGAGAGCACAGGTTGCGGTGGGGTTAACCAGACACCCCCTGTTGATGGGCAAGTTGGTTTGGTTGGCCCAAAGTGTGACTGGACTCTTTGGGTTGCTGGGGAGAGTTTGATGTTGCCAATTTTTGATTGACAGCCTGGGGTGAATATATTCCCTGCGCGCAGCGTTGAGCTTCCTCTTTTCGCTGTGTGCTTCGGATCACCTGCCCACCCTCCCTAATTTTAGGGCGTTTGTGTTTGACCTTGCTATGCCTGTCATGGGTTTGGTGGAGGGGTATGGATTGGCTGTGCCTGCCCCTCCAATGCTGTTGCTGCAAGGGTATTCCATTAAAGGAATCTAGGGGCTCACCATGCTTTTGTCCGCACCCCTGTAAAGGGGGATAGGGCCACGCAAGAGCCCCTGGGAGCATTTGGGGAGAGGTGAGGGTCTGGTACCCAGCTCCATCTACTCCCTATAAAATGTTTTCCCTTACTGACTTCACAGGCTTGTGGACGTCAGTTCTGTCCCTGGGCGGGGACAGGTTGTCGTAACCAATGCCTAAGAAACCACTCACATTGTTTGTATTTTAATAAAATTGTGGCCAAAATTATGCCAAAAACCTTAAACAAAAATTATGGTGTTAAGTGTGAATTTATTTAGGGGTGGCTTGGGGACCTCGACACGCAAGCCGTCCCCCCACTCCCAGAACAAGGCATTTATTGCATGTTTCCGAGCAGAGAGCCAGACAGAAACACAGAGGATCCCTTGGAGGTCGCCATAGATAGAGGGAGGGTCCTGGCACAGAGGGATAGGGAGCAGACGGGACGTTACTGCTTCATCTAGACAGGAGC
This sequence comes from Podarcis filfolensis, assembly GCF_964270895.1. Lineage (NCBI taxonomy): Eukaryota > Metazoa > Chordata > Lepidosauria > Squamata > Lacertidae > Podarcis > Podarcis filfolensis. The sequence goes on from NC_139609.1 coordinate 26,238,040, forward strand.
AACCCTTAATAGTATCCATGTGTTCTCTTTCTGCTTCCTCAGTAAAGAAATTAATTCTAAGTTAGCCAGTGGTTCACTTTCTTTCTCTGATCTGTGAATGACCTGTTCTCCTTGTCGGCTCCCTGACACTGGATATCACCAAGTCCTTAACATGACCTTTCCACCTTTCCAATACTCTTTCTGAAGTGCAGCAACAAAAACTGCACATAGTGCTCCAAGTGCAATTCCCCCAAAGATTTGTACAGTGGTGTTAGGATTTTGCCAGCTTTATTGCCTAATGATCCCTAGCATGTAGCTCACCTTTTTTGCAGCGGCTGCACACTGGGGTCAGCACCATGACTCCATGGTCTCTTGTCTGCAATTTGGTGTCATCAACAAACTTGGAGATCATCCCTAATTCCAAGTTGTTTATGAAGAAGTTAAAAAGCACAAGTCCCAACACCAAACCTTACAGGACCCCCTCTTCTCACATTTCCATTCTGAGAACTTTCCATTAATTCCTACTCTCTTCTTCCTGTTCTAGACCACCTCTGATCCCATGACTAGTCAGTGGTCTTTGGTGGTGAGCTTTATTGACAGTTTTTGAAAATCTAAGCACCGTCTACTGAATCACCCCATCTGTATGCTTGTTTACATGCTTTAAAAAAAAAGCAGTTAGACAGGAGGACATCAGTATAGAAGCCTTGCCACTTGGTCTTCAGCAAGATTTGTTTTTCTGGTTTGCAATTCTACATTTGATAATTCTATCTTTAATAAGATAGCCAGGTCGCACCTCTCATTCAGCTCTCCAGGAGCTGGTCTCTTGAGTCATAACCATTTCTTGTAAAGCGGCCGCATACCATATATTTAGTTGATTATGCACACACTACAAGGTCAGCCCCACACCTACCAGAATTATAAAGACATCCGAATGCCTTCTGCAAAGAAGGCAGAAAAATGGAAAAACGGAAGCATTTTCCATGATGGAGGAAACCTTTTCAAAAATCAGGACAGGTTTCAGTACCACATTAATCTCCCCTCCTCCAACTTGGATTCCTTCAGTAATATTTTCTTCAAGTAACTATTCAAAAGCCAACCAGAACTAAAACTTGCTTCTCAGAAACATCAGCATTGCCAGTGACAAGTAACCTCCTTGGTGTCAAGCCAAAGCTGCTGGAGACATCTTAGATGAACTTTTATTTCCAGACAATGAAACAAATGTGAAGTGTTCTTCAAATCAATGGAAAGGAAAGTAAACAATGTCATCCGCTGCTAAGAGTTATGTGACAATTCAGCACCTATGAGGTTTCTAGAACACATAGAATTTGAGAAGCTAAATAGAGATGGAGCAATTTACTTCTCACTCTGTCAGTCTACAGTAAGCCACACAAATAACTGAACTCTACCCAGTTCTTCTGTAGAACCTATTCAACAGGCACAATGCCATATTTTCTCTCTGGATATGGCTTACCTACCACTGAGACTTTTGTGACAAAGTCCTGCCAGTCTTAACTAGCTTTGCATTAGCTCCCTTAGCTAGGTCTCTCAGGCCATATCTTGTCAGTTGTTCCAGCCCCACTTGTTGCTTGGTGCCATAGCTGTCAACTTACAGATTTGAAAATAAGGGACCAGCAGCCTCGAAAATAAGGGATCAGCAGCCAAAATAAGGGATTTTCCTAGCACAGGTATGTTCAACTTCTGAGCCTCTCCGAGCCAAAGGCAGAAAGCCCAGCCAGCAGCCAAACGAAGCCTCAAGCGGTGGTTCCCACAGCGCAGCAACCCGGCAAAGAGGATGCAGCAAGGAAAACCACCGTCACCGCTCCGCTCCACTGGGAAGTGCTGAGCAAAGGCGAGTCCCCAGGCAACATGGCCAATTTGATCGGCACAAGGCATGCAAGCTCCACCCCCCAGTCGTTCTTAGACTCCTTATTGGGTGAGCAACACAGCCAAGCAACACAGTTGGAGCCTCCCTCCTCCCTGGCCGGCAGGGAGGGAGGGAGAGGAGCTCCTTCCTTTGAAACCCGGGAAATTTAAGGGACGTCATCAATAAGGGACAGCAGCGGGACACGGCACTGGGATAAGGGACTTTCCCGCCAAATAAGGGACAGTTGACAGCTATGCTTGGTGCCCAAACTTGCAGCTTAGCCAGATTCTGGGGAAATTTTGGAATGTTTTGAAATGCTAATTCGTATATTTAAAGGTAGAAGTTTCTAATTCTCCATTAGAAGCCTAACCAGCTTGGTAACTCCATTTTGGAGAGCTACAAATGATACCATCAAACTACTGCTACCACTTTGCCTACTGAGGTTCCTGAGTTGTTAATTAGGGACGGATGAATCCTTCAGTTTCTCATTTTCCCAATCATAAGCTCAGTTCATCACATTTCTGTATCACTTTGCACTTTCATTTTTTAAAAAGCCCTCACATTTTAGTGTACATTTCTTCAAATGTCAGAATACAGTTATGTAGGCATTTTTGCAAGCAATTTCCCCAGTGTAATTCATTTTTTGTGTCATTTTCATTAATATGTTGATTTTTTGTGCGGTTTCCCCTAATAGATGCAATTTTGCACACATTTTTGGCTTGAATAATTGCATTGCAAAATTTGAAGAAGTGCAAGTTTTGAAGAGCAGCTGCATTGTGGTTCGCACATTGTTTTGGGAGTTGCAAATTAACCGGGTTCGCACTACAATGCAAGCTACACAAATTGAATTCCTGCCCCTTCCCTAAGCTTTTATCCAGCAAAGGTGGTTGATCTCAAGATGCTTGAGGACACCTAACTGAGCTGAATTGCAGCTTCAGACTAAAAGTGTCCTTGTCATTGCAACCTTGAGGTCACAGATGGAATGTCCATCTCAATGACCACTCCAGCATGTTCTGTACCTGTAAGGAGCACGTTAGGAGGCCAAGACCCAAACATTAAGAGTGGGGACTTCTATTTTCTTACCAACTATCTTTATATTTTACTGCCATGAATTCTTTTATTCTAATTGACTCTCTTCCTTCCCATCCCCGTCATACTCCTTTTATCCTTGATATAAGACAATTCCAGCCAGCCTTATGCTAAGAGCATGAAATCGCAAGATCATCGCAGTAACTCAGTGTTACAAAGAAGTGCCATTCCTGTTGTGCTGTCCAATTACAAAATAGTAAAGCAGGGATAGTGCACAGCAATGATGTTTTTTTCTATTTGTTTCGGTAAGTTTAGCACAGCAGGAAATGTGGCATTCTCCCTAGATAATGTGTCAAAACCGCAGTTAGAATTTAAGTGCAAATGGAAGTTATCTTAAAGGCTTCATATGTAGGCTAATAACCCCGGTTGCTTAAATGAGATAATTATACCTTACATAATATATTTTACTTCAAGGATTTGGTATCTTCATTTTAATAAAATAATAATTTGCTCTTGGGGGGTGGGGGAGTGCAAATAGCCCTTTTATGTGAAGGCCCTGTAACACTAACGTGCCAGTATATGCTCAGAATTATTATTCTATATAGCTTTCAAAATTTTGGAACCATTCCCCCCCAGCACCTTCAAGATATTCTAGTGAAAACAGGCTTCAACTTTGACTCAAATGATTGAATGGGTAGGTGCTGAAAATCCATCAGCTTGACAGCATTTGCTGTCAATATTTAGAAACGCCACTACAAAGTTAACCATGGAAGACATTAATGGTCTATCTGTGCCCAGGAAAGCCATGTGCAATCAGATTTCACCAAAAGAAACAAACTCCATCCAAATATCATGCCAAGAATGCTCACATTACATATTCAAAATAAATTACTGAAATCAAACACAGAGATTTTGCATAATGCTGCCCTATTTACATAACTTTATCCTCCAATCAATCTCAGATTTTTTTTAGTTATATGGCAAGCATTACATCCTACCTTTCAGCTAAAAAAAAGAAAAAAAGGTCAAGGCATCTAATAACAGTTAAAATAATAAAAAGAGCAGGTGACAATTCATTAACAAACACCATTTAATCAATGGGTAGGCTCATTTGAAAGAAAGCAGTCCATCAGATGAGCTTTGAAACCCTAAATAGTTCGGAGCCAGACTATCACCAGCACTTTGAACTGGGTGCTACTGCAGCTGTTTCAACAACAAAGTCACAGCTAGCATATTCTGGACCAGTTGCAGTTGCTGGACACTCAACACAGGCAGCCCCACACAGAGCACATGGCAGTAGTCCAGACATGATTTAATCAAGGCTCGTAACACCATGGTCACTTCTGTATTTTCCAAGAAAGGGTCAATGGGTAATTAATGGGCACTGCAATTGTTCAAGAGGAGAAGCATGACTGAAACGGCACAAAAACAACAATTTTTAACATATTATAGATATGGCCTGTATTTGTTTGAACACTGTTCAACGTTCCATGCATCTGATAAGGAAGCAAAAGCCATATTACAGACAATTTTGTTGCACATAGTATCACAAGAGGAAGTGCTCAGGTCATCTGAAGCTGACTAGACCTGGCCATGATACTAACCAATTTTCTTGTGAATCAGTTTTCTGCCCACTTAAGTTGTCTTGAGGGTACAGAGTAGCCATGTTGGCTACCCCTAGTATAACACAATACACACAGTATTTGCTTTTGGGTAGTTCCCATCACCAATGGTAATGTTGGCTAGGGTGGATGGGATCTGGAGTCCAACAGCATCTAGAGAGCCACAAATTCCCCATCCCTAATCTAATAGACAGGGACGCGGGTGGCTCTGTGGTCTAAACCACAGAGCCTAGGGCTTGCTGATCAGAAGTCGGCGGTTCGAATCCCCGCGACAGGGTGAGCTCCCATTGCTCGGTCCCTGCTCCTGCCAACCTAGCAGTTCGAAAGCATGTTAAGGTGCAAGTAGATAAATAGGTATCACTCTGGCGGGAAGGTAAACAGCATTTCTGTGCGCTACTCTGGTTCACCAGAAGCAGCTTAGTCATGCTGGCCACATTACCCGGAAAAACTGTCTGCGGACAAACGCAGGCTCCATCAGCCTGTAAAGCGTGATGAGCACCGCAACCCCAGAGTTGGACCTAACGGTCAGGGTCCCTTTACCTTTAATCTAATAGACACCCATAACAATTCTACCGAAACATGTTCTGTTATCAACTATTTGAATAAATACTTCTGTCTTAAATGTCATTGCTAGTATGGAACCCAAGCTCTTGGAAAAGAAATTATTTTTGTATGAAAGCAATATACCTAAACACAAACTAAACCTTTTAAAAGAACTAATTTTTTTTTAAATCCTCTATTTGTCAATATACAGCAGTGCTTGCATTTTTCCATATAATTTGGCACTTCTTGTCAGTCTTGCTCAGGAGAATCTACACAGGATAAGTTGTTTTCTGGGGGTGGGGAAAGAAATCTACTTTTAACAAGGGGCTAAAATGTGGAATTAAGAGATTAATTTTCAATATCTGACTTTTAAAAAATTGCTCTTTGCTAATCCTAGCAAAATTAAAATGTTGATTTCAATAAAGGTTTCTTTAGCACAGAACATTTCTTATAAACAATCTGTTTTAGATTTTCTCAAGTAGCCAAAAGTCAAGGAAACAGAATTTTAATGGCACGGTGTTGACAAAGAGCGAACTACTTCACGTATCTTAGAACACAATAGGAAATATAGTTTAAGTTCTTAAATCACAGGAAAATCACTATGAAGTTACATGCCTAAGATTTAATAAATATAGTGGAGTGCTTTCAACAATCTGCGAGCAAAAACATTCTTAAATAAGATAAAGTAAGTAACATTAGGACTGGTAGCAGTACGTGCTCCATCCGTGCTAGAGAATTTACATAGGCATTGTTGTGGAGCCAAGTGCCAGTGCCCAGGTGCAAGGAGGCTACAAAAGCCGTAAGACACCCAGGAGAAGGGTGATGTAATCAGTAGTGGCTGAAAGAGTGGAGCAGTGTGGGACAGCACTGGGTACCTGGCTTCCTAACATAGAAGTCACTTCCAGTAACCAAGAGGGAGAGGGGCAAGGCAGCAGAGATGGAGTGGTGGTGCCTATCTGATGTTCTCTGACGTTCTCACTGCTGTGTTCCCACTGCACTGGCTTCCCTGCCATCTAATCTCTCACGCTTTTGGTTTGAAAGAGAAATGAAAAGGCAAAATTGCCTATACAGTGGTACCTCGGGTTAAGAACTTACCGTATTTTCGCTCTATAAGACGCACCAGACCACAAGATGCACCTAGTTTTTGGAGGAGGAAAACAAGAAAAATAATATTCTGAATCTCAGAAGCCAGAACAGCAAGAGGGATTGCTGTGCAGTGAAAGCAGCAATCCCCTCTTGCTATTCTGGCTTCTGGGATAGCTGCGCAGCCTGCATTCGCTCAATAAGATGCACACACATTTCCCCTTACTTTTTAGGAGGGAAGAAGTGAGTCTTATAGAGCAAAAAATATGGTAATTTGTTCTGGAGGTCTGTTCTTAACCTGAAACTGTTCTTAACCTGAGGTACCACTTTAGCTAATTGGGCCTCTCACTGCTGCCACATCAATTTCTGTTCTCATCCTGAAGCAAAGTTCTTAACCCGAGGTACTATTTCTAGGTTAGCGGAGTCTGTAACCTGAAGCGTCTGTAAGCCATTGGAGGTGGTGGGGAATCATTAATGTATTTTGTGGATTAATACAGCTCCCTAACATAGTAACAACAACTGAGGGCTATTGTACATGATGAACAACTCAACAAGCCATCCCTGACCTGGGCCACTTCACACGAAAGATGTGCTTTTTCAGAAGTGATTTCTAGCAATGGGGGAGCAGGCAATAAAATGTAACTGCAGTCCCAGCCAGTCTAGAGCACACTGGCAAAGTCGAAGCTCTGGGCAAGGATGGAGATCCTGTAGCCTACCAGATATTGTTGGACCACAACTGCTCCCATCCTTAATCATTGGTCATGTTTCCAGAGCTGATGGGAGATGGAGTGCAGTAACAACTGGAGGGTCATAGGTTCTCCATTCCTGCTTTACGGGTTATTGTTCCTTTAATTAAAAGCTTCCTCCCTGAAGGTTCTCCTCTTTTTATTGCTTCTTCTTCACCAGAACTGGGGTATTAGTGGTGACTGCCTCATAGCTAACCATCTTCTATTCCATGCAGTGGGGAAGGGGAGGTATTAATGAATGACTTCTTTTAATCATGTTTTTTCTTTAACAGAAACAAAAGAATCTACTAGATCCCTTCACAACCCCAACTCGTTTGCACAGGGAACAAAAGATGGCTAATTCAAGGCAGTTCATCACTAATCCTCTTAACTTTTCTGAACTTCAATAAAATAGAAGTCACAGAACCTGGAAGTAGGAATCTACTAATTTATATTGCTGGGGACATTGATTACAGAAGGAATTTGGTCAAGGGAAAAGTTAGCATTTGATGATGTAGCATTGTAGCATCTAAAACTACCATTTTAAATTCCCACTTCGAATTGATAATGGAAAGAAAATGGAATTGCAGCACTAAAGGTTCCTAATGTGGAAGCAACCTCTGATGTGGTTAAAAAGTCTTTGCAAGTGGACTTGAGCCCCTAAGAAAAAGCTTGCCAATCAGTTCTAATATACAGTGGTACCTCGGGATGCAAACAGGATCCATTCCGGAGTCAAGACACAATGGCACATCTGCGTGTGCGTGGGTCGCATTTTGTCGCTTCCGTGCATGCGCATGACATCATTTTGAGCGTCTGCGCATGCGCGAGTGGCAACACCCGGAAGTAACATGCTCCGTTACTTCCGGGTTGCCGCGGAGCGCAACTCGAACGTCCTCAAACCGAAGCACATTCAACTCGAGGTACAACTGTACAAAGATTTTTTTTTTCTAAAAAGAAAAATTAAAGGGGGGAAACACACAACTGGTGCTCTGACATTCCATCCATATTTTGTGAGAAATCCATTTGCAAGGATTTGCAAGCAAGAAAGTAAGATTTTTTTACAGGTTTTCCAAAATTTGGCATTTCATCCACCTCAAACTATGCCTTGAATTTCATTACTAATTACTACAATATCAGTGGTGGCAATTATAATAATATCATTGGACAACAAGCAGGCTGCTTTTGCTTGCAGCACAAAATAGCAGCCCTGCGAGTAACATAAAGCATTGCTGCACTATATAAAGCAACATGATTACCAGGTGTAACTTGCAATTAAACTTTACAGGCTCGCACACACATAAAAAAGCCTAAGTGTTATAAATATATTTCTTAATATAACGGAGATTTACACCCCCCCCCTTGTGTTTTGTTTTGAAGAGTCCAGTACAATATAGCAGCTGAGGTGTGTGTGTTTGCTTGTTTGTTTGGAACAAAACAAGTCTGTTAAAAGAAATGTCTGCAAGTTGAGACACTTCAATGGGCATTTCCACAGAATTCAATAGAAGTTTATAACTGCCAGTTCTGACCATGTATAATGTGTAACCTTAGGTCAGTTAAAATTAAAGAATTTTGGTTTATTTGAGACAGGTGATTGAAGGAATGTTCAAGGGAAATCACAGTCTCTCCACACTCCCCTATTCCCCCTTCACTACAGTATTCTCTAAGGAGGAAGGCCTGCTCTCCGATTTATCTCTGCAGCTCACAGAGTAAATTAAAATTCCCAACTGGAAAAAAATGAGAAATTACAGATGAAATCTTGGACAATATAAAGTACAGAACCGCCTAAGCCTATACAATCTTATAAGCCCATATGAAGTTGAGAAAACAACTCAACATAAACATTCTGTGTCAACGGTGGCATAAAGGAGACTACTTCATCAAATATCAATCTTGCAATCAAGCTCAAAACAAGACTTTTATGGGCGTCCTGATTTATACTTTAAATATATTTAAGGCAGTGCAATCACTTTTCTAAAGCCCTGGAGATAACCACCATTGTGGAATACTGTGACAAGATATTCCCTTTGAGTTATTCTGCAACTAGAAACCATATGGCTCTCTATTTCAAAGCTACACTGATCGTTTGGGGAGTGTTTGCAAAATCAGATAAAAAAAACAAAACACACGAGCACACTGAAGCAATATGTTATTGGACTACAACTCTGATCATACCTGGCCATAGACTAAACTGGCTGGGGGGATGGGATTAGTGGTCCAACTCCATCTGGGGAAATTAGGTTGAAGAACATTGCTCTAGCACGTGTGTGCTATAACTAGCAACTAAAACATCAGATAAAGCCAGCTCTAAAATCTATTGCAGCTATATTAGTAATCAAAGTAAACATTTTAACACTTCAAGACTGCAACTGTCTCTGTGGTACCCTCTCTACTTTCCCATCTATACAAAACCTGTGATGTGGCTGGCTATCCACCTCCAGTCCACAGAGCAGCTTTGGTTTAAGAAAAGAAATTCTGTGCACACCAGAATTTTGGCACTTCTCGTTTTTTCCCCTTCTTCTCCTTAAAAAGCAGTTGCACAAACTTATGTCTTTTAACATTAGGCTCATCACAGGCACGTTGACTAGATATGGTAATGCACATCCTTGTTTTCCTGCAAATAACCAATGCAGTACTACCGGACATTTTCATTACAGTATACATGCACTGGCCTCTGTCCCTCCACCGCTACCCTTACTGCTTAGCTTCTGTAATAGTTTATTCCAGGGTGAAGAAACCTGCTTTAGGATGCACCATAAGGGAGTGAGAATACGAAAGTAGGAACTGATATCTGAATGGTAAAGTGATACAGTGGTACCTCAGGTTAAGAACTTAATTCGTTCTGGAGGTCCGTTCTTAACCTGAAACCGTTCTTAACCTGAGGTGCCACTTTAGCTAATGGAGCCTCCCGCTGCTGCTGCACTGCTGCCACATTTTTGTTCTCATCCTGAAGCAAAGTTCTTAACCCGAGGTACTATTTCTGGGTTAGCAGAGTCTGTAACCTGAAGTGTCTGTAACCTGAAGTGTCTGTAACCCAAGGTACCACTGTACTTTAAAGCTGGGATAGGGGGGGAAATTGGGTTCCACTTCACACTTAAAAATGTAACAAGCAATTTAAGTAATCTGTAGATACAGCTACTGGAAGCAACTTCAGTGACCGTGACAGCTGAAAAACGCACAGATGGTGGCTATCCCCGGACATAACAAGTCATGGCCCAGTTCGCAAGTAATGCTAAGCTAAATAATGTCCTAGCTTGAATGCATTAAATTATGGCATCTTTCCAAATTCTCCTGCTGCTGGGCTAAGTTTGGCTTAGTGGTACATTCAAAACCAAGCTCAAGGTTTTTCTCCCCTGACAAACTGGGAGTGGTAAGACAATAACAAACCTTGACTACAACTTGTGGTTTGTCTGGAATGAGACAAGCCACAAACCCAGGTTCAAATGTACCATTAGAGCCAAATTATGGCTTAGCTTCAGGTAGCATGGTAGCAGGACCACCGGGAGAGGAACAAAGTGGATGGGGTTTCTGTTATGAATACCCACATGCTCAGATAGCCATGGTTTGGCTTAGTGCTATGTACAATCTGGACCCATGTTTGGGGAGAAGAGAAGTGGGGAAGAGGATAAGCATGCAGAGGCAGAGAAAGAATTATGGGTGGAGGAGTGTCATAATTCTGCTATCCTCTGGATACCCTGGAAAATTCACCAGGCCAAACCTGCTGTAACCTGGAATCTGTGCAATGAAGCAAACTGAGTGCTGAATAGGACACAACCGTAAGCAGCCTGAGGAAACTCCATCAACCAAAAGCAAGTCTATGGTGAGAGACCTGGGAGATGTCAAGAGGGTTCCAGGAACTCTCTTCTTCATTGTGAGATTCTGGAGTTGATCTATGAGTTTATCTGGACCCCGGGTGAGAACCAGAATACCTGAGTGGAGTCCTGCATGAGAGCCAGGAGGCTAAGATGTGTAATAACTACTAATTATTTTATAATATTAGTTGCTGCTGTTGTTTGAGCTTTCTGTCCAATGCCTAGAGACATTTCCTACATATTAAGCTATATAGAAATGGTCTAAGGAGCTAAATAAATGTGTTGCACTCTCAATGTGAGTGGAAACCATCAGAGCACACAAAATGGGAAAAGATCTTGGATGGGTGTATCAGCTTTTCATTCACAAAATAGTTTCAGTGGCCATAGTATTTGTACTGGTGTATTTGCCGGACATCCTTGCAATGCTGGCTTAAGATCCCCATCACCTTTAATATGTCCCATCCCATGTCCTGGGACCTGAGTGAATAAGCAGAGCTGTACGAACTCCTGCGATCATAAAAGTGGAAAATCAAGAAAAGCACTTTCTCTCTTTGAATGGAGGAGGTCATTCATTTTCACATACAGTAGTATAATCCCATTAAAGTCTAATAGAAAAGAAATTACATGGGCTGCTATATCCTGAAAATTAAATACAAATTAGGAGCAAAAAAACCACAAACGCATAAAGAAAGAAAGAAATCGCTGTACAATTTCCTTAATACTTGCACAATTTGGATGAACAATCTTCATTCATTCACACAGTTTAGTATAAATATAAAACAAGGCACCCCCTTAAGCATTTTTAGTAACAAATTAAACATTTGCGTTTTTTAGTGTGCAGAGAGGCTTAGCATTCGCGCAGCTTCAAAACCAAAGTACAGCCTCAAGGGAAGCCTCTCCGCTGACAAATTAATACCTTAGAGAATAGAGCTGAATGGTGGCAATGAACTCATTTGTTCCCCCAATAATGAAGAATGACTCTTTCTTTACCACATCTGTGACTGTTGCCATGGTGACCCAGACTTACCTCATTGCTTCTCGAAGTGCTCCTCGCTCACCAAGAGTCGTGTGCTTGATGTCATCAAAATTATTTTCCAGCTTCTCACAGTTCTGCAACAACAATAATAATAAAAAAACAGGAGAATCCACATTAAAAAAGCGGGATTTCCAAGTTGGGTGAAGCCCTCATTCTAGTTAGATAAATTGCCCACATTCACTCTCAGTGCAAACATAGCTGATTATATTGATTACATATTCACACAAATTACTCATTTTTGCTTTTAATTGCATAGGAGTAATTAAAAATGACACTGTGAACTCAGCAACAAAGTACGAAAGAAGCTTATGATATGGTTGCCATGGCAATTCTCTTATCAACATTCCATAATGTGAGAGATAAAATTTCCTCCTATCGGTTTTGTTCCCGCAACCCAAGCAAGAAGAACAAATGTGTATTATCTTTTTTGTGTGTGTCATTTTCCAATGAAAGAGGTGCCATCAGATAGACCCAATAAAGATGCATATGTTTATTGCATGCGAAGGAAATGCCTTAAATATAACGATAACGAATCATGTTTTGTACTGATTCAGCGGGAGCAAGTGTCCAGGAAGACCAAAAACTCTAAATTCCAAAAGTTATTACAGAGCACCTGATTTGCTGAAACTGCCACCAACTAACTTTATTTCATTTAAACATACACACACACTTGAAAGCAAGATGCAATAAATTCAATATCTGATGAGTGAAGAGAAAGCTCTGTAAGGCCCTGTCTGGACAGTAGCTCTAAAGCAGTATCACACCAGTTTAAACAGTTTAAACAAGGCTCCCCCCCCCCCCAAGAATCCCAGGAGCTGTGGTTTGTCAATGGTGCTGAGACCGTTTCCCTCACAGAGCTACAATTCCCAAAGTTCCCTGGAAAGAGGAATTTATTATTAAACCACTCTGAGAACTGGAACTCCGTGAGGGGAATAAGGGTCTCCTTTTGCGATGAGATCCTAGAGTTTGACATTACAGAGCAACACTGCTCCCCATCCCAAAACATAATCAGACTCTCAGGTATGAGCAGAAAATCAATGTTTAATGATTTCAGGTACACTGTAGAATTATTGCAGAAACAGAGAACGGCTATAACCCCTTCATAAACAAGCAAACATGATCTCCCCTAATCAGAATATGTATGTGTGGTATATTTGCAATACGGATCTTCATAATAATCCCCAGAAAATTTCCAATCTCCTCTCTTCAGTATTAAAACTGTGGCATTTTATACCATATCATATCATATATCATATGATAGCTATCTACACACATACACACAGATAGAGAGAGAGTGTGTGTATATATACACACGCACACTGTATATATATCAGTATATATATCAGTAAACGAGGAGAATTAAGACTAAAAGAGCTTATCTTTTATTTCTTATTTATTTATTATTAAATATTAAATATTTAATTAAATTTAAAAAATTAAATATTATTTATTTATTTATCTAATCTCACTGTATACAAGTTGTACAAGTGACAATAAAGTATTTCAATACACACACACACACACACAAAACACAAACATATATATATGATAAATTTGTATGCTTTGCAGCCCTATAAAGTTTCCATAACTGTAAACTATGAGTGACATCTAAAATGAGTCTTGAAATGAATAGGTGACATCCTAGACATGTACAAGAAAAGCAAACTACTGCATGGATTGCAAGTTTCAACAAGGCCTCATTCTCAAGACAGCTTCTTTGGATGGCAGCAACATGGAGAGAAAAGTCATTTAGAAGGTTTGGAGTGAGAAATCCTTCCTGTGGCCACCATTCATGACCCCCGTCAAACTTAGGAGCCCGATTGCACTCAACAGATTCAGTGTGAGAGAAACATTTGCCCCTATGGGATCGGGACAGTCTACATGGTTTATTCAGGCAGTGAAACTGAACAGGCCATCCCTGTCAGCTCACCAGTTTAATGAGTTGAGGTTTTATGCTGCGAAATAGCAAAATCTTTGAAGAAGGGGTGGCACCTTAAGTCCAGCAACCTTATTATTCCTATCCCTTTTTTTTTACTAATGGAAGGCAATGACAGCACCTTACAAAATGAAGAACATCTAAGCAGAAGCACATCAATAATAATCCGAGCTAGAAAATCAAGCATTGAAACAGCCCAGATTGTTAAAACGGAAAACAAAACAAAAACCCAATGCAGCTTTTTAAAGCAGTCAACAATAATCTCAAAGCTAGGAGCCACAATTATATTTTCAAAGCAAATTAAAACAAAAGGGTCTTTGCAAGCCTGGTCCTACCATTTAGTTAATTTGGGATATCATGGAAGGGCAGAAAATTGCTCCATGGTTTATTATCTTTGTATTCTTACTGCCAAGAAGGCAGAGAGAGAGAGACACACGTGATATTCTGTCCCATTTTTTGCAAAAATAGTTTGGCCAGCTGTGGGCACTGTACATCTTCACCTCAGCAGAGGAAAGGGTGCCATTTATTCCTCTATCGCAGGCACCAAAATTTCTCAGGCGAGCTCTCATCTTCAGTCATTACCCACAACCAACCAACAAAGGAGTGAGGTGGCAGATTTCAACTGTCAAGGATTTCCACAGCCTCCATGCTGTCCCTGAAAATATCCTGTCTGAACAAAGGTGCTGCTATTTACATTTTGGAAATACACAAGTTTATTTAAAGTTATTGATTAAAACAACAACAACAGAATTTAACAACAGCAAAAGATCTGAAATTGGTTGATAGCTCTGAAACATTTCTCCGCAAATTTTAGTACAGCAACCCAAAAACATCCATAAGGCGTCTTCCCATTTCTATTCCTTTATTTGCGTTTTATGATTCTTTATAAAGTGTGTTCTCCCTCATGGAGAGCACAGGTTGCAGGCGGGGCTGACAAGACACCTCACTGTTCCTAGGCAAATAGTTTGGCCATCCTGTAAGCAGGGGCGGGCTGTTACTGGGGAAATCTAGATATTTCCATTTGTTGATTGACATCCCTATTTGTTAAATACAATGCTCGCAGCGAGGAACTTCCTCTTTTCGCTGCTTACTTCGGATCACCCGCCCTCCCTTCCCTAATTTTAGGCTGTTTGCTTGACCTTGCTATGCCTGTCATGGGGTCGTCTGCTTTGGGGCAGGGGCCTGGTAGGAATTTTGTCCATTTGGCTGATTAGTGTGTGCCACTTGGTTTTTGCCTACTGCGAAGCAAATTGTCACAACTTGTAAGGTTTGCGGTTAGGCATTGGTCTTGGAATTGGTTGGTGGAGGGGTATGGATTTGGCTGTGCCTGCCCCTCCAAAATGCTGCTGGTGGTGGAGGGGTATGGATTCGGCTGTGCCTGCCCCTCCAAAATGCTGCTGGTGGTGGAGGGGTATGGATTCGGCTGTGCCTGCCCCTCCAAAATGCTGCTGCTGCTGAAGGGTTTTACCGTTAAAGGAACCCAGGGGCTCCCCCATGCTTTTGTCCGAAACCCCCTGGCAAGGGGATAGGGCCACGCAAGCCCCTGGGAGCATGCTGGGGAGAGGTGAGGCATGGTTCCCAGTCCCATCTCTCTCCCCAGGTGACTTACCCTTCCTGACTTCGCGGGGGGGGGGGTGCGAATGTCAGAGCTGTCCCCGTGCGGGGGCAGTTAGTGCTACCAATGCCTAAGCAACCACTCACATTGCTGTAATTTGAATAAAGTTGTGGCCAAAATTATGCCAAAAACCTTAAACAAAAATTGTGTCAATTGTGTTTTTCTTTGGGGGGGGGTGTCTTGGGGACCTCGACACGCAATATTTAGACGCATGGTCCAATCTGTGTTCTAAATGTGTTCTGCCTAGAAGAGGATGGTACACATGTATTTACATAATGTCGCCCACTCTGCCAATCCTGCAGCCATTTCCTAATGATGCCCTGTCTTTGGCTATTGTGAAATTATGACAGATAGCTCGGTTCTTTGAAAGACAAACATGAATGAAAATAATTACCCAAGCCCCTTTATATCACTTTATTAAAAAGGCCTTATCAACTTGCCCAGCTAACGTCAAAATTAGCTTGTTATAACTTTTGAGATAATGCTACAGACATTTTAATATACACTATTAAACATCATGCTACTCTACTGACACTGCTAAGACATAATTACCAAATCAGCAAAGGATATTTGAAGCAAGGCTGTGTTAGGAGTTCTTTTCTTTCATCTCTTTTTCAAGGAATCTGCAAGGCCATTTTTTAAAAAATAAATCACACATTAGTTCTGTCCTCTGTTTAGTCTCATATGTTTTCTGTTCCTCATCAGCAATATATTATTCTTTGTAAAGGCTGCAGGAAGACTACTCGTCTGCCTTTACTCTTTGCAACCAGAAGATAGAGTTGGTTCCATTTGACAATATTTAGTGTTTTTTATATTGATGAACAACTATGGCTGCATTTGTGCACAAAGTAATAATATAAAATGCAAAAAAAGCAGCCTGCTGCCTTACTGAATTCTCAAACATACTGGAGAAAAAACCTTCCTGAGAGAGTTGACGCAAGAAACAGTTTTCAAAACTAGGTAGTGACAAGTTATTCCAAGGACTATTTTGTAAAGAATAACACCAACAACAAAACCCTCTGCAGTCTTCTACCCTAAGGTATAATAGCACCAATGGTAAAAAGAAGCAGGAGGAGGCATCTCTAAATCAAACTAAACACTGAGTCTGAAATTGTTTCATTGGGGCAAAAAGTTGCAAAAGACTGGTGACATTTAAAGCAACTGCAACAGCCACGAACCGGTGCAGATACTGAACACCAGAGTCATTTCAGAAGGTTGCAAATCTGACAGCTCGTGTAAGGAGGAATAAACATGGCCTGACTCCATCCTTCTCTATGGATCAAAAAAAGAGAGCATCCTACATGTTGTCACAGCTGTCCCCATAATTTACTTTTGTTGACCACCACTGTTCAAATGCATTCATTTGAGGTAAAAACGCCATAATGCACAGGAAAAGTCTATTCCACTCTTCTGGTTTCCTGTTCCACAAACCTTCTTATGTAGCTCCACCCAGTTCCAACATGTGCAGTGGTAAACAGGGAGGATATTTACACACACACTGCCCAAGCTGCACTATCCTTACTCACTTAAAATTAAAAGTTTCTAACATGAATGGGAACTATATTGTGCAGGTGTCAGAAGGGACCAGGGGCAGGTGCTATCTCAGTTCTCTACTGTGTGTACATAACTCTGCATGTACTAGATTCAGGTAGGTAGCTGTGTTGGTCTGACACAGTCAAAATAAATTTTTTTTAAAAGTCCAGTAGCACCCGCATGTCCTGTATATAGGATTCTGATACTGTACACAGCTGGCTAAGTCCTCTCCTCTCCAGAGTTTTTCCTAAGCAAACTGAGACTGTGCCTGCATGAAGCTAACTTCTCCTCTGCCTCTTCATGCCACTCCTGGTTCTGGGAGACTAGGGAGAGGGGCGTTTGTCACAGCAGGATGAGGAGACACCTGCGCTTCTTCACCAGCTGGACTCATCTCTGCCTCTTGGCCTCCCTCTTTTCCTGCTCCAGCTTCTGCCTCTGATTCTGGACTTCTGATTTCTGCCACAGATTCCTCCTGCTCACTACGCCCTGTTACCTCTTCAGCTTATGACACCTCCTCTCAGTCTTCTCCTTCTGACCACTCAACATTGTCCCACCAACAATCCCCACGCTCTCAGCCTTCTTCCCTTGGGAGTTCCCCAGTTGGTTCCTCCCACCAGTCCTTTGCGATCAACCAGTCTGTGACGTGCTGCCAATCCACAGGTAGGTTACTGGGGAAAGGGTGGGGTGTTTCAACAGCAAGCCACACATTCATCATCATGCCTAACTTGGCCCTATGACACTTCCAAGACAAGGAGATAAAAAGTAATTAATTCCCAGTTTTTAACAGCAATTAAAGTAGAAAATGAAAACACAGGCGGAGGGGGACATTTTGGTGGCTTTCTGCCAAGTTATTTCCTGCGGGTCTCGATAAGGTCTAAAAGTTTCAACTGTGGTGGAATAATTATACGGTATTTATATCTTATCTCTCTTAACAGTTCTGTAATGCTGTATGATACCAAACCACACAACTCCGAGGTTTATGATAGCAAAGCAAATACAACAGAGAAACAATTACAAAGTAAACGTTGGGGGTGTCAGAGAGAAAAGACACTAAAAGTCGTGGTCTGTTTGCCTATTTGAAACACCTTTGAAAAAGCCTGCAAACACCCCATTTCCAGCCCCACCCCTTTCTGTGACATTTTCAGGTCACTTCCAGGTTCGGCGCAATGCACATGGGCACGGTTGAGCATGTTCACAGTTGCACACACATTAAATGTGTGTACAGTCATACCTCGTGTTACATTTGCTTCAGGTTGCGCGTTTTCAGGTTGCGTCCCCCAGCGACCCGGAAGTACCAGAAAGGGTTATTTCCAGGTTTTGCCGCTTGCGCATGCGCAGATGCACAAAATGACGTCATGCGCATGTGCAGAAGCGGCGAATTGTGACCCGCAGATGCGGGTTGCATTCTGCTCATGTTGCAAACGGGCCTCCAGAACTGATCCCATTCGCAACCAGAGGTGCCACTGTAAATGGTAAGTGGAGGGTTGCCCTATAAGACGGCTCTTTAAGTTCACCACAATTTGATGAAGTTTTTAAAAGCCAAAATGCAAAAGCTTGAGCTATGGTGCTGGTGACAATGGCCCCCATAGATCAGAGATCAATTAGAGAGAAATCTGCCTAAGGACAAAAGAACACCCAGAACCCAGTTTGGATTCCACTAAATCTGTAACTAAAGTAAGCAACAGAATTGATCGCCAGCCTTGCTCGTATAAAGGGACACCACATTTTCGTTTACCTCTGCTCCCTCCCCACCCTGCAAAAAGGCTTGTGAATTCCAGCCAGTGCAAGAGAGTGACTCAGCTAATGACCGGCCATTTTTCAAAGAGAGCAATTATCATTTCTTGTTTGTCTCTCCACATACTCCTGTGTAATCCAAGATCTTAAAAACACAAGGCACAGTTCTAAGCTCATTAACCCTGCAGGAGCTTCTTACATTACCATCTTAACTGCAGATGAAGTATTAACACCATCTCACATTACCCTTTACACACACAGAGAGAGAAACACAAACACACACTTTCGTTTCATGGCACCGGGGGGGGGGGGGAGTTGCGCTGCACATTGCAGCTGCTCCAGTCATCCATCAGTATTGTCCGTCCTTCCCTAAAAGCCAATGTTGAGTGTGGAAAACAGCCACAACTGCTGCTTGGGCTCCAAGACTTCTGGCATTGCCTTTCCAGTTCTTCAAAGGTAATGTGATAAAAGGGCCTGAGTAATATTTTGACCCACTGACATCCAGATTGGGGGTGCATTCTTTGACACGCTGGAAGCTTGGCGCTGATTAGTTCTAATGAAATAAGGACTAGCCGTGATGGCTATGTGCCAGAGGCGCTAGCTTGTGAAAGTGATGGGGAGGGGGAAGCAACGTTGAGTGCATGACATCAGGAGGAGCCAAACAGGGTGACCATGCGACTTAATTGTCGGCAGCACCTCCTCTTTGCTGCTTCGCCCCTCCTTCCCCTCTGTAGCAGGAAGAAGAGGAGGAGGAGGAGCCGGTCACTGGAGGCACATTGCGCTCGGCTCCACTCTTTGGCTCCATACTTTGGAGACATAGCAGGGGCCTAAAAGGTAAAGGTAAAGGGACCCCCGACCATTAGGTCCAGTCGTAACTAACTCTGGGGTTGCGGTGCTCATCCGCTTTATTGGCCGAGGGAGCCGGCGTACAGCTTTCAGGTCATGTGGCCAGCGTCTGGCGAACCAGAGCAGTGCACGGAAACGCCGTTTACCTTCCTGCTGGAGGGGTACCTATTTATCTACTTGCACTTTGACATGCTTTTGAACTGCTAGGTTGGCAGGAGCAGGGACTGAGCAACGGGAGCTCATCCCGTCGTGGGGATTCGAACCACCGACCTTCTGATCGGCAAGTCCTAGGCTTTGTGGTTTAACTCACAGCGCCACCCGCGTCCCATAGTCATAGCAGGGGCCTATCCCTACCCTAAAAATAAAGGGGAGCCCAAAAAGGCTCAGCCCCTAGGAGCCGGCACCCCTGCTGTGTGCACAGAGGCAATATGCCTGCCTTTACTCATTGCTGGTGGGTGAGAAGGCTGCTGTGTTCCCTTAAACTAAAATTTCCCATGGGCATCTGGTTGGCCAATGTGAGAACAGGACTAGATGAATCATTGGCCTGATTCTGCAGGCTCTTCTAATGTTTAGGGATTGTGGTTCGGCATAATGACAACATTATTTCACTAGTTGTATGAAGTTTTGGTGTAATGAACCAATATGGTGCTGTGATGTTAAAACTGCAGGACAACTTTTTAACAACAAGCCCCCTGATCTAGCAATAGTAGGACAAACTCTTCACACATTTCAGCTTTGGTTGTTTCACACATTCCTCTTTTGTTCGTGTGACCAGAAAGAAGTCCTTTCTCCTCGTCCCTCAGTGAGAAACAAGCACTCACAATATATGTGTGCATTATTTCAGGAACTAGTGCCTGGTATCATGGGTTGTCTCCAACTAAGTGTTCCAGAAACCAAACTGATTAATAGGCCCAGTCATGCTGTTAATTTCAATGGGTTTACTTTGAGTGGGACTAGAACTGAATACCATCCAATGGCACTTTCACTACCTTTGGTAGGTTGATTTCAGTTGACATGTTAGTCCTTCTCTCTCTACCCTTTACAGCAGCAGGTTGGCACAATGACAACAAAAGGTGTTCTAACTGTCAAGTTAACACAAGCCATTTTAATTCCCCAACAATTCCTCCAAGGCCCAATGTAGCATTACACTGGAGTTATGTTGTACAAGCGTCCTGCAAGCAGTGTTGGTTGGGGGGTTTAGAATGGAAGTTGCAAGCACAGGCACCTGGGCTTTAGCCCAGAGCAACAAAAAACCAGAAATGAAAGGACCATCAGCATTGGATGCTAATGGCAGCATAGCTGCCACTTTGAGACTGTGGCAGATTCAGTTCTGGGCCACCCCAGAGATTCAGGTAACTGGGAAATGTCTAATAGTGTTGACCTCTGAAACCAGGCCTCCATTATTCATATACCACAGTTCTAACAAGCTGCTCAGAGTTTTGTCAAAAATAGAACACAAATTGTTAATCACACACCAAAATCAATATCACTCTCTCTCTCTCTCTCTCTCTCTCTCTCTCTCACACACACACACACACACACTTTTTGATAAAGGTAGCTTTCATTAGAAAACACATCATTCTGGGAGCAAATACTGTGCTAAGCAGAGGTTTTTATTTACTAGTGTTATTTAGTCATAAGCCTTCAAAGTATGGAGATCAGATTTCTGGGAAGGTTTCCTGGGTGCTTCATAAATTATTTCAGCAAACAAGGATAAACAGAGGAATTTACATCAGGGCCCTCAGCGGGGGGTGATGGCTTTCTTGGTGGCCTGCTGAGACCAGTGTGTAAGATGCTTTGTGTACAAAGTCATTTACATCTGCTCTGACTTTGACTCCACATTGGTGGCACCAACTGATGCATTCTGGGCATCTGCCTCTCTCCTGTTGCGATGGGTCTTTTTTCGACTTGGGCTGCCTGAGGAGATGGGCAGGGTTCTGGGAAGCCTGAAGCTGGCTACATGTCTATTCTGGCTAATTAAGGCTGCCGGAGATGGACTGGCTCAGTACATGAAGATTGTGATTAATTCTTCCCTAAGGGTGGGTGATATACCCAGGGGCGTACGAAGTGGGGAGGCAGAGGGGGCAGGCCATCCCAGGTGCCACTCAAGGGGGTGACAAGATGGCCCCTGCCTCCCCCCAGCTGCAGAGTGGCCAAGGGCTCATGTGGCAGCCCGAAAGGAGTGTGCATGTGCGGCATCCCATAGGGACTGAGCATGTGCTGCATCCCGTATGGTCGCTGCGCATGAGTACTCTATACGGGCTGCCGCACATGAACAGTCCGTACGGGAATGCCCCGCACCGGGCGCCAGAGAGGGTTCCTCCGCCACTGGATATACCATCATCTAGCTGACAAACCAAACTTAAAGGACCACCTCTTCCACGCAGTGTACATGCCCCTCCTGGTGAAAGAAAGTCCTTTTTGCGTTTGGCATCTTTCTGAGGTATGGCTGGTGGGACAGAATGAGAATCCTCTTGCTTTTGTGATGTTCAGAAGGAGGGAAATTCATTTGTCCTTTTTTGCTGGCATTTCACCATCGACTGAAGACCTTAACTCTTCCAAAGAGCTCTAGATGTATCTGCTTTTCAATTAAATTTGTCCTTTTGACTACTGTATTCTCCACATGATTCTCACCAGCTGCCTTTTTGTATATATTTTAATTATAAATTTGATTACTGCTGTATTTTCTTTTTTTCTTTTTATATATTAATCTTATGTATGCCACCTTAAGCGCTTTCATTTTAGAAATGAAAAAGTGGGGTCTAAATCTTTAAATAAAAAAATTAATCTGAATACATCTTCAAGCCGTTTACATCAATTAATTTAGTTCTAATCCAGAACCTAATTAACGGCACCAGTGTGATGGGCGTTCAGTTTCTGGGCTTAACTGCAGGTTAAACATGTAGATCTAAAACCATTTGCTGTACAGTATGTAAAAAGCTGTCTGAAAACAAGAAATAATCGCCAACATTCTTGAGCACACAGAGCATCTGCTTTTAAGCAATTCCCAGTATCCTGGGGAAGTAAATGTGGTTTGACCCACGTATGGGCATCATCTCAGAAATAAAATCTATTCTGCATGTTTAGGGATAGCTGCTGTGCTCCACTGGCTTGGAATGCATTCACTTCTAGTGACATACATATATTTGTGCTATAATTGTAATTCCCTCCCCCCCAGTCTTTTTTGCTCACACTACTCCATGCATGCCCCCGTTCCAGGATCAAAGGTCACAGATAGGAACAAACATGTGCTGTGTTTTGTGCTTCATTCTACTGTGGCTCCTTAATTTTGCAATATTATCTCTTTGGAGAAGTATCTTTTTTCCATCTTGAGAAACTCATATTGCGATGGTTTGCTGCTTTATTTCTAGTTGTAAAATCTGACATTTATTATTATTTTAGATAGGTTCCCTGCCACTTATTGAAGGTACCTGCTTTCTTATTCCTTTAATCTCTGCTGCCACCAAATATCTAAATACTGTATTCCTTTATTCACCTATTTGCACTCAGTAGCAGGGTCTAGGCTATGTTTAGTTTGGGTTCAGATCTAACACAAAACCATGGGTTGGCATAATGGGTATGAGCCACAACCAGTCTTGGATTCACACTCCCTTGTATTCACAGAGCCAGTGTGGTGTAGTGGTTAAGAGCAGTGGACTCGTAATCTGGGGAACTGGGTTCGCGTCTCCGCTCCTCCACATGCAGCTGCTGGGTGACCTTGGGCTAGTCACACTTCTCTGAAGTCTCTCAGCCTCACTCACCTCACAGAGTGTTTGTTGTGGGGGAGGAAGGGAAAGGAGAATGTTAGCCGCTTTGAGACTCCTTAAAGGGAGTGAAAGGTGGGGTATCAAATCCAAACACTTCTCTTCTTCTTTTCCTTTGTGCATGAGAAGACTGAAAATTTCCACTCTGGGTTTTGAATAAACCATGTTTCCTATTATGCCTTCTCTTGAAACTGGTTTTTTTTTTCTCAGTTTGGTTCTAACAAACTCCCCCAACCTTCATTGTTTCTTTTGGGATGGGATAAAACTGGATTAATCTTTGGGAGTAAGCAAAACCTAAGAACTGTT
The DNA here is from genome assembly GCF_964270895.1 of Podarcis filfolensis. Taxonomy (NCBI): domain Eukaryota; kingdom Metazoa; phylum Chordata; class Lepidosauria; order Squamata; family Lacertidae; genus Podarcis; species Podarcis filfolensis. The sequence goes on from NC_139609.1 coordinate 26,261,464, forward strand.
GGGAGCAGGGCAGCAGGGTTTACAAAAAATATTTGACTTCCTACCCTGATATACAAAGGTGAAGATATCTGTATATGGCAATTTTAAGCTGGTTATATATCAATGTTGAAAACCAGATATTGCCAGCGGGGTTTTCCAGCCAGAACTTGCCGGAATTCAGTTCCGGCACCTCTCAGGTGGATGCCATTGTCACTCTAAGAGAACAAGGGAGGTGTTCATGGTGAGTTCTGGCAACTTTTTTTCTAGAAAAATAGAACTGGCTATCGTTCAGCCCTAGTAGTCCCAGTTTCACATTATCTGGTACCCAATGTTTGCCTGAGACCCAGTAGAGCTGTTGCCAGGCATACTCAGAGAGTTCTGGGCTAGGTGGACTAATACAGTGGTACCTCGGGTTACATACGCTTCAGGTTACATACGCTTCAGGTTACAGACTCTGCTAACCCAGAAATAGTGCTTCAGGTTAAGAACTTTGCTTCAGGATGAGAAGAGAAATTGTGCTCTAGCGGTGCAGCAGCAGCAGGAGGCCCCATTAGCTTAAGTGGTGCTTCAGGTTATGAACAGTTTCAGGTTAAGTACAGACCTCCGGAACGAATTAAGTACTTAACCCGAGGTACCACTGTAGTCTGACTTGAGATAAGGCAGCATCCTATTTTTAAAGCCACACAAATGAGATGCATGAAGCAGCAGTGAAGAATGCTAATTTTATGCAGTGGTACCTCGGGTTAAGAACTTAATTCATTCTGGAGGTCCATTCATAACCTGAAACTATTCTTAACCTTAAGCACCACTGTAGCTAATGGGGCCTCCTGCTGCCATCGCACTGACATTGCACGATTTCTGTTCTTATTCTGAAGCAAAGTTCTTAACCTGAGGTACTATTTCTGGGTTAGCGGAGTCTGTAACCTGAAGCGTCTGTAACCTGAAGCGTCTGTAACCCGGAGTACCACTGCACAGTGCCACCCAACATAGGCTTCTTCAGTTCTAACTTTTAGAAGAACAGAGGACCTAGAACTTTCATTCTGAACACCTAATTTGAATTTCAAGAAGGTGCCATCTGTCTCAGCGATGCAACACCCTAAGCCGTTCAAGTTTAGAATATGCTTGTGAAAATATAAGCTTTACAAAGCCATCCTTTTAAAATCTCACTTGTACTCCAAAAGACAATTGTCGCCTTCCAAATAGGATTTATAATTCAACAAGGAGTGTGCTCTTTTTTCCTCTTTATTGATTTGCTTATTGATATTTAGAATGTTAGACATGATAATCACTTGTTATTTTGAGAAGTCTTTGGATTATTTAATCAGCAGAAAACTTTAGAAACAACTGTCTAGTGCTTTATAAACCCACAGCAAAATTATAACAGAAATTTAAAACTGTAATATATTGCTGCAAGGATGATTATTAAGGGAAAACACAGCTGACATTTTCTGATTTATGCACACAATCAGAGATGGAGTCCAAGGACTGTGACATAATTATCTTCATGCTAACCATTTTTGTAAATCTCTCGACAGAATTTTAGCTAATTTTAAAATGCCTTCTGAAGATTAGCTCTTAAAATTGTTGGGGAAAATAACACAACTTATTAGCAAGGGTATAATTGTAAACCTTCCAAATACTCATTGTGAATATCATTTAGACAGTAACTCCTGCTTCAGCAGCTGGTAGAAAAGACTCCAGTTTATGGAATCTTGAAACAACAGAGTGGAATCTAATTAAAGAGGATTACATGCCAAAGAAAAATTATTAAAAAACCAACAACAACCAGACTAATAGACCATTGTTGTGAATTTAAAAGCCCCTTCCAGCTTCTTTTTCCCCATGCAAACCTTTGTAACCATAACAAGGGAAGTGTTATTCCCTATAAAATTTGAACTTCCGTTGACTTCTTATTCTCTTCAGATTCTAGAAAGTCTTCCTCTAATGAAAATGGGACACAATCAGGCATACAAAGGCCTCTCACCAGACATCACTGCTGCTTGCCTTGCCTTCTTGGCTGCAGAGCTGTTCCCCACTACCTGCACAGGGTGCCTTCATACAGTAACAAACCAACACAGGACTCAGGGTGGCCCTGCATCTTACTTTAGAGAGGACCATCATCTGTCTGGTCCAAGTCCAGTTTAAAAATAAGGGACCTTAGGAAAGGAGATAGGGGTCTTGGAGTTGCCCATCCACCGTTAGCACCAGGACAGAAGTCTGAGGAGGCATCCATGTGTCAAGGAACTGTCAACAAACCACAGGGCAGGCACACACACGGAAGGCACGAAAGGCAATTAGCTCTGGTCCATCTTAATCCAGCTGAGACATTGCTTAAACTGACCACTAGCTCTGCCCTTCCTCCTCTAGCCCTTCACTCTAGATCCCTCCCAAGTAGATGAAGGCTACATTGAGGGGCGGGCTCCTCCTCTGGGCCTGTCTGGCCCATTGCTCAGCAACATGCAGGACTTTTCCTTGAGTGGGATGCCAGGGTGGGAGGAGGGCCAGTAGGACTGGGACTATCTTGCTGCTGTGTAGCAGGGCCAACATCTGCCTCCTCTCTGTATCTGTGACTCTAACCCTATCCTGGAAGGCCCTCCTTCTCCTGACCCCCCTTGAATGCTCAAACCCCCTGCTAGCTTGTCCCTTCTACAGACTGCTCTTCAGCGTCCCACCACCAGGATCTGGGATCTAAGCTGTCATTTTCTGTGCCCTCCTTGGGGGGCTCTTGGGCAGGTGGATCCCACCACTCTTCCTCATCCAGCCAGTCCCTGACACCAGGTCACCTGATCACCATCTTCCCCACTATGAAGAGATGTATTTTGTTTCTATTCGGATTTTGCCTATACATCAGTAGATGCCACTTTAAGCAAAACTTTGTCCTCTTTTTGGGTGGTGCATAAGTGGTGACCCTGATAGGTGGTCTCTCTTCCCCACATGTGCTCTCCCCTACATTACCAGGGTAATAGCTGGAACCTTGTGGTCATGGCCAATTGAGCGCATTTAGTTGGAAGAGAGGGTGGGAACTGCGAGGGCATGACTCTGAAGCAATAGATGAAGAGCTGTTGGAAAGGAAATGGCTTTAAATCATACGACTATCATTTAGTTCAGGCAGGCCTGCACAATTTATAATCCTTCAGGCCAAAGCCATGTCTGGCCACACACCAAGGTCTCAGTAGAATTCCAGTTCACTTGCCTTCTTGGGAATGCAAAAGCAGAGAGGTTGCCAGATAGCAGACAGGAGGTCACAATTCTTGACACTCGGGCTTTGTGAGTCATGAGGTGTTTGGATCAGCATTAAAAGTTGTGCATTGTATTCATGCGTAGAGCTTCTCCCCACCACCCATAAATGTGTTTTATTAATTTTTCAATGGGGTTGTACAGTAGGAAAAAGGGGAAACAATCAAGTACAATCAAGCAGATACTGAACTCATAGTGAATTAACCATGCACTAGCCCTCATGTGGACAACAAGGCACCTTCCATGTTATGCACTACAAATCCCATCAGCCCCAAACAGCAGAGTTAATAGCCAGGGGTGATGGAAAATTTAGACAACAGCATATGAAGGACTCTACATATCTTACTTTGTGGTGCCTCATAAACCCATGTGGCACCTGTGTGAATCATCAACAGTCAGACAACACAGTTGACTTAACTGTGCATTCCACACGCATTTTGAAGACAACAAAATACCATAGAATGACATGTTTGCAGAACTAGATGTATTAAATTTTTATCTACTAGATTCAATAACCCCCTTCAGGCACCATGGACCAGAAGAGTGAGCTTCACCCTTGCCTTTAATAGGGTTGCCATATATCCAGAATTTCCCGGACATATCCAGATTATTGCAGCCTCAAGCAGTGTCTGGGTAGAAATTGTCTAAATATCCAGGAAAATTGTTTTTGCCAATTTCCCTAAGAAATAGCTGAAAAATGCCCAATTTAAAAAATTTAAAAAGCTCAACCACTTTGCCAAAAAAAGCTCAGCCGCTTTTCTGTCTCTACCTTTATGCTCCCAATGGTAATCACTGTCCACATTCTGGGGCTGAAGATCTGAAGAGTAGGGTGTACTATATACATGGCACCCCAGTGTGATTTAGAACCCTGTACTATCAGGATTTAGAATTGCACAGCAAGCTCCCATGGTCAGATCTGGACCCCAAATGTGTGAATGACAGTGAAGCCAGACTTTTGGGGATGCAATGGAGGAGACTGAAGTTAGCAAGTGCTACGCCACTCTCCCTTTCACAGAATGAGAACTGTTTGAAGGTTTGAATGCCCAAGTAGGACAAATGTCTGATTACAATGCCCTAGAGAATACTGTTCTCAATAGAAACATTGTATTCCTATTCTATCCCTTTGAACTTGATCCCACTGCTCCTTTCAAACTTGTCTATACCACAGGATTCTAGACCTCACAAATGAAAACAAACTACTTAGAGGAATTAAAGAGAGAGAGAGACAGACAGACATATTTTTCCTTCTTCTAAAAACACACGAATTTCTTCTAGCTTGAGACAGGCAACATTAAGCTCAAGGCAATTTACATAACATCATTATTCATAATATATGAGTATGTTTTTACAATAATCTTTGCCTTTCATTATATATTCATTTTTGATGAACAAGCTGCTATAGCTTTTGAGGAGTCAAGAATCTATGTAAAATATTTTTTAAAAAAACTTCTACTCCATGCAATACTGATATTTTTCAATAGGATATTTACCATGCTTTTAACTAATACATAATAATATTATGCCAAATTGACATGCAAACATTTTTGTGTTTAGCGTCTGAGGGGGTCAAAACACACCTGAGGAAAAACCCTACCTTAATTGTTTTTCATAAAATTTATTGTCTCTTCACAGCCCAAATTTGTTCCTAGCTTGGTGATATTTTTAAGGCTTGATCTCTCCCTCTCCCTCCCTCCCCCCTTACATCATCTTCAGGAATCACATAATGTAAAGTATGTAGGTCTTGAGAAGCTGCAACGTGTAGAGAGGAGGATGACCAAGATGATCAAGGGTCTGGAAACCACATCTTATGAGGAACGCTTGAGGGAGTTGGGTATGTTTAAGCCTGGAGAAGAGGAGACTGAGAGGAGATAAGATAGCCATCTTCAAATATCTAAACAGCTGACACATGGAAGATAGAGGAAATTTCTTTTGTCCTGCCTTGGAGGGTAGGACACAAACCAATGGCTTCAAGTTGCAAGAAAGGAGATTCCAACGAAACATCAGGAAGAATTTTCTGACAGTAAGAGCTGTTTGACAGTGGAACAGACTCCCTAGGGAGGTGGCGGAATCTCCTTCCTTGGAGATTTTTAAGCAGAGATGGGATGGCCATCCCTCATGTATGTTTTAATTGAGATTCTGGCATTGCAAGGCATTGGACTAAATGATCCCTTCCACCTCTACAAGTCATAATTCTATGTGAAGCCACTGGGAATAATTGGAGTTTTGAGGCTCTATTCTCTGTTATATCTGAATCAGGAGAGGTTGTGACCATTGTGAACCAGAGTTTGGATGCAGTGGTGGACAGGATGAGGGCTAACAGACAGAGACAGAATCCTGTTAAGATGAAGGCACAGCAGGTTAGCGAATCTCAGGTGTGATAGTTAGGGAATTTGCCACTTCTACGTGGGGATACACCTCTCTCTTCCAAGGCAACAGGTATGTTTTTAGGGGGTGCTCCTAGACCCATCTTTGTCACTGGAGACCCAGGTAACTTTCACAATGAGGAGTGACTATTATTACATTAGTATGACAACTGTGTCCTTTTCTGGACAGGAATAGCTAGACTGCCCTGAGTAACCTTGCTACTGAAATACAGCAACGTGCTTTATGTAGGAATTCCTTTGAGACTGGTTTGGAAGCTGCAGCTGGTATGCAAGACTGCTGCCAGGTTGTCGAACGGAGAACTGGGGCACATTCAAGGCCTTTTTATTAAGACATAAAGCCCTGAGCACCTCAGGACCATGTTATGTACCTGACAGACTCCTTGCCTGTCATAGTCTTCTTGCTGATCAACAATGTGCAGAGCTCAATGGAGTGGGAAGCCAGCCAACCAGAAGAGTTTCTGAGATGTACTTGCCTGGAGGCAGTGTCAGCGTACAAAGTCAGGTCCAGTTCTAGGATCGGGCAAACAGCAATCCACATGGTCAGACAGTCCAGGGGTCCAGGAATCTGATGACCATGGGGTCAAGACGAGCAGGAAGCAGCAAGGTCAGGCCAGAGACTGCAAGCACTATTACCAGCATCTGACTGCTGCTGGAAGCTCTGCTTAAGAAGGCTGAAGCCAGCTGGTTCTCATCAGTCCCTTCTCCTTTGAGTCCTTGAAAGCTGATCAGATGCAGGTGGAGTCACTCTGCCTTCTCCTCCTTCAGGCTGCTGTTCAGCAGGTGAAGCTGACTCCTGGCCCATGACACTGCCCTTGTGCAAATTCGATAATCTCAGGAAATGTTACTTGGTACAACATACCCTGGAGAATATCACAGGGCAGCAAAATCCAAAATGGTCATTTTCTCCTGCACTCAGTGTTAGGCTATGGGTGCAACAACAGAATGTATAGGCATGCTTTTTAATAACAAGCATACAAAGCTGAAAATGAATAAACTGCAGTTAAAATATTATGTTCATTTTTCACATGGTCTAGTCCTTCCCCTGCCCACCCCCCTAATATTCTTAAGAGGGCCTCTTCTCCAGTCTTCAGAGTAGCTGGAAGTGGGGAGGCAGAAAAAGGTCCTCCTTTCCTTCCACTCTGAAGTCTTAATCTGAAGCTCAGAAATTGCTTGCGCTAATGAAATTCCCTGTCACAAAATGCGCCTAGAACAATGGGAGTTTCGAACACTGCCCACACAGCTCTTCTCCCTGCCTTACATGAAGCATCATCCATCAGTTGATTATCGCCCAGACTTTCCTTCCACGATAAGAGTGGGCCCTGTTATTGCTGAGTTTTTGTTTTTATAACTTTCTTTTAGCAAGGTCTCTTCTTCTATCCAGAGAGCCAGTGTGGTGTAGTGGTTAAGAGTGGTAGTCTCGTAATCTGGTGAAACAGGTTCGCTTCCCCGCTCCTCCACATGCAGCTGCTGGGTGACCTTGGGCTAGTCACACTTCTCTGAAGTCTCTCAGTCCCACTCACCTCACAGAGTGTTTGTTGTGGGGGAGGAAGGGAAAGGAGAATGTTAGCCGCTTTGAGACTCCTTCGGGTAGTGATAAAGCGGGATATCAAATCCAAACTCTTCTTCTTCTACTACTATCAGACTACTGGGTCCAGTTACCCCAGTATTGTCTGCACTGACTGATGGCAGCCCTCCAGAGTGTCAGGCATGGTCTTTCCCTGACCTAGAGATTTTGGGGCTTTAACCTAGAACCTTCAGTATGAAAAAAGATGTTCTAGCACTCAGCTGTGGCCCCTCCCTTTTACTCTTTTTAAAGACTGCTTTATCTCTTTTTATGAAATTGCTTTATTGTTTTCGTGAGGAATTTTTGTTCAGAGGTTTTCAAATACTGAGTGGTTTAGAAAGGCTTTCAAATGAATAAATACAATGCAATGCAACAGAATGCAGAAAGGCAGGACATTGAATTTTCAGCTGAGATCCAGAAGCCGGATTCTTGATTCCATGTGGATTTCCTATTCAATTTTTAACATTTTCTCCCCTCATTCAGCTATAGAAGACATTTCCAAAAGCAGCCCCACGGAAGAAAACATTTATGTTTCAATCAGCCCCATAGCCTCACAGCTTTTTGTTGAGCAATTCCGTCCTTTTGTCCACGGGCACGTTTCGAATTATATATTCTTCAGTAGCATTAATGCAAAATGCAAAGAATCTTATTTCTGTTCAAACTCAGCTGACAGCAGAGAGAAAAGAGGGAACAGAATGCGGTCCAGCTGGGACCACCACAACAGATAATATTGATATAGTGAAGATGAGACAGACAAGGCTGAAAGGAGCAGTGGGACCAAGCTCAAAACATAACAAATAGAGTGCAAGAGAGCCAGGAGTTTGTATTGAGGGAAGGGAGAGTAAAACAGCGCTGATGTGTCAAGACAGCACAGCACAGTGGGAGCAATGTATTACAGAGAGGTGGAGTGTTGGAGATTCTGTTACAGGCTCCAGTTTTCAGTGCGCGTGGCTGTATCATGGGGATGGGCAAAGACAGGCGCTTCTGATAAATCCCATGCTTTCAAGTAACACCACCCGCGTGAATGGATTTATTCATTTGTTGCAGCTTATTTTTATTTTTTCAAATCAGCTTCATGCTAGCTGATGTTCTCTTTGTAATTATCTTGGGGAGAAATGTTTTAGCAGTCAACACAAGACCTGGATGCAAGGAAACAAAAGGCACTCGTCATCCAGCAAGTCAAGTCACATCTTATTGCGTTAGCCAATGATCATATCCAAAGCCATAATTCAGATTCATTAAGCTGAACTTCTGGGCTTTCCCCCCTCTAATACAGCCCCAGGCTGGTGTCTCCAGATGTTTTTGAACTACAACTCCCATCATCTGTGACCACTGGTGATGCTGACTAGTACTGATGGGAGTTGTTGCACAACGCATCAGCAGGGCACCGGGTTGCGCAAGTGTGCTCTACCTTTGCACATCCACTCATCAAATAATTCCACAGCAGTTGACACATGCATACTTTCTCCTCACACTCACACAAAAAAAAGACAGCTTTTTTTTTGTACTTCTCAAGATCCACCAGTTATGCCTCATTTCCCGCAGGTTAAAACCTACCCATTCATTACTTGACTCTATTAAAGGCTCATTTGAGCCATTGATGAAGTTGTACTTTGGAGCAGGGCACTTGAAGACAATGCATCAGTGCCAGATTAATATGACACAGTAGAGGAATATTTAATAATGGCTAGGAACCAAACGGGGCCTCTTCATACGTGCAAACACTTTCGTACACACAAGGGACTGTGTAGATCTACCCCTTTCATAAACAGCTCATTTTGCATAATGATGACATGCTGTTCTGGAAGGCACCCAGATAAAGGACATAAGAAGCTGCCTTATATGGAATTAAAAACACACTAAACCAGCCATCTGAGTCTCTTGGATACTGATTGGCAGTGGCTCCCCAGGGTTTCCTACTGGGGTTCTTTACAGCCCTATCTGGAGATGCCAGGAATTGAAGCAGACCTTTTGCATGCAAAGAATGTGACATTTGGGGACAGCATTTCAGAAAGACAAAGGAATATATATAGTATATGGCCGTGTGTGTGTGCATCATACCAAAAAGTGTCATTTACTGTGTAGGAACATGGAATAAGGTCTTCTCAGTAAACGTGTCTCAACTGTGGGACTCCCTTTCCCTTGAAGCATGGAGGGTTGCATCATTGATGGTCTTCAGTCATCAACAACAACATCCAGATGTTCAACAACCTTGGGGTGGTCATAGGTACCCCAACTCATGTAATAGATCATCTGACACACCTTGCTTGCTCTGCAAAGCCCCGGGATATCCTACTCCTGAAATAATTTTAGCAGATCCTCACCAACCATTTTTTTAAAATTGTGTATTAGCTAGGAATTAAATATGGACCCCTGAACGGTGGCGAAGAATTCAATCTCTATCAATATTTGAGTCCAAATTTAAAATCTAGATGCAAAAAACTTATTTTTTATGAAACTTTATCTCTCATGTGCATTATTTGTATGTTTTATACATTCCAGGGGAAGCCAGGTGTTGAAATCCAGCATTCACATTTTGAAAACTAATACAGATGACAACCATTTTAGGTGCATCCAACTGACACATGATTGCCGACACGTTGGTCCTTTTGGACCTGGAACAGGGCAGGATGCAGTGGCGGAGCTACATGCTCCAGCACAGGAGGGAGGAGAGCAGGCGGGGACAGGGCTGGCGCATGTCCCGGGGGCGTGGTGCACCACCTGCAAGGGTGTGGCATGCCACCCGAAGGGGTGGGGTGCCCAGTATGGGCGAGGGGCAGCCTGTTGGGATATGAGTACTACGCAGCTGCAAACTAGCAGCTCGATGTTTACATCACATGGTGGAGCTGACCGTGAGACAGGAAGCTCCAGTGAATTCACAGGGATTTGTTCTTTGTGTAATATGAGACCTTCCTGTTGATTTTGTGAAGGAAGTCCTTTGCAGTTGCTCGGAGAGAAGTCTGAGTGAACGGACATGTTTTGTACAGTTGTAAAGTCAGAAATGAACCGTAGATGAAACAGGCTTTCTGACTTTCTTCTTTCTCCCGCCGGTATGCAAGGAGGAAGGGGGTGTGCATCTTCCACGCAGGGAGATGTCGCCTATCAAGATCTTCCTGGACTGCGGGGAAGCCAGCCAGGGTAGATCACCGGCAAACAAGCCCCGGGAGCCGGGGAGAGGGGCCAGCCTCTCCAGAGGGGGCAAGTTCTCCAACACAGCCATGATGGCGTGCTGCCAAGATCATGCTGCCAGGGGCGGTGCACTCCCCCCCCCCCCACACCTCTTCCTCCACCAGTGGCAGGACAGGGGTGGAACGGAGAAGGGGGCGGAACAGGGTAGAGCACAGTGAAACCTGCTCCACCAACACATGCAGGGGCCAGGAATGGAAGCCCCACACGAAATGGTTGCCGCTTGTGCTTAATATTCCTTTAAATAATTTCAAAATAAATTCTTCATTTAAACCGTTGTTTTTTTTAAAAAAATCATTCTTTTTCTGTTAGAACAGAAACATGAGAACTCAAATATTACTTTGCACTGCTCCTTCTACCCAGTGCAAGGACAGTTCTGATATCATCATAAAAACAATTTTAAAAATCCCTTATAAGGACAGTCAATAGTACAAAAACTAGGGCTGTGCAAAACATTTTGCTATATTGTAATTTTCAGATCATAAACAGTGCTTTGGAAGAACGTAAAATATTTATGGAGAAGACCATTGGCTGTGTTTTTCACATTACAGTCAAATCTCGGTTGTCGAACGTAATCCGTTCCGGAAGACCATTTGGCTTCCGATATGTTCAACCACCAAGGCGGGGCTTCCGATTGGTTGCAGGAGCTTCCTGCACTCAAGCAGAAGCCATGTCGGACGTTCAGCTTCCAAAAAATGTTGAAAAATCGGAGCATTTACTTCCAGGTTTCGGGAGCCAAAACATTCCAAAATGGATGCATTCAGGAGCCGAGGTTTGACTGTATCTCCAGGGCCAGATTTAGGTTGATGAGGCCCTAAGCTACTGAAGGTAATGGGGTCCTTTTTATGTCCAGCTGTCCTTTGTCAACAGCAAATTGCCACTGCTTTTTGTGTTGAATATATGCTATTGGTAATTTATGGACCTAGTAGGTATCTAAAGCCATTTGCACATAACATTTAAAGGGAGGAAGGGAGGAATGCATCTAAGCCCTCCTAGAAGGAAAGTTCTGGGGCAAAACATTCTAAACGATATCTGTGAAATGATATGTCGTGTGGTGTGGCCAGCATGTACAGTATATTTTTCCTGGGAATGCTCTGTGTTGCTATTAGACAGCCTCTCTCTCTCTCTCTCTCTCTCTGTGTGTGTGTGTGTATGTGTGTGTGTCCCCGAAATCAATGTGGTGTGATCTTGTGATCTCCACAGTCTGGACCAGCAGAGCATAGCTGAGTTCCTATGGTAAGCATAAGGTTATTGGAGATGGCTGCCTCTCTAACGTTGTGTTATGCTGCTTTCCCCCGGCAGCCATTTTGTGTTATGCCGTGCCCCACCATCCAAATCAGCTATTTTGTGACTGGCACCTCCACCAGCACTCTCTCAAAATTCAGAATGTACCCCCTGGTCCACAAAGGTAGTTGACCCCTGCTATCCTCTGATCAGTTTTCCCTGTCTACTGCCATTTCAGGACCATTTTCCTTTGCTATTTATTTATTTTAAGTATTGTTCATACTGCCCTTGAATTACATTCTCTTTGTCTACTGCACGTGAGTTATCCCAACCAATGACAGATCACAAAATTAATGGGATCATATGAGATGTGGCTACGCTTAGACATCACTATGGAAATCAAAGTTACAATATTTTTCGCTCTGTAGGACGCACCGGACCACAAGATGCACCTAGTTTTTAGAGGGGGAAATCAAGAAAAAAAATATTATTTTCCTCTTTAGCCTTGCACAGCTTCTCCAGCCAGGGGAGGCTGTGCAAGGCTAAAGAGGAAGCCAAGGCAGCGAGCGGGATGGATCGCGCTCGCTGCCTTGGCTTCTTTAGCCTAGTGCAGCCTCTACCGGCTGGAGAGGCTGCGCACGGCTATGGCAATTCCCCCACCTCCCGCAAAAGCCCACAGGAGCGCACGGCTCTTGCGGGCTTTTCTACGAAGAGTCCCTTCTCCCTCCTGGGGAAAAGCCTGCAAGAGCCGCGCGAAGCTTGTGTGCAGGTCTTGGGGGCTTTTCCTGCCTGCCTCCCCCCTGCATTCGCTCCATAGGATGCACAGACTTTCCCCCGTAGTTTTTAAGAGGGAAAAATTGCGTCCTATGGAGCGAAAAATACGGTAATTCAGTAATATCAGTGCTTCCATCCTGAAAAACTGAACCCTTTCAAAGCAAGCACACCCACAAAATTCCCAAATAATGGGTTCTTGGTTGGGTGGGAGGTATGCCACCAAAGAATGTCCCCAAAAACAATCAGTACTTTTAGCGCAGCCCTAGTTGTAACACCAGTAAACAAACACTTTTAAATTCAATTCTCACTATCCCAACGCACAATCCAGAGCTAGTGGTTATTTTAGGGAACTGGAGACACGTGGAGCAGAAAACCAGCTGTATCAAAGCAACATTCCTCAAGGTGAAGTGTGAATATATTTATCATGGCCCAAGCCAAATACAAAATGAGAAATCCCATTTCCAAAGGGATTACACCATGCAATAAGCGTCACTGGCAATGTGCTGCCAGAGTCTGAGGCATGAGCTGGAACTATCAGAAAATATGTTTTCCCAGATGGATGATGCCGTCCAGCTGAAAAGCCTCTCCTTTGCCCTAAAAATAAAAAAGAACCCTGGTTTGCCAAGTACTGGTGACCTTTTTTTCCTCTCTCACTCTCATTTCATTGCCTTCTTCCAACTGGAGAAAAAAAGCAAAAAACTAAGCTCCCACATCAATTCCACAAGAAACTACAGCTTGGGAGCTTCATACCAGAATTTTACCACCGGCATGGTTGCAAGTGTGAAAGGGAGGGAGAAGGGGGAATGTGGCTTATTTCAGTTACTATTTATGAATCAGTTTCAGCTTTGAATTTTATGCCACTGGTACCGGCCAACCCAATGTCTGCCGAACTGTGCGCAAGATTCCAGGGGTCTCGGTCCTTATCCAGGGTGTGTGTTTCCTTTGGGAATGAGGAACGATGGCGACTGTAGTGACTTTATGAAATATAGTTTATTTACACACACACACACACACCTGAGAGGCAGATGGGGCTCAACAACCTGGGAAGGTAGCCTATCCAGAAGAAGGAAAATTCTTATCTTAAACCTCTGTTGCCTTGTGACATATCTTTGGGAGAAGACAAGGCTAAGGAGTAAACCCTACAACAAATTCAGAATGGAGTCGCTAAGACGGTTGGGTGGTGCCTTGTAGGCTGTCAGGAGTGCATGCAGGAGCCGGGCCCTGTGACCAGTAGGGCTTCGCAGGACTGGGGCCTTCCTAAGTTTGTTCTGGAGAGGCAAGGCGCGGTTGTATACCGCTTCTGCTTTTGGTTTGATTGACCAATTTAGTGTGTCATATGAACCCTAAACTGTGGTTAAGCTTAACTATAGTTAGGGAAAATAAGCCAGCTTCAAAAACCATGGCTTGAAGTTGACTTGTTTCCACTAACTTCAATTAAGATTAATCAAAATATTGAAGCAAAGGCTTCTCAGCTGTACTGGAGGGAGAATGGGAATATATGAGTCCTGAGGGAAGCTAGTTTAATTCTCAAATTACTAGAATATGTTTTTGCTTCCAGATGTTTTGGACCAAAACTCAGCAAACATGGTAAACGGCCAGGGATGATGGGATTTATAGTCTAATAACATATGGAAGGTTCCAAGTTGGGGAAGGCCGATTTAAGGTTATGTCTGAACCAGTCTTCCAGTTAACTAAAATCCCTTTGCTTCTTTGCTTTCTGCAATATGTTATAACACTTTACCCTAATCCTTTCTTTAATTTATTCCTGCAACTTTGAGATATCTCCTCCTCCTCCTCCTGGCTTCTAGCCAACCAGCTCCAAGCAGGACATCCTCAAAACTATGATCCATGGTAATACAGTGTTGCCTAGCAATACATTTTCCTACACCTAGTCTTCAGCTTTTGTAGTAAGGTTTTTCAGAGTCAGCTACAAAAAACCCCCACAAGCCATACACATGATTCTGCTACCTTCCTGGCAAATGGTACATGAAATCAAAACTTACAGATTCTGAATAACAATCATCAAAAGGTAAGCTTCTCCACACTGCTAGAATAAACCAAAACCACTTGGGAGCTAGAGAGCATCTCCTTTCTTCCCTTTCCCCAGGAAGCTGCTACAACAAAGTTGTGTGAATAAAATTCTGTTTATTTTGCTATTCAGGCTTTCTTTTTTTTTTTTTTTAAGGCCTCAAACACTACTATTCCTAACTGGATTTATCTAAATTTTTATCGTCAACTGTGAATTCAAACCAAGCGTATTAGTCGTTTGAGCTTTAATCTAAGCAGAGTCAATAAACACTTTCAACTATGCATACAACCCGGAAAAATAACAAACAACTTAGAAAGTATAGCAGATAATCAAAAGAATTTAGTTTGTTCTCGGAGCTTTTGAACCAAATCCTTAGAGAGTATGAGAACTTGCAATTCCCATCGACTTCAGATGCAACATAAGTGGAAGCTGAACCAGCATGCAGAGTAAAATTCCCCCATCTGAAAACACAAGGCTTATTTGCTTAGAAGAACAGTTGTGTCGGCAGCATTTTACAAACACTGCCAGCTAAGCATCTTTAGCATCATGTGATTCCCAATCACCGCTAAAGCACATTAATTTGTCCGATTTGGGGGCACAGCTTTCTTCAGACAGTGATCCTCTAGATTTGGGTGAAGATCTCTGACTTCAAGTGATCAGTAAGTGCTGAAAAGTAGTTCTTGTATTTGAGGTAAATAATACGTATGAACATTATTTTTCAAACACGCAATCACTTAAATACTTTTTTGTGCAGTTTCCACAATGTTAAGTCAACCCGTAATGGACTTTGAAATATTGCAGGGGGGTGGGGGGGAAGTGTAGCTTAGAACAGACATCAGTTCAAAGAGTCCAATGCCAAAGTCCTTCCTTTTGATGCCCCTTGACAAATTACACCAATTATTGGCTGAATAGTTGTGATTGAAAAGATCAATGATTCATAGAACTAGCATTCTACCTACATACCTCTAATTGCTATTGAACTAAGGTAGTGATTAGAGAGAGATCTGTCTGACATTGTATGTGGGGTTTTTTAAAGCACACATGGTGCTGAAGAGCACCTAATAAATACTGTCCAAAGGGAAAAAAGAGTAATCTGAACCCACCAGGAATATCCACAAGTCTAAAAAGCTTACACTTGATCCCTGTATGAAGGGTGATATATAAATTTAATAAATACATAACCTAGCATGTTGAAAGAAGGATAAAGCAATAAGAATTTTTCGTGACATGCTAGTGTTGTAGGTGCAGGGATTTTCTGATTTTTGTTGGAGAACATTCAAACATGAGACTTTCCCCCCTCCACATATTCCAGAGTAATTCCCACTCCCCAATTCTTGCCTCCCCCCAAACCCCAATACTGTTGTTGATTCAGATGTGGTAGACCAGCATATGCTCTAGTTATATATATACCGATGGCTCAGTCAATCCCTATGCATTTCACAGGGTCTTGATGGAAATTCTCAAATCTTTCAAAACTGATTCTAGGATACTCATTGTAACAAGGTTTGAAAATGTCTGGGAAAGCATCAGGCACAATTTAATTAGGTTTCTGAGATGGATGGACCTCTAACATCTGCATGACTACAAAAATCATTCTATAGCTCTTCTGATCAGGACGTTCGTGCAACAAAGCACTGGGCAGGGTGGGGCAGAGAATCAAAATTAACAATGGGATTTAAGACCATAACAAGTAACCAACAGCATCTTTGGTGGGAGGAGAAAGGGGGTGTTATCAGAGAATTTAAAAAAGTTTATAATAGAAACCCAAGCAGACAAGGAGCATAATTTAAACCGATTTTCTATGTGGTTTCCACTTGCAATAGCATTTTTCACAATAAAGTTAATTTAAGAGCATCTCCTTAATCTTCTTTCATTTGGAAGCTTAACTCAGCAAGACACAAAATGATGGCTGCATTTAGACATAATGTTCTTCATCCTCCCAAACATGGTCTGGAGGGACTAGGAATGTGTGACAAGTGCAAGCACTCCCTCCTTCCTTTCTGGAATAATAGATCACATCCTTTTTTTCCCCCAAACCACACCATTGTGTGTTGTACCATTCAGACCAGTCAACCGTGGTCTGAGCAAGCCTTCCACATCAGGAAGATCTGACTTGGAGGATCCAGCATGCAGAGATTCAGGCAGTGAGCATTCCCACGTTGTGTGTGAAACAGCTGTGGTACTTACCGGGCAGCTTTTATCTGCATTCCTTTTCCAGTGCTTTTTCTCATGTTTCTTTGCTGCAGTTGAATTCAAAGATGCGTGAGTTTGTCTTCGAGGGTTTAGTGCTAGGATATTCTGTGGATAGAGAAAACGAGGCTTTGATTTTTGGGAAAAGTGAAAGGTTCAGGCAGGGACACAGTTAAGAAAGAAAATTTAACAAACCTACTAAATCACAACACTCCAGGTTTGTGTGTGTGTGTATGAAACTTATCTGTATAAAATAGACTTTAACACATTCAGTAACAATTAAAGTTGCCTAGTCTTCCCTCTTAAAAGCTCTATGAATTTGGAATAGAGTTAGAATTAAGAGTTACATTGGTTTGCTTTAGTAAACTTAGGTAAAGGTAAATGTACCCCTGACCATTAGGTCCAGTTGCGGATGACTCTGGGGTTGCAGCGCTCATCTCGCTTTACAGGCTGAGGGAGCCGGCCTTTGTCCGCAGTTTTTTCCGGGTCATGTGGCCAGCATGACTAAGCCGCTTCTGGCGAAAACAGAGCAGTGCATGGAAATGCCATTTACCTTCCCGTCGAAGTGGTACCTATTTATCTACTTGCACTTTGATGTGCTTTCAAACTGCTAGGTGGGCAGGAGCAGGGACTGAGCAACTGCCGACCTTCTGATCGGCAAGCCCTAGGCTCTGTGGTTTAACCCACAGCGCCACCCACATCCCATTTAATAAACTTGGGCAAGCCATTATATGGAAGAGCATTCAGAAAGTGGCGCCACCACTACCCCATACACACCCATAACCTGAAATGGTACAATCCACTCTGCCATTTTAGGATTCCACCACCTCATACCTGGTCACATGGTCTGTGATAAAAATGAGTTTTCACAGTATATGGAAATGGACATGACATAAGAAGAGCAAGTGCTTATTCGGAGCAGGGTGGATATAAATAAATTATTTTTAAAAATAAATTAAAAAATTAGATTTTTATTTAAATAGATTTTTAAAATAAAATGCTTTTGGAGGAAACATCTTTCTAAAGATAGTTTTCTATTTAAGTTACATTATAGTCCAAAGGCTACTCATCAGGGAATAAGGATTTGTTTTAAGTTTTTTCATGAGTGCTAAAACTCAAAGTTTTTTTTTTTAAATTGTTTAACTACATCAGTTAACCAACATGGATAAATATACTATAATGTTATTGTTTTAGTTAAATAAATTGTTTAAATTGTTATTAAGGAAATGCTTATTTTTCACCTTCCAATAAAGTACAGCAGAAAAGTTGTCCAAATGTAAACTTATGAAACCTCACAATAATTCCATAATTATCTGTTTATGTATTTCTAATAGTATAAACAAATCAGTAATTTTGGATATAACTGTAAAAACTACTCTGAAAATTTATTATTCCAAAAGCAAAATCTTCATCTGGTTGTAAATATTGAGATTATAGCAGCAAGAATGAGTCTTTCTGTTAAAAACAAAAACTGATTTAAATCAAGTCTTACTAACTAGTGATTTAAATCGTGATTTAAATCAATTTGATTTAAATCAAATCCACCCTGATTCGGAGATTTAAAATTCAGTATGGGTGCAAAAAAACCAACAACAACAACTTTCAAAATCATTCCATCCAGTTGTTTCTTCTAGTGAAGCTCCAGAACCAAAAGCAACTCCTGCCTGGAGGAGAAGAAAAGCCCGGAGAGAAACCATATTGGGAACAAGCACATGGGATGTTCGACGCTTCAGTTCCCCCCTCCTGTGTGGGTAACGCTGCGCTTTAAATTGTCTCAGCTCCACTTCACACAAGTTCAGCACAATATGAGTTATGTCGCGCCACTGTAACGCCTCATTTGGTTCTAAGCCACGGAGATGAAATCCCTCATATGAACTAGAAGTGCAATTTTGGTTAAAAAAAACACACAAAATATTCCAGGCCCATGCAGGCCCTCTAAAAAACCCAGATGTGTGGCCAGCTGCTAAAGTACGCAGTAGGAGTCTAGGGGCTGGTCTTACAGCCTATTTTTATGGAAGTTAAAATGCATAGGCTTCTATCTTTTATAAATGTTTAATACGGCACTGCTAAACAGACGACATGCTAGAAATCTCTCCGCAGCCTTTGAACTGAATAATATATTCTTAATATCATACCATAACAGATGTAATCCATTGGGCATGACACCATATGGTTTAAAAAGAAAACTCTTGGAAGAAACCCTGGCGTTTGCTACTCTTGGAATTCTGTACCAGCTAGGATGGCTCTGAGGGTAACAGTTGCTGAAATCCAGCAAGAGTTCACAGTACAGCGTATTCCAGCAATAACGTTGCAAAAAGTGTTTGGCACACAATACCACCAGCATCCATTAGAGATTAGAGGCTTTAATTCTTTATTTATCGTGATTTATATTTTTGTTTATGGGGGGAGGGACAACACACCCAGGGGAAAACACTCTTATGAAATATTTTCTTTCAGAATGAGTAAAATGCTTTTATTTTTTTATTTTTTTAAAAGATATTTATTGGAGTTTTACAAAGACATGAATTTAAAAGATCATATAAAAAGAAAGAAATACAATAAAAGAAACATAGAAAAATACATAAAATAAGAAAAGGAAAATAAAAACAAATCCATTTTTGTAACCCTAACTCATTATCTTATTTCCTTGGCCTCCTCACACCTCCCCTTTTTGTATTCCCATTTAAATAATCAAATCAGCAAATCCTTACCCTCTTTCGTTTATCTTAACTCTATATCTTAACATATTGTAACTCTATATTTTCATCCATTTATCAATTCATTTCTGCATACAGAATGAGTAAAATTCTTTTAAACTTCTCTTTTTTTAATGCAGGACTCTGAAGAGCGTTAGATAATGGTAACTGTGACATGCAAAGCACTCAAATCCAAGACGCATTTCTCCACCACCTGCCATCTTTGTGAGAGGTGTGTAAAGCAGGTGTGTAAAGATTGTGTGTAAAGAGGTGTGTAAAGATTGAGGTTTACATAGTCAAAAATGGCACTGTCCTTTCATAAGAAGTTACAGGTAGGTAGCCGCGTTGGTCTGCCGCAGTTGAAACAAAATAAATTAAATTAAATTTAAAAATTCCTTCCAGTAGCACCTTAAAAAGGGACCCCTGACCATTAAGTCCAGTCGTGAACGACTCTGAGGTTCTGGTGCTCATCTCGCTTTGTTGGCCGAGGGAGCCAGCGTACAGCTTCCGGGTCATGTGGCCAGCATGACTAAGCCGCTTCTGGAGAACCAGAGCAGTGCACGGAAACGCTGTTTACCTGTTTACCGCTGGAGTGGTACCTATTTATTTACTTGCACTTTGACGTGCTTTTGAACTGCTAGGTTGGCAGGAGTAGGGACCGAGCAACGGGAGCTCACCCCGTCGCAGGGATTCGAACCGCCGACCTTCTGATCGGCAAATCCTAGACTCTGTGGTTTAACCCACAGCGCCACCCACGTCCATATCCCAATAGCACCTTAGAGACCAACTAAGTTAATTATTGGTATGAGCTTTCGTGTGCATGCACACTTTTTCTGATAGACATCTGAAGGCAGCCCTGTTTAGGGAAGTTTTGAATGGCTGATGTTTTAATGTATTTTTAATCTTTTCTTGGAAGCTGTCCAGAGTTGCTAGGGAAACCCAGCCAGATAAGCGGGGTATAAATAATAATTATTATTATTATTATTATTATTATTATTATTATTATTATTATTCCGAGGTATCAGTGAAGTGGGTGAATGCCAAGGTTTACAGAAGTATCAATATTTTTAAAGAAATATTCGGGGGGGGGCGGACACCCTAAAACACCCCAGCAGGGATTGAGCATGCTCTATAGTCACAGAACACCGATAGCTGGAAAATAAAATGGAGACGGGGAGTGGGAGTAATGGAATAGGCTGGCAGCAGTCATGGAAGATGTACATGGGTGGAGTCAAGGACAGCCACACATATGACCTCCCTATCCAGTTATAGCACAATACTGATTGAAGACCTGTGGACTTCACCTAGGCTTCTGATTGCTGCAAAAACAGAAGGTTGGTCTAAGTGACTCTGACAGAAAACATGGGGGCCAAAAATATGGCTTGCATGCTTTTATTTTGAAAAAGGTCTACCTCACTGAAAGAATAAATTTCCCATGTGAAAATTTAAACCCATAAAAATTTAGTTCGGGTGTAAACTTGTGGATCCATGTGAGCTGCGTACTATTTCAGGAGCACCTCAGCGTTAGAAATATTTCACATTCTCGTCTTCAAGAACCCGAGCGATTTGCATTTCTCAAACACACACCCCCTAGCATAAAAAAACAGCCTTGGACTGATATAGGTCTCTATTGCAATCTCAATCTCTCTCATCTTTCTACTAATGTGTCGTGAAAAAGAAAAAAACTCCCCTAAAATTCTGCCTCCCTTCTATTATTATAAGCTTTATGATAGCTTTAAAGTTTCAGATTGATCCTCTCTATATTGTAAAATGTTTTGTATGCTTTTGCGCGTGTCATCAGAAGCGATAGCCTTGTGGAGCAGAATTCCATTAAGTCACACAAGATGTTACAAAAAATACTATCTTGACATTGTGACACATTTTATGTAAAGCAGCTCCAATTAAAACTTTTGAGAAGTCAAACGAAAAACCTGGAAAAGTCTCCCTGGCAAAAGATGATAGCTTTCTCCAGTCACCCTAAGCATCTGACTCTGGAATCAGCAGAGTTTTATCTATCATAAATTTATCATTCTACAACCTGACTTGTTCTAGGTGCCTTTCAAGAGAAAATGATGGTTAATTAAACAGGGGGGAAATTGAAGGCCGTTATATACAACCAAGGAAACTGCTCAGGTGCAATGTAGTAGAAGATGCCCCAGAATGTGCAATGAAATCCTTTACATGTGTACTCAGAAGTAAGTCCTAATCAGTTCAATAGGATTTACTCCCATGTAAGTGGGTGTGGAATTGCATCCTATGGCGCTCTCTCTCTCTCTCTCTCTCTCTCTCTCTCTCTCTCTCTTTCATGTTCTTCAAGAAGCAACACAGGACCTGATAGTGGGCAGCAGTTGCAAAATTCAATCTTTTGATTTTAAGAAGTACCACAACATTCTAGCCCTCATGCTTGCAAAGGTATGCTGGAAGCATGTTAGGCAATGCCTGACAAAATCTCAGAAGCCAGAGGACTTTCTTAATGAAATATTTAGTGTTCAGAAGACCAGGCAGGTATGGCCTTCTCCAACAAAAGAATACACACAGACACACGCACACACACGCACACACACACACACACACAGAGAGAGAGAGAGAGAGAGAGAAATCCTTGACTTGCATATTTATACAGGTTAAATGGCCCACATTTTAGGCCGCCCACACATCCAAAGCTGAATTACTTTGGCACAGTAGACACACTCCTGCAACCTTGCATAATGGTTATTTTAAAGGGCCAAGTTCACGTTGCTCAGTTCCTTCATCAATCATAACATAAAAAGAGCTCTGCTGGCTCAGACCAAAGGCCTACCTCAGAGGTCTTCAACCTCCCTTGACCAACTCCATTCTTTCTGCGGCACCCTGTGTGGCTTAGGAGCCCAGTTGTGTCACCCCTTGCCTGCAGAGCTGGCAGCCTCTCACTCTTTTTTGAACACACTCCCTTGTGGAGTGTTCCCTCAGCCGCCTCTCCTCTCCCCTCTCCCTGGGAGTCCTCTGGGCAGTCGCTGCTGCCACCCCCACTCTCTGAGCTCCCCCCCCCCCCCGCCCTCAAAGAGAGGTGCCTCCTCGCACTGTCCCACAGAAGCCTGGGACTTGTCTTCCCAACAGCAAGGGCTGGCAGACTGGTTGGCTGGCCAGCCTCCCTCACTCTGAGGCCGCCTCAGCTCCTGGCAACCAGCACCCGCTGGCCAGCCCCAGAGGCACCATTCTCTTGTGCAGCTTGTAGCCAGGGCTGCTGCAACCAACAACTCTGCAAGTCTTTGGGAGGCAGAGACATGAGAGGGCATCAGAGGCAAGGAGGGACTGAGGCCAGTGTTGCCCGCGGCACCCCTGACCCTCATTCAAGGCACTCCAGGGTGCCACGACACACTGGTTGAAAACCACTAGCCCACCTAGTCCCAGCATCATGTTTGCCGGAATGGCCAACCAGATGTCTCTAGGAAGCATGCAAATACCCCCTTTGGGAAGCCCACATACAGGCAACAGCCCTCTCTCACTGTTGTTGCCTGCCAGTTGGCATACAGAGGCATGGTGCCTCTGATCCTGGAAGCTGTAAAGCACATCTATGTAAATCAGAGCCATTTCCATGACTGTGGCCATGAGCTTGCTACATGTACACCTTAGCCTCTGTCCACGCCCCCCTCCATAATAATAATTATTACAGTGGTACCTCTGGTTACGAACTTAATTCATTCTGGAGGTCCGTTATTAACCTGAAACTGTTCTTAACCTGAGGTACCACTTTAGCTAATGAGGCCTCCCGCTGCCGCCATGCGATTTCTGTTCTCATCCTGAGGTAAAGTTCTTAACCTGAGGTACTACTTCTGGGTTAGCGGTGTCTGTAACCCGAAGTGTTTGTAACCTGAGGTACCACTGTATTTGTACCCTGTCAATCTGACTGGGTTACCCCAGCCACTCTGGGTGGCTTCCAGCATATACAAAAACATAATTAAACATTAAAAACTTCCCTATAGAAGGCTGCCTTCAGATGTCTTCTAAAGGCTGTATAGTTACTTATTTCCTTGACATCTGATGGGAGGGTGTCCTACACAGGGGTGGGCGCCACTACAGAGAAGGCCCTGTACCTGCCTGTGAATAATATCATGGAGGAATCTAGCCACTCTCTTCAGACATTTCTTAAAATTTATCCAGTAAACACATAAGGGGGGGCGGAGTGGGAATGAGAAGGCTAGCTCTGCCCCTGGCTTAGGTCTAGTGAATGACAACACACACACACACACACACACACACACACACACACACACATCTACCGCATTTTTCGCACCATAGGACGCTCCGTCCCATAGGACGCACCTAGTTTTTTGGGGGGGAAATAAAGGAAAAAAAATTCCCTTTATTTCCCCCCCAAAAGCAGGTCAGGGAAACCGAACCAGGTCGAGGAACAGCGGGATGGTGGCGCTGCGCCTCCCTGCTGTCCCCCGAGCTTGTGGGGCTGGCTGATGTCTGCCTGGCGCGCGGGGCGCTCTGCTTCAGCGGGCCCCACCCGCCAGGCAGCAGGCTGCTATCCGCAGCGTGGGGAGCCCTGCGGGGAACTCCTGCAGGGCTCCCCACGCTGCGGGTGTCTGCCTGGCGCGAGGGGCGCTCTGCTTCAGGGCGCCCCACCCGCCGGGCGGCAGGCTGCTATCCGCAGCTTGGGGAGCCTTGCGGGGAACTCCTGCAGGGCTCCCCACGCTGCAGATGTCTGCCTGGCGGGAGGGGCGCTCTGCTTCAGGGCGCCCCACCCGCCGGGCGGCAGGCTGCTATCCGCAGCGTGGGGAGCCCTGCGGGGAACTCCTGCAAGGCTCCCCATGCTGCGGATGTGTTCCCGAAGCGCCGGGCGCTCTGCTTTCAGGGTGCCCAACGCTCCGGGAAGCAGGCTACCATCCGCAGCCTAGACACGGCTAGCGGAGTGCTGCGCTAATCCGGAAGCTTGGGGCGTGCGGAGCACAGCGCGCCCCAAGCTTCTGGGTGCCGGCAAGGTCTCCGCTAGACGGCTAGCGGAGACCTTGCTGGCACCCAGAAGCTTGGGGCGCGCTGAGCTCCGCACGCCCCAAGCTTCCGGATTAATGCAGCACTCCGCTAGCCGTGGGAGAGCTGGGTCTCCCACGGCTAGCGGATAGCTTCCTGAAGCCTGGAGAGCGAGAGGGGTCGGTGCGCACCGACCCCTCTCGCTCTCCAGGCTTCAGTGAAAGCCTGCATTCGCTCCATAGGACGCACACACATTTTCCCTTGCTTTTTAGGAGGGAAAAAGTGCGTCCTATGGTGCGAAAAATACGGTAATTTAGGCTACAAAATAAATCCACCCATAGAAAAAACAGCCCTCTGATCAAACTGTAATTGATTAGGTGGGCTTTGGAATGTATGCTGAGGGAAGCTTAAACTTATCTATTTACCATTTTTTATAAACCACTCGCTACTTTATCCTTCACAGCAAGCCGTGTTCAGTGTATTACAAAGTACATCTGTTTCCCAAGCGAGAAGAATTGGAATATGATTCCGCCCCCCTCCCAAAAAGTAATGGGCAGATTAGAACAATTAAGCTACGTATCTTAAGAGTTTTGATCCACAGTGAGAAATAAGCATCTGCAGATTTCCCCAAGACATCTGTTTTATTTGAGCTTGAAATTAATCTTCTGATCAGGTAACAATCATTTGAACATCACCATTAAGATGTAAGCTTATGAATGTTTGGCAAGTCAGATTGGCAAGTCAGATGGAACATAATGCAGGATCTGCACAGCTCAGGTATACCATACGATCGCATCTTATGCGGTGGTTTGGTTCGAAGGGTTCTGGAAATACAGGGAAATTGTGCATACCCTAACCCTCAAAGCCATCCCACAGTAAATGGGTGAGAAGGAGAAAGACAGAATCCCCCAATACTCCCAGAACCCACATGCCTTGCTCAACAAGCAAACAAGGTGGATGACTAAAAAGGCCTATCCGGATTGCAAGTCTTAACACATCATTATATTTTATACCATTGGACTTTGTTTCAGAAAAAAAGCAGTGCAGCCAGGAGAGACGGGGCAGAGAGAAAATGCAACGATCCTAGTCTGTTTATTTTGTGCAGGACATCTGGGAAGCCATGCAACTCCATTAAGCAAAGTGAAAGAATAGGGCACACAAACAGCCGTGGCCTTTAGCTAGTACAATAAAGTGATTGATTGATTGATTGATTGATTGACTGAGCACATTTGATTTTTTGAGTGAGTGCCATGGGTACTACCCTCTCTGATCATTTCCCCACTCCCAAGAGAAAGTACAGTGGTACCTCAGGTTACATACGCTTCAGGTTACAGACTCCGCTAACCCAGAAATAGTGCTTCAGGTTAAGAACTTTGCTTCAGGATGAGAACAGAAATTGTGCTCTGGTGGCGCAGCAGCAGCAGGAGGTCCCATTAGCTAAAGTGGTGCTTCAGATTAAGAAAAGTTTCAGGTTAAGTACGGACCTCCGGAACGAATTAAGTACTTAACCCGGCGGTACCACTGTATACACACTTTGCCTTCCCAAGAGATCTGGGTAAACTAAAGACATTACACTGAGTCTTGAAAAGCACATAAAGCTGAAAGAGGAAGTGGGAAAGTGTCATTCTTCTAACTTCCTCTTTCAGCTCTATGTACTGAAGGAAAATGTAACCACCCTCAGCACCTCAGGACCAAGGAAGCAGTGACTAGGGAGGCTCTGGGGCTTCATGAATGCTAGGTTATAAGGTTGGCTACCTTCTTCCCACTTGAAAAGCACAATGAACGGAAAGAGGAAGCTGGAAAATTGATACTGTTTCCCATTTTCTCTTTCAACTCCATGTGCTTTCAAGGCTCAGATTGAGTCTGCTAGATCTACCTTGATCCGTTGGGAAATGATGTGTGCACTTGCACACTTTCTCTCTTTCTGTCCTGGAGGGGATGCTAATCCAACGGAGAGAAGTGACCAAAGGTAGTGGTGACCGCAGCACTCACTTGAAAATCCAAACATGACCACAGGTCTAAAAAGGTTGGCAACTTCTGCATGGAATCTGATGCAAAAATAACTACCAACGATGCTTCCTAAGTCAACCTATGCACCCTTGTCTCCCCAATCAAGCAAATATATGTGACTACAAAGCCCAACATCACCTTGCAAGTAGCTTACTAAATTTGAAGGCGCAAAGTACTTAAAACAAGACCTAAACCCACCGAGCTCTTTGGTTTGACACTGAACTGATAATATCTGGCAGTGCACCATAGCTCATTATAAATAATTGGTTTTATAAAGTGTATCTGATTTATGGAACAGCACATTAAAAATGGTGGGGGTGGGAATCAAGTAGGGTTAATAGAACAAATTTTGCTCAGGAAAGCATGAACGGGAGTTCTCAGTGGCCGGCTCAGTGGATGAACTCCACATCCTACATTCAAAAATGCAATTTAACTTCTTTACCAAAAGAAAGCAGCTTGAACACATGTAATTTATTCCCAGTATACTGCTAAATGATAACTAATACCATTACTAATCCATTATCCACAAAATATTTATTTTCAGTTAATTTCATTAAGCATTTCAATGCATCTTAATATTATGCTCGTTTGATAGAGACAAGTTGCTCACACTTACAAATTCTAATCCACTTTGCAAGGAACCATTCATCTTGAAGACACCATTCTGCCTGGCCTAATCCAGTCTGATTATGCAGAGTTTTACAAATGAACCGTAGTGCCAAAAGTAGAGTGAGGAGATGCCCTCGCCTCCTAGCCCATGTAATTCAAGCTGGCACTAGCCATTTGGCAGAAACCATGGGATTCCCAGTTTTAGGCTTGTGTGTCTGCAGCTTAGACTGGGAGGAGTCACCAGCAAATATGAGGTAGTGAGTGAGAGGCATGGAATTCACTTTGGAGGCAAAGATGGCATTGATATTCCTCTTTGCTTAATGCCTTGAGTCTACCGAAGAAGAAGAAGAAGAAGAAGAAGAAGAAGAAGAAGAAGAGGAGGAGGAGGAGTTTGGATTTGATATCCCGCTTTATCACTACCCTAAGGAGTCTCAAAGCAGCTAACATTCTCCATTCCCTTCCTCCCCCACAACAAACACTCTGTGAGGTGAGTGAGGCTGAGAGACTTCAGAGAAGTGTGACTAGTCCAAGGTCGCCCAGCAGCTGCATGTGGAGGAGCGGAGACGCAAACCCGGTTCCCCAGATTATGAGTCTACCGCTCTTAACCACTACACCACACTGGCTCTCAAGGTACCTAAACATTAAACATCTTCTCATGGCAGTCCTGTGGAAACTGAACCACTTCAGACTATGTGTATCTGAATACTCCTCTTAAAAAACCCCACTCTCTGAATGAATGCAACACAGCAAGGAGAAATGGAAGAATCCACTTCCCCTAGAATGCTAATAATTAGGAATATATATGTGTGGAAGCATTCAAACACACCATTGCCCATCCACAGTTTGAAGTAGACCATGGAATTGCTCTAAAATTGTAGACAGGCATGCAAGTGGCAGCAAAGACTGAAAGAAAGAACAGGACAAAATTTTGAAAGTTAAACACATCCACACACCAATGCTGAGAAGAGTAAGGGGAAGCTAAGATTTTTCCAAAATATTACAAGTCATAAACATTCACTCTTAAGTAAATTATTGGTCTAATTGTAGGTGTAATTACCCATCAAATGTGAAAGGTTTGGGCTATGCACTCCGCTTCACTGAACATTTATCTTATTTTTGTGCTCCATGAATCTGGATGGGAAGTTTGATCATATGGAGGCAGAATTAATTAATTTTCTCTATGACTGACTTGATAGCTGACCTCACGATTACTGATCTGGGACAGAGAAATAATTTCCCACCAAAATGTTGGTGAGTGAGTCTTCTCTAACTATTTAGGCTGTAACCGGCTTCAGCAGAGCCCATGCTATCTGATTCTGAACATCTGAATTGAATGTGCAGAACCAGCCAGGTTCTAGCATTTTTCGGAGATCCCCCAGGTCTAGGGATGCAAGCACGTTTGCCACATAAAACAACCTGTCTCAGAGATCTGTAAGAAAATTTATAATAGAATCTACAACATCTGGAAGTAAGGATTTCATTGTTATAAGGGTTAACATTTCCATACACAGCCAGGATTGCATACAAAGCCCAAAAGATAACATTGTAGTTCAGATTTTTGCACCATTTGAAAGCACTGATTTCCACAATGTAATGGGGGGAAATCCGCTAGCCAGTTGACTGGGACTGGCTGATCTGTGAAGGTGTATATGGAAAAGCTGTTGAAGTGATGGCATTTCTAAGGAAGTTGGCTGGACTAAGTGGCAATTCACTTTCTTCATCTCAGCTTAACAACAAAAATGTGATAGAACTGAAGCTGTGTAAATGTAATTTAACATGTCCCTTCTCAATGCCAAATATTACTGATCCCATTTTGGGCAAGTCTTACATACATCCTTCACTAATTCTAGTTCTCCATGGCCAAAGTCTAAATCCTATGACACCCCACCCCCCAAAAAGGTAGGCAATGGGAACATTAGGAAGTGGGCATGTATTTTGCTTCTTGATTAGGATACCTGAATGTAAACGTTCCAATAGTCAGAGTTACATCTCATTCAAAACAAATAAGGAGAAACTGCAACTAAAGTTCAGTGTAATACAAAAACAAATGCAACTACTCCAGTGAGTGAAAGTACAGGAATGGGACCTTCATTTGGGATACATATTCATTTGGTAGACAAACTTTGTATACAAAGAAGGTATAGTGCATTCTGTTCAGTTGTTGGAGAATCTGCAAACTTTTTAAGATCAGCCTCCCACATACACACGCTGCCCAAACAACAAAGAATTGTTTTAAACACTCCAGGGCCAAATGAGGATTATCCTGCCCATGCATTTGATTTTCCTTTTTAAAGTACATAATATTTCAGCAGGGTTGGAATCGATAAAATCAATATGTACTACTTTCCTTTGGGCTACATCCTAGAAGCTCAACCTGCCTAATATCCAAACTGCCGGGAGATTAAAGGTCCTGTCCTGGAAAAGGTTATGAATGTTTATTCAAACCCAAAATGGGCTCAGATGGCCATGCATCAGCCGGCAGAAAGTTAATGATCTACAGATTCCAATCACAGGATGAGTTAGAACTGAAGTTACTTCTGCTTTTAAGTTTAATCAGCAAGTTATTTTTTTTGCCAACCAGTGTAGCTTTTTAGAAGGGAGTTTTTATTTTAAGACTAACACTCTGAGCCCCATAAAGTGACACATCGGCAAACTGCTGCTGCGCCGCCAGACAAGTGCAAACTGGCTTTATGTTGGCATTCCATACCAATCTGTCATGTCTGGCCATCAGCCTGAATCATCTTTATGATGCCAGCAGCATGCACCATCGCAAGTTCATATATGTATACAATTACACAGAGGTGTCACAGAAATGGTGGAAGACCCAGTCTGCAGGCTTTTCAATCCCAAGAGCCAGCTACTCAAGAGATAGAATGTGAGGATGTTTCCAGGGAACTGGAAGCAACACTGTGGAAGTCCTTTTTTTGCTATGGCATCGTTTAGTTGATCCAGTAGTTCTGGTTGAGAAACCATCCCTGCCCGCTTTGGATTTTGCCCCAAGCTTGTTTCATTTTCCCAGCTGCTTGTTACGCCCAACTTGCATGATTTTCAATAAATACAATAAAGAAAATGAGTAACTTTTCACCATAGCCTAGAACTATGAGTAGGGTTGCATATAATGAAAGCACATTATTTCCCCCAAAGAATCACAGAAGCTGTAGTTTGCCAAGGGTGCTGCGAACTGTAGCTATCTGAAGGATAAAATATAGTTCCCAGGATTCTTGGGGGGGAATAAGGCACTTTAAATGTACAGTGTGTACGCGCCCATAATGTGATTCTATTCCACACTGCAGTTCATATGCAGCACCCGCTGCCAATACCATAATATGGTTTGGCTTGTAGTTTATGGATCTAGGAAGCAGGGAGTTGTGTAAGCAGTAGTGCCATTTTGGCTATGTCATTCATTTGATGAAAGGCATCTAGAAACTGCTTGGGATTTTAAAAATGTCATAGTCAAGTCCACCATGGGCCCTACTGTCCAAGAATGCCAGAATCAGCCACATCTAAGCTATTAGTGATACCCACAATGCAAATTAGCCAAGCATGCCTTGTAAATGCATGGTTCTTAATAAGTGTGAAGGACTTACTGACCAGGCCCCCTTTTGGTCTGTGAGTGCTACATTCAAGCTCAGCTTTTACGTCAGTCATACATTCTTTCCAGTCTCATAGAGTTCCAACAGCCTTTCACAGTCAAAGGCAACAAGGATTGGGAGTAAGGAACATGGATTATATATATATATATATATATATATATATATATATATATATATATATATATATAAAGAGTATAAAGAACATGGATGTGCAATGTAAACAGATTGGCTTATTTTTTGCTGTTCCCCACTTATAGGCAAGGGACTTCCGACCATTTAAGCATGGGCAAGCAGAAAAAGTAATGTGTCTTTGGCACAACTGAAATGTGTTCATTTTAGATGCATTTGAGTTGGCAGAAGAGGGCACAACTAACATGGCCAGAGCAAGGAGCTTATTATGCACCCACTAAACCTTTCCCACAGGATGTGGTTATTGCAATCAAACCTCATCAACGTGGCAATGAGAGTACCAAGCTCCCCTTGCAAGGTTAGAAATCCATGACTTCTCATTGGTCCAAAAACTTACCCTCCCCACTCTCTGAACCAGTAAAAAAAGGTCACTGGAGAAGAGAGCCGGTTTTAACTCCATTCTAATATATAACAGACCCGGAGGCAAGTTAAGCACGTTAAGTCAGGGCAATGCTGGGCATTTTACATTCTGTTATTTAATGTCTATTGCTGTAGAACTTGAACTCATTTTCTTCCCTTTTATGTATCCTCACCCCTTGGATCTCATTAAAGCTTGTTAAACTTCCTTTATTTTAACTGGCTTCTCTGTACTTAAGCTCATTCTCCCCAGAAGCAGGGTGGCTGGCATGCCAAAGCCAGTAGGTGAGAGGCAGACACCTCTGTCAGATAACAGGCAAAGGTGCAACAGGATAGTGGTAGCAGCAGGACTCTTCAGGGCGGTGCATCTAAGAGGGAGGATTCTAAGAGCTGGCAAAAATGCACTGGAGAGTGCCACTAACACACACAGCTTGAAAAGCAGAGCAGACAAATTAATGTCGCATCCATCTCTTATTGACTACCAGTCATGACGGCTATAAGGAATCTAGATTTTCAGAGACAATAATAACAGCAGCAACAATTCAATTTATAGGTCATTTGACAGTCTCCAAACAACTTGCAAAATTTTTTTAAAAAAAAACATGGCATGAAATCAGGAAAAAGGATGATGCCTTACAATAAAAGCAATGCATTAACCTACAAACCAAACCAAACAAAATGGCAGCAAAAAACATGCCACCGGAAGGCAGCAAAATTATCCTAAACTATCAAATGCCTTGGAGAAGAGGCAGGTTTTTACTTGGGGTTGAAAGGATGTTAATGATGCTGCCAGGCGGACATCAAAGGAAGGATCATTCCACAACTGAAATGACCCTCTCTCTTGTTGCAACCCCCTGAAACTTCTCAGAGCAGGAACCCAGGGAAAGGCCCCAAATGAAGACGGAAGGGTCTAGATAGGCACTCCAAAATATATTGGGGACCTGAACTTTAAAGGTCACAAACAAAACTTTGAATTCTAGTTCCAGTTGCTGGGGAGCGACTGCAGAAAATACCTGATGCCTTCAAGCCTTGTTTGTATGTTTCCCAGAGGCATCTGTTTGCTGGCTTTGGGAAGCAGGATAGATACTGGACTAGTAGATAGACCTATACTGTGATCTAGGAAGAGTCTTTCACAGTTCTTATTCATACACATAGAACGCTTTGAGATTTTGAATGCTCTCCCCTTGTTAACTGAATATAAGGCAACAATGCTAATACCACGTGCCACAAATAAATGTTGTTGTTATTTCTGAAGGCAGCCCTGTTCAGAGAAGTTATTTACGGTTAACGTTGTGTCCTTAATATTTGTTGGAAGCTGCCAAGAGTGGCTGGGGCAACCCAGCCAGATGGGCAACATATAAATAATAAAATTGTTGTTGTTGTCATTTAAATTTGCATACAGTGGTACCTCGGGTTACATACACTTCAGGTTACATACGCTTCAGGTTACAGACTCCGCTAACCCAGAAATAGTACCTCGGGTTAAGAACTTTGCTTCAGGATGAGAACAGAAATCGTGCTCTGGCAGCATGGCAGCAGCAGGAGGCCCCATTAGCTAAAGTGGTGCTTCAGGTTAAGAACAGTTTCAGGTTAAGAACGGACCTCCAGAACGAATTAAGTACTTAACCCGAGGTACTACTGTACAGCCCTTCATCTGAATATCACTGGAAAGTTCACAACATGAAAATACAAAAGGAAAAGACAAACTGCATCATAAAACAGGAACAAAACAAAACAACAATCCCACTCCCTTAAACACAATAAAAAGGCCATGGAACATCAGCCAAAGGCCTGGTTACAAAGAAACGTTTTCATTTGGGGCATAAAGATGTGTAATGAAGGTGTCAGGTGAGCCATTCTGGGAAGAGCATTCCACCAATGGAGAGCCACTGCAGAAAAGGCCCGTTTTCATGCTGCCACTCTCTGGACCTCTCATGGAGCCAAAGATCTCACCTATAAAGATATCTGCCCATTGTATCTCTCTGCCAGAGTTAACAATGCTGGGCTTGCCTTCTAATCAAGTGGCATGTCCAGATCATGGATTCATGAAGACATAAAGAGGCAAATGACTCTCAGGACAGAAAAGTAATCCTTTTCAAGCTGGAACATAGAACGTGCCTCCAATTTTAAATTCAGTAACACTGATATAGAAGTACAGTCGTACCTTCGATCTCAAATGCCTTGGTTCCCAAACAAATCAGCTCCTGAACAATTGAAACCTGGAAGTGAGTATTCTTGTTTTGAAACAATTTTTGCAAGCTGAACATCTGGCACGGCTTCCACAGCTTCCGATTGGCTGCAAGATGCTCCTGCAGCCAATCAGAAGCTGCGCCTTGGTTTTCTAACAGTTCCGGGACTTGAAGAGACTCCCAGAATGCATTCTGTTCAAGAACCAAGGTACTACTGTATATATATTTGGGGACACCAGGCATACTGTTGTGGACAGTAGGGGTGACTAAAACAAATCAACCCTCCTGTTAGACTGGGAATATCCCCTCACTCATCTAGTTTAGGATATTCCACCAATCTTAGACAGAGTTTCTTTTCTTTCAGCAAAGTAAGCGGCTCACGTCTATGTCAAGAAAAGCTTTAATAATAAATAAAATGGTAACACAATAACATGCTACTGAGAGAAACAGAAACAACCTCATGAGGCAAGAACAACAGTTGGCCTCTCTAACAGAACTTAATTGAACACGCGAAGGGAGGGGCTGATTCCGGAGCACAACACAAAAGCCCCGCCCACCAGATGCCAGACACTCTACTAATCCAATTAGTCCCCGGTGTTTTTCTTACAAGAACAGACATTGCTGCTTCCCTTAATGCTTATATAAATCCCACAACCATTTTAATAAGTGAAGTAAGAAAGGGAAACGAAACACACAAATATGCCTACTCAGAGATATTTGTTAGCGATTACATTATAAGAATACTGAACAAATCACAACAGAGAAAACTGCTGCGGAGGAAAGGAAAATAAAAATGGTCCCGATCAATGGGACAAAAGCAGAAGCTGCATCCAATTTTTTTTATTATTTTTTTTTACTTTCAGTTGATCTTCATTTTCTTCTCTTTCCAGGTCCATAAGACGGCAATCTTTAAATTCTTTGGCGTCAAGTTGTATGACAGCTCAGAACACATTCTGCTCAAAATGTCATAAGCACCATAGATCAGCGATGAAGCATAGAGCCTGCCTCTGGGGAACAAAAAGGTAATTCCCTTGTTTTTCCAATATTCAGCAATTACAGGCTATAAACCTTATGAATACAAATGAGGGCTGACTGTGTGCATGAGAGAGAGAGAAAAATTAGCTACATGATGGTGGGGTTTGCATAACAGTTTTATTAGCATAAATTGAGGGCTATTGGATTATAAATAGGACGTCTTAAACAAATGCATTAAAAAAAACAACTTTCATACAAGATCCTGCAGGGGGAAATGAACACTTTTTTGAAATGTATTTAAATGTTCATTTATTCATTTAAATTGACATTTCTGAAGCAGCTAACCTTTCTAAAGCAGGGCTGTCAATGCAGCCAGAATGCCTTACATCGTACATCTTCCATCAGGTAGCAGCATCCTGACCTAAGACGGATAGCATCATCAACATTTGGGTGGTTGTTACAGTTTTCTTAAGAGGTGAAAAATGTAGGGGGAAAGCAAGAAGAGGAAAATAAACAGAACGTCAAATACATAGATTAAACAAATGAAACGTGGGTTCCATGTTGCAGGATGGGGCATAAATGTAGAATGGGGGAATCTGTCAATTTCAGTTTCTATTAAATTTCTGCATCAGTTGTGTGTGTGTGTGTGTGTGTGTGTGTGTGTGTCTGTGTGTGTGTATCTGGAGCAATGTGCACTAAAATGCTGGTGGATTTTTGTGCCGCTTTATATAAATCCATCAGTATGTCATTTTCACACACACACCAATTTACATATATTTCTATATATCCACTTTGTTGTTGTTGTTGTTGGGGCACTGGAACACAAAATTCAAAGAGTGAATTTCAAAGGACAACTGGGTTTTTGGTTTGCACACTGTTTCAGAAAGCATGAGTTAAGTGGGTACATAATAAAATGCAAACCAGACGAAATTTGACCCCCACCCCTTTTCTCTGGTCTGAAGAAGGTGAAGATATAACACTGTTAGCTTTCACTGCCATTCTAAAAACCACAACAGCTCCACTGAAATTAGCACCACTACTATAGTAAGCAACTGTGATAACAGATGGAACAGACATAAAATTTACACCACTTATACATCAGCGTTCTCCAACTGTGAGACAAGTCTTCAAAATGAGGTGTAGGCAATTACTAGGGAGAGCATGGAGTTTTTCCATAGCCCCTCTGAGCCCAATTATTGCAAACTGACCAGAAGCAACCCTTATTCTATGTTCTCCTCACCACTTTGAAACCTAGAACTTCAACCTATCTCCTTCAGGTGAGCAATGACATCCTACTGCTATATTTAAGCAAACCCAAAATGATAGGGTTACTAAACTGCATTCTGGATTATTTTGTCCTTCCATTGTTTCCTTTTGAATGGTCACTTGCTTTCTCCTGCTGCTGTTCAGGCTTATCTCTTATTCTCCTTGCAAACCTATCCAACAGACTGAGAGTACACCAGAAACTGAAAGCTGAAAATTAATATAGCTAACCATTGCCTCACATTAATAACTGGTTAAAATCAAGTGTCTGACCACATCTCCTGCCCAGAAAGAAATAGCTTGTGCACCTTTTCCCAAACAAAATCACAGGATTTCGCTCCAAGGCAGCATTCCATGAACATTGTAAACACCATTCCACATTTTAAGTAGACACTGGAATGCCATACTTTACACACACACACACACACACACACACGTATAATTCAAAAACCCTTCATACTTTAGCTGCCTTTTAAGAAAAAATAGACCAAAAATAGAATTTCCAAAAAGAATTCAGTTACATGGTAGAAAGTAATAATTTCACTAATTAGCAACAATTCAGCACTCACCCATCTCTTGGCCTATTCCTTTTGCATTAAAAACCATCCAAGCCTATTTACAAATATGATCTAGAAAACTGACTAGTTTTTCCTTTCAAGAATTGGGGGTGGTTTACATTTGAAAGAGCTTGATTCCCCTCCTCGCTTATTTTACAGGTGGATAATCCACTAATCTAGTCAAAGGTTTCTATTTATTACATTACTTATGGTAATACTTAGAATCAAAATAATGTTCTTTCTTAAGTATTCCCAGCATATGATATCCATTATCTGTAGATGAAGTCTAATTGTGTGTAGTAATCCTATGAGTTTGACTGGCATTATTTACAGATTAGTGGCTGCATAGAGGACACTGACGAGAGAGGCATGTCTAATGACACTCACCCAATGAGCTTATGGCTGGGTTGTCCTTTGAACCACAGACATCCCTCTTCTCTGCTGAATATCTTTACCACTGCCTCCTCTCCATTAACATCTATGAGCAGCACTTTCTGTTGATCACAGCATTTGACCACTCATGGCCATGTGGTACGTGGGATTTAAGACAATTTAAAAGCATGCATGGTGGTGGAGGAGACTCTTGAGAGTCCCATGGATTTCAAGAAGATCAAACCTATCCATTCTTAAGGAAATCAGCCCTGAGTGCTCAGATCCTGAAGATGGGGCTCCAATACTTTGGCCACCTCAGGAGAAGAGAAGACTCCTTGGAAAAGACCCTGGATGTTGGGAAAGATTGAGGGCACAAGGAGAAGGGGACAACACAGGACGAGATGGTTGGACAGTGTTCTCGAAGCTACAAACATGAGTTTGACCAAGCTGTGGGAGGCAGTGGAAGACAGGAATGCCTGGCGTACTCTGGTCCATGGGGTCACGAAGAGTCAGATACAACTAAATGAGTAAACAACAAATAAGCATGCATGAGGGTGGAGCCAAGCTTAGACACCCCTGCTCTCCAGTGACCACAAGGAAACGGTCTCTATGGGACTTCCAAAATTTGTGCAGGGCTAGCTCACATAACCTCACAGCCGCCCTAACATGCTTTTAATGCTTGAGGGGATCACCTGACCCCCTAGTGGAACATTATATCAATGCACAGAATTACCCATTCAGAAGAGCTGCTTACCTCATCCCTTTGGTTGCCTGCTTACACTGAACATATCAAAGCTGAAGTGTGGCATCTTGCTACAAAATCACTTCCAGCCCTAGTCTGAGCAGCCAGAATGGGTTGCAACCAGGCACAGAAGGGCAGAAAGTTGACAGCAACGGGCACCGGAGAAAACGCACAGCTTCTCACAGCCAGCACAATCATCTACTCCTTTCCTCTTATTAATCAGACAGTACTATTAATTTTGTAACAGGTAGTCACACTGCAGCTGCAAAAGAACAGCACAATATTTTCAGCAGTCTTGCAGGCTGCCCCCCTCAGGAGCATGGCATAATTTATTTTAAACATATATATCGCTGCTTTCTCAAAAATAATAAAGCAATATCAATAATAAAGCAGCCTGCCTTTCCAAGATCTCTGAAGCTGTGTCAAGCAAAATAGGATTGTCCACAACAAATTACGCACCACTTTTTTGCCAACATAAAACTGGCATCCAGAGCTATGCTCAAGAGCTACTGCTCAAAAAGTGGGGGGGGGGACCACTTTGTCCTAGCTACCAGTGCAAAACTTGAAGAAACCTGCTCCTCATTTAACCGCACAGCAACCATGCACCCACAACCATACTTTGCAATACAAAGATCCAATAGTTACTTCTTCCAAGTCCTTGCTAGCCAAAAATGAGTGGAGCTCATCAGTTCTAATGCAATAAATGGTCACACTTACTTTTTCCAGGCAGTCACTGGCCATGTAGTTTGCTATTTCTGACAGCAGCAGCAGTAGCTGCCAAGAGCAAGGAGTGCTCTAGAGCCCTGGGACATTCAAGATTTCATAGTTGTATGACATCATGGGTGCTTGTTAACATCCCATAAGCACCCATCTAATAGGGGCAACAAATATATGACAATTATGACAACGCTTCCAATCAGGGTGGATAAAAATCAATGATTAAAAAATAGGTTTTTTAATTTAAAACAGATTTTTAAAATAAAATGCTTTTGGAGGAAACATATTTCTAAAGATAGTTTTCTATTTAAGTTCCATTATAGTCCAAATGCTATTCGTCAGGATTTGTCTTAAGTTTTTCATGTGTGCTAAAACTCAAAGTTTTCTTTAAAAAAAACCACATCAGTTAACAAACATGATATAATGTTATTGTTTTAGTTAAATAAATTGTTTAAATTGTTATTAAGGAAATGATTATTTTTCTCCTTTCAATAAAGTACAGCAGAAAAGTTGTCCAAATATAAACGGTTAATTTATTAAACCTCACAATAATTTCCTAATTATCTGTTCATGTATTTCTAATAGTATATCCAAATCAGTAATTTTTGATTTAACTATAAAAACTACTCTGAAAATTTATTATTCCAAAAACGAAACCTTCATCTGGTTGTAAATATTAAGATTATACCAGCAAGAATGAGTCTTTCTGTAAAAAAATGATTTAAATCAAGTCTTACTGGCTAGTGATTTAAATTGTGATTTAAATTGATTCGATTTAAATCAAATCCACCCCGCTTCCAATTTTAAAATTTGGAGTAAACACAGGGAGAAGAAATAGACAAACTTTGGCAATATTTTTTTTCAAGAGCTTAAGGAAAAAATAGCACTAGTTCAATGTAAGCATGTATTTGCAACTAGGTGGCTTAGTTGTGATACTTCAGCATCCATGAGAAGGCAATGCATTTCTGGGTGTTAGACAAGAAGATGCAGAAGAGTTCCTGCCTCTGCATTGCTTCCAAAGCCAGGCGAAAATAATTCACTCACTCACATTGTCAAACTATTCTTGTGAGTTTTGAAAAGGCGGCACTGGAAAGGCTTAAAAACGGCGAGGAGGAGATACAGAATTGTGATGGTGCGTCAGGGTATATACTGAGCATATATCATTATTCACATTGCCTAACACAGACTGGGAAGGAGCCTGAACGTTTTTCTGGACTCCAGCAGGCACGCCTGCAGTTACAGGAAAAAGATAATTATCCTGGACCTGCATAATCCAGACTAGGATCCATTTATCCCTGCTCCCAATGTAGTGAGTCCCCCCATGAAGCCTTGGCAGCCCTCAGCTGATTGAAACAGCCTTCAACGTATCTCCAACCAACTGGCCAGTACAGTCAAAGCCTGAGGCAGCTCCATGTGATTTTTGCTTTCCTCTGCCTACTTTCTCTTACTAACTGATAGATGCAGTGCCTGAGGCACCTTCAGTTCTTCTTCTGAAGTCTACCTCCTCCTTGCATCAGAGCCGCAGGTCCTAAGCCTGCCTCCAACAGCCCTTTCCCTTTAATGTTGAGATCCATGATAAGCCAGAGCTAAAATAAAATTCTAGGCAATCCTATTATAGTTGCAAGTATCTCGAGGGGGGAAGGGACAAGTGCAAATCACAAGTCTCCTGACCAGCAAGAAAGCCTTTCTTAACCTTTCTGTGAAGAGAGGCTCATTGTGTTTTAATCGTTGCAACCCGTTCTCGGACCTCAGGGTGAAGGGTGGAAAAATTACAGTGGTACCTCAGGTTACAGACGCTTCAGGTTACAGATCCCGCTAACCCAGAAATAGTACCTCGGGTTAAGAACTTTACCTCAGGATGAGAACAGAAATCACACGGTGGTGATTAGCTAAAGTGGTACCTCAGGTTAAGAACAGTTTCAGGTTAAGAACGGACCTCCAGAATGAATTAAGTTCTTAACCTGAGGTACCACTGTATTATTATTAATGCTTTTAACCATGGTGGCCGGAACATGGCCCCAGTTCTGTGTGGAATTACCTCAGCTGACATAGAGACATAGAAGAGTTCGCTCGCTGGTTTTGGCCCAAAACAGCAAAAAATGAAAGCTGGGCGATGGGCAATTTTATTTGCTCAGCATGTGAGGATGGCTTTTAAAGCCAAACAATTTCTCTCCTTTTTTTATTTCTCTCCCCCCAGCCCGCTTCAGTCACATATTTTCTCCTCTCTCTCTCTCTCTCTCTCTCTCTCTGATTTTTTGCCAAGTCAAATGCTTGCCAAAACCTGCACTGGGCTGAACAAGAATGCTTAACGTGGCTTAGTCCTGTAATAAAAAGGAATTAAACTGTATGCTAATAAAGGGGAGGGAGGTTGCTAGGCAACTGCGAACGGGGAGGGGGGTAGAGAAAGCTGCTTTTGTTTTGAACTCTGCCACTGCTGAAGGGTTAAACAAACAAAAACCTGCTCATTTTCTCCCTGATGCTTTAAGTAAAGATGCGGAAATGTTCTACGGTGAAACGCAGGATGGCTAGGCCCCAAGAACAAGGTCCTATTTACATAAAATACCATCCCCAAGGGCGATCAACAAACATGGAGGCTATTTGAATGTCACGGTGGTGGTAAAACACGTTTGACTCTCAGCCTATTCAGACGCCACGGCCTCCACAGGGAGGCTGCCAGAAGTGACATGGAAAAAGCGTAACATCTGAAAACTGCATGCCGCATGGACACCCCGTGGTCTCAGGGGGTCCCATGTCTACAGGAGTAACCATCAACCATTCAGGGTCCTGCTCTCCACATGTTAAGCCAGTTTCAATCTTGGACCACATCTGTCTGCACTATACATTTAAAGCACTCTAATGCTACTTACAGTGGTACCTCTGGTAATGTACTTAATTCGTTCTGGAGGTCCGTTCTTAACCTGAAACTGTTCTTAACCTGAAGCACCACTTTAGCTAATGGGGCCTTCCGCTGCTGCTGCACTGCCGCTGTGTAACCCGAGGTACCACTGTACTTATGTGGGTGGCGCTGTGGTCTAAACCACTGAGCCTCTTGGGCTTGCCGATCAGAAGGTTGGCGGTTCGAATCCCTGTGATGGGGTGAGCTCCCGTTGCTCGGTCCCAGCTCCTGCCAACCTAGCAGTTCGAAAGCACGTCAAAGTGCAAGTAGATAAATAGGTACCACTCCGGCAGGAGCGTAAACGGCGTTTCTGTGCGCTGCTCTGGTTTCTGTGTTCTGTTGTGCCAGAAGCGGCTTAGTCATGCTGGCCACATGACCCAGAAAAACTGTCTGCAGACAAGTGCCGGCTCCCTCGGCCTGTAAAGCGAGATGAGCAGTGCAACCCCAGAGTCGTCTGCGACTGGACTTAACTGTCAGGGGTCCTTTACCCTTTTTTTTTTAATGCTACTTTAAACTTCATGGCTTGCCGCCTGGGAACTGTAATTTGTTAAGGGTGTTGAAAGTTGTTAGGAGACCCCTCAACAGAGCTACTGTTCCCAAGGAAGAAGGACTGGCTGTTAAAACCACTCAAGGAAACGTAACTCTGTGAGGGGAATGGGGTCTCCAAACAACTCCCAGCACCCTTAACAGTTCTTAGGGGGAAGCCATGTCTGAGAAAGCAGTAAGATAAGGCAGCTCCCGCCCACAGGCTTACATCTAGAAGACATGGCATAAGTGGAAGAAAAAAAGAAATATTGGACACTATTTCTTGGTTTGAAAATCTTGCAGTGACCAGATTTCAAAC
The DNA here is from genome assembly GCF_964270895.1 of Podarcis filfolensis. Taxonomy (NCBI): domain Eukaryota; kingdom Metazoa; phylum Chordata; class Lepidosauria; order Squamata; family Lacertidae; genus Podarcis; species Podarcis filfolensis. The sequence goes on from NC_139609.1 coordinate 26,302,996, forward strand.
TGCTGGTCTTTCAGAAGCCTTGTTCACATGGGTATAAATTAATGCGTGGCAAAATATGCCTTAGAATGCAGGGAAATTTTATATTGTATTCTGGCCACCTCTAATTACATGGTCAGTTCTTTGAAGATAGCAGTTGTGGGGTGGGGAGAAGAGAGAAGAATGTCTTAAGTCAGAAACGAGAGCTGCAGAGGAAAATGTGATATGCCATGTGGCTTTCTAATCAAGTAACATTTTAATTTTGTCTCCACCCATTAAGTGTTTCTATGGCAAGCAATTCTTAAGGATGAAACGCCATACTCAGAAAAACACACATAAAACAGGAAATTTGGCTTCCTTGGTGATCATTCATATGACCCTTATGATGCATGACTAATTCATACATATGAAGAAATCCACATCTCTTCATTATAGTACAAACTAAAGTCTCCTTTCAGTTTCAAAAGAGCATCACAAGCTACAGCTGCAAAAAAATGTAAATTTAAGGGTATAAGAGGTCAGATTTTTGTTGCTTGTTTAAATTAAAATCAAAGTTTCCTTATATTAATTGTGATTGTGTAGTTATTTGATTTATCACACACTGCATTTTCCACAAATACAGTGGTTGCAATCCTATACCCACTTACCAGGGAGTAGGTCCAATTGAAAACAACGGGACTTAATTATGAGTAGACATATATTGGATTGTCCTGATAGTACTGAAAGCAATTCACATAAAATCATGTGACAACAATCTAAATACAATAGCAGCACAAATTACTTAGCTATTAAAAAAAATGCATTACACCATTGACAATCCAAGTGTTTGTCAAAAGTTTAAGCGTAAAACATACCTATATAGCCTATTGAATAGGTCAATTAACAGTATCTAATTTCAATAAGATCATTAAGCAATCCACTCAGCAATTAACAACAGCTAACTCAAATAAAAACTAGAGGGGTGGAATGTACAACTAAGAAAATTTAACTATTTTTAGCACCACACTTCAGCCAACCCACAAGCACAGCAAAGATAGAAGGCAACCAGAAACCACACTTTTAGTCTGCACACACACACACACACTCTCAATCAATCAATCAATCAATCAATCACAATCTCACCTCTGGCCCCCAAAGAAAAATGCATTTACAGGATTGTAGAGTTGGAAGGCACCTAAGGATCATCTTGTACAACCCTCTGTAATGCAAGAATCAAAATCCTGATCTTCCAGGTGCCACCCCTAGATAAGAGCTCCAGAATGGCCTTCTACATTGCCCCCCTGGCTGAGCCCCTTCAGCACCCACTTGGTGGGGTAGCAGCAGAACCTCTTTGCACCCTTCCACCATTTGGTGGAACCTTTCCCAATTTGGCATCACGGGTCAAAACCGCACTGATCTGGGTGGTTCTGAAGGGATTGTTGCCCTATATGGCATGGCAAGTCACAACTGTGCCAATGTGTATGCCTCTCAAGATGCCATTGCCTAACTTGGCACAAGAGTTCCTGACCTAGGATGAAGCAGTCTCTTTCTGTGCTTGGATGCCATACTCCATTTTGAATCAAGATGGCCGACCAAGATGGCATGACAGTTAAAAATAAGGTTTTCCAAGCTGGAAGAGGCAGTTTTCATTTACAAGCAGATGCCATTGGAAGCAATGAGCCAGGCATCAGTGTGTGTGTGTGTCGTGTGTGTGTGTGTGTGTCCCCCCAAACTCACAAATTACACTAAGCGTTAAAAAAAACCTACAATATTATTTTAGTTTCTTCAAATTCCTAAGCAGTGCCAGGGACTCTCTGCTAATCTGAACTGGAATTAGCCAAAATAATGTCATTTGTTTCCCCGTACCAGATGCTCAATTCTTGCAATGGCTGCTGTCCATTGTGCTGTAAATCCATCCCTAAACTATTCTCTCAACTTTCAGGATGCTACGTGCAACCTTACATGTGAATAATCTTAACTGCAAAGTAACTTCATTCCCCCCCAAACTGCTTTTATGGCCCACTTTATTTTCTTACCTTATTCATCCATAACAATCCTACAAAAGACAGCCTCTGATATTCACATTTTGCAGGTTAGGAAACAAAACTTGAGAAGAGGCTAAGAGTCTTCCAGCAAGCAAACCTATGGAAGCTTAGCTCTGGATCCCGTTTTATTGCACTTCGCTTCCAGTTCACAGAGGAAAATTTGAGTTAACAGTTTTATGACAGCTCTATGCATATGCCATACAGATATTCTTTTAATTTTCATTCATCGCATTTGCATTCTGCCCTTCTTTCAAGGTAGCAGACAAAAGAGATATTCCAAGTGCCATGAAATAAAGGCAGAAACAGATTTGTTTTGTTCTTGGGAGCCCTTCCACTGCAAAGGGAACATCTGGAGTTGGCAACCAAGCCGAGGTCTCTGAGTGGAGGAACAATAGGCTTCATCAGGAACCTAGTGCTTATCAAAGTGCTCTTTAAAATAGTAATAAAAAAAAAGCTTGCTACAAACAGACCCTATGTTGTTAGCCAGGAAAGATTGCCTTACAATGAAGGAGAAGGCTCCCACAGGGTCATCCTGGATCAAGGACTTAATGAAAATGTGTCACTGTGGAGGACAGGAGAAAAATTGCCAAAAAGTTGAAGCAATCTGGAGGATCTTTTCCAAACTACCTTGGGAATGACACATAATCCATATATCTGGCCAAACCAGAGTCAGACACATAAATTTAATATAAAAAAGGCAAGGAGCAGCAACAGATAAAAGCTGGCAATGTAACAAACTCACCCATCATATTTTAACATCAAACAAATGAAGTCATAGACAAAAGGATGTGCATACTAAATATACAAGGAAGAAGAAAAGCCATGCAAGCTGAAATTTGCTGTTTCTAAAAACTTAATAATAGGTCTTTGTGAGCTTAAAAAAACAACAACCACAAACATATTAAAGACATCTACCCAACAGAGCTATTTTCTGCAGCTACCATGTCAAAGCACAATGAAAGGTTGTTTGGTTTTAATCATTTAAAGTTTTCAATTCATTTCTAAAGGTTGATGCCTGCTGCATTTGTTCAGCAGTTCAGAAAAGACTAGAACACCCAAACTGAGATGAACAGAAATGTGGGGATAGGAGTAACCTGTATGAAAAATGGTTGTCAATGAAACATTTTAAATAGAAATTCTAGGTTTCTTATTGTTTTTCATACATTTTTTTAAGAAAGAGGAAATACTAAAACTATCTATCTATGATAGCTCTTTCAAGAAGCTGTGACAACTTTAAAAATAATCAACGAATTAATTCTGTTTGGGGTTCCATTTCTTGTTTTTCTTTTTTTTAAAAAAGAAAAGCTGTCAAGGCAGACAATTTTATTAATGGACTTTTAATATGTTCCTTTTCTTCCATGGGAAACTTAAGAATCTGGTCAAAATGTTATTTTAAAGAGTCATACTCCATAAATTATGAAATGAGCCTTATTAAATAAACCAGGGCAGAGGTAAACAACTAGAAGCACAGAACTAAGGCTGCAATCTTGGAACTGACCTAAAAGCAAGTCCTATTGAGCTCAGTGGGGCTTACTTCTGAGAGATGCGGGTGGCACTGTGGTCTAAACACTGAGCCTCTTGGGCGTGCAAATCGGAAGGTCGGCGGTTCAAATCCCCGCAACGGGGTGAGCTCCCGTTGCTCTGTCCCAGCTTCTGCCAACCTAGCAGTTCGAAAGCACGCGAGTGCAAGTAGATAAATAGGTACTGCTGCGGTGGGAAGGTAAATGGCATTTTCCGTGCACTCTGGTTTCCATCACAGTGTTTTGTTATGCCAGAAGTGGTTTAGTTATGCTGGCCACATGACCTGGAAAGCTGTCTGCGGACAGTCTGCCGGCTCCCTTGACCTGAAAGCGAGAAAAGCACCACAAATCCATACTGGAGTTGCCTTTGACTGGACTCAACCATCGAGGGGTCCTTTACCTTTTACCTTACTTCTGAGTAAATGTGTGTAGGATAGCATGGTTAAATGTGTAATCCATGGGTCACTGACCTAGGCAAGACACACGTTAGTGGCTTAAAACGCAGCAAGGTCATTTCCCCCTGCTGCATTTCAAGTCATATTTGCACCTTGCTATACACACCAGTTTTGAATTGTGGTATTGGAGGAGACTCTTGAGAGTCCCATGGACTGCAAGAAGATCAAACCTCTCCATTCTTCAGGAAATCAGCCCTGAGTGCTCATTGGAAGGACAGATCCTGAAGCTGAGGCTCCAATACTTTGGCCACCTCAGGAGAAGAGAAGACTCCCTGGAAAAGACCCTGATGTTGGGAAAGATGGAGGGCCCAAGGAGAAGGGGACGACAGAGGACGAGATGGTTGGATAGTGTTCTTGAAGCTACCAGCATGAGTTTGACTAAACTGCGGGAGGCAGTGGAAGACAGGAGTGCCTGGCGTGCTCTGGTCCATGGGGTCACGAAGAGTCGGACACGACTAAACGACTAAACAGCAACATACACACCAGTGATGGGGTGGGGATGCCTTTACCTGATCTGTGTCACCCGTTTGGTTTCCCTCGCCCCTACAACACCCCCCCAGAACTCAGTGAAACTTATCTGCACATGCACCATGGCTGTCTCAAATGTACACACTTCACCTTAACTGTAATTTATGTTTTCAAATCAGATTGAAGCTGGTTTGAGGGAAAACACATCGAATCAGCAGGACCTCAAGAAGCTATGGGACAGAACTGGCTAACCTCGTGTGGACACAGCTTCAGGGACCGGTGGTGGATTCACACGGGAGCCAGAGCAAACGGTGATGTGTACACAGCCGCAAGAGGATTTGCCGTTTAAGTCACTACTTTGAGAGCCTTAATTGTCTGCTCTAACACAGAGATCCTTCAACCAAATAGTCACAGGTCAAAGAACATGAGCTTTGGAAAGCACTCATTAAACAAATGTGTACCATGTGGCTCCGGCTCATCTTGTATTAGGCCCAAATTCCAGAACATGTTTGAAAAGATTCAATTATGGATAGGGGTGGGCGATATCTGGTTTTCAACACTGTGATAGATCACCAGCTAAACATCGCAATAAACCGACACATATCACAAAGTCTGAAATAAGGACGGAGCTATGTAGAGGCATTGGCTGGCTTCATGGTTTTTCCCACATTGTGATCTTTGCATAGCACACATAGAGACATCATGATTTGCAATATATTGCTACGTCAAAATTTATGAAACCAATATCATGATATGGACTTCAAACCGATTTTGGATGATATATCAATATACCGCCCAACCCTAATTGTGGGTGGATCCTAGAAAAAGAAAGAGAAAAATGCAGGGGACAAAGGAAAGATGAAACTGTCCCACCAATCAACAAAGTCACTGGTCAGTACTAGCTGGTCAACTGAATTAAGCTGATTATATCAGAGTGGGCACCCCTTTTCTCTCTCTCCCAAAGGCCATATTCCCTCAGGAATATGTGCAGGTCTGCTCAGAAATCACCACCACTAGATTAAATGGGGTTACTCTCAAATAAATACACAAAGATGTTGTGGTTTTTTAAAAGAACAGACCAATATGGCTACTGCCCTAAGAAGCAAAAGAAAATAATTACTTTAGTGTGCTATACACACAGATTACCAATAAACTGGGATTTTCCAAACTTCCCAGGCTCACTTTGTTTAGTAAAGAAAACACCTTTGGAATCTGCCAAGCTTACCTGATATTGTATTTGCAGTTGGCACCATTCATTGTTACTAATGAGGTTATGGAATGGAAAATTCCATGGAAAAATAAAAGCACCGGAAAATTTGCCACTTTGGGAAACTTGACACGCCACATTACAGCACATAGCAGAACTGAATGGTTCTAAAGCAGCTACCAGGGGTGATTCCCCACTTCGCTGGAGGTATAAAACAAGGAGGAATGTTTAAGAAAAACCATTTTTCTCAAAAGAAATACCAGCCCTTTCAATTGTTCTGAAACTACACAGGAAGCAGAGAGAGGGGAACACTTTCAAAAGCCAGTAAGAATAAGGAGGAAGCAGCAGGAGGACAACAAGAACTCAGTTGGGATAGAAGAATGAAGGCAGCTTCAGGGGTCTTTGGGGCAATTAAATGAAAGTTGAGGGCCACTTGCAGCTCCTGGTACACAGGTTTCCCACGTGGGGATTAGGTACCACCAAAGTTTTGGAACCCTACGCATTTTCATTAGTAAGTAAATCTCACTGAAGAAAATTGGAACTGTGTTGGCATCCCTCTGTCTCAAGAGACAATGGGTGCACCTCCAGGGCTGAAGTCAAACTGCTGAGTTAACTGCACTTGAAGTGACCTCCCTAGATGGTGTGCATGGAGGTCCCAGGCTGCCCAGATGACAAGACTCCTCTCTTGGCCTCCCTGATGTGGTCCAAAGGAAAGCAGAGCAATACACTTGTCACCAGCTTGGATGCAGGAGTCACCGGAAGGAGTCGTACAAAGGCGCCATCCAACCATCTTAGGGACTCTACTCTGGATTTTGGTCAGGTTTACTCCTTAGCCTTTTCTCTTCCCGAAGGTGTTCTGCAAGGCAGCAGACTTGCTTTCAGATAAAATGCTCAAAGCAAAGTGGATGTGACAACATGCAGTACTGAGTCCACAGTCATCTCTCTATAAGGTAGGGGAAAGAAGGCCAATTTAAAGTGCAGCGCACATGGGTTGGGTGGGTGTGATAGAGGAGCGGGGAATCACTGGCACACTGGCTTGATTTGGCCCACATGGCAACTTTGGCCAAGCTGTGCCCATCCACCCCACACCAGATCCCAGTAAAGGTGAGGCTTGGATGAAAGCGTATTTGTAGGTACCACTGATCAGCTATGCCTGCAAAGCCCCTTACACAGTGTGCCCCTTGCTGACTGTCAATGGTTTTAAGTTTTGTAAGTCTGTGCATACGGTATTTCTCAGCCCCTAGAACAACACTTTCCTAGCAGCTTTGCAAACATCCTTTGGAAAGAAAGAAAAAATGCAGCATTTGTAAAAGCAGCATTTTTTTATTTTATTTTTACTTTACAGAGAAAGCAAGTTTGCATTCAAAACAATTGTGGGATCAGTCGTTAACAATATCTCCAACAGCACACTCCCACCAAAGGGCAGGACAAAAGCGCGTCCTAGCCCAATGGGAATGAAAGGGAGTTACACATTACCATAGTCATAAACCTCAGGGGTGTTAAGGGCACTTAATTATGAACAGATTACCAAGTCAAGTAAACACAATCCTGGGTCCCTGAAAAGATATGTCTCAGAGTAAAAAAGTAAAATAAAATTCTGTGTTCTGACTTCACTTAGGTAGCGACCTTAAATACTTCCTTCAAACAGAACTAAACTATCACCAGCATCAATAGAGTTTGCTCCTACATGTTTAGGATTGCAATATTTCACGCATGTGCAAAGATCCATTGACGCCCCTTGAACAGAAAGCCACACACACCAAAAAGCCATTAGTGGTTAAATATTAATTCTGGGTATGATCTAAAGGAAGATGTCACCATCTGTTATTGAGTGATAACTTTCAACGAAGGAATTCTTAAAAAAAAAAAAAAGTGACTCGAAAGGCAAAAGTTAAACTGTCCACTTCGTTTCTGATCTTCTGGCACGCTGACCAGACATCTGCCCTACTACAATCAAGTATTTTATAGCCACAGTTAATGCTTGTGGGGGTGTTGTCTTTTTAAAGTGATACAGTGAAAGCTGTGTGTCAAAAATGGGGAAATGCTAGAAGATTGCTAAGATTAAAAGATCACAGCACTCTAATCGTATCACCAGCTGTGAGCCTAATGAACTAAATTTAAGACAGCCATTATCTCCAGAGGGTAAAAAAAATGGCCATTGCTCATCTTCATGTGCTAATTAATTTAGATGTATGCTTATTTACAGCTGTCCACTGCCGAGCATTGAAGCTGTCCTTCAAGACTGTTCAATGGGCACAGAACATGACAAAAACATTTTGATGAGGCTGACTTGTAACCAGAGTCCGTGCTGACTTGTTATAGCCTTCAGGGGTTGATCTGTAAAAGCTCTGCACCTCATAACAGGAGATATCGTTTCCGAGCACAATTCAAAGTGCTGGTGCTTACCTTTAAAGCCCTAAATGGCCTCGGTCCAGTATACCTGAAGGAGTGTCTCCACCTCCATCGTTCTGCCCGGACACTGAGGTCCAGCACCGAGGGCCAGAGTCCGTGCTGACTTGTTATAGCCTTCAGGGGTTGATCTGTAAAAGCTCTGCACCTCATAACAGGAGATATCGTTTCCGAGCACAATTCAAAGTGCTGGTGCTTACCTTTAAAGCCCTAAATGGCCTCGGTCCAGTATACCTGAAGGAGTGTCTCCACCTCCATCGTTCTGCCCGGACACTGAGGTCCAGCACCGAGGGCCTTCTGGCGGTTCCCTTACTGTGAGAAGCAAAGCTACAGGGAACCAGGCAGAGGGCCTTCTTGGTAGTGGCACCTGCCCTGTGGAACGCGCTCCCACCAGATGTCAAAGAGAAAAATAACTACCAAACTTCTAGAAGACATCTGAAGGCAGCCCTGTTTAGGGAAGTTTTTAATGTTTGAAGTTTTATTGTGTTTTTAATATTCTGTTGGAAACCGCCCAGAGTGACTGGGGAGGTCTGGCCAGATGGGCGGGGTATATGCAGTGGCGTAGCGTGGGGGGTGCAGGGGGGGCCGGCCGCACCGGGCGCAACATCTGGGGTTAGGGCAAATCCATGGGTTAGGGGGCGCAAATCCACGGGTTAGGGGGCGCAAATTACTTGCCTTGCCCCGGGTGCTGACAACCCACGCTACGCCACTGGGTATATGTAATTGAAATTTTTTATTATTATTATTATTATCATTATTATTATTATATTTCTAAGAAACCAGTTCCTCTCCTATGCCCACTCAAAATCTCCACCATGGACCAATACCATCCCCCTGAACCATGTGTCATTTTAGCCTTGCCAATGAGAAGTCCACAAAAATTAGTTATGCTACACACATTATTATTAAGCTGGGACATCTCAGGAGCCTGAAATAAAGGAAACAACACTTCCTCAAGTTTGGAGGAAGTTCTCTGCCTGAACACCTGGTGGGTACAAGTCTGTGCAGAAATCACCTCCTACAATTACGTAATTCTGTCTTAAGATTCAAAACCCAAACTTAAGCATTCAGAAGCGCGGCATATTCTGCTATTAGGATTCAACAATGTGTGGATAGCTGTGAGGCTTAACAGCTTTTATTTTCAAACTGCATATCTTTAGGGGGTTGTTGCTGTTTTTATACTCTGCTTGTAAGCCTCCCACACAAATCTCACTGGTCCCAGGCACGGGGTGGGGGTGGAGATGCTAGACCAGTGTGACATTTTGCTTTCTTACTCTGTCCTAAATTTTCCAGTAACTTACCTAAGCAAAGTCCTGTTGACACAGGCCAATCTTGATGAATAAAATGATAGGCTGAGGACAAGAGACATGTGGTCAACCCATTTTTACTCCTAGCCAGCCGAGAACACTAGCAAAGCCTGCAATCTTAATCGCACATAGTAAAGGTAAATGGATCCCTGACCATTAGGTCCAGTCGTGACCGACTCTGGGGTTGTGTGGTTCATCTCGCTTTATTGGCTGTGGGAGCCAGCGTACAGCTTCCGGGTCATGTGGCCAGCAGGACTAAGCCGCTTCTGGCAAACCAGAGCAGTGCACGGAAACGCCATTTACTTTCCCGCTGGAGCGGTACCTATTCATCTACTTGCATTTTGATGTGCTTTCAAACTGCTAGGTTGGCAGGAGCAGGGACCGAGCAACGGGAGCTCACCCCGTCGCGGGGATTCGAACTGCCGGCCTTCTGATTGGCAAGCTCTAGGCTCTGTGGTTTAACCCACAGCGCCACCCGTAAAGAGCACTGAACTGAGTGGGGCTTATTTCCAAGAAGATACACAAATGATTGCATTGTAAAATCCATACCCTGAGTAGCACAGGAGGTGCAGAAGGCATCTCACCCCCACCCCCAGCAACTACCACCTCAGGATTCCAAAGTAAGGAGAGACTTTGTGCTGGTCATCAGCCAATGACTTTTTCCACCTGCCTTGCCCCACCCTCCAGGCCTAGGAGCCCTTCCCAAACCATTACTTGGAGAACAGCAGAAGCAGCTGGGAAGAGAGGAGTTCGGGGATATTTTTTAAGAAATATGTTATAAGTTGTGTGTCCTTGTTTCCCAATTTGATCCTTTTATATGGCTTTGTATGTTTGGGATTTTTATGCATTGTGACTTGCTGTTATTTTTATTGAGTAGTAATTCTTTATTGTAATTGACAAGTGTAAACTGTTTATTATTTGCTGATATTTAATTTTACTGTTTACTATTATATTCTAATCAGTGGCGTAGCGTGGGTTGTCAGCACCCGGGGCAAGGCAAGTAATTTGCGCCCCCAAACCCGTGGATTTGCGCCCCCTAACCCGTGGATTTGCGCCCCCTAACCCATGGATTTGCCCTAACCCCAGATGTTGCGCCCGGTGCGGCCCGCCCCCCCTGCACCCCCCACGCTACGCCACTGATTCTAATGGTTTGTTGAATATTGCTTTATTTCATACAGGTTGTCAATTTTAAAGTTATTGTGACTTTGTTGTCTTGGATCAGATTGTTATTACATGTGTGATCTTTGTTGTCTATTTTGTTGTTTCTTCAGCTTATAAACCGCCTTGTGTATAGTAATATAGAAACGCGGTACAGTCATACCTCGGTTCTCGAAGGCCCTGGAACTTGTTCATTGCCACTCCCGAACGACTGAAAACTGGAAGGGAGTGTTCTGGTTTTCAAACGTTCTTTTGGAAGGTGAACATCTGACGGGGCTTCCGCGTCTTCTGATTGGTTGCGGGAGCTTCCTGCAGCCAATCAGAAGCCGTGCTTTGGAAGTCGAACATTTCGAAAGTCAAACGGATTCCGTTTGACTTCTGAGGTACGACTGTATACAAATTAGAAGTGAAATGAAACGAAAGTGTCTATGGTAAGCCAGACATGTTGGAAGTGTTGGTGGGAGCCTCAAATTTGGCGAAGGAAAAGATATGGATATCAGCAGTCCTTGGCACTTCCTCAATTGAAGGAGGTATACACAAAAGTTTAAGAACTTAATGGGCAATTTGAGTTCACTAGGGCAGGAGATAGCAACTTCAGAAGCAACTTTTAACTCCTGACACACCACTGTAGAAAATCCAATTTTAAGAATGGGGGGGGGACCCTATGTACTGGGTGGCTCATGGCTGCTTCACATTTTATATCAGGGTTGGGAGACTTTGTCCCTACAAATGTTATTGGGTTACAACCCTAATTATGAGAGGTGGTGAGAGTTGGAATCCAACATCATCTAGAGGGCCAAAGGTTCCTCATCCCTACTTTATATAATGACCAGACTGGCTGCAGCCACATAATGCAGCAAGTATTGAAGTCAAAAGCATGGTTCTAGATATGCGGCAGACACATACACTAGGGACCACAGGCAATCTAGGTTCTTCAGAACAAATCCCCAAGGATTTCAGACGGACTGTGCCTGTCACGTTTATGATAGGAAGCACCAATGCAACTAATTGTTGCAAACAGCAGTCCTTAGCCCTTGCATAACAAAGCAAGAATGGAGAAATTCTACTGCGCAACAGTATGATTTTCACAATACATCACCAATGAGGAATCAAAAACTAGAGGGGAAAGGACTCAGGAGGTTGGCATCTCTAGAGATGTTTTGTTGGCCTTTTAAAATAAACATGGAAATAAATGATTAATCCCCTGCTCTGGGATAGTCTGAAAGGAACTTTTCATGTGACAATCATCCCAGGGAACATTCCAGACCTTCCCCTTCAATGTTCTGTATTTAGTCTGTGAGAGTTAAAAGCTTTACTAATTCAAGATGGATGACATGCGTCTCACTTCTCAAATGCAGTGTTCCCAGCACGTATCACACATTCCACCTATAAAGAGATTGGAAGCACCCTTGGGTGACATGCTAGACACTGCCCACTTGGGGCTTTGGCTGCAGGCACCAGTGGTATGCTATTTCCCCAACTACTTGACTTAAAAAAATAATAATTCTGCCCCTGTGTTATGGGAAACTGGCACACCCAGCACTTACTCCTGAGCAGACTGATTTAGGGGAGAAGCAGTCAGGAAGAGAGTGACAGACTCTGTCTTATACAATTCCATCCTGTATTAATCCTCTTAATGGGAATGTTGATTGCAGTACTCTGGATTCAGCTCTTGGGGTCCCTTAAAAGGGCAGCCAGTTGCCAATTCAGGCCTCAGTCTAAATTGAAATAAGCCCCATTGAACAACAAGTGACTTATGTCACTTCCAGATGACCTGTTAACTGAGCATTCGCCCGTTTTGTTTGCATGAGGTTTACAGGCAGGTTAGATGACCACAACAATTTATTTGTGGGTGAACTGTGAGTTTCTTTGAGCCCTGGGTGACAACCAAGGTGGATATGTGAAGCTTTGTATGAGAGCCAGGAGGCTGAAAGGGGAGGTGTATTGAAAAGGGTGTAATATTGCTTATTTTGGAAATTTGAATTGATGTAACATTTTTATGTGCAACTGTATATTTTTGTATATTTGTTATATGTTGTTCAGTTGCTTGTTTACTTTAGTTTTTTTGTACCACACACAAACACACATATCATAGTACAGTGGTACCTCGGGTTACATACGCTTCAGGTTACAGACTCCGCTAACCCAGAAACAGTGCTTCAGGTTAAGAACTTTGCTTCAGGATGAGAACAGAAATTGTGCTCCGGCGGTGCGGCGGCAGCAGGAGGCCCCATTAGCTAAAGTGGTGCTTCAGATTAAGAACAGTTTCAGGTTAAGAACGGACCTCGGGAATGAATTAAGTACTTAACCCAAGGTACCACTGTATAGAAATGGTTTAAATAAGTAAATCAAACTGAGCATTTGTTCCGAATTGTTTTGGAAAGGCTGGACAATACTACCTCAAGCAATTGTTATCCCACTCTTTCAATTGCATGTTGCCATCACTTTTTTCATTAAAAAAATTCTGATTTTTGAGGGGTAGCAGGAAGCAGAGGTTTTTTTATGCAAGAGCATCAAATCAGCTGTCGTTGCACAACCAGGCCTTTGGCTGATTATTATTCTACAGCCTTTTAATATGTCCCTGTGGGAAAGGAGGGTATTGGTTCACTGTTTTAATTTACTTGTGTTTCTATATATTTTATTCTGTGAACCACCCTGAGATTTTGAAGGGTGGTATATAACAAACTAAATAAAAATAAATAAAATTTGCCTGTATGTGACTGACTCTCATCCCAAAACAGCAACACTCCAGAAGCACCCTTACTTTTTTTTTTTTTTTAAAAAAAGGATGTTTACTGCACTGCTGGTGAAATTTTATTTAGAAATATATTGAGAAATAGGTAGATGGGACAGAAGAGCACTATTTGGATTTGCTGACACAAGCATCAAAAGATCCTCTGCAATCTCTGCATTTTGACACCCAGATGAGGCTACAGTGCTACCTCGGGTTAAGTACTTAATTCGTTCCGGAGGTCCGTTCTTAACCTGAAACTGTTCTTAACCTGAAGCACCACTTTAGCTAATGGGGCCTTCTGCTGCCGCACTGCCGGAGCACAATTTCTGTTCTCATCCTGAAGCAAAGTTCTTAACCTGAAGCACTGTTTCTGGGTTAGCAGAGTCTGTAACCTGAAGCGCATGTAACCTGAAGCGTATGTAACCCGAGGTACCGCTGTATAACTTTATGTATCCAAAAGAGGATGAGAAACCAGAAAATATTGGTCTGCCAAAGACTATCCTGTGCAGTCACAGGTGGCTAGACAGCGATAGGCAAGAAATACAGACCAAATTACATTGCCTGAACCACACAGCTTGGAGAACGGGGCTTTCCTTCCGTTGGGAAAAGCAGGAGTGACAAACCCGTGGGTCTCCCAGAGTTGTTGAACTGCAGCTCCCATCAGCCTCAGCCAGCATGGCCAATGGCAAAGGATGATGGGATTTGTAGTTCAGCAACATTTGGCGGCGGGGGGGGGGAAGGGGCACAGGCTAGTCACTCCCTTCTGCAGCCTGTGTAGCTTGGGCACTGCATTGTGGTCTTGCCTACGGATACCTGTCCACCTTTGGCAAAGGCTTCTTGGCATAGGGGATATTCAGAGCTTAATCTCCTTCGTTACGCACACGCCCCCTCCCCCGCGCGCACACACGTGGAATGGCTCCAGTCTGTTTACAAGCGGGGAGCCCTGTCTCTCTTGATAACCAGCCACGGGAGGGGGAAAACCCCACCGTGCACATGCCCAGAGGCCCATATATCGCTGGAGCGCACAAGTCAAGCCTGCGGCCACCAAGAACTCCGGACACCTTGCAACGCTTGGCGACTGCAGCAGAGGCTCCTCGGGGGGTCCCAAGTTTCTTCTTCCCGGTTTCCAGACGCCACGGGGCTCCTGGCGCGCCCTCCTCTGCCGCCCCCCTGCACGAGGACACGGCCGTACCTCTATGTCCACGGGGTCCCGGCTCAGCCAACGTGCCATACTCGCGCCAGCCGCGTCCGCCCTTTCGCCGCCGCCTTCCAGGAATCGTCCAGCGGGGCGAAGCGAAAGCGCAACGCGGAGTCAACACGCCCAGCAACGCCCCCAGTGGGCGGACGCGGCGGAGACCTTCCTCGGCGCTGCCCCTTCGGCTCCGCAGCTGCCTCCTGGCTGGCCCTCTCCAGCCAATTGGCCTTTTCTGCTGAGCTTGCAGGGAGGAAAACATTCAGACATGGCCTTGCTTTAAAGAAGGGGGGGGATATTGATTACTTAATTGCGTAACCGTGTGCAGCTTGCAACAATGTAGGTAACATACACAAAAGGAAAGGAAAGACGATATACTGTAACTAAAATCTAAGTTTTGTAAACTGGTGAGAGATGCAAAAGTTACACTAACAGGAAATCTGACACTTGCGTGTAACATTTAGACCGGCGAACACAGATATGTTAACGGTTTGAGCATTTCAGTGATTTGGTTGTACACATTTTCGTTGACACCTTTTAATTGAAACATTGCCTTTCTAGGATTTTCTGGTGAGGGCGCAGTGCTGGATTAAACTCTGTGGAAGCCCCTAGGCAGTTGAAATCTTGGAAACCCCCTCACAAATTATCTCCTAATAGTTTTTGTAATTTTCTTTCAAGATGGAATCAATATTATTTTGATCTGTTGTCGGGCAAAAGAAGAATGGATACAACAACTTAGTAAATATGCAGAAATGGTGAAACCTACTGGAAAAATAAGAAATCAAGATAACAAATGTTTTATAAAAGAATGGAAATGGTTTACTGAATATTTACAAGTAAGTTGTAAACAGATAAGAACATTGGCAGGGTTATTGTAGTAACTTGCAGTTTTATAAGAGTATATATTTAAAGTAGATGAGTAAATTAAGTTAATTTGGATATGCAGAAAATATTAAAAATAAATTTAAGAAACCACAGAAAGAGGGGGAAGGAAGTCAAGTTTTGAAATGTTAAAATGATTATAAATTTAATGAAATGTATAAAATTGAAAATCATAAAAAGAACGGTATTAAATTTGTTGAAAATTATTAAATAAAAAAAATCATAGAACTGAAAAGGACTACGAGGGTCACCTAGTTCGACCTCCTTGTGGTTGCTTCAAACTCTACGATTCTCAGTTCTGGTGCCTCATCTCACTTGATGGGGATGCTGGGGCTGAAAGTTATTAAGGGGAATGTGGAAGACTAAACAGGAACACAACTTCCTTGCAAGTCAAGTACGGTAATTGTTTTGATTGTATTACCTTTAACTTTAACCTGCTAATGCCACTTCTTCTTAAAATTAAATTTTAAAGCTGTGTGTGTGTGGCTAATTTGTTTAGTTTGTTTGTTGCTCCTCAGCTACTGCGTGTAACACTAACATGCCTTAAACCAGTGTTTGCCAACCTTCAGACTTTTTGTATAGTCGTGTCCAACTCTTCGTGACCCCATGAACCAGAGCACGCCAGGCACTCATGTCTTCCACTGCCTTTTGGTCAAACTCATGCTGGTAGCTTCGAGAACACTGTCCAACCATCTCGTCCTCTGTCGTCCCCTTCTCCTTGTGCCCTCCATCTTTCCCAACATCAGGGTCTTTTCCAGGGAGTCTTCTCTTCTCATGAGGTGGGCAAAGTATTGGAGCCTCAGCTTCAGGATCTGTCCTTCCAGTGAGCACTCAGGGCTGATTTCCTTCAGAATGGAGAGGTTTGATCTTCTTGCAGTCCATGGGACTCTCAAGAGTCTCCTCCAGCACCATAATTCAAAAGCATCAATTCTTCGGCGATCAGCCTTCTTTATGGTCCAGCTCTCACTTCCATACATTACTACTGGGAAAACCATAGCTTTAACTATACGGACCTTTGTTGGCAAGGTGATGTCTCTGCTTTTTTTTTTAAGGTGATGTCTCTGCTTTCCCCCCCGGACTACAGCTCCCCATCATCCCTGACCACTGGTCTTGCTGGCTACGGGTGATGGGAATTGTAGTCCAAACACAGCTGGAGACCCAAGGTTGAGAAACACTGCCTTCAATCATGCTTGCTATGGATGATGGGAGTTGTAGTCCAAAACATCTGGACAGTGCTAGGTGGGCTGCCCCTGGTTTGTGCTGTTATACCACTGAAGAGCAGCAGTGAAGAACCACAGAACAAACTTGCTTCCTGCCTGCATGCAAGGATTCTCTCACATTTCCCAGGATGATGGCAAAACCTTCAGTTAGGGAGCACCTACTGATCTGCGATAAAAATGTTGGTTGAGGCAAGCTGGCTGAGAATATTACAGTTAAAATTCACTAGCTCTGATTCAAGTTGCAAAAAAATAAAAATAAAATAAAAGGGTTAGATAGGAAATGGCTGAGCATACCAGCATTTTTAATGGGCAATTTGAGAATGGCTGTCAAATTAAATTTGTGCCCTGAGCATCACTTGCTGTTGTAAATATGATTGTGCATCAAAACTGATGGCATTATCACTCAACCAGCTCTCACAGTATCACAGATGCTTGGGTTTTTTTGCAAACAAGGTTGTAAGCCAAGTGGAAGGCACACAGACACGAAATCCTCCTTTGGCTGTGTTCTTGATATGTGGAAAATAAGAAGGAGAGGAAACATTCCATTCCATTTGCCTGCTTATAGGAACGCTTGACGTCTCTATTGCTGTCAGATCTGCAGATGGAGGAAGGAGTTGGCAGAGATTCCTCCTCTTCTCCAAATGGAGGACCAACTTAGGATCCAAGCCTCTGCATGTGGGTCTCCTCTCCTACTGAATGGAGATGGTGTTTGGATGACCAGCTGAGGCAACGGGGGTCATCACAACATCACAATTGTAGGGTGCATACTGTAAGCTGCTGAAAGTGAAGAACGCTTAATGAAAATTTCTGGCTGCAGCTGATCAAGACTGTCTTGTACTGTGAAGATGACAGTTAAATTTGATCTGGACATCTATTTTTGTTTCTGCAAAGCACAACGATATGTTATTGACAGAAGTGCCAGCAACCAGAATCGTATTCAATTATTTGAAGTTACCGTATTTTTTGCTCTATAAGACTCACTTTTTCCCTCCTAAAAAGTAAGGGGAAATGTGTGTGCGTCTTATGGCGCGAATGCAGGCTGTACAGCTATCCCAGAAGCCAGAACAGCAAGAGGGATTCAGAATATTTTTTTTCTTGTTTTCCTCCTTCAAAAACTAGGTGCGTCTTGTGGTCTGGTGCGTCTCATAGAGCGAAAAATACGGTACATTGTTTACAAGTTACATCCAAGGAAAGGGGAAGTTATGAGCGTGAAGATTGTTTGCTTCGGAAGGTGGTCTTTCATGGGGTATAATTAAATATATTCATTCATTCATATTATTTGTATGCCGCTTCCCCACAAATTCGTGTTCAAAGTGGCTTACAACTAAGAAAGCATTTCAAACAAACTCTGCAAAACAATTTCACAATAGCATAGCAAAATAACACCACAAAAACAATTTCTTAATGGCGTAGCAAAACAAAAATACAACGTAGAAAGACCCACATTTCCATACTGTAAGTATGACAAGATTATTTGAATAGCATGCAGGACTCAATAGCAAAAATAAGAAGGGTGATTTGCATTTTCACCTTAGTCCTAGAAACACCCGCACCAAGATGTGGCTCACAGTTCCCTGTCCGGCAGCAGCTTCTTGTAAAGCTTCCAAGGGCATAGGATGGAGTATCTGGAAATATTATAATAATAATAATAATAATAATAATAATAATAATAATAATGTAGCCACTAATTATTATTTTTTTGTTTTAATCAAGTGACTCAGAGAAAACTCCCCCCCACACACTTCTTACTAGCTTTTTTACTAAATCATTTGCTCTGGACATCTTGTAAACACACCCCCCCAAAAGAAAATTGGCATGATATGTCACTTCCAGTATGATTATGTCACCAGAACTTCAAACTCTTTTCCAGACAGGCAGCCACATTAGGCTTCTGCAGCAAAAATAACCAAGGGTCTTGTGGCATATCACACATTTATTATGGCATAAGCTTTCACGGGCTAGAGTCCACTTCATCATCAACATAAAAAATGTAACATTAAATAATGGATTGTGACTTGCAACTGAACATTCACAGAAGAAATATAAATCTTTTATTGTGCGCGAATCCGACTGACTCATGATGGTTTGTCGAAGTCAATTGTTGTTTGTAAATGTCCTCTTCTGCCCATTTTCTTTTTTCGGCTTTGTAACATCATACTGTAATGCACAATTTTTGTAGCACTTAGCTTTCCTTTGAATATTCCTCCCCCCCCCCCCATTCCGCTGTGGCCTTTGTAAAAGTTCTGCAAATCAATGCTGGTTGGTAGTGCATCAATATTTTTGAATTCTCTGAGATGGTTGGGCAAGATCACATACCCTGTTTGATGTAATATCTCATTAGTGTTTTACAGGGCTGCCAAAACCACTGACATTTGGATTTTGACACAGGATGTGCAAAGACCAAGATGTAGGTATAGACTGTGTGTTGCTATTTAGCCCCAGACTGGATTTTTGAGTGAGTTTAAAGTGTTTGGGTATCAACAGCATTAGTCCCTTCCATTGGGGGTGGGGGGGGTACAGTATTAGATCGAACAGCTGAAAGAGAAACAATAGAAACAAAATTCCAATAATACAAAAAAAAATTAAATATGTATTTAAAAGCTCAGCATTATTCAAACGCATTTTAATGCTCTGAAGTCCATTTCTTAATCTCCAGAACTACAGAGACAACAATATACACCCCTGTTTTTATGCTGAGGAAAAGTTGAACTATAAAGCACATAAAAAGAAGAAGAAGCTGTCTTACTGGAATCTGTGCACTTTCAAAGATGGCTCCACATTTGAAACTGACCATCAAAATAACATGGACAATTTTGCAAAAGCTGGCATTCACAGCTTGTTTTCTTTTTAACAACCCAACAAATTGATTTGCTGGGGACTTTGTACTGTTACGTGCACAGGGCTCAAGGCCATGTGCTCCCTTCTCTTCCCCCCCCCCTCTTCCTCTGGCACAGGGATGGAGAAAGCAGGAGCATTTGCTTCTCCTCCTGTGTCCAAACAGGGAACTCTTGTTAGTGATATTATTTAGTTTTGTGGCAACCACGGGTGGTAGCATGGGGCTGTGGTGCTTACCCAAACTCCCAACAGTGGAGTCCCTGCTGTTTACCGGGAAGGAGAGGGAGAGGGGGCAAGGCAGCAGGGGTGTTGGTGCTGTAGCTGCCAGTGAGTCAGCACCGCACCAACCTCTGCACTGCCTTGCCCCTCTGACTCTCTTTCCCTGTAGGCAGCAGAAACTCCATTGACCGGAGGTCAGGTTAGTGTAGCCACTGAACGCCACTGTCCACTACCGTGTTGTGCTTTACTGAAAGGAGCCAGCATCATTAACCTGTTGCAATGTACGGAAGCTCCACATGAAGCACTCCGGAGTCAAGCTGCATTTTCAGTAGGGCTTTATTCTAGCTGCAGTCTTGTGTTATCATAAAGCAGTCTTCTTACAGTATATCCAGGAATCAGCATACACAGGTGGGATTACATACAGGGTAGAAGCCAGCGTGGGGAAGTCAACCATACCTCTTTATAAAGGTAAAGGGACCCCTGATCATTAGGTCCAGTCGTGACCGACTCTGGGGTTGCAGCACTCATCTTGCTTTATTGGCCAAGGGAGCCGGCGTACAGCTTCCGGGTCATGTGGCCAACATGACTAAGCCACTTCTGGCAAACGGAAATGCCATTTACCTTCCCACCGGAGCGGTACCTATTTATCTACTTGCACTTTGACGTGCTTTCTAACTGCTAGGTTGGCAGGAGCTGGGACTGAGCAACGGGAGCTCACCCCGTCACAGGGATTCAAACCGCCAACCTTCTGATCGGCAAGTCCTAGGCTCTGTGGTTTACCCCACAGCACCACCCGCATCCCTATACCTCTTTATACTGGTTGGCTATAAACCAATTAGGCAACACCTCATGTCTCATGATGCTGACTCATCACATGATACTGAGTCAGTATTTCCATGTCACACAGAGTGTTAACTCCTTGATGCCCACAACACTTCTGCATAACCATGGTTTGAAGATGGTTTGTCTCAGTGAACCATAGTGAACATTATGGCTCCTTGCAGAGGCACCAACTTGAGCAGAAGATTGGCTGTGTGTGTGTGCCAATGATGCACACATGATATGTGTGTGATGCTGGGAGGAGCTGGGGTGGAGCCAAACACAGCAGGGACATGGCTTCAATGGCTGGCAGCTCCTCTTCTTCCTGTCGCTGCCACCAGCCCAAGACGGCTTCCCTCTCCTTCTCCTCCACGGCAGCAGGTGGAGAAGCCACTAGCCACTGAAGCTGCGCTGTACTGTGATCAGATCTGTGATTGGCCTTCTCTGTCATGGGTTTTCCTCAACATTGGGGATGGTGGTGCCCTTCTAATGTTATATTGGAGGAGCCAAAGGAGATCTGGGCCCCTTCAAGTTGGCACCTATGACTCCTCGGCAGAAGAGTAGGGTCCCTCTAAATAAAATAATTTTATCTATTTGACTTGTAGCAATGCAATTTCAGCTTCACATTTTCCTCTGTATTTTTAAGATTGACTGGTTTGTTTTAGAATTTGGATATACAGTTGCACCAGCTGAATTTCTGTCTTCTGTGCTAAAGGCACAGAATCTCTGTCACATGTGGGGGGGGTGGGGAGTCGCCTGCCTTAAATCCATTAGGTACTGCTATTCCTACGCACAATGCAGTGGGTGGCTTTTAAATGTAATCATGACTTCTTCCCTCGCTAGAGTACCCTGAAGAGGAGGAAAGAAAACCCTGATTATTACTACAGCAGAGCTTTCCCCCTCTACAATTCCTCACCTTAAGTGAATCACACTAAGCAGCCACTTTGTGAAACTGAGAAGCGTCCAAATGCATTTTAAAGTTATAATGACTGTTTAGTGACTCCACTAATTTATTCTAGCCATCTGGGCAAAATCGACGAATGCATCTCTTCTAAAAATGCTTCCTAATGTTTTGATGTACTGGTACAGACCATAAATGTACTTCTTAAAAAGAAGAAGTAGAGGGAGCCCATATATTTTCAGACTAAATTCATCATGAGAAAATAATTATCATTAATTTTTTTATTTTAAAAAAATCACTCACAATGTATTTTCCAGTTTAAGACTTCAATTCCTATGTAGCTTAACGCCTTTCTTGGGTGTATGTCCTATTCGCCACATTAGAACTTCCTTCTGAGTAAACATGCATAAAACCAGATCTACTTACAGCAAATAAATAATGGGAGCATATTTTTTTCTGGGGAATTAACAAAACTGAAAAGCATTTTCAGTATTTTCAACGTTTTTTTAAAAAATTAAGTTTTATGTCCAGTGACTGGATAGAGAAGTAAGATTGGGTGGGTTACACTAAGGATCAATCTAGACAGCTTGTGGGTGTGTAGAGCAGCATATCAGTGACACATTAATAGCACATTTGAATCAGATTTATTATGGACCATCCATACACCATCCTACTTCATCAGTTGTTCTGCAGTGCTTCCCCAGTGTTTCCATATTATTGCATTCACACTTTAAATCTACCCATTTTATTGACTATGTTCCCAACATCTCCAATTCCCCACTTCCCTGCCCTGGGTGCAAGTAAAACATGTTATGACACCAAGCTGTCATGCTTTCGTTTATATACCTTTCAAGTTTTATATACCTAGACTGTGATTGCTGTGCTAAGTCATGCTCATCTGCAGAAAATGCCAGTATCTGGCATTATTGGGGAAAAAAGGTGGCAGTGGCAACATCACAAAGAACTGGACAAATATCATCAGCTTTCCAAGATGCTCTCCTGCTAAAGCACATTAAAAGCTGGAATAAGCAAAGAACCAGAGGATTCATAGAAGAAAAGGACAGAGGACATACACTGATTGCAGCCAATGCAGTATAACCACCCCAATTTTTTTGTGGGCACAAATGGTATTGCAAGTCTAACCACCCTGATAGCATCACAAGCACAAATCATGATGAATGCATGCCTAGAGGGAGGCTGAGTATATTTCAGCAAGGGACCATTTTTCACTTGTTGCAAACTGGAAAAACTATCTTGGATAACAGATGTTTTACCACCATGCTAAAACATCAAAGCACCACAGTTGCTCCACATTACTGGGATCTGCTGTGCTAGATGGGAGCTATAGGATTAGGTAAAGGTAAAGGACCCTGGATAGTTAAGTCCAGTCAAACTTGACTATGGGGTGTGGCACTCATCTTGCTTCAGGCCAAAGGAGCCAGCATTTGTCCACAGAAAGCTTTCCGGGCCATGTGGCCAGCATGACCAAACTGCTTCTGCTGCAACGAGACACCATGATGAGTTCCAGAGTGCACGGAAACACTATTTACCTTCCCGCTGCAGTGGTGGCTATTTATCTTCTTGCACTGATGTGCTTTTGGACTGCTAGGTTGGCAGAAGCTGGTTGCCAGGAGCTCACCCCGGCGTGTGGATTCAAACCGCCAACCTTCCGATCGGCAAGCCCAAGAGGCTCAGTGATTACGAGTAGTTGAGAGGAACACTGGTGGGTCAATAATGGATGCACTGTTCTCATGTTTAGTAAACAGATTTCATGTTTTCTTGGGTGGAGGGGAGATACATTCCTAAAAGAAGCAGTGTGTGCTTAATAACCAAGTTTAGTTAAGTGCTAGTAACAAGCCTAAAAATTCTATTAGTAAGCTTAAGAATGTATAAGCTAAATAATAACACAGTTTTCTCCTCTTTACGCCCCAGCCTTCATTTCCCAAACTCTGTTGTCTCCCTTGTGTCTATTTTTAGATTATACAGGGAAGGGACTTCCCCTGTCATTCTTTGGGAAACACCATGTAAAGGAATGGCACTATGTAGACAATACTAAATACTAGCATGGTTGGGCGCAAAAGAGGTGAGAGCTCCTGTGCCTTTCAACAGTGTTGGAGGAGAGCTGTGCCTGCTGAAATTGCCTCTTCTCCACCATGGTTTAAAAGTGCAGATGCCCTCTCCTCTAATATCCAGTAGTGATTGGTGCCCATTGCAACTGGTAGGGCAGAAGGCAGGGAGTCCAAGCAGTGGGTGGAGTCAGAGCCAACTAATGCTGGTTTTGTCCCTATCCTCCTCCTCCTCTGCTTACCCCTACAATGGGCAACACAGAGACTAAATAGAAAAGGGAAGGTGACAGCCAGTGCCATTCACCTGGACTGGTTGGAAGTCAGAAGGCAGGCTGGCAGTGTTGGCTGAAGGAGCAGTGCCCCATTTGCCCTAATGGACTAGCCTCTGCTGCAAATACCAACAATGTTCCTAAAGACACTCTGTTTCTACCAGTCTGCAAATTAGACTTTCACACGTGCAAGTCCACCTGGGAGCTTGCAGGACAGCAAGAGGCCTTGTGGAGTGCATGAATCAAGTCATTTGCTTAAGGAATCTGAAGGCTGGCTTCTAAATCAGAGTCTGGCATTAAATTATCTTCTCGGGGATAACTCTTAAATGCTATTCCTCAGCCTGGGCCTCAGGCAGGCTTGGGGACCAGCCCAATATCTTTGTAGCCATGTGCAGAATTATGGCCCTAGGAGTCTCCGATAATGTTAACTCGTCCTACGAAGCTTTGTGAGCAGGTTTGCCTTTTGATTCAAAACTGAAGTCAAAGTTTAGAGAGATGAGCCGCTATCCCTAGAGTTCTTATAACAAGCCTGCGACCCCCTTTTCTGACTAAGCACTGGCTTGATGTGCACACTGGTCCCCGGAGTATTATACATCTGCTTGCAATGACCTTCTGCCAGAAGCTGGAATGGTTTCTCGATTTTAGGTGATGCAATTTATAAGCGATATTAATCTTTTACTTGTGTCAAACCTTATGGAATGAAATTGCAATGAATGGAATGAAATTCAATAGTACAAAGAGTAAGGTCATGCATCTGGGACTAATAAATGCTTTTGTTATCTGCTGGAAGAGTAGAAAAGATACCAGAGTTCTTGGACAGTTGGAAGACAGTGAGCCATCAACATGATCCTTCAGCAGTGAGAGCAAATGCTATTCAATATATGAAAAGGGGCATTTTTTATTTTTTTATTTTATTTTTTGCAGGTATACAGAAATGGAGACATTGGGGAGGCCCTGTTTGGAACAATACTTCAATTCCCCCACACTCCACCAGTGCTGGATTTGTGTATAGGCTAAGTAGGCTGAAGCCTAGGGCCTCTAAATCTAGGGGGCCTCATCAGCCTGCCTGCTCCCCAGCGGGCAGTCTCCCCTCTCCCAAAATTGCAAACCCAAGACTTCATGCAAGGGCAGGGCAACTCATGCACAGCAACTATGAGACTCAGGGCTAGCCAGTGTGGCCCAATTTGAAGAAGTGGGGCCCAACTTTAGGGTTTTTTGTAGGGTCCAACCTCACAGCCAAAGTCTGCAAAATCTTATAGGTAAAGGTAAAGGGACCCCTCACCATTAGGTCCAGTCGTGGCCGGCTCTGGGGTTGCAGCGCTCATCTCGTTTTATTGGCCGAGGGAGCTAGCGTACAGCTTCCAGGTCATGTGGCCAGCATGACTAAGCCACTTCTGGCGAACCAGAGCAGTGCACAGAAATGCCATTTACCTTCCCGCCGGAGCGGTACCTATTTATCTACTTGAACTTTGAAGTGCTTTCGAACTGCTAGGTTGGCAGGAGCAGGGACTGAGCAATGGGAGCTCACCCCGTCGCAGGGATTCAAACCGCCAACCTTCTGATCGGTAAGTCCTAGGCTCTGTGGTTTAACCCACAGCGCCACCCACGTCCCTTTGCAAAATCTTATAGATATTAATAAAATCCATCTAGATTGCCCTGCTGTGGGGGGCCGCTTTAGGAGTGGCCTGCAGGGCCCAATTTGCCAAATTGCTCCCATTGCCTAAGGTCAGCCCTGATGAGACTATGCAGGGGATGGACTAACAAGCCCTGCACCTTCTAGGTCCCTGGTATCGCTATTCAGAGTACAGAGTCAAGGACATGTTATGGAAATAAAGGGAGCACTATTGCTGAAAGCAGGTAACCAGCAGGAAACACTTCAGCTCAGCCTTTGCCCTGTTGACCAAAATTATATTAGCAACATATACAAGCAGAAAAGTTGTTTTCCTTCATTTGCAAGGAATCGTACAAAACAAACTGGTACTAATAAAGAAAAGTTCCAGGGTGGCAACAGAAAGCAAACTAAAAATCCTTTTGCAGTTCATCAGAACTATCCAGCAATATCAAATTATGGGAAAACTGGTGCTATTAACAGTAACCCTTCTAGTTGGTTAATTGATTTGGCAACTTCCATGCACATGATGTCTGATGCCAATTCCCCCTCAAAGAGTTAAATGATAACTCATCAGAGGCAGCTACAGTTGCAAATGGAAACAAAATAATCTGTGAAAGGAAGAGGAGCAGGTTTGCTCAAGTTTGTTGCAGGTAGAAATACAGTTTGTAATGAAGTAAGAGCAGTAGTTGCTTGAATTAACAAATAAGAAAGTTTTGAGAATTTACATGCTAGATTAAAATTGATTAATTCATTAAGAAGGGGATTGTAAGAAAAATACTGGGGCCTAATTTGAATAATAGAGTGCCTGGTATCTGGTGGGCAATCTCCTCCTCTATTTCCAAACTGTGGCTGCAGACCAAATCACCTGTCAGGAGAGCTATGAGATTTAAGTGTGGGTCATATGTCTTGCCAATCCAAGCAGGTATATAACAGGAAGACCAGCCTGCCCAGGCCTCCTATGAAGGTATTTTTATCTTCAACACTTGAAGAATATAAGAAGTGCCTGCTGGATTAGGCCAATGGTCCACCAAGTCCAGCATCCTGTTTTCACAGTAGCCAACCAGTTGGCCTCCAGTAGCCTGCAACCAGGACCTGAACTCAACAGCACTCTCCCCATAATGTCCAGCAGCTGGTATTCTGTGGTGTTACTGCCTCTGATAGTAGAGTCAATTTAGCAATTATAACTAGCAGCCATTGATAGCCTTATCTTCCATGAATTTTTTCAAGTGCATATTGTTATTTTTTAACTGTACGCATTGGGCATTTTGAAATATAAACTGGATTTGCAATGCAATGTTTTACAAGCCTACTCAGAGGCAAACCCCACTGAGTTCAGTGGGATTTAATCACAAAGAAAAATTAATCCTATAGTCCCATGCACACTTAACTGGGATTAAGTTTCATTGATTGTAACTGGGTTTTACGTCTGAACAGATATGCAGAAGATTGTGCTCTGTCTTTCATGCATACAGAATTTAGCATTATTTCAAATATCAAATTGAGTTATTTACAACTTGCTATACATAATAAAGAGGTTTCATCCTACCCTCAACAAATTTGAGGGAGAGCAACCTTTACACCAACCATTTGCCCCTAATTTACATGGGCTAAATGAACAAACAAACAAATAAAAACAAACGCGGATGCCAAAGTGATGGAAACAAATTTAGACTGATGCTTCCTGGGTTACATACCCTCCAACGTTTCTCCGATGAAAATAGGGACATCCTAAGGAAAAGCAGGACATTCTAGGATCACATCAGAAACCGGGATGGTTTCTGTAAATCTGGGACTGTCCCTGGAAAATAGGGACACTTGGAGGGTCTGGGAAGGCATGAGGTGAAGAAAACCAAGTAATTCTGACAGACTGGTCCTGCTTATATTTTAGACATATAATTTCCCACCTGGGTAACAAAACTAGACCTCCCAGAGCAATAGACCAATCAGCTGTTTGTGTGAGTCAGTTCAGCAACACTGGAGTTTGGTAGCCATACTTCCTCCAGGTAATAATGGCTATTAACATTTTAATTGAAAAACAATCAGGAAAGAGAAGGAGACAGGGAATACACAGAATCCCTCTCCAGGAGCCTTTGGCTCTAGGCAGCACACCAATTAACTGGCTAGGAAATTGGATAAGATAGAGGAACAGGAACAATGAGGTGGTACATTCAGATTGATTAAAGAGTGAGTGACTTGGAGGCTGGCTGGCAGGCCTTCCTGTCTCCCAAAATGGAGTTTTGTACTTTTAAAACCGGCATCAATCACATCAACCTCGGGCCAGTCACACAACTTTCCTTGGTGAAGGTGAGGAATGCAATCCAAGTGAGCAAAAAGTCTGGTTAGATTCAAAGATACCTTAAACTGGTGTGGGTGGGTGATCGAAAGAGAGATTAATTCCCATAGAGGTTCTCATTTTGGAATTATTTAATCATTCTGCATAGTGGGAATGCAGACCCTCCCGGTGTCCCTATTTTCCAGGGACAATCTCAGATTTACAGACACTGTCCTGGTTTCTGATTTGATCCTGGAATGTTCTGCTTTTCCTTGGAGGGTATGGAGTTATGTGACCCCCGAGTCAATGAGAGAGGTAACTATACAACCCTTAGAAGACACCTGAAGGCAGCCATGTTGAGGAAAGTTTTTAAATGTTTAACATTTTATTCTGTTTTTATATATGGTGGAAACCAACCAAAGTGGCTGAGGCAACCCCGTCAGATGGATGGGGTATGAATTAATAACAAAAATAAAAATTCTTATTGAATAGGACACCCCTACTGTGGGTTAAACCACAGAGCCTAGGACTTGCCGATCAGAAGGTCGGCGGTTCGAATCCCTGTGACGGGGTGAGCTCCCGTTGTTCGGTCCCAGCTCCTGCCAGCCTAGCAGTTCGAAAGCATGTCAAGTGCAAGTAGATAAATAGGTACCGCTCTGGCGGGAAGGTAAATGGCATTTCCGTGCGCTGCTCTGGTTTGCCAGAAGCGGCTTAGTCCTCCTGGCCACATGACCCGGAAGCTGTACGCCGGCTCCCTCAGGCAATAAAGTGAGATGAGCGCCGCAACCCCAGAGTCGGTCACGACTGGACCTAATGGTCAGGGGTCCCTTTACCTTTATTTTCATAAGAGAAATGTTGGAGGGTATGGGAATGCTTATTTCCTCTTTAGAAACAAAGCTTCGCTTCACTTTATTTTTGTTTTACTCACCACCACTCTCCCTGCTACATTTCCTTTTTGCTGCACTTAGTTTATCAGGATGCTGGGTCAATGCAGGTAAAAATCATCAACATTAAGTAAGTGCTTGGTAAGTGGATTGAAATATATTATTCCCTCTCCGAATACTAGAACTTGGTGTGATTTAATGCGATTGGTAGCAAATTCAGGACAGAGAAGAGGGAGAGCTGCTTTGCACAATCCATAATTAACGTATCAAATTCGCTATTCCGAGATGCGGCGAAGGGCATTAGCTTAACACAGAATTTGGCATTCCTTAGATCTGATCCAGCAGAGCTAATCTGATGAGCTTTATCCTGGTGTTGGGCACAGAGGGATTTTGCAACCTGTGATTATGTCAATTGCATATTCTCTAAAGAGGTTGACCTCCGCTGAATCTACCACATTTGTAGGTAATCTCCTCTTGGTGCACAGCTCCCTCCAACATGTGTCATAGATCTCGCTGAATGTGCTTTAATTTATGGAGCATTTTAAACGCCACACACTCCTAACCCTGAAATGAAGTTCTCGTCTATGGCTACAAACAGAAGCTGTTCGGAATGAGGATGATCAAATATTGTGCCAGGTTGCTTCCATCGGGTCCTTGAGCAAGTCTGTCTTCCTAACCTGACATATAATTCAGCTTGTTATTGAATGAGGTGCAGAGCACACAGGCCTGAAGAACAGACGCTAACCTCTTGGATCGTCTGGCTAAAAGATAAATCAACCATTTGAGCTACTCACCTTCCAATTAACAAGATGTTGGAGATGAACATATTGCCAGCACTCTGAAGATGGATTCAGAAAGGCTGTGCTGAAGTTTTTTGTTGTTGTTTTTTTAAAAAAGTAAAGTGGTTGCTCACAGTTATATAAACGGACAATATATAATGCATTGATTTTCTTTATAGAAGACAACAGGATCTCATAAAACTGAAGGATAAGCAAGGCAATTCCCCCAGTTCCTCTCCACTATTGTTCTGACATTCCAATAGCCCTTGGAGTTCCACTCCATGTTGGCAAATCTGGATTTTGGAAGGCTGAAAACATCCTCTGAGCATGCAGATGACACTGATGATACCATAAAAACCCCCCAGTGTTTTTGAAGTTTTTTTTAAATAACAACAATGTGTTTTTACAGGCATATAGTTGTGCTTATCTTGCAGGATGAAAAACAACAACAGCTAACAGTATTAAAAATATAAATGTAAAAATAGTCTCTGGCTTTTTTTTTAAAAGTCCACATTGTAGAAGTACACAATTAAAAACAATAGATGTCAGAGACTGTGCTGAGGAGGGCTGCACTGAGGAGGAATGGTGGGAGCCACCCCCTCCCCCTGATCCTGAATCTTCCCAGGAACAGGAGGAGAGCATAGATTTGGAACAGTGGTTTGCAGAGGGGCCTAGTTCAGATGGCAGAAGCTGGGAAATACTGGATGGGGAACAGCTAGCAGAAGAAACAATAGAAGAGAGAGAGTTAACAGATTCACAGTCTCTGGATAGTATCCACACACACACCCTTCTCCAAAGTCATGGAGAGCTCAGAAAGTGTCAGGACAGAAAGCACAGAGGTTACAAGCTCAGATTACAAAATGTAGGAGTGACGTAGATTAATAGGGACGGAGGGGGGAGTGAGCCTTAATTGGGAGCACTGCCATTTCTAGGGAGACGTGTTCTTTGTTCTCTCACTGTGATTATTAAAGATTCTAACTGGTAAGACGTTCCTTTAGTTTGATATTCTTATCTACTGCCACGGGTGGGGGGGGGGAAGCCTGACAATAGGCTGTCTACAACTAAGTACTACTCAGAGCAGAGCCACTGAAATGAATAGACCTAAGTTCACATCATGTCCATTCATTTCAGTGGGTCTACTCTGAGTATGACTAACATTGGAGACAACGCAATAAAACAGGTCATATTTCCATTCATTTATCATTATCATTCTGCAATATTCCAGAAACAGATATCTGAAAGAACCCTAGGATACATTTTCTTGCATCCAGTAAAGTGGAACGACAGAGGGATCTCACAGGTGTGGGGATTCCATAGGCAACGCTGCAAAAGAAGTCAGTAAAAAGAAGAGTGGTTGATAAAAGGGGATCAACAAGAAGAGTGCTTGGGCTGAAGCATTTGCTATCAAAATCCATTAATGAAATGATGGTTTTCCACTCGGCCAATGAAATTTACTTTCTGGGAAATAGGTGTTTGTGCAAATTTTGGCCCCAATCCAGCATATGCAGTCTGATAACTGGCAACAGCACCAAGAAGCTGTTTTAGGGTGAGAGATATGCAGCCTTCTGTTCCTTCTCCTGAACAGATGATCCAACATTATCATAGACTTTCTTGTGTAAAGAGAATATAATACATTTCTCATCATCCCCTTTGCACAAATAGTTCCTAATCCAGACAGGAATGTTTGATCAGAAGCTATGTGATAATGCTAAGAGCAGATCCTCCAAGTGCCCCTATTTTCCAGGGACAGTCCCTGATTTAGAGAAGCCATCCCGGTTTCTGATTTGATCCCAGAATGTCCCGCTTTTCCTTAGGACTTCCCGATTTACATCGGAGAAATGTTGGAGGGTATGGAGTTATGCAACCCCCAAGACAAGGAGTTAAGTAACCAAACAACCTTTAGAAGACATCTGAAGGCAGCCTTGTATGGGGAATTTTTTTAATGCTTAATGTTTTATTATGTTTTTATATATGTTGGAAGCTGCCCAGAGCGGCTGAGGCAACCCAGTCAGATGGGTGGAGTATAAATAATAAAATTCTTATGATTATGATGATAGAATAGGACATCCCTATTTTCATCGGAGAAATGTTGGGGGGTAGGGATTCCCAGTCCCTGATGCAGCTCAAACCAGTTTGGCTTGCAAGCGCCAACTACTGTGCTGAACATCCACATTTTTAAAAACAGAAAAGCAATAAGAAATGCTAAAATAGAGAAGTAATAAGATGAGCTATAAATAATCCGTTTTGTGTTGCTTTGCATGCTATGACATATACTCTTATCCCTCATTAAAATTGTTTATTAGGTGTTTGCTGACAGTGGATATTGATATTTACATACACTGCAGGAAAAATACTACCTCGGTTGTTTAGTTCCGCATGTTTTGTGAAAGTGCTCTGCTCAGTTATGCCAAGGGGAACCCAGATCACAGGCTGATTTAGGCAAGGGGAAAAGATTTCTGCATTGCAAGGGACTGGGCTAAATGACCCTTAAGGTCCCTTTCAACTCTACAATTCTGTGATTTTCTTTCCCTTGCCTCATGCTTGTTTCAGGATTTCAGAAAGGCTGTCAACATTCTGGCTTAAGGGGAGCCTGTTTTCCTGGCTGAGGTTTCCATATTTCAAAAAGTAAAATTCCTGACACCCACAAAAATATTTTTAGGAGGACACCAAAATTGTTGATTTTTTTTTTGTTTAGAAACCCACCAAAGCTATTAAGCTTTTTTTTTTGGGGGGGGGGGGGGAATTGTCGCCCAAAAATATTGATTTTAAGCTTTTTGGAGCTGTTTCCACTGCTTTTTCCATCACATTTCCATACATTCAGGTTTCCCCTGACATTTTACCAAATAGAAAACCAGAACACGTCAGGAATTGCCCTTGAATTTAGGTTATGAGTGCATTTCTCGGGAGTGTGCGGGACTTACTTCCAAAAAAGGATCAAAGGACTGAAGCACAAGGTTGCAATATGCATGGTCACCTTTTAAATTTATAGGGCCTTAACTTCTAGGTTATTGTGCATAGTATCAGGCTACATGATCATGATGATGATGATTGTCAGGGAACTGCTATTGGCTCAGAGGTGAGAGGGGTAAGGGCAGATGGATTACAGAGAGCCTCCAAAAATCGTGGGAAGCAGCACTTCCTCAGCGGAGGAAGGAAGCCACGCCTCTAGTGGGGAATTGCTACAGGGTTCAGAGGATGCAAGGCGGTTCCAGGACACCTTGCCTGAGCAAAGTGGGGAGGAGGAAGGTCCCCCTTTACCCAAACCTTCCTTGCGCAGTAGGCTTTTGCGCAGAGAGGGGAGGTGTCGGCTGGGGGTCAAGAGACTACTCTGCTGGGGAAAGTTTAAGGACCGCCCACTCTCAGATTCTGCTAGTGAGTGAACAAGACATGGAATAGAGGCGTTCTGCATTGTAAATGTTTTTGCCCCAATAATAAAGCCTTTGAAAAGACCAGTAAGGGATCTTGCCTGATCGCTCTCGAGCAACCGCACCGATAGGCATAACAATGATGATTTCATTTTATTATTTATACCCCGCCTATCTGGTTGGGTTTCCCCAGCCATGCTGGGCAGCTTACAGCATATATAAAACATAGTAAAATATCAAATATTAAAAAGTTCCCGATACTTGGCTTCCTTTAGATGTCTTATAAAAGTCATGTGTTCTTTATCTCCTTTACCTCTGAAGCGAGGGTGTTCCGCAGGGAGGGTGCCACTACCGAGAAGGCCCTCTGCCAGGTTCCCTGTAACTTCACTTCTCTCAAGGAAGGAACCGCCAGAAGGCCCTCAGAGGAGGACCTCAGGAGCATCTATCAGAAGCCATTTTATCCAGTGTTGCTGAGGGAAACATGAGAAAGCAAAATACAGTTACCAATAATAATAGTTAATACTATTAGAGAGTAATTGTTGCTATATATAATTACTATAAGACATGATATTATTACAAATACTAATACTAACAAATTTCAGTGCGTATTTTAAGCACATCCAATGCTGCGCTGGATTGTGGTCAGTGCAAATCTTTTATAGTGCTATCCTATGCATCATTCTCCTCTAAATCCTATACACTCCCAGGTATGTATATAGGATTGTGTACTCTGGGGTACTATCTCAAACCAGTGTGACTGCTTTTGCCTAAGTTACTTACAGTAAACCCTGGTGTATGCCTAAAAATATTTAATCACTTTTATTTAATTTATTTATCTATTTATAATTAGAATAAGCCTATGGATTATGATTTTTAATTCTGAAATCAATCATATATTAATTTAACAGTTATTTTTACTATCAGCCAACTGTAAAATTTTATATTTTACTACTATGATAACATAATGAACCATTAATTTCCGATTTGAAAACCTGTATACTGGTGAATTTGTAATTCCCCCTTGCACATGGTTGAAGGGATTTTTTTTTTCAAAGCATGTCTAATACCGCAGAAGATCTGTCTTAGTGTTTGATGATAATTAGCTACAAAATTAGCCAGCTAGAAATGTTATTTATCAAAACACCACTGAGTCCTGGAAAGATTGAGAAACTCTCCAATGGAGTGTTTGCAAACATGGACAACTCTGTTGTATGAGGTTTGAATGACAAAGTATTGATTAAAAGTCTCTCTCAATACACCCCCCCCCATTTGAAAAAGGGAAAGCAAAAGAGGCTTATGCTATTTGTGTGGCCATTTAGGAGCAGATTCCCTTTGCAAGCAGACGTTGCCTCTGATGCAGAGTGCTAATAAGAAAGTGCTAAAATTGGACATTTTTGTTATTATTATTATTCATTCACATTCATAGTGCTTTTAAGACTCAGGTGCTCTGTTGTTGTTGTTTAGTCGTTTAGTCGTGTCCGACTCTTCGTGACCCCGTGGACCAGAGCACGCCAGGCACTCCTGTCTTCCACTGCCTCCCGCAGTTTAGTCAAACTCATGCTGGTAGCTTCGAGAACACTGTCCAACCATCTCATACTCTGTCGTCCCCTTCTCCTTGTGCCCTCCATCTTTCCCAACATCAGGGTCTTTTCCAGGGAGTCTACTCTTCTCATGAGGTGGCCAAAGTATTGGAGCCTCAGCTTCAGGATCTGTCCTTCCAGTGAGCACTCAGGGCTGATTTCCTTAAGAATGGAGAGGTTTGATCTTCTTGCAGTCCATGGGACTCTCAAGAGTCTCCTCCAGCACCATAATTCAAAAGCATCAATTCTTCGGCGATCAGCCTTCTTTATGGTCCAGCTCTCACTTCCATACATCACTATTGGGAAAACCATAGCTTTAACTATACGGACCTTTGTTCTAAACCAACACAAAACACTCAAACCAGGCAAACATAATGGTGTCTAGACCCAACCCGTAGACATGACCCACTGTTCAGAGAGAAGGAGCAGGTTGCCCCAAATCCAAACCCCTATCAGAAGCAGCTTGCATGGTGGGGCAGAGCTGCTAGCCTAGATTCCTGGCAGGTGAGTGGCAGCAAGGTGGCAGAACCAATCCAAGATGCCTGCAGGTGCATTTGCACCACGCTGACGTCCAGGTCGACTTCCCCTCTCCCTCTCAATAAGCAACAGCAACCCTTTGTTAGTGATTTATAAAGGTGCTTATACAGGGCTGGATTTAGGCTTGATGAGGCCCTAAGCTACTGAAGGTAATGGGGCCCTTTATATGTCCAGCTGCCCCCTTTTTTTGTCTTGAATATATGCTATATGGTAATTTATGGACCTAATAGGTATCTAAAGCCATTTGCACATGCTGCCATGCAACCAGTCCATGCAGAATGTAGGCACCCTATATATAGGAAATGAGCAAACCAGTGATATTTTCAGGAGCAGGCTAGCAGACGGGGTCCATTACTTACATCATAGGAGCCTACACAACACAAAACACTTTTGTTGTATGTAGGTTTTATTTTATTTGTTTTTTATCTTATATTATGGAAATGTACATCCATGTTTTTTTCTCCTTTAGTTTTTTTTTTTGGGTCCCCCAAGAGAGTGGGACCCTAAGATAAAACTTGGTCAGCTTATATGTAAATCCAGTACTGTGCTTAAATATTTAAGAGATACATTTTTCTTTAAAAACCCCCACATTTATTTGGATGGAGTTACAGGCGAACACATAGCAAAGTCACGCTGAATGGAAATGGATTGATTGGCAGTCCAATCACCTTTGGACTCTCGCAGGCCACTCCCCCTTCCTAGACACACTTTCTACTGGTGCTGCCTCACACACTCCTTGAGAGTTTTTGCATGGCTGGAATGTGCCCTTGAGCTCTGATAACGCCTCTTGCTTGCCAGGATGGAGGTGAAAGAGGGGTGTATAGAAACGGGACTCCTGTAGAGACATAAAATTTGCATCAATTACTCTGCCCACTTTTGCCCTCTGGCTTCATAGACCGGGATTGAGACTGTAGCACGCAGAGACCTTTCCTCTTGTGCCATTATCTTAACAAAACCCACCCTCTTGCCAAAGCTGTTCTTTGTCCTGGGATGGACATTGCCATTTGACACCTTCTCTCCTGGACCAGAAGAAGGGGAGGGGATGTGATGGCCTGGGATTCAGACTCAGAGGCTGAAGCTGAGGGATCCCAGCCTGCACAGGAGTCCCTGCCTCCAGAACCAGCTGAGCCGGGGCTGGGGCTTGAGCCTGAAGGGTCCTCATCTGTACTGGATCCTCAGGTGCAGGCACCAGCTGAGTCTGCTCTGGCCCCTTAGGTGATGGAGGATCCATTGCCTGCAGGTGTTCCACTCTCAGCCCCGTCAGGGGAGGAGGAGGTTGCCTTTGGGTCTGGTAACCCTCCAGCCTCTCCTGAGCTGCAGAGGCTCAGGGCAGAGAGGAAGAGGGAACTAAGTTCCTGCAGGAGGAGTGCTCGCCTCCAGGCCAGGAGAGGCGAGTCACCTGTGGACCGGGACCACCCTATGCCTCGGGGCAGATAAAAGCCAGTCAGCCCCAGTCCCAGGTTGCGGGAGCAACGTTGTTGCTACCTTGTTCCTGCCTGCACCCTGTCCTGCTCTTCTGCCAGAGTTCCTGACCCCACCCGACTCCCCACCTTGGACCCAGCTACAGCTTTGACGGACAGCCTCCATATTGCACCATCGACCTCGGACTGGACTCGGACCTCGCCTCTTGGTTAGCCCCTGGGACCAGCACAGTGGATTTTTGACAGGGACATGGGCACAGGGCTGGGGAGCTTTACACACTGGCCTGTGTGCCACAGTCCCAGTCTAGATTGGGGGCCCTAATTACACCAGATATGTTAAATATCTTCATACTTTTCTTGTGGATGGTACTGTATGGATGAGTCCCATCAGCATAAGGAGTGCCACTTGCACAATGGCAATTCCCTCTCCTCCCCTCAGCTGCTCCCCAAATCAAGTAAATATATAAAAATACTTAACTAACTGAGCAATTGCACCACAGATAATTCGGTTCTGCCCCCCCCCCAACATAAAGCCTACCCCCCCCTGTCCTCCCCAGATCTGCTCCAGGAGTGGGGTTGCCCTGTTTCTGGACACAAAAGTTGAGCTTTTTTGGGGACGTATGGCAACCCTATCCAGGAGGCAATTACACAATGAATGCAAAGTCTAACATTTGTAGGTATGAACATCCTTTTTGTGTTCCAGAATCTTTTGTCTTTTTTCAGTCCTTTCCCCTTGTACCATTGTCTTAACAAAAACCACCCATTTCCCCAATGCTGTTGTTTGTCCTGGGATATGTAGTTCACGATTCAGAAACTTCTGTGCATGCCTGTTCTTCTTTTGTACAGAAGATTATTATAATTTTTTACAGTCGCAGTAGAAGCAGCAGTTCCATACAGACCTCTTCATAATAATATTAATTCCTCCCATCAGAACATTGCACAGTATTCATTTGCTTGACTTTGCCTCTTGATTTTGGACCTGAGCCGCCATCCCTCCTCCCGCCCCAATTGCTGAAAACCTTCATGGAAAACTGACTTTTCCCACATGAGCTCGTTCATGCATCAAGATCTTCTGAGTCATTGCTTGGAAACGTGTCAAATCAAGATCTACTAAGTGCTGAGCCTCTGCAAAGATGTTTGAGGGCGAGTTCCAAACATGCTGAGTCACCGTCTTCAAAAATCCTAAGCACGTTTCTGCAAAAAAAAATACATTCTGAATCAAACAATTCTGAATCACTAAGTCATTCCAAATTAAGTCACACTGTGTAAAAGTACCAAGCTGTATACATTTATTATATGTAACATCAGTATCCGTGCAAAAGATGAGCTGTTATTCTAAGAAGGTTCTGAATCATGATCTGCAAATGTGCTAAGCCTGTGCAAATAAGTCTGTCAGCAGCATCCAAATCATCTTTGGGATGCGTGTCAAATCATGCTATGATTTCTGAGTTCCAAAATGCTGAGTTACTGTCAGAAGGTGCTACCCGGCTCTTAAGTAACATACACAGCGTGTTCAGCATACTATGTTGTGAGTCAAATCAAAATATGACTCAGGAAAAGTGTTGAACTAAATTCAGACCCTCCAAGTGTCCCTGTATTCCAGAGACAGTCCTGGATTTACAGAAGTCATCTGATTTGATCTTGGAATGTCCTGCTTTTTCCTTAAACATCCCTATTTTCACTGGAGAAATATTGGAGGATATGGAATTATGCGACCCCCGAGCCATCTGAAGGCAATCCTGTATAGGGAAGGTTTGGTTTTTTAAAAAAACTAAATTAG
The DNA here is from genome assembly GCF_964270895.1 of Podarcis filfolensis. Taxonomy (NCBI): domain Eukaryota; kingdom Metazoa; phylum Chordata; class Lepidosauria; order Squamata; family Lacertidae; genus Podarcis; species Podarcis filfolensis. Next base: position 26,340,887 of record NC_139609.1, read on the forward strand.
GGTTTTATTATGTTTTTGTATGTATTTGAAGCCACTCAGAGTGGCTGGGGCAACCCAGTCAGATGGGTAGGGTATAAATGATAACATTATTTTAATTATTATTATGGAATAGGGCATATTTATTTTCACTGCAGAAATGTTGGTGGGTATACTAAATCTGAGGCCTGCTTTGAGCTTGAGACTGTCCTGTTCCCCCTCCCTGTCCCTCTGGTTGACCCTGATCCAAAATATAGATACACAAACCAGCCTGCCTATCTGTGAAGAGATCCACACATGCATCCAACAAAAGTACAGTACTAAGAAGGGCTGCCTGATTTCTTTTTGAAACATTCTGTGGCGATTGCAAGATGTACTGCTTCTACAATGGATACTGGTTGTGGAATGGCCTTATTAAATAAAAACATAGGTACCTCGTTGGTGAGGCAGGGGCACTCTGTATGTGCTTATGCTATTTATTTCTGAGGCACATAATTCCTACTCACATCTCGCCTGCTCAGGTCTGTGGAAAGGAGGCTGTAGCTCGTGAGGTGGTGGTGGTGCTAATTTTTAAACCTTCTAGAGTCACAATTTGACTGGGTAGAATGTTGCCTGCACATTTCCCTCTCAGGAAGCCAATTGCTAGAAGTCTCCTTGTCTTTATATCTTTTTTAAAAATCCTCCTCTCTGTCACTGACACATTGTGTGGTGTTGGGTGCACTGCTTTAATATCCTTTCTGTCAAAGTGGCAGCCAACTAGCCATGGCTTGCAAGAGAAATGAAACAGTAGCCAAGCAGCACTTTAGAGGCATGCAGATGTACTATTCCATAAGGCGAAGCATGTGGCGCTGTGGTCTAAACCACTGAGCCTCTTGGGCTTGCTGATCAGAAGGTCGGCGGTTCGAATCCCTGCGACGGGGGTCAGCTCCTGTTGCTCTGTCCCAGCTTCTGCCAACCTAGCAGTTTGAAAGCACACCAGTGCTACCACCAATTATTCGAGACATCTAAAATGGATAAACAAAAGGGTTTTTCCACTGAGACCTCTAGATTTGAATCTGACTTGGTGAATTTCCAAAAAGGAGATATTACCTTTGAGGCATTCTAACACGAAGAGACGTAGCACACGGATAACCCTGTTGGACTCTGCTGACTGTTTCATGATGATCCTTACCATGGCATGGTTGTCTGGCCAGAAACACACTCTGGTGTCCCTGAGATGGCGCCCCCAGATGCGGAGTGCTACTGTGATGGCCTGGGATTCGGACTCGGAGGCTGAACCTGAGGAATCCCAGCCTGCACAGGAGTCCCCACCTCCAGAACCAGCTGAGCCGGGGCTGGGGCTTGAGCCTGAAGGGTCCTCACCTGTGCTGGATCCTCAGGTGCAGGCACCAGCTGAGTCTGCTCTGGCTCCTGAGGTGATGGAGGACCCATTGCCTGCAGGTGCTCCACTCTCAGCCCCGTCAGGGGAAGCTGAGGTTGCCTTTGGGTCCGGTAACCCTCCAGCCTCTCCTGAGTTGCAGAGGCTCAGGGCAGAGAGGCGGAGGGAACTAAGTTCCCGCAGGAGGAGTGCTCACCTCCAGGCCAGGAGAGGCGAGTCACCTGTGGACTGGAGCCGCCCTATGCCTCGGGGCAGATAAAAGACAGCCAGCCCAGTCCCAGGTTGTGGGAGCCTGTTCCTGCCTGTACCCTGTCCTGCTCTTCTGCCAGAGTTCCTGACCTCACCCGACTCCCTGCCTTGGACCCCGCTTCAGCTTTGACGGACAGCATCCATACCGCACCCTCGACCTCGGACTGGACTCGGACCTTGCTGCACGGTTAACCCTCGGGACCAGCACAGCTACAAGGATTGGAAAAAACTTGAGAAATGTTAAATTGTGTGTAATGCCTTCTGCATGCCATGATGCCGGCCAGGGTTGGGCACACCAATGGCCTTTGAAGTATATGCCAAAGCCAAAGTGACCAGAGGTGTATGAGTGCACCTGCAATTCGTCCCTTGCCTGCAGCCAATTTTGCCAGAATGACACCCCATTATAACCTTCCAGGAAGGTCTTCGGGTAAATAACCATGAAGTAGTGGGAAAACTTGTGGAAAATAAACTGGAATTTTACAGCTTGTTACTCTTTGAGAGAGAATTTATTTAAAATGCAATATTGATGGTATCGAACACCTTGGAAACTTTCTAAGATGTACGAAAGCGTCTCAAGTAATTGTTGGAGGTGTAAAGAAAAGCCAGGTACTCTATTCCACATGTGGTGGCAGTGTAAAGAAATTAAGGTCTTTTGGGAGGACATCCATATAGAATTGGAAAAAATGCTTAAAATATCCTTTAACAGAAAACCAGAAGCTTTCCTTTTGAGAATCACAGATTTGGATATTCCCCAAAAGGTAAGAGAGATCTTTTTATATGCCATGGTCGCAGCAAGAGTTCTCATTGCGGCAAATTGGAAGAGTGACAAAGTTCCGTCAACATTGGAATGGTTTCAAAAATTGGCTGAATATGCGGAACTTGATAGTATGTCAGAAAAAATAAAACACAAACCAAAACAGGTATTTATTTCAAAATGGGAAGCCTTTAAAATCTATTTGAAAAATAGTAATGGTACTTTAAGGTCATTTGCAGCATTCAAATAATTTCAGTAGTAGTTTTCAAGAATGATGTAAAATCTAAGAATGGATTAAAGATTATTAAATTATAATAAAACTTGTTATGTAATGGCAGTGAACAAATAAAATTCTTTTTGTTATTTTGTGGTGATGGATATTTGTTTTCTTTTTCTGTATGGTGTGTTAAAGTGAATGATAACAATAAAAAAAAAGAAAAAGAAAAAGAAAGCATGCCAGTGCAAGTAGATAAATAGGTACTACTGTGGCGGGAAGATAAACGGCGTTTCCGTGCGCTCTGGTTTCTGTCACAGTGTTCCGTTGTGGCAGAAGCGGTTTAGTTATGCTGGCCACATGACCCGGAAAGCTTTCTGTGGACAAATGCCGGCTCCCTTGGCCTAAAAGTGAGATGAGTGCTGCAACCCCATAGTCGCCTTTGACTGGACTTAACCATCCAGGGGTCCTTTACCTTTATCTTTACCTAGTTCTGCTCCACGCATGGGTTCAGTACAGGTGACTTGGACAGCTCTGTTCCAGAATGTGGAGTGAACAAAATACTCCAGGATAATAAATAATGAGCTGATCTCCTTGTGCTAAGTGTTACATGCAGCCCAGTGCTTGTTCTTCGGGGGGAATTTCCTGTGCAGTATTTTAGAGTAAACATTTATTTTGACTTTTCTTTAGAAAGTGAAGTGGAAAGTCATTCCAATAAGTACAGTAGATTACAGATCTGTCTGCACACAATGCAGATCAAAAGAGAGTTTTAATCGTTACAGCTCGTTTTAATTACTACTTGACACATTGTCTCTATTGTCCTTCCTCAAGTCCCTCTTTTGAACGAAATTATTAAAGACGAGCCACAGATGAAAATATGTGCAGCCGACAAAGGAAATGGCTTTGAACTCCTTGCAGAGGTTTATTGTCCACATTTTCTTTATGAATATTTATTTGCCATAACGAAAGCAATTCATTGAAGAGAAAACATGACGACTTGTTAACGGAGCATTTGCATACACTAATGGTTAAAAGCAAGGAAGGTGGTGGTGGGAAATAAATGTAATGGGTTTTCATCATGCTAATTCTACTTTTTTGTTCCTATTTACTGTAGCTAATTCCAGACGTCAGGCATGTAAAGGAAGGAAGCTGAGCCTGGCTCAGAGAATCAAATAAAGCTATAAAAGGACAACTGATCTGTTTCTCTGTATATGTTGAGGGTGAGATTACTGTTTTAACCCTTGTATTGTTCTGCTTTAGGTCACATGCACAACACACATTTAAAGCACATTTAAAAACATATGGTTCCCCCTCCAATGGTTGTTTGCCCCTCACAGACCTATAATTCTCAGCACCCATCACAAACTACAGTTCCCAGATTCTTTGAGGAAAGCCATGTGCTTGGCCTTGGCTGGGGAGGGCGGGGTATTAATAATAATAATAATTATTATTATTATTATTATTATTATTATTATTATTAATGGATGGCGTGCATGTTGACCTTAGATTCACCCTACCTATATGCTCCCTGAAGGCCTCTGCTGGTTCTTAAATTCCTATTTCACAGAATCACGAAGGGATCTCTGAGATCTTTTGATCTATTATGTTTCTGTTCTTCCCAAAAGCTAAAGGGTGGTGCATTCATAGTTCTCCCCATGGCCATGCCATCCTCACAACAATACCCTGCAAAGTGGTTGGGCTACTTCTGCCATAAGGGTGTACGTCGGCTGGCAACGGTGCCATCCCATATCAAAGATGAACATCTTCTCAGTAGTGGCTTCCTTCCTGTGGAACACCCTCCCTTCAGATGTCAAGGAGATACAGAACTACATAACTTTTAGAAGACATCTGAAGGCAGCCCTGGATCGGGAAGTTTTTAATGTTTGGTGTTTTATTATGTTTCAATATGTGCTGTAAGCCATATGCTGTATGGGTGGGGTATTATTATTATTATTATTATTATTATTAATCTTCCATTTCCATTGAATGTAGATTTTCAAGGGCACTCAGCATCTTTCAAGGATGTGTCATGGGCCCAGAGTCTGCTTTCTCTTGTTTATCAACACGGGGAGGGAGCGGGGATGAAATGATTCATAGGATCTGATTCACTGCCCAAAACGTAAGATTTCACTGTAATGGGATACATTATAAAAAGCTATTATCAAGAGAACTGAAACATAGCTATAAAATGCCTTTGCAGTACCCTTACACTGTCACTAATGTAAGTTGACATATTTGTATTCATTATCCTATTTCTCCCCCCTTTTCATATATTTCAAATCCTTTATTTTCAGCTAAAAATAGTGTTACGTTGGCAGTGAAAAACTTCCTTCTTGTGGCCAATTCAATTAAGGCGGCCATTAGGTTTGCATAAAAGGCTATAGGAAGCCAGGGCAGACTTTGAGGCACTGACATAATATGGCCTTGATGGGAGCGTGTGCTGCGTTCTGGCTGTAGCCAGCAGCAGACCTACATAAATGTGCATTGTAGTGTTCAGCTTCTGAAGTGACGAAGACCTGAATTAACTGTTTGATTGTTGCTCTAATATGAGGTGTTTGTAGAAGAATGGAAACCCTTGTCGGATGACTTAAGTAGATACTTTAATTCTTGGTCCAATACGAGATGGATTTGTATCACAAGCAAGAGAAGAACAACAATATGTTATTTTCAGGTTTATATTTTAGACTTTGTGCAGTGCCGGATTTATGTATAGGCTAAGTAGGCTGAAGCTTAGGGTCTCTAAATCTAGGGGGCTTCACCAGCCTGCTTGCTCCCCAGTGCCATAGTCTCCCCTCTCCCAAAACTGCAAACCCAAGACTTCATGCAAGGGGAGGGCAACTCAGCCCCAGCAACTATGAGACTCAGGGCTAGCCAGTAGGGTCCAATTTGAAGCAGTGGGGCTCGTTGAATTTTTTTTGTAGGGTCCCGGTTCACAGTCAAAGTCTGCAAAATCTTATAGATATATATATAATCCATCTAGATTGCCCTGGTGGGGGGGGGGCCTTAGGAGTGGCCCGCAGGGCCCAAATTGCTCCAATTGCCTTAAGGTCAGCCCTGATGAGACTGTGCAGGGGATGGACTGACAAGCCCTGCACCTTCTAGGTTCCTGGTGTCACTATTAGAGTACAGACTCAAGGACTTGTTATGGAAATAAACAGGGCACTTATTGGAAATCAGTTTTGTCACCTCTTCCCCCCCCCAAACCATGGGGTGATTTGCCCAGCCACCTTTTATTCACAGTCGCATAAGCATGGCCAAAAACCTGTACGTTCAACCTCTGAAATACACACCCAATATGTAGCAATGTAGATTTATGTTACTGCTTTATGAATGAATACTGTATTTTATTAATGGACTCTGTATTTTTGGAATTACCTAAGAGCCACCAATGGGGAGCTCTAGAATCTGACAGCTAACCAATTGGGTACTACCAACCAGCGACCCCTATTGCTGAAAGCAGGTAACCAGTAGGAAACACTTCAGCTCAGCCTTTGCACTGTTGACTGAACACCCCCTGCTGTGCAGATAATGGAGAAAGCTCATAAATTGTATCCCTTCTGGTGTCCTGGCCAACTCTATTATGCTGGTGTAAACCCTGGTGCACCAGGAGCCCAGAATAGTTGTAAATAAAATTCACTCATACGTCAGTGACTGATAAGACTTGTCAACCAGTTCTTCCGATGTCTTCCTAAATTATAAAGCTTCAAAATACAGGCCAAAAAAGAGCAGGTCTGGGAAGAGCAAGCCATACAATGGGCACCACCAGTGAAAAGGCCCTGCTCTGGTAGCTCCTGCCCTGTCATTTGATAGGGTGCCCACTTGCCCTCTTTCTTGACATGGAATGCTCTCTATTGGAGTCTCCAGGTCCAATATAAAGACTATAAAAAGGAAGAGCAGGGACCTTGAAGTTCCCAACAGCTGCTAAAAAAGCAAGCAAGCACACAGGTCACCTTTGTCACAGGACGCCTATATCCTGGCCAGGCCTGCACCCAATCTTATTTTTGTACAATCTTGTTTCTTCTCAGTAACCAAAATTATATCATCAACATATACAAGCAGAAAAGTTGTTTTCCTTCATTTGCAAGGAATCGTACAAAACAAAGTGGTACTAATAAAGAAAAGTTCCAGGGTGGCAACAGAAAGCAAACTAAAAATGCATTTGCAGTTCATCAGAACTATCCAGCAATATCAAATTATGGGAAAACTGGTGCTATTAACAGTAACCCTTCTAGTTGGTTAATTGATTTGGCAACTTCCATGCACATGATGTCTGATGCTAATTCCCTCCAAAGAGTTAAATTATAACTCATCAGAGGCAGCTACAGTTGCAAATGGACACAAAATATCTGTGAAAGGAAGAGGAGGTTTGCTCAAGTTTGTTGCAGGTAGAAATACAGTTTGTAATGAAGTGAGAGCAGTAGTTGCTTGAATTAACAAATAAGAAAGTTTTGAGAATTTACATGCTAGATTAAAATTGATTAATTCATTAAGAAAGGGATTGTAAGAAAAACACTGGGGCCTAATTTGAATAATAGAGTGCCTGGTATCTGGTGGGCAATCTCCTGCTTTATTTCCACACTGTGGCTGTAGACCAAATCACCCGTCAGGAGAGCTATGAGATTCAGGTGAGGATCCAGGCCTTGAAAGTGACAAACTTAGACAATTTTTTTTTGATGAAGTTTGGGATGATTTTGCTATCAGGAAGGCTAGGGGAAAAACATTTTAGCCTTACTGTATTTGTATGGGTAAGATGTAAGTCTGGAAAAGCTGTTAAACTGCATTGTTTTTCGAGAATCAAGCATTTTAGGATGCTATATTATGAACATTGGGAGCTGCCTACTGAGTTAGACCATGTATACTATCTTGCTTGATACTGTCTACATTGAAAGGCTTTATAGGGTTTCAGATAGGACATTCCCAGCCATAGTGGAATGCCCTCCCATCAGATGTCAAGGAAATAAACAACTATCTGACTTATAGAAGACATCTGAAGGCAGCCCTGTTTAGGGAAGTTTTTAATGTTTGAAGTTTTCTCCTGTTGAGGAAAATCTGAAGTTGGGGGCATTGCCATTCAAATAGTGTGTGTGTCATGTCATGTGATCGAATATGTGGGATGTGGCTCCCCCCGCCCCATATTTTATTCAAGTTGACATCCCTGAATTGCCATTAGAAAGAGGAGCTGAAAAGCCCAGCAACTCCATGTGCAGCACATTAAATATAATCTCCCATGCGCTGGTGTACGGAGCATGGATAGCATCGTTATCCAGGCGCCACTAGACATTTAGATATGTAGGCACATTATATAATTTCCCTTCTGAGAGTGAGGCTACTGTCATAGACAGAAAGTTGTTATTTTAAAGGAACAGTGCTGATGTGGCAAGTCACAGTATATGTATTCATGAAGTTATTTGCCAAGGCTTGAAAGGTCTGGCGACCAATCAAACTCATCCTTCTATGCAGCCCATTTTGAGATGCTCCTTACACAATGACTGCCAGTTACAATTTCATTAGCACTACATTGTTGCCATGGCAATGTGATACCAACTCAATTGATGGGCTTTTCATCATGGGCTTATTACGGAATTTCTTTTTCCATCAAAGACACATTATAGGAAAGCTGCCAACAGACCCTATAATCTAAACTTTAACAAGGATTTCTTTTGCACTATGAGGTGGAATATCTTCTTTGTGAAATCCAGACTGGGCTCTAGACACAAAGAGCGGAGAATTGTGATGTGACACACATGTCAAGGTCTAACTTGGGAATCCAGGAGAGTTGTAGACTTTTGAGCCTGGCAGCAATGTACTCTGCTGCCTTAATACCCGAAGCATGCGATGATCATATGTTGTGGTGTCACATTTTCTGAGAGAATATTATAGTTTAGGGCACTTCCTTTGTAATTCAGTTTTACAGAGGATCTTCTGTGCAAGCTAATGTCACTAACCTTCACAGTGTTTCCTATCATTTCCCATTGGAAATTAAACCAGAATCCCATTGAGACTGATGGCTCAAGTCTTCTCTGCAATTCTAATTGCTATTGTTCTTTGAAATTGTGAAGAATGTAGTTAGTGAACTACAGGAAACCTGTATGGCATTTCCATGATCACCACATGCTCTCGGTAATCACATTTTTTAAAAGCTTGTAGTCCTCATGGTAGCAGGAAAAATGCACCGGCATTTATTTCATTTAACAGGATTCATATACCACTGAATCATCAAAAACTCTAAGCAGCAGACATAAAATATAAAATATAAATCCAATCTTAAATACCACTTGACCTTAAAAAGTGAAAATATAAACAAAATCAGCCTTCAAAACTATAAAATAAGATTGCATATTAAAATATATGTCAAATTGCATTTGGAAATAATTGTCATTTTTATAGGAAAAAGCAAAGGTCCTGGCTTCCTTTGTCTCCTCAGCCTGGTCCTCGGACCCTTGTCGGCATAAAAGAGTCCACGAGAAGAGTCCTTGGCAGATTATTTTCTGCTTTTATTCTTAAAAGTCTTTATCTGCAAAATGAGTGACCAACTGTACACACATCTCATTCCCTCTCCAAACACTAACATTGACCACTCTATATATAAAGGTAGAGTCATACCTCGGGTTAAATATGCTTCGAGTTGAGCATTTTTGGGTTGCACTCTGTGGCGACCTGGAAGTAACGGAACACGTTACTTCCGGGTTTCGCCGCTCACGTATGCACAGACGCTCAAAATGACGTCACACGCATGCACCGAAGCGGCAAATCATGACCCGCACATGAGCAGATGCGCAGACACGGGGTGCATTCGCTTCAGGATGTGAACGGGGCTCCGGAACGGATCCCGTTCACATCCAGAGGTACCACTGTACAATTAGGTGAAAGGTTGCATGAGTCATTGTAGGCCACTGACTCATGCTGACTTAGTTCTTTTAGCATTAAAGAAACAGCGGCCAGTTTTTTAGCTGTGACAATAATGCCTGCCTTGTTTCCTGGAAGATTTATTTATTTCTGTTGAAGTTCCCAGCTTTTTCAAACCAGCCATGCGCTTTTTGAAGGTAGATGTTGACTAGATGTCTTAGCTAATATATTCAGCCTGAGCCTATGCATACTTACTTGGAATTGAGTCTCACTGCATTCAGAGGGGCTTGATTTCTGCTAAGTGTACAATTGATAAAAGTCCTAGGGTGTTTCAGTCCCTGAACTGCAAATGTACCTGAAAAATTAAAAGCTAGGCCTATTTATTTGTGCTACCATTGTTACTTGTTCCATGGTGGCCCATTGGGATGGCAAAGTGGATTGATGCGGCTCTCCCAACTGTATCACAGTAAAATCATGTACAGCCTAAGTATGGTTGGTGAATCTCTGTGTATGTGTGTGCAGCAGGGAAATTCATGCTCCGGCACCGGGGGGGTGGAGAGCAGGCGAGGGAGGGGCTGGCGTGCATCCTGGGGGGGGTGTGTGCGTCCTGGGGGCATGCGCCAGTGGCGTAGCGTGGGTTGTCAGCACCCGGGGCAAGGCAAGTAATTTGCGCCCCCTAACCCGTGGATTTGCGCCCCCTAACCCGTGGATTTGCGCCCCCTAACCCATGGATTTGCCCTAACCCCAGATGTTGCGCCCGGTGCGGCCCGCCCCCCCTGCACCCCCCACGCTACGCCACTGCATGGCGCCCAGCACAGGGGGGGCAGCCACGATGGCACCCCGCCGGGATCGCGCTGTCGGGGGCGGTGTGCTCCCCCCACATGCCTCTTCCTCCACCACTGTGTGTGTGAGAGGGGCAGGGTGTGTGGCGCTAGTATGGTTCAAAGATTCAGCAATTAAAAGCTGCATTCGCCCTCATCCCCAGGATCTTTCAATATATTTGTGCGGAGATATTTACAACCTTTAAGAATGCCTGGATTGTGATCTCAGTTAACTTGACCATTATCTCAAACGGAACCTAAGAATTGCTTTTCCTTTTAATCCCACACAGGAAATTAAATCACACAGTTAGCATAACAGAAGATAGGCCAATATCTCCAAGTAGTTGTGTTTATGTAAATGTCATGCAAAATACGTTCATTATGCTAAAACGAAATATGAAAATCCTCCAGCGTAATTTGTTCCTCCAGAATTCTTCTGTGGTGAAGTGCTTGTAAGAAATAAGTAGGGGTTCTCCACCAATTGATGTTTTCAGTTGATCAGGCTTGTATCTTTTAGCTGATTACCAAAACCTCAAGATAGGTACTTCTTGATGAGACTGACTGAAGTTTGAGATAACTTGGAAATTAATAAAGCTACCATTCATTGTTTGAAGGAAAAGCTGTCTTTCTGAGTTTCCTTGTGCACCAGAAGCAAAACAGCCTCCCAAAATAAACAAGCTCATCCTTAGTTCTCAGGCTTACCATTCAAAATTTGTTTACCGTGATTCAAATTGTCCCCTCTTGGGCTGTAGGTTGTTTTATTGCATTGGTTTTAATCTGCCGAACAGCTGTTGTTGGTTGTAGGGTCTCCAGATCAGGAACACCACAGACCCTGAGATTTCAAAGGCCAAACCTGAGATCTAGGAGCAGCGCAGTGATGTCACAGAGGGTGGGCCAAGGGGAAATCACAGAAAGAGAGCCTCTTTCCTCTCAGCAACCATGTCCTTTTGTGACATCACTGGTGGTTTGCAGCCAATGGCAACAACTGCCGAGGCAGCAACACAGCCTCTCCAGGCCTAACATTGTGGGGCACCTCAGCAATGATTTATTTGTTTATTATTTATTGATAACCTGCCTGCCCTTCGATTGTAGAGATATGAGGAAGCAGGACACCACAAACCTCATTTTAAATTTTCTTGAAAACTTTAATTGTTTTACTAATAATCTAGCTGTTTTATTCTTTTTTGTAAGCCGCTCTGAGGTTTTCCACAACCAAGATAGCTCAGTTGTTTAGAGTATGGTGCTGATAACACCAAGGTTGTGGGTTTGATCCCCATATGGGATAGCTGCATATTCTTGTATTGCGGGGGGTTGGGCTAGATGATCCTCAGGGTCCCTTCCAACTCTATGATTCTATAAGAGGCATATGAATTTTATTACATAAAAAATAAATAGATAAATTTACAAACACAAGCATATGCCAACTGACATCCATGAAGTACAGTGGACGCTCGGGTTGCGAACGTGATCCGTGCAGGAGGCGCATTCGCAACCTGAAGCACTGCATCTGCGCACATGCGGGTTGTGATTTGGCGTTTCTGCACATGCGCAAAGTGCGATTTAGCACTTCTGCGCATGCGCGAGCACCAAAACTTGGAAGTAACCTGTTCCGGTACTTCTGGGTTCGGCGTGGTGAGCAACCCGAAAACACGCAACCCGAAGCATCTGTAACCCGAGGTATGACTGTATACCAATTGACACACTCACTCTCCATTTATTCATATTCTACCCACAAATATCCACTGGCTTCTGTTGATGGAAGGTGAATTTCAACCAGCTTATATCTGCAAGCGCCAGCTTGCTTCAGCCTTGCAGCACCCACTGGTTTTTGAATGCAAACTCCACTGGCTTCCACCCACCAACATCTGCCAGCTTCTGCTAGGTCCAACACTAGACATCAACCAGATTCCAGCCACAGATACCAGAGAACAACAACTACCAGACTTTTAGAAGACATCTGAAGGCAGCCCTGTTTAGGGAAGCTTTTAATGTTTGATGCATTACTGAATTTTAATATTTTGTTGGAACCCGCCCAGAGTGACTGGGGAAGCCCAGCCAGATGGGCGGGGTATAAATAATAAATTCTTATTAGTAGTATTAGCTTTCAAGCCACGATCCCACTCAGCAAGAGAACTTGCCTTATTAGTGCTCCACAGCATCTCACAGCTAGAGGGTCACTTCTGTCCATCTGCCAATCCCCCTCCTGCAGGTGGAAGAAGACTGGGCAAGGCTGAATGTCACAGCTGTTGCCTGCTGCGTTATTTTGGAGAAGATAAAAAGGGGCACCTTGATATCTGCTCAGCTGCCTTATGCTTTTGTGATATCACAGGTCATCCATAGCCAATAGTAACGGCTTGGGAAGCCTCGAAATTATGGGTGTGCGTCAGCAGCAATAAATGCTTGTTTACGATTAAATGTATTTATTATAATAGCCCACTCTTCATTTGCACTGGTACCAGGGGACCACACAAAAAAGCTACTCTCAGGGACCTTTTGCAGCACAACGGTCACATTCCCTTGCAGGGAACCTGCCAGTGTTGGGCAGGGCCAAAGGCAAAGGGAAAAGGAGCAACAGGGGAACATGCCTCCTCCACCAGTTTATGTACGTTCCTTTAATGCGGCCAGAGACTATGCCTGTGCAGAAACGTCCTCTGCTCCTCCCTTTTTAGTCCCCTCCTGGTTCTGGAGGACAGTGGGGCAGGAGAGGATGGGGAAGCAGCTGGGCCCTTCTCTTGCCTCACCTGCCTCTGACTCCTCTTCTTCCAACCAACCATGTGCTCCACCCTTCAGCTCAGAAGCTTCCCTTACCTTTGATTTTTGCCTCCTGGCTGGTACAAGTCCCCACAAACCACTGCCCCCCTCTCTTGATTCAGACTCCAGCCCCCTTTCCCAACTGTTAAATGGCAAAAAATGTAATAAGCTAGCCATTTTTGAAAAAAGGATACTCCTGTAAGTAGAAATCGTAAGACTTTGCTGACCAGGAAGCAAACTATTTGTGGACTGAAATGTCCTTAGAAATTTGAAGAGAAAGAGGTAGTCTGTTTTTCTTATTTATTGAAAGCAACGGATTATGAAAGCCTACATGGAACTGTATTCTGCCAAAAAAACCCGCCCAAACATTAAAAAAAAGCAGCAGCAGCAGCAGCAAAGTCTACATACCACATCCAGAGATGTGGAAATGCTGTTTACATGGGGCTGGCCTGGAAGAAACAATTAATTTGGATATTCAGGAGGTTCAGATAATTGATATTCAATTAACAAAGGTTCTACTGGAGCAGGGGATTATTATTATTTCCTGACTGTTGAGTAAATATTCACATTTTCCTGCTGCACTCCACTCTACTGAGCTTGTTACATCGGCGCAGCCTCCAAAAAAGGCTTAGGGAATGTCTCACCAGATTTGAACTATCAATTTTTTATTAAGAAACCTGAAGGAAAGAGTTTATAATAATCCCAATTTAACTTTTTCTATTAAGATTGCATTGATTTTTACTTTATCCATTTAATATTTTAATAAAAGCTGGAAATAAGCTGTCAATATGGATTTGATTTCATATACATATCTGATAAAAGAGTTCTGAGCTGCTGTCATTGAAACAGGGATATAAAAACTGCTAGCTCCTACAATAAACATGTTTGGCTTATGACAGAAGCTGTGCAAGGATGGTGCTGGAGTTTAAAGTTGCAGAACATCTCAGCAGGTGAGGCGACCCACCCAGTCCAAGGCCAACATGTTGTTTGCTGTCTGCGATGGGTTTGATCCAGACTTAGCCTTCCACAGATGGAAAGCTGCTTGAAACTGCAGGAAGGGGGAGAGTGTTCTTGTGCTTGCATCCTGCCTACAGACTTCCCACAGGCATCTGGCTTATCGCTGTGAGAACAGGATCCTGGACTGGATGAGCCATTGGCCTCATCCAGCAGGCTGCTCTCACCTTCTTGCACTTTTAAAAAAACGTGCACAGAGGCCATTGCATGCAAGAGGTCTCTGATTCGATCCCTGGCATCACCAAGTGGGCTAGGAATGAACGCTCACACCTCCCTTTGTGGGACTGCGCGGAGCACCCCTGGGCCACATGGGACTCACCAGCTGGTTGGGCTGGCCCACCTCCCTACTGACAGTCATTCGGGGTTCCTGCCAAACTGTGGGAATGTTCAGGGATGCAGGAGAGGATATATTGTTTTATGATAGCCTTTCCAACTTGTGTAAACAAGTTCACAATTTTAGCAGAGTAACAGTCCCCTTTTTAAACTTGCAGCAGATGCGTTTGCTCAGGCTCGCTAAAGCCCCTATAATAACTGTTCTGGTATTTTCCCCTCATAAAAGATAAGACACGACACAGTCTTCTATAAAAGTATAAAAAGAGTTTACTCACATTCTGAGTAAATGGATCCCAGAAGGCAGACTTAGCTTAGAAAAGTAACATACACCTGGAAACTATCTCATAAGGAGATAGTCCCTTTGTCCTCTCTTGGCTGGAAGCATCTTTGGCTAAGCAGATGTTGCTTCTTCGATGCATGTAGTCAAAGAGAGAGAGATGGCTGCCCTGCCCTGTGCTTTTGTCATTACCTGCACAGGTGAGGCCACACCCACCTCTAGTCACATGCAGAGGAAGCCTGTCCCAGCCCAGAAGGAAACAGGAAGTTTACCTGCTTGCTGGACAAACATTCCTCCCCACGTGTAGGAGGAATGTTGTACTTGACTGCTCTTGTGTTTCACATCCCACACAAACCCAAGTTTAAACTTATCAGCGGCTTCTGTGGAGGCGGAGCCAGCTGAGTGGACTGTGAATGGGCAGGCTTCCCATTGGTCCGCTTGAGATGCTTAAATGGGAGGCGGAGCCGGCAGCAAGTATGCAATCAGCTCTGGAGCCTCACCCACCCAAGCCTCCCTTTTCCTGATGCTTGATTGCAGGCTAACCATTTTTCTTTCCTGTTCAGCAGGCGTTGCTATGGTCTTTGGATGGTTGCTGTTAAAGAGCCGGGAAGGAATTTCCCTGCTCTGCGATTTTGCCCTCCCCGTAGCAACTGTCACAACTTTAGTGGTTTTAGGCCTTGGGCAGAATCCTTTAATCTATCTTCCCTGAATTGGGGGGGGGGGTCATGAGGTGGTGACTCACCCCCACCCCCCGTGGCAGCGATTCCAGGGTTCCCTCTTAAAGGGGTTTGTGAAAAGGGAGTCATTGGCCATACACTGAAAGGTTGTCAGTGAATTCCCCTGCGTTGCGGGGATATGGGGTGGGCTGCCTGCATACACAAGTGTTTTGCAGTGCACCCTCCCATATCCCATTCAGGCAGTGGCGTAGCGTGGGGGGTGCAGGGGGAGCCGGCCGCACCGGGCACAACATCTGGGGGTTAGGGTTAGGGGGCGCAAATCCACGGGTTAGGGGGCGCAAATCCACGGGTTAGGGGGTGCAAATTACTTGCCTTGCCCCGGGTGCTGACAACCCATGCTATGCCACTGCATTCAGGCTGGGGGGCTGGAAGGGATACACGCCCAATGCCTAAGCCAAGTTCTTCCTACATCTGAAAGGTTTAATAAAGTTGTGGCCAAATTTAATTCCATAAGATGTTGTCACGAGTTATTATTCCTTCTGGTGGTCTCTCGGGGTTATGGGGTCTATGCCTGGGCACACAAAGACAAACTCCTGCCTGAAACTCTGTAGAACAGGTTGGGTAAATAGATCCGGCCACAGGGCTGGATCCTGAAGTGACCAACTGAAGTGGGAGGGGTGGCTAACACCCCAGAGGACAGGATCACACTTCAAAACAACCTTGACAGATTAGAGAACTGGGCCAAAACAAACAAGATGAATTTTAACAGGGAGAAATGTAAAGTATTGCACTTGGGCAAAAAAAATGAGAGGCACAAATACAAGATGGGTGACACCTGGCTTGAGAGCACTACATGTGAAAAGGATCTAGGAGTCTTGGTTGACCACAAACTTGACATGAGCCAACAGTGTGACGCGGCAGCTAAAAAAGCCAATGCAATTCTGGGCTGCATCAATAGGAGTATAGCATCTAGATCAAGGGAAGTAATAGTGCCACTGTATTCTGCTCTGGCCAGACCTCACCTGGAGTACTGTGTCCAGTTCTGGGCACCACAGTTCAAGAAGGACACTGACAAACTGGAACGTGTCCAGAGGAGGGCAACCAAAATGGTCAAAGGCCTGGAAACGATGCCTTATGAGGAACGGCTAAGGGAGCTGGGCATGTTTAGCCTGGAGAAGAGGAGGTTAAGGGGTGATATGATAGCCATGTTCAAATATATAAAAGGATGTCACATAGAGGAGGGAGAAAGGTTGTTTTCTGCTGCTCCAGAGAAGCGGACACGGAGCAATGGTTCCAAACTACAAGAAAGAAAATTCCACCTAAACATTAGGAAGAACTTCCTGACAGTAAGAGCTGTTCGACAGTGGAATTTGCTGCCAAGGAGTGTGGTGGAGTCTCCTTCTTTGGAGGTCTTTAAGCAGAGGCTTGACAACCATATGTCAGGAGTGCTCTGATGGTGTTTCCTGCTTGGCAGGGGGTTGGACTCGATGGCCCTTGTGGTCTCCTCCAACTCTATGATTCTATGATTCTATGATTCTAACCCTTTGTGGGGATACTGAGACAAGTTGGCAGGGTTGCCTATGTGTCACTCCTGTGAAGTCAGGTTCAAGCTGGGGGTGTGTGTGTGTAAAGGAAGATTGTTCCTTTACAGTCAGGCTTGAGTTTAAGCTGAGGATGCAGAGGTGGACAGCCCTCTATGCACCACTTTGGCAGGACCACCCAGCTGTCAATTGCCTGATGTCATAAGGACATCGGGTGGTTGAAAGATCAAGCCGCCGCTCTGAAGGTTCTTTCTTTGCAGCTCTGACTTGAATTCAACCTGTGGCTGAAAAGAATGAACGAACCAGGAGCACACCGTCACGCCTCTGCTCATCAAATTATTGAGCAGATGACCAGTGGAACAGCTGTTTGCATCCCCATCCATCCTGGTTGCTGCCCCAAAACATGACAGCAGATGCTCTTACTTGTCAGTACGGAAATTATGTTTATTAAAGAAGAGTAGTGGAGGAAAGGAGTTAATCCAGTCCCAGAGGTCAAACAAGGTAAAGGGTCGGCAGGGAGGCATCCCGTCTAGGAGCAAGAGCAAAGCTTCATGAGTTCAAGTTTGGGGACTAGAAGTTCAAAGCTACATGGGAGCTGAGAGAATGCTCCAGTCTTTGACTCAACCACTCTCCTGTCTCCCAAACCCCAACAGCTCCTGCGGTGCTGAGAGCCTACACCATCACGCATAAAAATCTTGCTCTACTTGCACCTGGCAGAAGATTGGGTGGCAATGGCAGGAGTGGCACCGTGGCAACAGTGCCTCTTCTCAGGTGGCAACTGCACTCATCTGGGCAACACAGTCGCTAACGTACCCATTTCCACTGCATGTGCAAATCTGCCTCCGCTTCCTCCTGCTCCCCATACTTGAATTCCCAAACAGCAGTGCAAGAATACAATAGAGTTTGCAGTTTTGGAAGTGTGATTTGAGCTGAGCAAAGTTTGGCCTTCAGGAATGGCTAGTGATGGAGAGCTGGCCAGCTTGGAGCATGAGAACCAGAGCTACACATAAGGAGCACGTAAAAAGATCTGCCCACAGAGAACCCAAACGTTACATGAGCCGGCCCTTATTTTGTCCTTCTTAAAGGAAGTGGGGTGTGTCTGTGGGAACAGAAGGTTGCTTTAATCGCTCTGTATCTGCTGTACCTGTGGTTTATTTATTTATTTACTTGTTTTATTGCAGGAACGTTTTTAATTAAAGCGAGGGGCGGGGGGAGGGAGATTCTGAGGTTTCATATTCAAAACAGAAGAATGTAAGGAAAAGCCATGGTGAATCATATCAAAGGGCCATCTCGCCCATCAGCCTGCTTTCAAAGTGGCCGGTTGGGTGCTTCTGAAAAGGCTATATCATCTGAAGACAAAAGCAAGTCTCTGTACTTTTGCTGCAAGGCCAACACACACACACACACACACACACACACACACAGACAGAGAGAGAGATCCACACTTCTGTTTTGCTGCCTTATGCTCCACAGGTTTTTCCTTTTTTCTCCCTTTCCATTGAGCCTGACTCAGGGTGGGCTGCAGCCGTCCCACAGTAGCTCACAAATTCTGCTTTCTGAATAGAAACAGCCAAGTAATAACTGCCGGTTATTGACGTCTGACATGTTTTTGAACTACTCTGCAGCAGATGACCTGGGCAACTTGCTATTAGCTTTGTACTTAATAACCCTCAAAGCTGATAGAAAGGCACACTGTGAATGAATCAGAATTACCATATAAATGATAGCGTATGAGCTCAGCAATGCGCAGGGGCCCCGAGTATAAACTTCTCTCATCATTTCCTGTGACACATGCATTCAGCATGTGCTCCCGGGCTCCACATGCTGATGTTCTGTGAAGTTACTGCATCCCATTGCACTCAGATTAAATCACTGCTTCGTCGCGATACTTTCCAGCTCTGGTAGGTCATGGTGGCTTTTGTACATTGTGCCATCATAAATCTCAATCCAGTCTGACGGCACCCCTTATTTGCTTTTGCTTTTCGCTGATGTCATCCTGTCACTCTTATTTATCTGGGTTGTGATATTGTCTGGCTCCATGTATTCCAAGTCTGTCCTGTGACCCAGCTGCATATTTCTAATCATTCTAAACTATTATGGAGACGCGACAGTAAATAACTAGCATATGTCTAAGTGGCAGACATGACGGAATTGCAGTTGCTGCATAAGTAACTCCAGAAACAGTTGTGAGATTTCTCCAGAGGTGGCTCTGTATATGTGCATGCGCACACTTCTCTTTGGGTCTGTCTACATGTGCACGAACTGCCCACTTGCAGGTTTTTCTAATTGTTTGACAGTATGTGTGATGGCCTGGGAATCTGATTCAGAAGCTGAATCTGAGGAGTCCCAGCCTGCACAGGAGTCCCCGCCTCCAGGGCCGGCTGAGCTGGGGCAGGGGCTTGAGTCTGAAGGGCCTGCACCTGTGCCGGATCCTCAGGAGCAGACACCAGATGCATCCACTCTGGCTCCAGAGGTGATTGAGGATCCATTGCCTGCAGGTGTGCCTCTCCCAGCCCTATCAGGGGAAGGTGACGCTGCCCCTGGGTACAGTAACCCTCCAGCCTCTCCTGAGCTGCAGAGGCTCAGGGCAGAGAGGCGGAGGGAACTCGGTTCTCTCAGGAGGAGTGCTCGCCTTAAGGCCAGGAGAGGGGGGGTCACCTGTGGGCCGGGACCACCCCTGGCCTCAGAGGAGATAAAGGCCAGTCAGCCCAGTCCCAGGTTGCGGGAGCAACAACGTTGGAAACCTGTTTCTGCCAGCACCCAGACCTGTTTTCCTGGAGTTCCCGACCACGCCCGGCTTCTTGCTTTGGACCCCGCTTCCCCCTTGGTGGACAGTCTCCAGACCCTCGGCCCAGGACCAGACTTTGACCATGCCTCACGGTACCCCCCCCCCCCCCGGGACCAGCACAGTATGGCTACATAGTTCACGGGTTTCCATCTGCTTGAGAAATATTTTCAAGAGGTTTGAGAAACAGAAATACTTCATACTCTGATCTTTCTAATAGTCTGTAGCTGTGGAACCCTTATTGCCACCCACCATTGACTCAGGCTGCCCCATGGTCTCTGTCAGGAGCTCAGTCTACACTTGAGAGTAGGACCCTGGTAGAGACATATGCCCGACTGGCATGTTCTCTCCCTCCTGGTCGTTCAGGAGCTTCAAAAGCTTTATTCAACCCAAACATCACAGCAGCTGATGCCAACAGACATTGGCACACTTAGGGGTCCGCAGAGTTTGCGCAGCTTGCGTAACAGACCTCAGCAACTTAGCATTTTCTTTATTTATTTATCTACTTTATTTACATATAAACACACAAGGAGCAGTGCAACATGGCTCCCTCTCTCTCCAGCATCAGACAGCAAAGAGAAAAAGAACAAAGGACAATAGTCCCACTTCACAGAACACAGTAACACAAACATCCTGTCTCCGTCGCTTCCCACTCTGTGGAGTCAAAACATACACCGTCATTTGAAAGACAAAAACCCCATGACTGCAATCATGGAGCAGGAATTCTAACAGTCTCTCTCTCCCCCCCCCCCGATTCAACTTCTACCTCTGATTCTCAACTTATCTCTGACACAGACTCTCCCAGCCCACTAAGCTCTATTACTTCTTCAGCCTTTGGAGAACACCCTTTACCAAAGGTGTCATGGGCTTTGAAGATGCCCGAACTCAGGATGAAAGGGGGAGAAACATGCTAAGAGGAAGGCACACTTGGCAAACCCTCACCGTGATCAACTTCCCCCCGGAAACCTATGTCCCCACTGTGGAAGGATGTGTGGATCCAGAATTGGCCTCCACAGTCACTTACGGACTCACTGTTAAAACCGTGTTTACCGAAGACAATCTTACTCGGCTACGAGTGATTGCCAAAGAAAGAATGAAGAAGACTTCTTCAGCTTCTGACACCTCCTCCTCCCAGTCTTCTCCTTCTTCTCCCTCTGATGACTCATTGTTGTCCCACCACCAATCCCTTGGCTCTGATCCTTCGTCCCTTGGGGGTTCCCCAGGTGGTTCCTCCCACCATTCTTCTGCGTTCAGCCAGTCCACGACACCCACCTACTCTATACACGAAATCATTGTAGCCATCAGGTGTGGGACAAATGAAGACATGACAATAAGGGACCACACCTTGATTGATCCTTGGCAATGGGGGGGGGGGCCTCACTGATGACACCAATCAAATGATTGGCAGTTACAGTGAGCCCCATTGAATTCCTTTCGCAGGAACAGTTGAATGTTTCCTGATGTTGCCCTTCCATTCTGATAACGTTGCTATTTGAAAGCCAACATTATTGTAATGCCCAACTTGCTTGGATAGAAAGAAAAAATTCCCTTACTTTCCCTATATCTTCCATTGGCTTAATCATTGCTCTTGTAACTTTAAATGATGTATTGATTCTGAAGGAATTTTGGGACCATTTAAACAAAGGTTACTGAAGCACAGAAGATTTTTCTGCAGAACGTAGGTGTTTCTCGCTTTTATTACAGTGATCTCGGTTTTGTCTCTTAAATGCATGAAATCAAGCATATTTGTTTTGCTCTGGGATGAAGCAATTGCTTCCCACCCCCTGATTTTCTCTTAAATATACATATTTGCAGAGAGAAGTGGCTGTCCATAAAGGATGTCCTATGCTTTAAGGTGTTTTGTGGTCCTGTCCCTTGGCCCCTGGGCAACAGGAAGCTGAGCACAGATTGGCAACTGATTTGGATGGAGTACTGGAGAAAGAGAGTCGGTGCAGGCATGGAGTTAACTGCAGAGTCAGAGCCAAGAAGTCAATCCAATGTGGTTCTGAAGCATGGGTGGAGGCAGGCAGTAGGTATACAGCTAAACAAATAGATGTGGAGAGTGGAGAAGGAGGGAGGGAAGAAGGTAAGCAGGGAGACAGGGCAGCCTGCCAGGTGAGGGACACCTGGAGCAAGATTACAGAGCCATGCAGACAAGACAACAGCCTGCCTGTTGAAAAGATCCAGATCTCATCAAGAAGCATTTACATCTACAGTGGTACCTCGGGTTAAGAACTTAATTTGTTCCGGAGGTCTGTTCTTAACCTGAGGTACCACTTTAGCTAATGGGGCCTCCTGCTGCCACCACGCTGCAGCCGCGTGATTTCTGTTCTCATCTTGAAGCAAAGTTCTTAACTCAAGGTACTACTTCTGGGTTAGCAGAGTCTGTAACCTGAAGCGTCTGTAATCCGACGTACCACTGTACTGGTTTATGCTGATGTTAGAGATGGCTCAGAGTAAATTTAAGACATCCACAGATGCTTGTAATACCATCAGACACGGCGAAGGAAACATATTGCCAAGGCTACACTTCTGAATAAGACCCCTTACCATTTGAATTCAGTTTTCCCTGGAATATGCATTGCCAAAAGCTTGGAATACAATGGCTGCTCAATATATTGGTGTTTCCTAGCTTTGCGCTTTTGTGGTGTGTCTTGATTGAGTTCTACCTTCTTACTGTGCTTGGCTTAAATCTAGCACCATGCAACACAGTTCTGCACTTGTGTGTATGAAGGAGCAAAAGAACTAGGCTGTGTAACAAAGTGCTTTCCTTTGATCTCTCAAGCTTTTTTGGGGAGGGGAGAGGGGAAGTCTGTTGTTCATGCATTAAGCATGGCAATTAAGACTTTTTAATTATTCTGCTTTTAGCATATTTTTAAGAAACATGATCTGAATAAATGAAAACATTTAAGTAGCTACCTAGTTTGCTCTTTTTTCTTTTTTAAAAAATTATGGTTCAAGCTGGGAAGATTTTGAGGTAAGAATGAGAAACCTGTATTTATTTATTTTTAATGAAAATTGCTTTATCATGCCTTTCTTTGTACAGTCCAAGGCAGCTAACACAAGTGTCAGGGAACTGACATCGGAGCCAGAGGTGGAGGCAAGGCTCCCAAGCGATGCTGGAGAAGGGCCCAGCAGGGAGAGAGGGAGCTCATCGGCTGGGGAAGGAAATCAGCGTAACACCAGGGATAAAGGGGGGCAGATGGGAAAATCGGCGAGGGGGCTCCAGGACTCCTCACCGGAGACCAGCGGGGAGAGCACGGGTCCTCCGCTACCCACACCCACCCTGCGCAGAAGACTTCTGCGCAGGGAAAGTAGGCGTAGACTTGGCGTCAAAGAACTTCTTTGTTGGAAGAAGTTCAAGAAACGCCCACTGACGGATTCTGCTAGCGACTGAAACAGCCACGAAGTGAAGGGCTGTCCAGCCAGAAAAAGGTTTAACCAGGCAACCTAGCCAGGAGTGGCGGCAACTTATGCACGAGCAACCCCATATAACCATTACAACAAGAATAATAACATACAAAAAAATAATCAGTGAACATCTCTTTTTTTGGATTTTCAGAAGGGGGCAGATATCCCTCCTGAGTGTTTCTTGACTTGGGGCATTTCTTGTGAGTTGTAAGTTGGGGGAAACTGCTATTGAATTTGATTCCTGGATTTCTCTGGTTTGGTCCTTGTGTTACCCACAACTCCTAGGATGGATGAATGAGCTATTCAACTCAGTTTGGATTTAAAGGTGAATTTACCTAACTTGCTTTTTCCTAAACAAGACATGAACTGAAACACAGCCATCCTTCAAAGTTCACACTTGAACATTCTCACCCACTCAGAGATGTCATAATGACCGCACCCTGCATAAAACGGGGGCGCCCTTTGCGTGGACGCACGCAGCCCCTGGATCTGCAGCGGCTCCATCAACACAGGCTTGGCTTTGCCTTCCCTCAGGTGGGATACCTGGAGGTCTCCGCCAACCTCAGTCAGTTGTCCAATCCCGCCTGGGGGAAGCGTTGCCAACGAGACCAGGCCAGGTAGGGGAGGGACTACCTGCCCACACAATAGAGGGAGGATCTTACCTGGGAATCCTCACTTGGCTCCAGAGCTTCTCCCACCCTACCCACCCTCAGTTAAGTCTTATTTTGCAGGTTAACTTTCCTTCACAGTTATGCGGGCGCTGCTACGTCAAGGTTGCTGTTAAAGGGCCGGAAAGGAATTCCCCTGCATTGGTGATACCAGGGTTCCCCATTAAAGGGGTTTCTGAAGGGAGGCTTTGACCGGCTGGGGAAGGGGGAGGGATAACGCCCAATGCCTGAGCCAAGGTCTACCTACATCTGAAATATAATAAAGTTGTGGCCAATTTAATCCCATAGTACGTTGTCTTGAGTCGTTATTCCACATGATGGGGGGGGCACCCGGGATCTGGGGGACTCCTCCCTGTCCACGTAAATGAATGTGATGTCATCTTATGGGATGACATCACCAAATAAAATCACAACCAAATGTAGAAAAGTGGGAGAGGGGGAAACTCAGGGTTCTTTAAGCATATATATACCGGAGAGAGAGAGAGAGAGAGAGAGAGAGAGAGAGAGAGAGAGAGAGGTGAAAAGAATATAAGGTTTCGGCATTGGCAAAAATTATATTAAAAAAATAGTTTTGGCTCAGCCTTAGTAAAAGCATTTGACACTGGACATATGAATTCTTTTTATTACTTATAAGGTCATATATTTCACTTTATTTTCCAGTGGATAGTCGTCTCACCAAAAAGCATATTATTCTAATGTGTAAAGAAGACAGGCATATTCTGCTGGAACATCAATAGGGCTGGCTCTCTTCTTTCTCAATTATGAATCCTTGGAAGATCTTGACCTTCTGGGAATGCCTACAGTTGCGGCAACGGCCTCTGCTCCTTTCATTAACACCGACACATTTGTATTCTCTGACCATCAAGCTGCTCTTCATTTGCATGCCTGCCAAGCAGTACAAATTCTGTCGACTGTAATTAAAAAATAATACGAGAGATGCAACGTATTAGAAATAACATTTTGTGGTTCTGCAGTACCTTTTGGCTCAGAGAATTGAGATCCATAGTAACTCCATTATGGACCAAGAATTTGATTACTCTTGGTCTTATCAAAGATGTAATCATCAACATGAGAATGCTGTCCTTTGCATAGGTTACTTTTCATGGCTAGCTGCAGGACTGGTCCTCATGAAAAACCAACAGCCATGGCCCTGATATTCTGGCAGCGGGAACCACGCTTCTTCCTCTTTGAGCCACTGCAACAGGTTGCCAGTAGGAGGTTGGCTGTAATGCCACCACTCCTGGAGGCTAAAGGGCAGTATTGCAGTTGCCTGCCAAAAAAGAATCAGGTGACATACAGAGCCAACATAATTCTGCCTGGTTCTATGACACCGCTGTGGCATGTCTCCTAAT
Source organism: Podarcis filfolensis (assembly GCF_964270895.1). Classification (NCBI taxonomy): domain Eukaryota; kingdom Metazoa; phylum Chordata; class Lepidosauria; order Squamata; family Lacertidae; genus Podarcis; species Podarcis filfolensis. Next base: position 26,365,934 of record NC_139609.1, read on the forward strand.
TCTGTGCCATTATCAATGCTCACATATTTCAAGTTTAGTTAGCGCAAAGTGGAAATATTCCACAAACTACTCACAGTCTCTTTCGATAGGTACAGCTCCCTTCACCTGAATTTTGTACAAAGTTGAAATGCTATCTTTAAACTTCTCGCTGTCGCAATTTGTAATTTCACCTTCATTTCTTTAGCAACGGGCTGTAAACATATGACGTGGAACACAGGCAGGAATGCCGAGTGAGTGGAATTCTGCTTACATAGTGGGACTTTGCATTCCTCTACTTTCCCCACCTGCCCCCCAAATTGGGGGGTCCTCTGAAGCTGATTTTGGGCGTGCGTCAGTCAGAACAGTCACATTGGTTGCAATCCTGGGTGTCCATGGATAAAGGTAAGATGGGGGTTCTGTACCTTTGGTTTATTGGCATAAGAGGAAATATTGACAGGAGCAGCTTCTGAAATTCTTTCTTCTGCCCTCCTCATTCTTTTTTCCTTTTGTGCTGTGCCTTTTAGATTATACGCCTAAGGGAAGGCATTCACAGCCTGCATGTTGTTGATGTTATATGAGCCAGCCTGGGTGTGTTTTTAGGATGCAAATAAACCATGAAACAAAATAATATGACAAGTAGGCTTACAATTCACAGTCACAAGAACTACCTGCAATATTAGCTGTGACAAGAAGTAGTCCTTGACCAGAGTAAGCAAGAGGGTAAAAATTAGAAGCCAGGCATGATTTTCAGAGTGAAATTTACAGATTGTCTTGGACAAGTGACTCAGAAGAATGCACTATGCCCATCATTTTATAACACCAGTTGCCAACTGTCCCACTACTGTCAAAGGTGCAGGGTGGAGCCATGGTCTTCTGCTGCCACATCTAGTCTTCCTACACATAGAGTTCTCTGCTCTGACGCAGCTGCAGCAACATCCCTAGCAAGGCAATCATGTTGTCACATTATGCAACACTTGCAATTCATTTCAAATATTAAGCACAGCAGTTTGAATGAATATAGCCAGTGAGTGGAATATGTTTAGAAAAGCATGGAGACAGCCTACCCCAGCTCCTAGGCTTGAAGCAAAATCAAACTCATTTCTTTTTTGCTAAAAAGAGTCAAAATTTGCCTTCCCTAGTCATTTTTTTTGCAAACACAATGAGAGAATTTTGATTCTGTTCTTCTCTGCACCATTTCCTCCTCCTCCTCCTCCTCCTCCTCACCCCATGCTCCACCAATCTCCCTCATTTACCTACCACATTCAAGTTGAATCCTATGGCAGCTATGGGGGCTCAATGTGATTTTATGGATAATATTGACGAGAGATAAAGAGATAACACCTTGTCTGCTTGTGGACAAAATCAGGTTGGGCACCTTACCTAACGAAGAAGGAAAATGGGAACAAGAAGCCGTAGCAATCAATGAAACAAAAGGATGCAAAAGAGCATTAAAAAACCCAATCAAACATGATGCTTTGTTCAGGTGAATATTTGATCGGTTGTGTCAAGTGTGCTAATTTTAAGTGCATGCCCAAATCGGAGAAGATTTGGCTCTGCTCCAGCAAGTTCGACATAGGATGGTATCCACCCAACTTCTACTCAGAGTCAGTGGTGTAGCGTGGGTTGCCAGCACCTGTGGCTGCATGGAATGGGTAGGTGGGAGGGAAACAGACAGACTATGCATGCACATTCAACTGCCTAACAGTGTTTGCATCACCTTGGAGATCACAACTGCAGAGGTAAGAAAACAAGAGTGGTTCTGTTGTCTGGAGAAGTCACTTCCTGGTTCGCATGATGAAGCCATTTTCAATGGAGCCCAGTGACGGAAGCGCATAGCTGTATTGAGGCTGTACTGGGTGTTGAAATTTTGTACCCCTAACAATTTTGCACTCAGGGAAACTGCCCCTGTAGCCCATCCTCCCCGCCCCAAGCCACTGCTCAGAGCAGACCCATTAAAATGCATAAGCTTAAGGCTGCAAACTTAACTCCAGTTACCTGGGAATAAGCCCTGCTGAATTTAATAGAATTTGCTTCTGAGCAGACAGGGTTAGAATTGCACTCTTAGATTAGTCATGCCTATTAACATCAGTGGCTCAGCTCTGAGAAGGACCAGTATTAAAGGCAACCTGTAAAATACTGAGCCAGACCATTGGTTAATCTAGCTCAGCATTGTCTATGCCAGGGGTGGCTATCTCCCAAGAGACTGTGATCTACTCACAGAGTTAAAGACTGGCAGATACCCCCTTTGGGGGAGTTCAAGTCAAAGTTGTTCAGCTTTTTTAAAGGAAGGAAATCCCTGTTTTGGGGGGTTCAGGTTAAAGTTGTTGAGCTTTTTTCTAGGTCTTATTATAACTCTCCAGTGTTTCAAATAGGACTTTCCCCCAGTCCTACCTGAAGTCACCAGAGATTGAAGCTGGGACCTGCTGTGTTGCTCTGCTATTGAGTTTTATCCTTTCACTATCCCATCCCATCTCTCCTTCTGTACCCCAAGCTTGATTTGAGGCTGTTGCCATGGTAATCTGGTGTGCTCCCAACACAATAGGGCCAATCTGTCCCTCCGGCTGCACCAACCATAACGCTCTGGCTATGCTGGTTTGACGCCACATGTCCCAAGATTATGCTGCTGCACTTACTGACTTTTTTATTTTGTTGCTAAAATGTTGATTCCACACCCCACTCAAAACAGGCTCGCAGAGTGAAAGCATGAACGCAACACACAAAACCATGCCCACCATCAAATTTACAACAAACCAAATTCCAGAAAGCATCAATCATGGAGGCAATGAAAAGAACAGAGCGGTTCAGTCGACATTGTGCTCCATCCTGATGCTTATTTACTGCTGTATAACTCAGAGGGCCAGACCTTAACTCCCTTACCTGACGGTATTTTATGCCGTTCCAAGTGCCTGACTGTAAAGGCATAGGGCTTGTGAGGCTGCAGTGGTGCAGAATATCAGGCTTATCTCTACGGGAGGTCCTTACACAATAGGAAATGTTAATACAGTTCTGCAGTGAATAGTAAATCTGTCATTCTCCTATGAATGGCAAATCTGCTGTTGAGCGAAGCAGGCAGATTAGTAGAATATTGCTTTGTGGAGATCACTGGGTGTAGACCATATAAGGCAACTCCCCCCTCCTTTTCAAACGGCACCTTTGTGTGTGTCAAAACATTTAATGCAAAAGGCTTAAGTAAATACAGTGAATTCACACAGTTTCGTATAGCAGTCCCGGGTTTGGTCAGCTGGAGAATGGATCACCCATTGCTACAAATTGTGCCGGCATCGATGTTAACAAAAGAAGCTCTAGGTTGGCACAACCCTCTCATTCTTTGTGCCAGTATTACATTGGTCTGGGGTGGAGGAACCCTGGTATGGAGACATTTATTAAGCTGAAAGTTTGAACCAGTTTTGAATGGCTGGGTTCTGCTTTAATTTAACCAAGGCAATCACTACTTATCCCATGTTTGAGAATTAGAGGGGTTGAAAAAGTCTGGGGCCATTGTCTTCTCTCCAGGAAAGCCACAGGAATGTACAAAGTCATAGCACTGTAGAGTTGGAAGGGACCTCAATGGACATCTAGTCCAACCCTCTGCAATTAATATGTGTCTGGAGGAACCAATGAGATATCAGGAAAGCATGGGGAAATAGAATACTGAGCTATACAGGAGTAGAAGCATTTTCACTCTATTTAACATTGTTCCTAGAATTTAGGTAGCAGCTTCAGATTAGGCTGGCTTCTTCAGTAAACTTGCCATCTGTTCCTTGTTTCATTGAAAGATTTATCATCTTTTATCAATGTCCAATCTTTCCCAATAAAAATACAATACTAACCTGGCTTGCTCCCAGGCTTGCTGCCAAGTTTGTTGGAATTTCCACCCTAGGTGATACAAGAGCTCTGTCCCTGGTGGCTGATCTATGACGACGGTTTCACGCATGCAAGCCATTACTCAATAATGGCAGCCATAGTAGGTATGGCTTTCAGGTCAAGAGGTGTGGCTTCTACACAGGCTTGAGCTCTCTCCCTCTCCATTGGCAGACTGCCAGTGCTGCCATGTGCTAATTTGAAAAAAAGGAAAGAACTGCAAACCAATTCTGGAAATCGGCAAATGCATACAGACCACAAACCCTAATGCCGCCACCTTTGAAAATGATTCTGCGGCAATGGCTCCAGTGATGTTAAAACTCCCATTTCGAATACAAGGCTCATGAATAAAGAATAAGCTACAACTTCTTGATCCATTAACATTTTTATGAAGCACTCTGAGTGGGTGGAAGCTACGTAGAACAACAGGATCAAAGGGCTATGAAAATGTGGCCACATGGAGATGGATTCTCTTTTCCTCTGTAGATAACAGAGTCAGTGCTGAGTGGTCAGAGGATAGCTTCAAAACACTTCCGCCCTAAACAAATCTATTTGGAAATGTAGAGATGTCAGTAGATCTTATCTCCATGTAAGGGGCCCATTCTCTTTCCAATGGCAGTCTAAACATTGTGGCACACCGATGATGTTCTGCTTCCAGAGAAGGTACAGCAAATGGCACAGCCCACACAACCCATTCAAGATGCTGCTAACATTTATTTCGGCACCTAAGGCAGAAAACCCCATAAGGGCCTCCCCGCCTCGTTAGCAGTAGTAAATTAAACAATCATAAATCAAATAACGAACAATTTGCTGCAGCTTATGACACCCCAAACCTGCTGCCTGAGGCACTTTGCCTAATGGTAGGACTGGCACTGATGCTTCACTCACTGCCTGGATAATGTGAGGAGGATAGGGATAGGTGGGAAGAGCCTACTCAGTTGTGCTGGTGTGGACAGAAGAGTAGCATGGGCTCCTTCCTTGTGGGCTGGGTTTTGAAAGGGCTATCTTATTGTTTGAGAAGAGGCCCCGGATATGCAGAGAAGTACAGTGGTACCTCTGGGTACGAACTTAAATCGTTCCGGAGGTCCATTCTTAACCTGCAACCATTCTTAACCTGAGATACCACTTTAGCTAATGGGACCTCCCATGGCCGCTGTGCCACCGCACAATTTCTGTTCTCATCCTGAAGCAAAGTTCTTAACCTGAGGTACTATTTCCGGGTTAGCGGAGTCTGTAACCCGAGGTGTTTGTAACCCGAGGTACCACTGTATAACCTTCAGTTTTCTTTCTTTTCTTTTTTAAAAAAAATCATTTTAGGGTAAGAAAGTTAACGCACGATTATTGATTGCGTCACTTTAAAGAGCATGTATTATAGTACGCAAACATTACAAACTCTGATGAATAATTAATTGTTAATAATAAAGCATTACCACATTTAATCCATTCCAAGCTGATTTTCCATCCTGTAAGCTGTTGTCCCAAATGAGGTCTCTCTTTCTCCCTCTTGCACTAATTTTGCAACATGCTCATCCACCTAACCCTGCATACATTGGAACAGATATACTCACTAATCGTCCTCCTGAGTTTCCCCCAGCACTTCCCCCTCATCTGCTTCCCCCATCTCTTCACAGTTCTCAAAGATTTTGTTCTGCGGCTCTGTAAGGCCTTATCCACAAGCCATCATTTGAGAGTCCCCTAATGTCCTAATCGGAAAGGTTAAAATATCATTAATATTCCGTCTTGAACTTTGAAGAGCCATGACATTCAGACTAAGGCTACCTTTTGCATGGTTAATTTGGGCAATTGTGCTTGAATGTTGAGGAGAGTTCCCAGCAAATGAAATGGGTCTAGAAATATAGCGTAATGAGACAGAAGAGAGACAGCACGAACCACAAACTGTTTAAGCCATGCAGCTGAAGGTTCTGTTCACAATGCTTAAGTGGCGTTCTGATGGGTTGGGAAGATGGATGAGGCCACGTGATAGTTTTGCCAGAAGCCTAGCTTGCAATTCAAAAAACATTTACCCTGCTCAGCTTACTTTTAATTATGTGACTCATTTATGGAATGTGGTACCACAAGAGGAATTGTGCACCAGTTCAGATGGCTTTGAAAAAAAAGACCAGACCTTCCCGGGAGGGAAGCCATAACAGGCTGTTGCAGTGAAAACCATGTGGCACCCTAAGAAGTAATAGATTTACTGTGGCGTGCACAATAAACCTGGAATGTTGGGTGTTGTGGATTCCTTGGACAGCCTTTTGTGAGCCATTGGCCCAGTTTGAACATCACAGCAAACCATAATTATTGGTTTACCCTGAATGCATCTAAGGGGGTTCTTTTGCTTCTCTCTGCTTGTGTCAAAACCATCGTTCATGGTTTTGTTCCTGTCCAACAAACCGCAACATCTTCTAAGCCAAATGACAAGTGAGTTTCACTTGGGAAGCAAACCATGATCTCTGTTTCAGATGTAATGCTAAGCCAAGGATCATGATATGTTTCTTTACAGTGTCAGCAGCAAGGAGCAAAACACACCAAAAGGGCACGATCATGGTAAACCATTAACTCTGGTTTACTGCCATGTGTGAACAAGGTCATTATCACTCAGCCTTCATTAAAATGGAAGAAAAGTAACATTCTAAATGTCCTTGGTGTGATGATGAATGATCTAAAAGTTTGTAAGGAGCTCCTCAAATCAAAAGTGCTTCATAACAGATTAATAATGCACGATGCTTGCTGTATTCCGAGTGATGGCACCTCAACCACTTCCATCAGGGTTGCTATTATATTTTTAATTGATTTCTAGCAGCTCAATCTGACTCCTCCATTCAAAACACACTTTTTTTTTGCAACTGACTGTCTTCCTACATATCTCTGTAGATGTTTACAATGCAATGGAATTTGTGCATTGATTGACGTGTGCCGATAGCACATAAGTTCCTTGGTGTTAGAAACCAGGGTGTAGTGCTTAGCATTTTACATTGGGCCTCACGGTGACAGGAGGCATGTAATATTCTCTCCGGGATATGTAAGTACCCATCTCCTGGATAAATAATTTAAGAAATTGTTGGGAAATCATACCCATTATTAGGATCTGTGCTCAACAAGTGCCATTTTCTCTGAATTGTATTTGTATTTTGATAGGTATTGATTTTAGGAGTAGAAGCGATGAATAATACATTTCATCTTCCTCCAGTGCTCATAACAATAAGCTGAAAGAAATAATGGAAGAAGGGTTTTCTTTTAATGGAACACTCCTTTTGAAGACCACAGGCTGCCTTCTCCTAAGTAAAGGGTGGAATGGGAGAAAACTGCAAGAAGGCGAAAAGAAAACTGAAGTCCAAAGCAACCAGTGTGTGAAGCTCAAGTCATGGAGATCTAGGCTTCTGCTGTGCTGTGGATAAGGAGGGTATCCCCAAGCAATGCTATTTTTCTAGGAAAAGAGGTGCCGGAACTCACCATGAAAGCCTCCCTTGTTCTTCTATAATGGCAATGGTGCCCACCTGAGAGGTGCTGGAACTGAGTTCTGGTGAGTTCCGGCTGAAAAAAGGCCTGTCCCTAAGCACACCTCACCTCTGATCTTTTTGCCGCTGCACTGAAAAGTCAACATGATGCTCCTACTGATTTTTATTATTATGAGTATTATTTGGTGTGCTTGCCAAGACAAGTTTCGTTGCGGCCACTTCTCAGAGGATGATTTCTCAGGTCAACATGGTTATTGCCCTTCAGGAAATTCTCATGTACCATCCCCACTGAAATGAATGGAAACAGTCCAAGAACACACAACCTCTTGTTCATTTCAGTGTGATGCACACAAAAGAAACTCCATGAGGATTGCATCCCTTCTTAGCTCTTATAGTCAGATATTTTTCAGTCCAAGGCACACAGTCTCTGGTGGGCAACCTTCTGAGGTCCTCATCTCCTTTGTGGGTGGAGCAGCACATGTGACTCTTCTGACCTTTGAACTGTAGACTATATTCCAGCTTGCAAAAACCTAGAGGTTTCTACACACAAAGCTCTCCATCTAGGCAAGCAAGAATTCACAGACACATTCCAGGCAGGCAAAAAAAACGAGAGGAGGGTGTGGACCAGGTCTAATGAGGGCTATGACCAGGGGAGGAGAAGTGGCCTGAGGAGAGTCCTGAGGATCAGACAGAGAGTCCTGGAGACTTCATTTGCCCCTGGATCTGTCAGGCATCAGGGAATCCAATCTCCCCATGGCAGGTTGCCAGGAGCGGATAAGACAAGGAAAAGTTCTTACCACCTGCTTTTTAGTCAATATTTGCAGAGAGAGGCTTGAGAATGCAGCCTATCGGAATAATGGCATTGCCCCAAATGGCATCTCCACCCCCCTTTTCTCCCACTACCTCATTCATCAACAGCACAACCCCCACCCCTTATGGTTACCGCTTAGGGCCATCTGTCTCCGAGCTCTTTGCTCTCCTACTTTTAAGGCTCGCCGGGTTCTGGGAGATGGTGGGTCTGGAATGCTTTCTAGTGCTAATGTGTCAGCCAGCTGCTTCGGCTCTGCCTCCTCCTCCTCTCCCATTATTTCCCAACTTTGCCCCTCAACTTCCTCTGAGCTGTGACCTTCCGCAAACCACTGCTGTAAATCTATACTGTCTTCCTCTCCTCTGGAAGATTCAGGAGGAAGGGGAGGTGGTCTCCACCATTCCTCCTCTGTCCAGTTCCTGACAGGATCTGAAGTTCCCCCTCTCTGTTATAGAGTCTTTCTTTTTTCAATGAACAAAAAGGCAACTTTTTTAAAAAATGGCAAATATATTCCTGGTGGCTGAACAGGGTGGTTATTGAACGGTTCCAATCCCCCCCCCCCCACATGAGAATACAGGTGCCCTCTGCATACAACAGAAACTCAGAAAAATATCGAGCGTGAGCATAAACGTGTTTGTGTGAAATTTTTGTGAACAGGAGATGAAAAAGAGGCAAGAGCACCACTGAGCTGAAGAGCAATTTGGAATTCAGACAAATGTTTGCAAACACCACGTTGCAGCGTCCAGCCAGCTGTAGCTATTATGAAACACACCAGATAGTGATTTTTGAAGGAAGGTACATAAAGCTTTATTTCTCCCCCCAATATGCTGTCTTCGATTAGAAGGGGAAATGAGATTCAACATTGTGCCATACCACAAAACACGGGCATCAAATTCAGCACCAAAGAGAAAGAGATCTAGGTTTCTGGCTAACTTGACCATCTCTCAGGCAAAAGAGACAGTGCAGGAATCAATCGATCTATCTAGCATCTATGTATCTATCGCCTTTCTTTCTTTCTTTCTTTCTTTCTTTCTTTCTTTCTTTCTCCAGGCTTTCAACATCATAAATCCTCACCACACACCAAATCAAGATACACAGACCCAGCCAGAACAAGAGATTTAAAACTGGCTGTATATCAATGGTACACCCAGCCAAAACACCAAATGAGTTAAGAGGTTCCATTTTTAAAAGGGAGCAATGTCTTAAGGAATCATCTGGCTTGTGAGCCATTTCTTTTCATCATCTGTGCCTCAGATATATTGGAACTCATCTATTAGAGCCTTTCTGTTTTGCTGCTTCGAACAGACAGCAGTCATGGCCCATTTAAAATACAATGGCTGCTTAGGCACTTCCGATTATCGTTTGAGGATGCATCTTTTCTCCCTGTCTACATTTCAGAAAGGCTTGGCCAGGAATCAGGACACTGAATCATGGAACTGGGAGTTTTTGCAGCATGAAGGATAAACTGATGCATTCTAGTCCTTGAGTTTCTTCTCTCTAAATGCAGCAGGGTGGGCTCCTTTTAGTGTGGCCAAGGATGAGGCTTGCTGTGCGTTAAGGAACTGGCTCAGGGCATGCTTTAAGCACCTGTGGTCTTTCTGAGAGCAGGGGGAAAGCATCCAAAGTCACACACTCTTTCCGGGTCCCCAGCTGAGGCACACCACCCACTCTGACCAGCCACGTTAAGACATGGAAAGGCACCACGGCACATCTCCAGAGCCTACTTAGAGCCAGTGCTTTGAATTTATGACAAAGTATGCACAAAGACGTGGTGGGACATGGGTGGCACTGTGGGTTAAACCACAGAGCCTAGGACTTGCTGATCGGAAGGTCGGCGGTTCGAATCCCCGCGATGGGGTGAGCTCCCGTTGCTCGGTCCCTGCTCCTGCCAACCTAGCAGATCAGAAGCATGCTAGTGCAAGTAGATAAATAGGTACTGCTCCTGCAGGAAGGTAAACGGCGTTTCTGTGCGCTGCTCTGGTTTGCCAGAAGTGGCTTAGTCATGCTGGCCACATGACCTGGAAGATGTACGCTGGATCCCTCAGCCAATAAAGCGAGATGAGCGCCGCAACCCCAGAGTCAGTCACGACTGCACCTAATGGTCAGGGGTCCCTTTACCTTTACTATGCACAAAGAGTTTAAAACACCAGGGGGCACCAGGTTGCACCTAGGGATGCCTGGGATGATGGCTCCCCTGCACCCGGCTACACTCCCTGGAGCAGTGTGTCCACTGCCACAAATGAAAGCAATAGGTTAGCTTTAGGGGCACAGGTATGGCTGTATGGCATCCACAGCTAGCCACTTCTCTAGCCTTTCCTCTAGCATCCACCATCTGAAGCGGCCACCTCACTCTGCCTAATGGGATGGCTGGTCCTGAGCTTGGCCATTAAGGACATTGGTGGAAAATAAAGTGTTAATAAATGCACTTTAAGACCTTTATGGAACCTCCATTTTAATTCCACTTCCAGCTAATTGGGAGAGGGAGAAGGGCCTCAGCAGGGCTAAAGGGCTCTACTTTTGAAGGAACCCAAATGCAGGGCAGTAAAATTGGAGTGTCACCACAATTCTGTGGTAGCTTATGTGTGGTTTTTTCCACCCAAAAGGCTCCACATTGGATCCCTGGCAAGTCTGGTTTAAATGACCCTATATTTCTGGCTTGGGAAATACTCTTGCCAGAGCTGCCTGCCCTGAGATATTATGATAGAGTCTTATGCTCAAATAAAAAGAGACCACTCATTGCTTTGAAACCTGAAACTAACAATGGCTGGTGGTGGGGAAATGGGTGGTTGCCTTACATACTCAATATGCATCTTCTAAACAAAATAAAAATGGATTTTCTTGTGGGGTTTTCTTTGTGTTTAAAGTTTGTTCCAAAATAAGCAGACAATAAGGTTTTGCTCTCCTTGCATTCAGTAAGAGAACAGCACTGGAATTATAAGTGGCTATATTTTTATACAGGAATGCACCATGAATTTCAAATATTTTAAATGTGCCTTGTTGACCAGTCTTGCCACCTCCACCTTCTGCTGTATAAATGTTTGATGTGTTTTTGTTCAATAAGTGCATGTGCTTTCCCCTTGAAGCACCGAATCAGTTCTTTCCCCCCCAGCTGCACATCACCCTGGGAAAGTCTCATTGTGCAGCTGAAAAAAATAAAGGGGGGGTGGCAAAGAAGGAGAGGATATATTTCACCGTGAAATATTTGCTTTATAGTATAATAGAGGTTTCTGCAGCATCTGAATGCTGCATATTTTCTGCAGAGCATGCCCGAGCTATTGACAAACCATTGGTTTTATACGTCCCAAGATGCATGAATTATTACTGCCGTTCACCATTTTATACTTCTAGTTCCATAGCCTATAGCAACGCTTTCCTGTTAGCTGTTGGAGACTGTAAGGGACCTCTGGCAATGGTGGTTATTGATCAAGCAGTGTTCAGTGTTTGCCTGCCAAGTAATGGAAAGATGAGCTAATTCTCCAAAACATCATAAAACCCTCCAGTTACTGTGATTGTGATTTCTTGCTTTCTTAGCAATGCCAGGTGGGAAGCCAGAGCTGGCAAACTGTCCATGAAGCCAACCCTCCGCATGTGGAATAAAACTGGCACCTGAATTCTGAGATTGATGTTGTATTATAGATGCAAAGTACACTATGCAGAAATGAAAACAGGCTACGCATTATTAACAAACATGTTGCCCAAAGGAAAGTTATTAATAAGTGATACATGGAGAAGGGAAACGAAAGACGGAGTGTGTAATCCGCTAAGCACTGCCTCCAGGAAGCCTTCATTTATTTTCCTATAGTTGTGTGGAAGTGAACAGTGGATGCATGGTGGATTGGTCCCAAAGCAGTCACCATGTTGATTAATTTTTGTGATAATCCTATACTCAGTCTTCTTAAGAACAAAACAAAAAAAAGAGAATGCAATATTTTTTTAAATCTTTTTTTATTTCGGCAAAGAGATTCTAATGGCAGGAAAAAGCATGAGAAACGGATGCATCCTTTTATGAGCCTAGGAAATGAAATTTTGTTTCATTTTCATTTGGATCACTTTGCCAAGAGACAATAAGAGTGCAGGGATTGTGCTTTTAATGTAGAAAGCTGGAAGCATTAAAATGATGCCACTAATTAGTGCTTAAGAGCTCCGGCATGGATGCATTCTCTGTTCACATAATACTTAAAGGCCTCGTCCAAAAACAACTAGAAAATCAATGAAGAGACTCCCATTGGGACTTGGATTTAGCTCTTCCAAGGACTACGCCCAGGAGAATGTTTGCAAGCATAGCTCTTGTTTTGTAGGAATTACCATTTGCTTCATCCTATTGTTTTTCTCCCTTTGGCTTTTGTTCCCCATGCCAACCCAGTTTTCTTCCCCATTCCTGCTTCTCAGCTAGGTCTTTGGGAGTGTATACAGTAGAAATCCCGCATCTAGATTCCTGATTTGGAATTGCCCCAAAGTGACTGCTTACAAAACAAAATAATAATCCCCAAAGGGTCTCTCAATCCTATCTTTTTTAAAAAAATAAAAAGGATACTTGCTGCAGAAAAGCTAGTGAAAACGTATCTCCATATCCCAATCCTGTGGCTTGCTGGAGATGCAGTGGTGGTTATTTTCATGATCCCAGTCCAAACACAGAGTTGAAGTCTGCAAAGGCACCAGCTAGAGCTGGTTCAGGGCTGGAGCTGGTTCAGGGCTCTGAATCAGCCCCTGGGGATCAGGGCGCCATTGCAATTGAGGGACAGGGGAACTTCCCACACCACCAGGGCCTCTGGGGCCAGAGCCTGGACCCACACAGGTGCCTTCCCCTTAGCCTATAGAGCCAGACGGATTCACACATATCACACATAAATTGTCCGGAACTACAGGAAATACAAATACACCAGGAACAAAGTTCTGCAACAGAGGAGGGGAGGTTGTCTTCAGGTCAGGGGGTTGGCCATTTAAGGCTCTCCACAAGTAGATGGAGCATGGAGCCAGTTTGGTGACAGAGGCTTATAGGGCCTCAGTCTGCTGTAGCCAATTGCTCACTTGGAGCTATCCTTGGTCCTGAAACTTCTTTCCAGCCATGACCTGGTGACTTGCCCCCTTTTCTATGGGATCCATCACTGGACCAGAACTTGACAGTTATGCACACACAGTTCTCTTCTGCCTTCAAGGGCTTCCACTTTCACAACATCTGAGGGAGAGGTTCTGTTCATGAACCTGTTGGCTTATGTCAGGGGTCGAGGAAGTGCTTTTAGTCTGAGGGTGGCATTTCCTCACGGGCGATCTTTCAGGAGCCACATGCTGGTGGTGATCAGAGCAACAGGTGTTACCCTTACCTTAATACAGTAAAAGTCAGAGATTTTCACATATACCTCACACACATTTCTCTATTTGCCATCAAGTCAAGCAAGAGGTGTTATCACAGGACACCTTCTAGCCAGGCCAAAGTACTTGAGGAAGGCGTGGATTATGGCTATTGAGAGCTGTAGCCCAGGGACTGAGGTGTGTGGACTGGGAATGGGTGTGGACTGGGAAGAGTCCTGATGGCCACATTTAGTCCCCAAGCTTGAGGTTTCTCACTCTTGGCTCATGTGGAACCAGCTCAACCCATTGATGTGAATGGGGAAACCAGCCACACTTCAGATTCTGGATGGAACCCAGATCCTGTGTTCTATCCAGGATCTGAAGTGTACAGCAGATGTGAGCTGATCTAAGACCATATATCCAGTTACAGATAGGTAGCCGTGTTGGTCTGCCATAGTCAAAACAAAATTTTTTTTTTCCTTCCAGTAGCAGTAGTTGGTCTTTAAGGTGCTACTGGAAGGAAAAAATTTTTTTGTTAAGACCATATAGACAGAGCAGAGCTGAAACAAGAGTCTCAAGCCTCATGCACCCTGTACATTTAGAACAATAGTATTGTATGTTTCCTGCAAGTATACTATGCTTTTCCACAGTTCTGTTACTTATGGGATCATCCCATTTTGAGCTTGCTGTTAAGGGTATACTGTGTGGTTATTACTGGATATTATTTGCTGTATGTGTTTGGAACTCGCTTATGGACCCTGTGGCCCTCCAGATGTTGCACTGTATTGCCTATGCTGGCTGGTGCGGATGGAAGTTGGAACTCGATAGCACCTGGTTCTCCACCCCAACCTAGATCCAGCAAGGGATATTTACATGCATCTGTAGATGCAGATGTGCCTTTAGATGAGCTTCTGGGTTGGATTCGATTGGATTTGTAGGTGCATTCCCAACAGCAGCCGCTTGTTACATGCAGCAAAGCTTGAGACTGGCTGGGCCAGGGAGATCATGCCTGCAACTGCCACCAGTGAAATAAAGCACCTGTGCACGTAACAGCCTGTGCAAAACACAGCAGAGCATTCTTTTAAATCTATACTTCCAAGGGACAGATGTGTCCGAAGCCTACTCTTTTCTCCTTCCATCTGCAGGATTCAGAGAATTAGCAACATCTGTTTCTCAGTCTATAGCTGTGGCAATGACATCTTCTGTTACAGCAGCCTACAGCAGCCACAGACATGTGGAGTCCAGAGAAAATGAGATAGTGTAACGTAGCTATACTTCCTGTTCCTCTTTGAATGCCACTACAGGGTAGTATAGGGACAAAGGAAGTTGCCTTATTCTGAGTCAGAGTATTGGTTGTCTACAGTGACAGGCAGCAGCTGTCTAGGATTTCAGACAAGGATCTCTCCACCTTGAGGTGCAAGTGATTGAACAAAGTAGATATTCTACTATTGAGTTGTGGCCCTACCCGCTTTCCAGACCGTTTAAGCAGGAGCAAGTAACTCCTGTAATATGCCTGTCATTGGTTCCCACTCAACCAGTCATGTGCTGAAAGTACTAATCAATCTGCCTTGCAGTGAAGAACGCTTGGTAGATGAAAGGCTGTGTAGTGGGGGGGGGAGGGGAATTGCAGGGAAGACCTTGGAATGGCATGCATAAGAGGGATAGTGAGAAGGAAAGTCCCCCCTTTTATGACTGTGGACATAATTTTGTTTGTCTGCTCTCAAAATAACCTGCAACAACTTCAGGTATTGTCAATTGTAATGTGGCGCAGTAAATATTTGCTTCTGTATATTGCAGTTCTTCTTTTTTTTTTAACCAACCCATTTGATCTACTGTTTCATTCTGGAACACTCATAAAGGCAGGTTAATATTTCATAGATTTATAAGGCCAGGTCCTCAGCTGGAGAAACTGGCATGGGACCATTGATACCCGCAGAGCTATCATGGCTGATTTGTACCAGCTGAGGACCTGTTATGCTGAGATGTGTGTGTGTGTGTGCTTCTGGTTTATTTATTTATTGCCTTAAAGAAGCTATTTGTGCTTGACTGTCAGAAGACAAATATCCTGGCCATGAGCAATGTTGACAGTGTGGAACTGTGTCACCTCTGGTAGAGGCTGGGAAAGCAATTGTTGACTAGTTACAATACCAGGAGCTATTTCCATCTGTCCCCATCCTCGTAACATTTCTTGCAAGGCTGCACCCAATTCCCCTTCATGTTGTAACATAGCAGGGACAACAGCATCCCTATTCAGACTGCATTCTGATTCCCTGCTTAAACTGTGACATCTCAAGGCTAGGCAAGAATCAGGTGCCTACGGAGACGTATGCTAGATTTCAATATCAAAGCAGAGATTTGGGGCTTTCATTATTTTCATGAGTTGCTATTGCGACATTATTGAAATATTGCCGTTGCATTACAAAGGAAATATTTATTGAATATTATTATGTGCCACTGTTATTTGCTTATTCGTTGGCTGCTTTGAACACAACGTCCCTTGTGGAAAGGCAGCAAATAAAGTCTCATCTGATCTGATCAGCTCCTGGACTGCAGTGCTGCAAAGGGAGAAAGAAATGCTTCATCGCTTTCTTTTAGGAAAGGGCCACAGCTCAGAGGGAGAGCATCTGCTTTGAATGCAGAAGGTCACAAGTTCAATGCCTGGCATCTGCAGGGAGGGCTGGGAATGTCCAGTCTCAAACCCTGGAGATCCCCTGCTGCTCAGTGTAGACAATACTGAGGGAAAGGGACCAATGGTATGACTGGAAACCAAGGGTCTGGAAACCAAACCTTAAAAGGAGCGCCTAAAAGAGCTGGGTGTGGTTAGCCTGGAAATGAGGAGACTGAGAGGAGATATGATAGCCTTATTCAACTATCTCAAGGGCTTTCACATGGAAGAGGGGACAAGCTTGTTTTCTCCTGCTTCAAGTTAAAAGAAAAGAAATTCCGACTAAACATATGGAAAAACTTTCTGACAGTAGGAGCTGTTCAACAGTGGAATGGTCTCCCTCAGGAGGTTGTGGGCTCTCCTTCCTTGGAGGTTTTTAAGCAGAGGTTGGATGGCCATCTGTCACGGATGCTTTAGCTGAGATTCCTGCATTACAGGAGGCTGGACTACATGGCCATTGGGGGTTCTCTTCCAATTCTATGATTCTATGTGCTGAGTGGAGAGGTATCTTTATATTAGCCTGAGTGCAGCACCTGTGTTCTTAATTTTGATGTAGTGCTTAGAAATCTTAGTCATCTTCAACATCCTCATCATCAGCTTTAGGAAGTTTATACTAGAAGAGACTATTAGTCCATCTAGTCTAGTTTGGTCTTCTCTAACTGGCAACAGCTCACTTGCTACTTGGTCCTTGCTGTGGGAATTGAAGCTCAAACCTCCTGCATGCTCCAACATATGAACTATGGGCTCATCTCTATTGCTTTTACACTTGGTCCTCAGATTTTTGAGTTCAGAGTAATGGCATAAATATTATGCCTTTGATAAACAACTAGATACAGAAAAAGCTTTTGATAATCTTTCCTGGATTTTTTGGGGGGAAACTACTGGATTGAATGATAGTGTGAGAGAAATTTGTGAGGTGAATAAATACAAAGTAATTTGCAAGTATAATAGTAAATGGGGTGTTAACATAAAAATGTATTATCAAAAACTAATGACACAGGTACAGTGTGATCCCTGGTCATGCTGAAATCAATAGGATTGTGCAGTTAGAAAAGGCTAAGACAGCAACTCCTAGCAGTAAGGCATTGCAATGACCTTTCCTCTCGGTTTTTCTTTTAGGTAGTTTTTGATTCCTTCTTCCAACGGGAGACATACCTTGAGTGTTTGGACATGATGAGGCCTGTGAGAAAGCAGTGTGATGCTGAGTGGTAGAAGTTAGGTTGCAACAACTTAAGCCAGGGCTTGTCGCTACGGTTGGTGAACTGACAAGCCTTGTGGTCTCAGCTTCCCTTGAGAAAAAGCATTCCTCCAGACCTGACATCTTCAGTCAACGTCAGGCAGCTGTGGACGCGATTATCAGTACCTTGATCCTTGCTTTCCACTTCAGAGACAGAAAGCTATCATTCCCTCCTCAAGAGCTTTGAAGTGCTCCACTGCTCCCTGTTAAGGGCATCTCTCCCTTAAGGGCTTTGTGGGTTGTTGTTGTTGTTTTGCTTTTGTTGTTTTTAAGGGATGGCATCCAATTTCGTTGCACTTGTGCAATGTTGCACGTGTGTAATGACAATAAAGAATCTATCTATCTATCTATCTATCTATCTATCTATCAAGTATAATACTCCGGACGAAGATGAAGGCAAACAAATTCTCTCCTTGGGCAGTGATGCCTGACATGATACCCTAATGGTGTCTGAGCTCTAGATGTCTATTTATTTCCTTGCCAGCTCTCTTGGAAGCACCAGGTTGTCAGTTTATGCTCTCTGTCAGAGATTTCTCTTTGGAAGCTAAGCAAACTGAAAGCTGGTTCTAGTGAAATGTTATTTTGTTGATTCCTCCCCACTTAACTTTAAAATGAAAATGAAAATCTATCTTTTGAGATGGAAAATCCATATACAGTTCCATGGTAAAGTGCATGTAATGGTACTTACTGGGAGAGCAATGAGTTAATAATCGTAGGAGGGGCCATCCAGAGGCAACATGGGAAGAAGAACGCCATGATGTTGTTTGTGCTATGAATATGACAGGTGACTTGTTAGAGGCTCTAGGCCTCAATTGTGTTTTATATTAATATAAATGCTAGGCAGAGCAATACTACCCCCCAAACCACAGTGCTGGAAGGGGCTTGGATGGGGTGAGGTGTCCCCTCAAGTGAGCTTTGCTGGTGAGGGAGCTTCACTGTCATCAGAGAAGCTTCATGTGCAATGCGTGCCCCATTGTGCCCGTCCAAATGTTGGGCACACAGAGTGTACTGCAGGTGGCATTCTTGTCAGTAGTAGCCCCATAAAAGGGCATTTCAGGGTCTGTGCTGTGCTAACCATGCTGCCATCATTTGAGGGAAAGTGGCCTGATCCAGTATTTACAGTGCCAGCCTGGAAACTGGTGCCACCCTGCCCCTTACCTTCCGTTAGGGCTGGGTGATGGATGTACTGCTGGCTGTGCCATTCTTTCATATTCTGCCACACTGCTGTTCAGATTTGTGCCCTACGTCCTAAGCACCAGTGTCTGTTCTTGTTGGAAGCCTGAGGGCAGATCTGACTTTCCGCCAGAGCTGTTTCCAACTGTGTTGCACACCATGAACATGTTTGCCTACACGAGTGATACGGGTGAGAACACTGGTCAGGCTTCCATTTCATCTGAGTCCTATGGAATAATGGAGACATCACCCCTTTCAGCTCAAAGGCAAATGACAGTATCCCTGAGATGGAGGAACCACAAGGTCCAACACACCAAGGAGCTTATATCAGAACGGGCATTGTTATGGAGGAAAGAGACACTGCGATGAATAATCTCATGACTGAAGGAAATTGCATGAGTAAGCAGCCTCCTCTTGCAATTACAGTGGTACCTAGGGTTAAGTACTTAATTCGTTCCGGAGGTCCGTTCTTAACCTGAAACTGTTCTTAACCTGAAGCACCACTTTAGCTAATGGGGCCTCCTGATGCCGGAGCACGATTTCTGTTCTCATCCTGAAGCAAAGTTCTTAACCTGAAGCACTATTTCTGGGTTAGTGGAGTCTGTAACCTGAAGCGCATGTAACCTGAAGCGTATGTAACCCGAGGTACCACTGTACTTACATTGCCACACCTGCGATCGCCTTCTTCTGCTTTCCACCACACAAGTACAGGAGATATATTGCATAATGAGAACCTTAAATGTTGCATTTTACTGGAGTGGAAGGAACTTATCAGGGCATATGACAATGAAAATAAACTTGGAAGAAATGGGAACAACCATTTATAGATCAGGTGTGGACAACCAAGGGCCCTCAGCCTAAGGGGTCAGTCCAGACTTCTGACAGGAGTGTTTGTTACTCCTCAAGCAACCTGGCAGAAAGAAAGAAAGGCCTGTCAGAAATGGAGAAATGGAAAAGGGGGTGGCAGAATATGAGAGAGAGAGGGAGAGAGAGAGAGAGAGAGAGAGAGAGAGAGAGAGATGGGCTAGCCCCTCCCCAGCCTGTCTGTCTGTGTCTCTCTCGCTGCCACCCTTTCTCTACCCCAGGCTGCACTCCTCATTGGCCATACTCTGCACCCTCAAGTGCTTCTGGAAGGCTGGAATGTGTCTCTGAACTCTCATAAGGCCTTTTGCTTCCTGGATGGACAAGAGAGAGGGTGTTGGGTGTGTGGAAATTAGCATTTCTGTAGAATTTACATTTGTTGCTCCAACTAGTGCTATTTTCCCAGCAAAAGAGGTGCCGGAACTCACCATGGACACCTCGCTCGTTCTCATAGAATAAGTGGCAGCCACCTAAGAGGTTTTGAAACTCACCTGAAAGGTGCCAGAACTGATTTCCTGCAAGTTCTGACTGAAAGCCCTGGCTCCACCCATTTTTGCTTCTCACCACTCCCACCGCTGATAAGTGACCCCTGGAACATTGCCCTTGGGCTCAAATGTTTTCTGGCCCCTCTTACAGAGGCACTGCTGCTTTTGCCGCAAATATATCTGCTCATTTTTCCTTTCCCCTTTGTAATTGTGGTGGCTGGTTTCAATTTGCGATGTTGCATCCCACCCTAGGATTGCCTTGCAATGAAAGGCAGGTTAGAAATCGTTGCTTTTCTTTCTTTCTTTTATTAATAGAAATATATACAGCATACAAAGCACATTCAATATATCAGGAAACCACAGAAAAACAACCAGCCATGTATCACAGTAATAGGTTAGAAACATTTTAAGTAAATTAAAAAATAAAATAAAACTGTCCTGGTTGAATTCTGCCCTTTGCTTGCTTCTAGACTGATGTCTCAACAAATGTGTTTTTTTGAAGAAGAGAAAAGTATTTCTAATTGGTTGTAATTCAGAGATGCACACAGCCTGGAATTTGGATGTTAAAGGGTTGCAAGCAGATTGCATTCCTATCTGGTTTTTGCTAGCGTGAGGCTGAGTGGAATCAACACACAGCATGTCTTAGTAGCTCCTAATTCTAATGCTTCATTTAAAGCATCCCACTTCTGTAGAGTGACAAAATACATTTCAAAATAGGTTTTTAAAAAATCCATTATGAAAGATTAAAATATTCCATTGTTACAGTGAAAGCATCCCAAACTGTTAAAAGCCTATTGTCAGATGTAATTTGAAAGCAGGAACACTCTCTCCACCCTCCCCACATGAGACGAAAATTAATTCAACTTTCTATATGTAACATTGCATATAAACAGCAGTTTAGCCTGATGCACATTTTTGGAACTCGTGCTTTTAAAAATTCATGACAACAGGGATTCCAAAGATCCAGAGATCTTAACAATGAAGCAAAAGTAAGGTGAGTACCACTTCGGGTGTACAAAGATCTTTATTCAGTGCAACTATTTACAATATTGAAATGCCAGTGTAAGGAAGCAAAAGCTGGTTGCAGCTTCTTTAGCTGCTGGTATAGATTGTAAAAGCAAAAGGTCTGCAATAATCACATTTAGTATTGACGATATTTGGAATAATTGCTCAGGATACGATGTGTTTTGTTCTCAATACAGCCCTGCTAGGGAGACAGAGGCAGGGACTGGTCCAAGGAAGGTTCATGACTGCGTGGGTTTGCACCGAGGTGTCCCTGATCCCAATCTGATTCACAATCCAGTGTGCTGCAATGGTCATCTGTCAATAGTTGACTGCGCACATTTCACAACATATTAAAACAGAGACAGCATAGGCTGAGCATTGCCCCCCAGAGAACACAATTCTGCCTTTCCACTTGCTGAATCAAACTCCTCCTCCCTCCCCCCGCTTCTTGTCTATCTGCTCCTCTGCCTCTGCACCAGGCTCCTTCATTTCTCATCATCGTTCCCTCTGCTTCCTATTATTTCTGCCTTAAATCAATTTGTGTTAAACAATCACCATTGCCCATGACAACTCCACTTTATTTCTGTTTCTCTTCTGCTCATTTGGAAGCAGACTTCGTGGTGCCATCCTAACAAATGAGAGTTATTTAAAGAGTGGCCCAGTTCCCCTTTTTAAAAACAACAACAACACCATGATGCTTTGATCCTGCAGCCCGATAATCCAACCAGCCTGCCCCCCCCCCCAGATGATCAGTCACAGTAAAGTATGACTAGCATAGCTAGTTCACATAGCCTTGCAAAGTGCTATGTAAACAAACCAGAGATGCTGGTGAAACATCATGCAGTAGGAGGGCAGATGGGGCTGGTTCTACTACTAGATAAACTGAAGGGTGCTTTGAGAGTGGCTGGGCAGGAGACACATACATCTGATCCATTGGGCAGAATCCACCAGGAAGTTATGTTTAAGTGTCATTGCAATGTCCTGTCTGGGGCTGCCATCTAAAACATCTAGAGGACCCTTGGTTGAGGAACTCTCCTTGGTTGGTAGCAGCTCCCTGGAGTCTTGGGCTCTCTCAAAAGCTCCATCATCTCATCCCTGACCTTAAAACAAGACTGGATACTCCAGAAACCAAATCTGGGATTTTGTGTGTGTGAAGCATGTGTTCTTCTATTCTGCTGCGACCCTTCCCACAGTTCCTGGTTGGTTGTGTTTGCCACATCGCTTATTGGCAAAGTGGGAGTCATTTCCCTTTGCCTTCATCAGGAACCACCCAAAATCCTGAGCCAGCTCGAAACCTGGCCAGGGTGCCCTTTGTTCTATGCTGCTTAAAAGGAATAGAGGCTGTAACCTGGTGCAGAACAAAAGCACCAGCTTGTGAGGCTCTGGTCCTGTGGACAGGATGCAAGTCAAATAAGCACTTGCCCAATCAGAGCTGAACAAACTCACTTTGCATGGCACCTTTGGACCAGATTGTCGCCATGCTCTTACAGTGGTGTAGCTGAATGTATCCTTCTCCTAGGGAGCAGGCCTGAATGCACAATTTTGAGCCAGTGCAGAATTTTGGATTTGTCACAAATGTTTAAAGCAAATTTCTAGCCCTTAAGGATTCAGAGATAAAGCTGAAAACACCTGGGTTGATCTCTCACAAGCCAGCATCAGGTATAGAACTTGGGGTCCCTTCCAACTCTATGATTCTATGATTCTACTACTCAAGGTGTTCCAGTGCTTTGTGTGAATGAATGAATAAATCAATTTATTTCGGTCACTGGCCAGAACGAGTGCCTTGTGTTTCTTCCAGGAGCTAATGGAAACACGCTAAAACATAGAAAAACATAGATGTTCACAAATGCAGTTATTTTTTCTAATTAATTTTCATTGCGGAATTTTGTTTTTCTCCGTGCAGAAATCAGGTAGGGAGGGTTGCAAGTTTGCGTATTTTCCTGCTTATGCATCACATGTCAGTGCAATGTCTCTCAGGATCAAGGCATCAAAGTCCGAAACACCATTTTTGCATCCTTCTGTTCTCACCAGGGGGGAAAAATCACCTCTTGTCTTTCCCAACCCCCCATCTCATCTTACAGCTCCTGCTCTCCATCATCCCCTTTCAGCCCCACCTGAGGTTATTGCCCTATCATGGGCTCACCAGAATAGTCTTCATAAGCTCCTAGTTGTGGACATCTCTGCAAACTGGCTCCAAGTGTGGAACTTCAGAGCCCTGAATGAACTGACTGATGAACGCTAGATTGGTTTGAAAATTCCCTTGATGATTTAGAAGTGGTGAAGGTGGTGTGTTTACTGGGGCCTTCTCCCATTGTGGAACTTGTGCTGTTGGCTTCAGAAGATCAGGGAGGCATCCTATTGGCTGCAAGAAAACACAGGCTAAAGATTTGTGCAACGCATGCATTTATTTGTTTGTTATTCACCCCACATCTGGCATTCAGTTTAGAAAAGCTAAGTCAATAAGTTCTTTCAGATATGATCTTAAATCTTGTCTTTTTCAACTCAGGTCTACTCATATTGATCTGGTGTTTCTTGCATTACCCACCCCCCTTTCTCAATAGCAGGGGAAGCTTTCTTTTTCATTTTTTCTCCCCCTTTATTACCTTACTACGTACTAAACTTTGCTTAGTCTTCAGCTAGATAGTGATGAATGCCACAGTATTATTAGTTTCGCCATTTATGCCTGTATTGGGGGGGGGGGAGAATGAGAGCATGGGAAGAGGGAAGGGAATATCTGAAAATGTGCAGGGAATAAAATCCAGAAACTGCCAGCTTTTGTAGAGATGTATATTGATTTCATCACACTGTATGTGGAATTCAGGTATTGGGATCAGAATATGATTTTGTTAAAAGGAAAAGAAAAACACCTCTTTAAAAAAGCCAAGCAAACTGCAGAGAGAGAGAGAGAAGAGAGAGAGAGAGAGAGAGAGAGAGAGAGAGAGAGAGAAGTATAATCACCCCTGGCTGTTGTAGGTCTGATAAACATCCATAGAACACATCACCACATGTGATTTCAAAAAGTCCACATGCCTTCATCTTCTGCACTAGCTTTTTAAAGAGGAAGCTGATAAACAAGAAGGTGTGTAGCAAGTTCTTCGGGAATCAGCCTGAAGCTAAGTAAAGAGGTTCTGATTTCCCCCACTTGAATCACAGAAAAATAATGTGTTGGTCATGCTACTTCTAAGAGGACAACACACACTTTTTGGATATCTGCCCAAATACACACAATATCTAGACAAAAAGCAAACTGTGTGTGTGTTACAGTGAATGCCCAGCATTTGGTTAATGTCAATGTTCAAAGCTAAATGTTGATAACATCTGGTGGGTTTTCTTAATATCTGGGCACACCAGCATATTCCCTCACTTTTCAGACACCCTCAGGCAGGGGGAGCACAAGCCGTTTCACCACCTGAGGCAAAACTGGAACATGTTGCCACCCCTGCTTAATGCTGCCCTGCCACCAACACTGTGCCCATCTTACCTGTTTTGTGTGGCGGCACCCAAGAAGCACCCACAGCGGCACTGACTTCCTGTGAGATCTGATGAGATCTCACCAAAGTCTCATAAGAGCTCATGCACTCCATGAGACCAAGGTGGAAAATGGTGCCACCGCTGAAGGAGGGGATAGTGGGAAGGGCGGTGGAGGTGAGGTGGATGCCACCTCTTGGGCTTCTGTCACTCAAGGCAGATGCCTCACCCTGCCTCATCAGTGGGCCAGACCTGTCTTCAAGTGAACATGGTTAATTCCTATTTAGGCAACACTCACTGTTGATGCTGATAATCACCTAAACCTGGATGGGGAAACCTGTGGCCCTCCAGAATTTGTTGGACTAGAACTCCCATCATCCCCGACTCTTGGCCATGCTGGCTGGGGCTGATGGGAATTGGTGTCCAAGAAAATACGGAGGGCCACTGAGTCATCACACCTGACCCAAACCATGGTTTAGTTGAGAGGTAGACATCATGGTACTCTCCAGATGCTACAGCTCCCATCTCTTGTAACCGTTGGCCATACTGGCTGGCGCTGAACATCTGCAGGTCACCACATTGCCCAGCCCTGGTTTAGTTATCAGGTTCAAGTCATGGTGAGTTTCAGGCTCGTGTGATCCCAACTCAGTTCCTGGAGTGGAACAGAACTCAGTCCTCCCTTAGGGGTGGGACAATTATTCAAAGCAGGAGTGGGGCTGGAAATTGTGAACACCACTGCCTTTATTAAAGCAGCCCCCATTCAAAGCTCCCATTTTTGAGAGCCACCAGCCATTTACCAAAGGCTCAGTGAAAACTGGTTTTACAGCCTGCCTGGAATAGAAAAAAGGTGTTATTGTGAAAGACCCAGCAAGCCACAGTCTAGGGTTGGTAAGCTGCTTTTGCCTTGGCAGGCCATGAGTCCTAGAGACCTGTGGGTTAAGCCCACCCAATAGCACAAAAGAGAGGAACTTGCTAAATGCCCTTACATTATTCCTTTGTACTGACAGATTGCCCCCACCTGCAAATGGCAGTCCAACATTGTAGAGTTCCTCTTTCCTAGACATGAAAATCCACCTAGAAGGTTACGGCAGCTTTCCACATTTTATCACCTCCGTAATACTGTGTAACATTATTTATCTGTCGATTTAATGCAAGTTCAGTGATCTTTAGAGATTAACATTGAGAAGCGTGATATTAAAAAATACCCAGAGGCTTTCAGAAAGCTATTCGGAGCACAGAATTGCAGCCTCTCTTTTTCCCCCTGTCCAGTTCCTTTGTCTGGGAAGTGGCGTGGATGGCATTAATAAATCAAAAATTTGTTTTCAGATTCGTATCAAGGGCTGTGAAATAGGGATGAAATTTATAATACCCTTCTATTCCATAATTGTTTCTATACATGAGAGAAATGTGGAATCCTCACCACAACCACATCGCCTGCACCCTGTCTGCTCAGGGCAGCTTCCTTTTGATCCTTTAGTGTTTGGTAGCATCACTGGAGATCATGGATCTAGTTCATTTAGAAGAGACTTGCATGCAATGCAAGGCCTGCATCCTGATCACAACACTCTCTCACTCCACTTACTACCCTCTGGCAGTGACGTAGCATGGGTTGCCAGTGCCCGGGGCCACACGGGAGGCAGAAGTGGGAAGAAGGGAAATGAACGGAGTACACATGTACACTGAACTGCCTAATGGCGTCTGCACCACCCAGTAGGTCGCAGACGCAGAGATAGGAAGAGTCATTCCGTTGACTGGAGACGGCACTTCCTAGTTAGCATAGAGAAGCCATTTCAAGAAAATTGCTTGCAAAAATGTGTGCACATTTTCATGAGGACTTTTAAAAATAAAAACATCACAAACTAATGTGAAATTAGGACAGCTGAAAAGATTGGAAAAGCAAGAAAATGAAATGGACAATTCCCTAATTTCTAATATATAATTAATCAAAAAAGCACAACTGTTTAATGACTACGCTTCAATCTAAATGAATAACATAAACCAGATTGAGAAGAGGCTATAGCAACATGAAATAGGAGTGGGTGGGTGTCTGATGAGTGGGATTAGGACAGTGAACTTCGATGCTATAGTAGGGGTTAAACAAAAGCACAATGCTGTCACTAGTAAAATCTGTGGAAATGCGTTAAAGACATGTGCAATTTTTTTTTCATTTTTCTATATAGCCAGTCTCTTAACATGATTTGAGTTATGCACTCATAAAATATGTGTTATATAAAAACTCCACAACAAAAGTCAGTGGAATACAAATCTTAAAATATATAGAAAAGCTATTTAGCAGTCAAGAAGAAAATGCCTTCTTACTCTTGCTGATTCTCCCCCCGCCGCCCAGTGCATCATTTAAGAACATCATAATTATATATATTTTTAATCTCACCATACTTCAATTGGTTGCAGCCTGAGTGACCCCCTGGAATTAAATCTTTTACATTAAAAAAAGAAAAGCAATCTCATATTAGAGCTGTCAATCCCACTGTGATATTAAGATATATTTAAAGACATTCATTTTCATGGTGCTGCACGCTAAGCTTCCCTTGCTGTCCCCTAATTCTTCACAAGGTGTGACAGCCTTGTGTTTCAGTGGTGCTTGGCAAGCTGCACTTGAATTGCATTTCTCGTTTGCTCAAATCTATCACGGTTTGCTCTGTGCAATGTGGAAGGAGCCATGTGAGCTGGCCAAGAGGAACAGAGGCAGAGGACAAATCTGTGTGAAGAACAGCAGGCTGCACCTCTTCTCTGCCACCGCCACATCAATCTGTGTTTGCCTTAGACAATTGCCGATGGGAACTGGACTGGCTGAATGAGCCAGAGGGCCGAGGCAGGGAATCATCTTTTTGAGAAGTGATTTATGAAAATTGAGTAAATGCAATTGTGACAGCCATTTCCCCACTTCTTGTGAAATAATACTTAGATGGACCGACTCTTCAAAGTTAGTGGGGAGGTATCAATAAAAAAAATCAAGGAATGCAGTCAGCTGCATAAAGTGAAAGGTACTGAATCAAAGACACTTTGATCACTATTCCTCTGTTTTCCTGGCGTCTTGATGAGCCTCGCCTTCTTACTTTTAAGATCACTACGACATGCGCTGCTAAAAAGGTATTTTTTTAATCTTCAGTGCATTAAGGACATAAGAAAAGCCTCTTGGATCAGGTGCCCACCTAGCATACCCTCCAACATTTCTCCAATGAAAATAGGAACATCCTTTCCAACATCCTGCTCTCCCAATGGCCAACCAGATGGCTACAGGATGTGCAAAAAAAGGACCTGAGCATGACAGCACTCTCTCCACTAGTGATTTCCAGCTATTGGCATCCATAGGCATGATGATGATGATGATGATGATGTTAATTTATTTATACCCCACCCATCTGGCTTGGTTTCCCCAGCCACTCTGGGCGGATCCCACCAGAATATTAAAAACATGATAAAAGATCAAACATTAAAAACTTCCCTAAACAGGGCTGTTTTCAGATGTCTTCTAAAAGTCTGATAGTTGTTTATTTCCTTGACATTTGATGGGAGGGCATTCCACAGGGCAGGCGCCACTACTGAGAAGGCCCTCTGCCTGGTTCCTTGTGACCTCACTTCTTGCAGTGAGGGAACCGCCAGAAGGCCCTCCGAGCTGGACCTCAGTGTCTGGGCTGAATGATGGAGGTGGAGACCCTCCTTCAGGTATACAGTGGTACCTCGGGCTAAGAACTTAATTTGTTCTGGAGGTCCTTCTTAACCTGAAACTGTTCTTCACCTGAGGTACCACTTTAACTAGTGGGGCCTCCCGCTGCCACTGTGCTGCCACCGTGCAATTTCTGTTCTCATCCTGAAGCAAAGTTCTTAACCTGAAGTACTATTTCTGGGTTAGCAGAATCTGTAACCTGAAGCGTATGTAACCTGAAGCATCTGTAACCCAAGGTACCACTGTACTGGGCCGAGGCTGTTTAGGGCTTTAAAAGTCAGCACCAACACCTTGAATTGTGCTTGGAAATGTACTAGGAGCCAATGTAGGTCTTTCAGGACCGGTGTTATATGGTCTCAGTGGCCACTCCATAGTGACTCTGATAGAAGAGGAAGAAGATAGCAGTTGTGGGCAGGAGCCATTGATAACCATAAATTTGTCCAGGGCATTTTTTCAGCTGGAACTCAATGGAACACAATTCCGGCACCTCTCAAATGGGTGCCATAGCAATTATAAGAGAACAAGCGAGGCGTTCATGGTGAGTTCCGGCACCTCTTTTTCTAGGAAAAAAAAGCACTGAATTTGTCCAATGCTCTTTCGAAGCCATCCAAGTTGGTGGCCATCACTTCTTGTGGGAGCAAATTCCATAGTCTTAACTATGTGCTGTGTGAAGAAGGATTTTCTTTTGTCCGTCTTAAGTCTTCCAACACTCAGCTTCAAAGGATGTCTACAAGTTCTAGTGTTATGAGGGTGCGAGAGAACATTTTCTCTATTCAGTTTGCCTGCACCATGCATGAGTTTCTACACCTGTTACAACTGCAACAAAGAAACCAGTAATATAATGGTGAAATGTATACATTGATCAAGGCATTAAAAAGTGGCGCTTGTGAGTCCTTATGGTTGCAAAGAGACTTGTGCTTCAAGGTTGGAAAGGTGAAGACCCACCATCGATTCCTCAGTGGTCCTTCCACAGTTGAACATCTATCTTAATAGTCAACAATCTCATTTGGATACCAATTTGGGAGTATAGTAATGTCTATGTTTAAAGTAAGATTGGTGGATTATTCTTATTGTTCATGGGAAATGACGTTGTCTCTTCTTTTCTGCTATATTTGCAATTAAAAATTAGAAGAAAAGCACAGAGTTAAACAAAGCCTTATAGGCTGCTTGGTAGTAGTCTAACCCTCTGTCTGAGGTGGGAAATCCAGAGCTAATTCCAACAGATATCTATTCTGCTTCTGCTTCAGGACATCCAGCAAGGGAGAACACAGCACAAATGAGGGTGACTGATTCTATGGCGGACCTACGTCCAGAGGATTCATCTAATGTCCAGACCTGGAAGGGTTGGCATGCATGAGCACCAAAATGGAGGAAGAGGAATTTTGTGTGTGGCTGAAAAGCAACATCTATGAACAAACCCACCATAATATTATTTATCATCACCACCAGTGCTTGGCTTATAATTTACAGGTCCAGATTCTTTGGGGAACATGAACAACCTGAGATGTTCCATACCTATTCAAAATTATGCTGCCCAGCTCTCTCCCATCAGATCTCTCTGATCTCCAGATCAGCTAATGATTAAATTCAGCCTCACAACCACAACATGTCATATATGACAGGGGTCCTGCCTTTGATAGCTTCATTTTCTGAGTGCAGTAGCCTTAGTCTGTGCAGCATTTAGACAGTCAGGCCTTCACTCTGTTAGCTGCAAAGGTGTGAAAGTCTTAGGCAGCTTGTCAAGTATGCTTTAATTCAGGGGTGGAGGGGTGGCCTTTTGATGTGGTTGGACTCCAACTCCCATCAGCCCCAGCCAGCATGGGAATGAAGGGCGTTGTAGTCCAACAACCTCTGGAAGGTCACAGGTTCCCCATTCCTGCTTTAATCGAGGCCCTTTTCTCCCTTTTACTAGGCTCTTCCATTCTGAAAGTAGAAATTTAAAATGCTTTGGTTTGCGACAACTATATTTGTCTATATGCTGTGCCAGAATGATCATTGCCCAGCAGTATAGATTTCCAGCATCTTAGCATTGGTTTTGTGTGTGTGTGGCAGTGGGATGGTGTTATAACAAGGCAACATCTGGGTAACTTTGTATTGTTAACAAGGACCAGCTCACCCTTGTAGCTTGCCCGCCTCTGAGCAATGGATCCACCATTCATTAATTATAATCTCAACAAACGCAGATAAAATTTAAGAAGGGGTGGCATACGAGGGTCTAGCTCACTCCTAATATCATGACTCAGAACAGACTTCCCTGGTTTATTTTATAAACTCTCTTGGGCATGGCTGTTCCAATAAGAAAGATGGAAACCACATCAAAGAAGGAGTAGACACAGCTAATTAAAATAAAAAACCACCTTCAGACACAATCCAGATAAGTTAAGTGTTTTTAAGTTCCAACAATTTCATTGGGAAAGATTTAAATATGTGCTTGACCCATGGAAATAAAACAGACCAAGTCCAGCATGGGAGCGCCATCTAGTCAGATTTGTTTATTAAAAATGTCAATCATAATTCAGAAATGTGTCCACTGCAGTGCCCCATCTTTTTCGTGTGAGGCCCACACAACATTCTGTGACCATTTTGTTTTAATTTTACTTAATCAAAGTGAAGGGTTTTTTTTTCAAAAAATACTTTTTGGGAAGCTGTCCACTGCTATTTTGCAGAAGTGCACGTCTAGCCAGATTTTAAAATAAGCAGACAGTGGTGAGGCTATATTGTCTGCAAGCTTTAATATTTTAGATGCGATACAACACAACCCATTACATGCAGATGGAATATGATGCCACTGTCACTAGGAAATCAATTAGAGAAGTATTGTGCAATGGCTAAAAATGCTCTAGCATCAAAAGGTCCAAAATTGCATGAGAATGACTTCTTGATTTTAGCCTGATCCTAAATAAGCTCATTTAGCAAGAATGTCCAGTGAACCCAATCAAACTCACTTCCTAGCAAGGCAACTTAGGCTTGCTATCGCTGTCTTCTCAGTATTGTAGCACAGCAGAATGCCTCTTTAACAGCACTGGGTTGACAAGTTCATGAATTTTTACTAGTTTTTCTGTACTTACAGTGTGTGTGTGTGTGTGTGTGTGTGTGTGTGTGTGTGTGTGCGTGTGCTCAAAAGACATGGCTGTTGATGCTCACTTGTGTATATTGGCAAATCCAGACAGATTTGGGCAATGTCTGAAAACTCTTTACATCATGAATATTCACTGGTATATAAAGAGGTCAAACACAAATCAATTTTCTGATATATATAAAAATGGGATTGTCAGTATTCACAAAAATGCCAACAGCCAATAGTCACTGTCCTATTTCAGACAATCATAGTAACATAAGGGTAGCCAGAGGACCCAAATCCAGCTCTGAAGAGCAGAGCCAGATATGCTGTGACTAGACCACAGTTCCCATCATTCCAGAAGACTGGTCATTCCTGTCATTCCAGAAGACTGGTCATGGTGGCTGGAGCTGAAAGAAACTGGAGTCCAACAACAATGGAAGGGCCATAGGTTCTTCATACTGCTTTAAAGGCTTCCCATCTTGTTGATGTTAGGCATGGGATTACAGTACATTTCTGGGCCTAATCTACAGTGCTAGTTTTAACCTATGAAACCTTCCATGGCTCTGGACCCCAGTTCCTTATGGAACACATATTTCCATATCAGCCTTCAGGGAGCCTGAGCTCATCATTGGAAGACCTCCTTCAAAGTGCCATCATAGAGAGTCTTTTCTGTGGTGGCCCCCTGTTTATGGAACACTCTCCCCAAGGAAACTCACCTGGCACCTACATTTTCATCCTTTTTGCACCTGCTGAAGACTTTCCTCCCTCTCCCGGACATTTGATTGCTGTACTGTTTCTGCTGCTTTGGAGAGAACTTTTTCATTGGCTATTTTAACTGGTCAGTTTTTCTGGGGATTATATTGATGTTGTTGTGGGAGAAATACATTTTTTTAAAAAAGAAAACTTGGTGGTATAATGCATTGTCACTTTTTTGGGGTGTTTTAAAAATGTTATGCACTTATTGTATTCATTTCTTATATTTTCATAATAAGTTGTCTGGGGTTTCTTCTGTATAAGGTGATGAATGGTAATCAAGATCTACTTTCTGCACCACCTTTTTATGAATGCAGGCTAAGGCCACATTGTAACCAGGAAGGAAATGTAAAAGAAATGCATATCTTTAATATTGCAATTTCAATATTTTGCCCAAGAGGGGTCAAAATCCAGAATCTATAATGAATAAACAATTCCTGTTCAATCACAAAAATGCGTCATATCATTATTCTGTTCTCACAACTGAAGAGTCACAGTCTAAATGTGAACACAGATCTCAATGGCCACTGATGGCTATTATTCAGAATTGATGAACTGAGGCTTTCAAGTGAAGCAGGAAGCAAAATGCAGTGTGAGATGTACCTCTCAATCACAGATCTCCTTCCATCATTGCCTCCTGCAAGTCACTGCATCAAATGTTCCTGCTAAGGTGATCTCCTGCTTTTGCTGGGTTTATAATCAAAGGTCTCATTTTGGGTCCTGCCACAATACCCTTTTCGACGACCTATGTTGATAGCAGTGGTGGTGAGGCATTTTTTCAGCGCACACAGCAACTGCATCCGAGTTGCAGGAGCAAAATTGCATGACTTGTGGCCCACAAAGCCAAACAAAGCCTAGCAGCTATGTGCAGTCATACCTTGTGTTGTGTCCGCTTCATGTTGCGTCTTTTCTCGTTATGTCCCGCAGCAACCCGGAAGAACCAGAACAGGTTACTTCCGGGTTTCGCTGCTTGCGCCTGTGCAGAAGTGCCAAATCGCACCGTGCGCCTGCACAGACGCACTTTGAGTTGCAGACATTTCACGTTACGGGTGGGCCTCCAGAATGGATCCCATCCATAACACGAGGTACCACTGTACTGGAGTCCACCAGGAGCTCAACAAACTGCCTGTCATTTTCCCCAAACTAGTTGTGTAGAATGTTAAAAATGAGAGAGGTTGTTAAGCAGGCCATGATATATGGCAAACAATTCATCCTCAGAATCTACTGGATGGCTCACAAGCCTGGCTGTGCACAGGTTACTATCATAAAGGCAACTGCCTGCCAAAATCCCAATTTGGCTGAGAGCTCATCAATATGTCACAGTCTCCATCCCTTTGCAGCATGTTCCTTTCTTCTGACTGGCTTCCCTTCTCTACAGATTCCAAACTGACCTTCAGTCGCAAGATGCTCCTGATGTGAGGTTCTACCAATCATACTGTCACTTTTATTTTTACATTGGAATGTAAGAAGCTGGCAGGAGTCTTCCCCCATTTTACCTGGCAATAGTCTTACCTGGGATCAAACATGAGACCTTTTGTATGCAAAGCATTGGCTCTACCCATGAGGTTACACCCTTGTAATTTTCATTTGTTATTTCTTTGTTCTGTCTTTCATCACAAGAGATATTGATGCCTCCCTTCCTTCTCAGGGCTTATGGTCCTGTGGTGTGCTTAGAACACAGCAGCAATGGACAAAATATATCATAACATGTACCCCAGAGCCCAGCTGAGCCACTTGTGACTCTCCCAAGTTTTGGAACAGAGGAACGCAGGAAGCATTTGAGCACAGAAAGTCAAACTCTTAGCCAAACTAGCTCAGTGTAGTCTAACTGGTGGCATCTCTCCAGAGTTTCAGGCAAGGGACATTCACAACCTTTTGCATGCCAAGCAGGTGCTCTGCTATTGAGATACATACAGCGTTCTCCAAAAACCAAGCTGAAGGTACCAGCTTTGGCTTCTCCTAGCATTGTGAAAGGGAAAGCCATACCTGGGGATGAACAACTCTGTCTGTTTCAGTTTCACTCAGTTTCTCATAATTCCAATCTTAAAATTGGTTCACCACATTTCTGCACCACTTTGAATTTGTTTAAAAAATCCTCACAAAAATTGACCAGCATTT
This sequence comes from Podarcis filfolensis, assembly GCF_964270895.1. Lineage (NCBI taxonomy): Eukaryota > Metazoa > Chordata > Lepidosauria > Squamata > Lacertidae > Podarcis > Podarcis filfolensis. The sequence continues at coordinate 26,399,843 of NC_139609.1, forward strand.
TAGCACCTATTTCTCCTAATACACACATTTTAAAGCTACTAATAACACATCTGTGCTCATTTCCCCCTAATATGTGCATTTTTTGTGTGCACAACCTTTGGACAGAGAACTGCTTTGCAACATTCAGAGAAGTGCAAATCTTGACGGGTAGCTGGAATTTGGTCTGTGTGCTATATTAGAAAGTGCAAATTAACAATGCTCCTGTTAAAATGCAAACTGAATCGAATTTATTCCCCCTTCCTAGTCACACTTGATGCAACCTGGTCTTCTGTTGCACTTTTAAAGGCAATGCCAGCTCAATGCTAATCTGAAGGGGACCTCAAATGGCACTTCCCTGATGAGGAAACAGGAAACAGGAAACACTGTAAACAGTTCTGCTTCACCATTGAGACTTCAATTCCTGCCATCACCTCTCTGTTTCCTCACACAGTGCTTCCAGAAGCAGGTTGTGCCACTGAGAGCCAGTGTGGTGTAGTGGTTAAGAGTGGTAGACTCGTAATCTGGTGAACCGGGTTCACGTCTCTGCTCCTCCACATGCAGCTGCTGGGTGACCTTGGGCTAGTCACACTTCTCTGAAGTCTCTCAGCCTCACTCACCTCACAGAGTGTTTGTTGTGGGGGAGGAAGGGAAAAGGAGATTGTTAGCCGCTTTGAGACTCCTTTGGGTAGTGATAAAACGGGATATCAAACCCAAACTACTCTTCTTCTTCTTCTTCTTCTTCTTCTTCTTCTTCTTCTTCTTCTTCTTCGCTGTATGGCAATGCCAAATCTGCTTAAACTCCCAGAGGCTAAATTTCTCACAGGAAGGACTACATTAGTCATACCAGCTCAGTATTGTCTGCACTGACCACTAGATGTTCTCCAGGGTTTTCAGGCAAGAGGCCTTCCAAGCGCTGTCTGGAGATACCAGGAATTCTGGAACCTTCCACATGCAAAGCAGCAGCGGTGGTCAGCAGCAGAGCAATGCTTACCTGAGCTCCCACCACTGGTGTTGCTGCAGATTACCAGGGAGGAGAAGAGGAGGGGCGAGGCAGTGGGGAGGTTGGCATGGTGCAAACGCTCTGGTGGAGCCAATCCAGTGCTCCCAGCGGTGCTTCTACACCATGCTGACTCCCCACCCTGGTAATCTGCAGTGATGCTGGTGATGGGTTAAGCAGTGCCGCACCACCACTGCTGAGAAGCTCTGAGCTATGGTCACTGAGCCCTCCATGTTTCGTGCTATGGAGGAAGAGATGCGCTTGTGGGATTTCCTTGCCTCATCTTTCAAAATGACTTGCACCTTGATGGGAATGTGAGGGATGTCATTTGTTGCTCTGCTTCAGGAAGCAAAGCAGTGGCCTCACCATTGAGCCATGACCCTTCCCCTACCGTTGAAGGCAAAGAAGAAAGTCTTTGTTCATTAGGCAAACGTTAATATTTCTATTTACAACTGGAAATGCTCCAAGTGATTCTTTTCCTTTTCCTTTTTCATTGTCATGAATTTTGAATGTTATCAGAAAGGTACTCTGAATTAGGAAGTCACTGCTCAAATCCCAGGGAAAGCGATGCACGCCAATAAACGATTTTAGCATGTTGTAGGTTTCTTTTGTTCCCGTCGCACAAACGCCCATCTACCGAGGTTTGTGCTTTTGCCTTTAATGAAATGATTAGCCCCATCAGGCTGGTGACCTGCTACAATTAAAAAAATGATGGGATTCTGTTCCCCACCCCCCAAATTCAAATTCCCACCTCTTATGAAACAGAAGCACTTCATCTTCAAATGTTAACATGTCATACTAATGATAAATCTTTTCTGCTCTGGGGGGAAAAAAGAACACTTCACTTCTTTCACATCAGTTACTAGCTGGAATATTGGAAGCTTGAATTATATTTTCGCAACATGATTTTGAGGGCCACTTCATGCATTACGTTTGATGACATGGAGATGATTAATCTCAGAGCTGGACAAGGAGCCTGCTTTGGGGCTAACTAAATGCTAAGCATAAATGTGTGCAAGAGAAACTCCTTTTTTCTTTTCAGGAAAATCACCCTAGGGAGGGGGGATTTTGAGTGGAGAAATGGCAAAGGAGGTACTTAACCCATTCCACACCCGTACTTTCTCTACGTCATTGTCAGGAATGATTGGTGGGTGCTAGAAGAGATAAGAGTCCAGGCCTCCAGCCAGTTTTATAGGTTTTATTTGGTCCATTCTTCTATTTACACTCAGAGCACTCAGAGCACATCCGGCTCATTGGAATCAGATGCAGCAACTGGTTGCTGCTTTCGTTTTCCCCAGCATAACCACTTCCAGCACCCTCCCCTTTTCCTTCCTCTGTTACGTGAAGAGCTAAGCCCCGGAAATTGCTCCCCCCTCTCTGATTCATTGCTTCCTGACAATCCTTCGTCGTCCTCCTCCCCTGATGAGGTACCACTACTAATGATCAGAGGCTTATCTCTGTATTTCCCCAGCATTTCCCCCTTCTCACCCCCCAGTTCCCTGACAGTCATGCTTCTCCCTTCATGGATCAAAATGTACGTTGAATCATTTAGGACAGAGAAATTGTGGGCAGGGAGAGGATTAAGAACTCTCTTTCCCTCCCCATACTACTTTCCCACTTTGAGCCACCACTTCTCCAAGTTGTACAAAGGCCAGAGAAGAATGGTGTCAGGGTTGTGTGTAACGTGTCATTTGCCCCTCTGAAATGGAGGAAAACAGCACTGCTTGTGGCTTTCTCAATCAATGAAAATAAATTGGGAAACCTTCCTGCTGCATGCACTTCCATTGTCATTCATAGATTTCAAGATACAGGGAAGCAAGGCAACTGATTAAACTAAGTTGCCTTAAAAAGAGAGAGAGTATTTGTTAAATAGGCATGTTTCACAACACATCTGTCTGTCTGTCTGTCCATTTGCCTTCTCCCAGGACCCACTTTGCCAACACAGACAGGGAAAGGTTGTATCTGAAAAGGGAAAGAGACTGCAAGGTAATTCAGCATATTTGGGGAATCGGTAACCTTTGAGGAAAGTCCTCAAACACTGTCTTGGATATCAGTGCCTTTGTGAGATCAGTACTCATCACACCAATTGGCTTGCAAAAAACCCAAACAAACACGTTCTAGATAACAGGTATGGGAGAGAAAATTCTGTTCAGTTTGCAGTTTGAGGCAAACCTTCCTAATCTGCACTTTTTGGAACAATGCAGGAACTAGCAGGCAGTTGCCATTCAAAACTTGCACTTATCCACATGTTGAGGTGCAATTGTCTAACAAAAAAGTGTACAACAACGCGTATTATATATATAAACCTCTATATATAGTGCATATATAGAAACCTACGTGTGTGTGTGTGTGTGTGTGTGTGTGGCAAAATTGCATGTGTTAGGAGAAATGCACACTAAATGCTGATGTACTTCCACAAGGACTTGTTTGTTTCCTTTAATTGCAAACCAGTGCAGAAATGTGGTGAATTGAACTGAAGATTGGAAAAAAGAGGAAGCAAAATAATGGTCAGATTTGTGCCTCCTTGGTAGATGAGGCATTAAATGAAATGAAAGTGAGGCTACCATGGGATGGAGTGGGTAGCTAAGAGAGAAAAATGTGGAGAAATTGGGGGCATACATTTGTCCATATCCTGAACTACAGTTCATATTTATAGCCACTTTTTCATAAACATTCCCGCCATTTGATGGGAAAATTGTAACCAGTCTGACTTGCCCTTGGTTGTGCCAGGTGGTCCTTTCTTACGACTGATGAAGTCCTAATTTCATTACAGTGGTACCTCAGGTTAAGAACTTAATTTGTTCTGGAGGTCTATTCTTAACCTGAAACTGTTCTTAACCTGAAGTACCACTTTAGCTAATGGGGCCTTCCGTTGCCACTGCGCCATCAGAGCACGATTTCTGTTCTTATCCTGAAGCAAAGTTCTTAACCCGAGGTAATATTTCTGGGTTAGCAGAGTCTGTAACCTGAAGCGTCTGTAACCTGAAGCGTCTGTAACCCGAGGTACCACTGTACAAGTTTCCCACTCCACATTTGAGTCTGCGCTCTCTAGCTCTGGAGTCACCTCAGTGCTACTTTTCAACAGGAACTTTTACTATTCATGATCGTAGTAGGTTGAATCCAGCAATGAACTTCTGAACTCCCACTTAAATCAACAGTGGCTGAGAATAATAGACCTAGGTGAGGACTGCAAGTTATTTAACCAAAGCCCTTGCACCAATAGTGTACTATGGTGAATGGGATTATAACAGCCTTCTGTATTTTGTTAGTTATTAAATACTGATAGGGAGTGGCATTTCTTTTTTCCAGGCAGAGGCCCTGAAAGTCAGGTAGAAGTTCCACCGTTGCAGCTTCCAAAAGGGTGTCTATTTGATTTCTGCCTGTCATTGAGCTATTCAAAGCAGTGTGCATGCACACAAAAGCTCATACCAGTAACAAACTTAGTTGGTCTCTAAGGTGCTACTGGAAGGAATTTTTTTTTATTTTGTTTCAACCTCTGGAAAGGTAAAAGATGGCAAAAGCCCTAGATGTAAACAACTGTTGCCCTCTTAATCCTTTGCAGCCTTCGTTGCACCGTGGCAGCATTCAAAACCACTTAAATCCCATCGAATTTGTATTCAGCCCAGACCCTTTAAACATCCCTATATTCCAGGAACGTCCCAGATTTAGAGAAAATGTCCCGGTTTCTGATTTGATCCCAGAATGTCCCACTTTTCCTTAGGATGTCCCTTTTTTCATTGGAGAAATGTTGGAGGGTATGGAGTTATCTGGCTCCAGAACTGTCTGAAGGCAATCCTATATTGGGAAGATTTTTTATGTTTAATGTTTCATTATGTTTTTATATATGTTGGAAGCCGTCCAAAGTAGCTGGGCAACCCGGTAAGATGTGTGGGGTATAAATAGTAAAACTATCATTATAGAATGGGATGTCCCCATTTTCATCGGAGAAATGTTGGAGGATATGCCTAAACGGCCTTGGCCCAGTATACCTGAAGGAGCGTCTCCACCCCCACCATTCAGCCTGGATGCTGAGGTCCAGCACCGAGGGCCTTCTGGCGGTTCCCTCATTGCGAGAAGCAAAACTACAGGGAACCAGACAGAGGGCCTTCTCGGTAGTGGTACCCGCCCTGTGGAACGCCCTCTTATCAGATGTCAAAGAGATAAACAACTACCTGACATTCAGAAGACATCTGAAGGCAGCCCTGTTCAGGGAAGTTTTTAATGTGTGACATTTTAGTGTATTTTTGGTCTTTGTTGGAAACTGCCCAGACTGGCTGGGGAAACCCAGCCAGATGGGCAAGGTACAAATAATAAATTATTATTATTATTATTATTATTATTATTATTCAGTGCTTCCCAAATAATGGAGTCAATAAGGTGAGCTGTGGGCAAATCATAGAGTCACTGAAAGAAAACTCAAGTCAACAGACAGCAGCAGCAAATGAGATAAAGAAGCAGCACTACCCTGTGAAAAAGCTCCAATTAAGGTGCCTGGGACAACTAAACAGATTTTAATGACTTGCCTGGTGCTAAGCAATGAGGTGGCCTGATGGGCTTCCTTCAGGAACGTAGCTCATAACGCTACGGATAAAGCTCTGCCCCTAGCGTCACTACATCTTTCTTCTCCAAGAGAAGCTAAAACCTCTCAGGGGTCCACCCTAAAAACGGTGATGCGAGGAGCGGCTCTTACAGCTTGACACAAACGATAATGTTTCATAAAACAACAGGGCTGTTTTCCTAAGCACGGCACACTTAATTGGACATGGAATCCATATTTCCTTTTTTAGGGCTCCTGAAGGGTCTCCCATGCCTTGGGCCGGAACTTGGGGCTCGTTGCCATGGAAACATGTGAGATCATATCACCCTGCGGCAAAGGTTTCCTGTTTCAGCTGCACTTTATTAGGTATTGCTTACAGGGGAAGAAAAACCTGCACCATAACAGCATCGTCACGGCACACGTGGTTTGTTTGTTTGTTTGTTTGTTTTAACTGGAGTCTAGAGGTGGGAAACTTCTGGTCTGTGAGCTGAATGGGACCCTCAGGACCAGTAGCAGGCCTACATTTTGGGGGTCCTCAAGCCTGAACTGTTATGGGGCTCCTTCGCAAGCAGCAACGAGGTCTGGGTAACCACTGTTATCTTCTTCAGTGGGGTTGTTCCACGCAGTGCTATCTTTCTAGAAAAAGTGGTCTGGAACTAAACATGAACACCTTCCTCAATCGCTTAGAAGAGCAATGAAACCCATCTGAGAGGTGCCAGAACAGAGTTCCGGCAAGTTCTAGCTGAGAAAAAAGCCCTGGTTCCACGACAGATCACCACACGTTTACAACTTACGTGCTACTGATTATAACTTTGGGATTGTTGAAATACATACAACAACAAAAAAATAATCAATTTGTGTTGCGCAACCCAAATTGGGTCTACTAGACCCAAAAAAATTAAGCAATGTGGACTATAGTCACTTCTGGGGCCCCTCTGGGATTAGGGGCATGGAAGCTTCAACTTTATTAGTTTCATAGTAGATTTGTCCCTACAGGACTCTTCTCCAAACCATGCCCCTCAAGGTCCCTTCCCCATACTCAAATCCTTGAGTATTTTGACCTAGCTGGAGTGTTTTTTTTGAGCTCAGATGATGCCTCTCTCACCTGCCTGGATAGACGATGGAGAGAGATGCACATGTGGAAATGTGAGCCTACTGTACAAAGGTTACCTATGTCTCTCTGTCCAGTATTGCTCCTTGCCCCACCCATCACTTCCATGCGGCCCCCAGAAGGGTTGCCCACAAAGGAATGAGGCCCTTGAGGTTGACAAATGTTCCCCACCCCTGAAGAGGGTCACAACCTCCCCGAATTCAGTTCTGATCTTTTCTGCTCGTTTTAGAATAGAGAAGATACAAAATAAATATTGGACAACATTTGAGAAGTTCTGTTTGCACCGCCAAATGATGGGAATCCAGGCAGAATTTGATCCCATCTTCCAGGGTAGCTCACCCTGCCACTTTGGGAACCTGTGACAAAACAAAGGTGTCTTTCCCAGCACAAGTGTTGGCCTGTTGTTGTTGTTGTTGCAGAAGAAGGAGCTCTATGCAACTCAGCTATATATCAACAGAAAGCTGTACTAATCATTTCACTCTCTCTCTTTTCCCCCAGCAGTAATTTTAATTTAAGGCACTAGAGGAGATGCAATTTGGTACAATTTAAGAGCTGCATTTGTATCATTATTTCCACTCTCCTGAATCATTACTATTTCAGTAACAGCTTGGACGGAAGCCACAATCTGAGCAACTCTACCAAAACCCTCCTTATCACCATGTGCGCACCCAGCCCCATCACCACTGTGGGCACAATTGGTTAAATCCGTAAATAAGCTATTGATATACATCTTGGGGCTTATACTAAAATCAACAGAGATACTTCAGATATAGCCAAACATAATTAAGGCAGCACTCCTCAGCATGCTTACTAAGACACAAGTCCTAGTGAATTCAGTAGGGCTTACTGCCAAGTTAATCATGTTTAGAAAGGGACTCTGCATCTGTTTGGCACCAGGAAAAAACATTTTTATTTTCAGGGGCATTTGGACAGTATCAATGATCCAACTTTTAGTGGCTGTTTCTGGTGTTTGTTATAGGTAAAAGGTAAAGGTAAAGGACCACTAGACGGTTAAGTCCAGTCAAAGGCAACTATGGGGTTACAGAGCTCATCTCATTTTTCAGGCTGAGGGAGCCGGCACTTGTAGCCAGCATGACTAAACTGCTTCTGGTGCATGGAGGACCGTGACAAGTGCCAGAATGCACGGAAACACCGTTTACCTTCCCACCGCAGCGGTACCTATTTATCCACTTGCACTGGTATGCTTTCAAACTGCTAGGTTGGCAGGAACTGGGACAGAGCAGCGGGAGCACACCCCATCATGCGGATCCAAGCCGCCGACCTTCTGATCAGCAAGCATTGGGTGTGTGGTAAGATGTTCTGTGCTTTAGGTGATTTGGGATGTATTTGCCTTGAATTTGGTGGGAATGTTTTATTATGTCGTTTTGTATATTACTTTTCTTGTAAATTGCTTTGGGATGTGTGAAGCAAGAAATAAAGTCAATATACTAAACCAACTTTAACACTGAAATCCTATGCATGTTCACCTGGGAAAAGCTCCATCTAGAAATATCTCACTGAGTTCCAGTGGAAGGGCCATATCAGTGATCAGTGGTAGATAACAGGTTTTGCATGTAGAAAGTCCCAGATTCCTTTATATGTATAATAGGGACAGGGGTTCCAAAGAAGATGACTAAATTATTTATATATGTGACAACAGCAGCTAGAATATTATATGCACAGAAATGGAAAAAATAATTAGAAGGTTCCAACAAAGGAGGGGCGGCTTTTGAAAGTAATGGACTGGGGGAAAATGGCAAAGCTGACAGCGAAATTAAGAGATCAAAATGATAAACTTTTTGTAGAAAAATGGAGGTTTTTCGTGGACTGTTTGAAAAAGCACTACAGCAAAATGAAATCACAAGCAGGATATGGATAAAAGCAGAAGAAGAAAAATGACAAAGTAATTGCAATAGAGAAACTTTTTGTAATAAATAAAGATATAATGCAGTAGAAAAGCTTTGAGTAAAAATATTATGGAGGGAAGGGTGGGAAGTCAATGTGTGAAATAATGTAATTTTTTTATTTGACAGTTATTGTGAAAATATTTGAAAAACTCAATAAAATGATGTGTGTGTGTGTGTGTATGTAAATGAGAAAGTCTCAGGTCTAATCCCTGTCATCTCCTGAGTATCTGCAATACTGAGCTAGGTGGACCAAATGGTCTAACTTTGTGTTGGGTACTGAGCTATGACTCTCTGCCAAATTGCTCGTTATTTAATCTATTCTTATTGTACCTTTATTGTTATGGAGGAATAGAGGTGCATGTGGGATTTGCTTACCTGAGCTACTAAAATAACTTGTCTTGCCTTTTACCATTCCTATTAATGCACCCGAACTGGAAGGTTCTTTGCCTCAGGAAGCAAAATTTCTTGGGCCACCAATGTTTTACCCAGTTGCATCAGCCTCTGCTGAAGGGGCACACATGTACCCTTGGAGCTCAGGATAAAACAAAACCCTGTAGAGATTGCAGTGTGCATGGGACCAATAGCAACACAATAAGCGTCCAACATCAAAAGCCAATTCTAAAGCACGGTTGTGCTTTAGAGAACCTATGGTGTTACAGTATATAAATTGCCCACTCTGGTCAGTGACCGAAATAAGTTGATTCATTTATAACTTGCTGGCCTAAATTTAAAGAACTATCGAAATGTTCTAAGGAATTTTTTTTTTTAATTCAATAGCAAGAAATGCAGCCAGTCACTTATTGGATTGTTAGCAAGGTCAGGTATATGGGAGCAGAAGGATCTGCAGGAGAATGACACCTATGTCCCACAAGCCTTGTGGATTAAACATTGTGGCAATTTGGGACCTGGAATGGGGACAACAATTATGCTAGGTTGCTGAGAATATTAATAAAGTGCAGGAATGAAGGACAACAAAAGAGTACAGCAATTGGATGAAATGTGCTGGGCACTCTAGAACACATTTTAGAGCAGGACAGCAAACATGGTGGCCTTCAAGTGTTGCTTTACAACAACTGCCATCATCCTTGATCATGTTGGCTGAGGCTGATAAGATCTGTTGTTCAACAAGAGCTGTGGGGCTCAGAGCAACAGCCTTGTGGCAGCACTGAAAGGTTCAGTCTTTACAGAGGCATTCCAGGTAGAGAGAACCTTTATTTTCCTTTGCAGGGCCTTTTTTCCAGGTGGAACTTGCTAGAACTTAGTTCTGGCACCTCCCAGGTGGGCGCCATTGCTGTTCTAAGAGAACAAGGAAGGCATACGAGGAACCATACGAGGAGAGAAAATGCCCCTGTGGCTTTGGGCAACTGGAAACAACAGAACATGTCTTTTTTTCACTGCCAAGACTACACAGATATATGAGCTAGGTTCATCTTACCTAAACTACAAAAATCCCCAGGTCGCACAGAACAACTTTATACCTCCCGGCTACTTCCAAATGAAAACCCAGATTTTACATACTCAGTTGCTAGATTTTGCGCTGTCATGATGGATATTCATTGAAGGAAGTTTTGCGCCACAAACTAGGCCCAAAATGTAAGACCTGTGCTCCTTCACACTCCCTCCCTTATAGTTGCTTTTAACCGTTTTGTCCTTGTTTCTGTCTTTTTAAGTTTGTATGATATAATCACATTTTAGTTACTAGTTTTTATCCCTTACCTCTTTTAAGTCTTATGTGTTCAGTTTATCAGTATGTTTTATCTTATGCTGGTCTGTGACCCAAATAAAGTTTGATACTGATACAGGAAGGCGTTCATTGTGAGTTCTGGCACCTCTTTTGCAATCCCCCCTTTCCAAATTTTGTGATACAGTTATTGGCTCAACCCCCCACCCCCCCAAAAAATACTAAAATGCATATTTTAGGATAATATACATTTAGAAATGTGTGCAGAGATGATAGGTAGATGGATGACAGATAGATGATAGATAGATGATAGATAGATAGATAGATAGATAGATAGATAGATAGATAGATAGATGATAGATAGATAGATAGATAGATGATAGATAGATAGAGGATAGATAGATAGATAGATAGATGATAGATAGATAGATAGATAGATATAGATAGATAGATAGATAGATAGATAGATAGATAGATAGATGATAGATAGATAGATAGATAGATAGATAGATAGATAGATAGATAGATAGATATGCAGTGCTTTCTTCCTAAAAAAATGTTTAGGGGTACTCTCATTTTCCTACTCATATTGAAATACTGCCCCTCAATGAGGCCAAACTTAGATTCGCAAAATGTTTAGGGGTATGCGTCCCCCTGTGTCTCCCTAGGAAAAAAAAACACTGGATGGATGGATGGATAGATGATAGATAGATAGATAGATAGATAGATAGATAGATAGACAGACAGATAGATAGATAGATAGATATAGATGATAGATAGATGGATGATAGATAGATAGATAAAATCCAGTTGCAACTATGCTTTTATATATGGATTCTCTTACATACTTTAAAAAAAGGGGGGGAAGAGCCACAGCTTAATGCCTAAATGGAACTTCTAGAGAAGAACATGCAAAACTGAGTCCGGCTGTAAACAGACTGATCTGTCTCTTCATCATCCCAAGGTATAAGGTGCATCCCCACATATGTCAGCAGCCGTTTTGTGATTGGCACCCACGGCACTGTCTCACTAGCTGCCCATTGTTCCTTCGGCCTTGGGCCCCATTTGCAATGAGGGGACGACGACACTGAGACTGCAGAAGCAATGCATTTCATTATATTGCCAACTGCTTCTTTTACTTTCTTTTCGGTGTCCACTGCTGCCGTTTTACTGTTGTTGGCTTATTTGTTCTGAGGCATTGCATTTTTGTTTGGGTTTTCGTGCGTGTTGATTTTAATGTTGCCTTGGAAGTTGAGCCGAGGGAGCAGGATGGGGCAGGGATGTTTTTATATCAATTGATCAATCTGATAATAACTGGTGCTTTAAAAGGGGACGTTGTGATTTATGCACACTTGTGCCCATCGTAACAGATGTGATAAAATACGAATTTGTCCTCGGGTTTCTGAACCTGGGCCCAAACCATTTCCGAAAATGGCACCCTTTGTGGCGCAATGCCAGCAAATTGTCAAAATCTGATTATTTATCTGTGGGGTCTACCTGGGCTGATTCAGATAGGACTGTATTCCACGGTGACAGATGAAACGCTCTTAGGAGCCAAGCAGTTTTGCACCATCCCTGGGCTGATTTTCTCCTTCCCCTGAATAAGTCTTGGAATAGGATTGTATATGGAGGTAAGAAAGGGTGATGTTCCCCTGGTTATTGATCAGCATAATAGCCTGCCAGAGAGATACAGCTGGAGCTGATCTGAGCTGTGTGCCACACAGCAGTTGCGCTGCTGGGCCCGAATGAAAGAGATGAAAAGATGGCTTTAAAGCTCTCTTGGCCCCCGACCCAATTTGCTGTTACAGAACAGGACAATCTGTAAGGGAGAAGAAGGAGAGAGAGAGAGAGAGAGAAACCCACTAGCTCTTGAGGTTCTTTATTGCCTGTGCTTGGCATGTTCTGTAATGCCGGCTACACCATTGCGGCTGCAATTTACTATTTAACTGGGAAGGAATCCAACCAAGGGGATACCAGCTGGAGAGCAGCATTTATATCAATATTGGAAGCCAGTGATATCCGTGAAGGACCCCAGGGGCTCACTGTCCATTTCGGAGCAGGCAGAGCCATGCCAGGGACGAAAGAATTTTGCTGCAATTGTTAGAGGGGGTTTTTTGGAGGAAGGGGGTGGTAATTGCAGCAGCAGTTCTGGTGGCAGTCCAGACACAGAGAGCTAAATTGACACAGCTCCAGAGCTGGGATAATATCCCTGAGTAGAAAATTGGGCTTGCTCTACTCGGGAGGACAAACCCTGAGATGAACGATCGCAATGTGATCCAACCAGAGTCCAAAGCGGAGGAAAAATGTGTTCTTATTCTAGCCGCCTGGTCAGAAGAGGCAGCTTTCATGCCAGCGGTGCAAACACACAGAGGGGTAACTGAAGCAGCATCCTTTGCTGTACAAATGATTTTATAAGTCCTTGTTTCTCAATTTGATCCTTCGACGTGGTTTTGCAAGGTTTATGGAATTTTATGCATTCTGACTTGCCGTTATTTTTATTGATTATGGTTTAGTTATTCTTTGTTGTAAGTGAAAAGTGTAAACCATTTAATTATTATTTGCTGATATTTAATTTCACTGTTTCAGAGGATGAGATGGTTGGACAGTGTTCTCGAAGCTACCAGCATGAGGCAGTGGAAGACAGGAGTGCCTGGCATGCTCTGGTCCATGGGATCACGAAGAGTCGGACACGACTAAACGACTAAACAACAACAACAACAATTTCACTGTTTACTCTTATATTCCAATTGATTGCTGACTATTGCTTTATTTGATATAAGTTGCTCTTTTAAAAGTGTAAGGATTTAGGGAAGAGGCATCACTTAATTGGCGTGACCAAGAACTTTTGATACAGATCCAATGGGTACCTGATGCAGATTGGTACATATTTAAGGTTTATAGGATGGTCCCATGCATCAAGACTGGGGAACCTACCACAATTCAGAGGTCACACACTCACAAACACAAACTTCGGGAGGTTGTGGGCTCTCCTTCCTTGGAGGTTTTTAAGCAGAGGTTGGATTCTCATCTGCCGTGGATGCTTGAGTTGACATTCCTGAATTGCAGGGGGTTGGACTAGATGACCCTTGGGGTCCCTTCCAACTCTACAATCTTATGATTGTACACACAAAAGAAAAAAGGAAAGGGGGAAATCCACATTCCAGAGGAAGCCCTGACAATAACAAATGTGCCTGATGAAGACAGTAACTTGACCCCAGGCCATACAGGTGAGTAGGCGATTCTTCCGAGGCCCAGGTGATTAATGATCAGTGTCTAAGGCCTAATTGACCTGCTTGCTGGTGTTCATGAAAATTAAACTCCATGGCAATAATGTTAAGTTCTGGCAGAAACGAAACAAAGCAAAAACATTTGAACATCAAACCAAGCTCAGATAGGGATGTAGAGTGAAAGGAGAATTGCGTGCCTACCTACTAGGCTCATTTTATTCTGATTTGCCAGCTGGTTGGCTTTATATACACAGGCGATCCAACAAAGGACAAATGGGCTTCTATTAAAGTGGATGATGGAAGCAGGATCTGCTCTGTTTCCTTCTGCCTGGGCTATGCTTTCCTATGCCAGTCATCGGCTAAATGGACTCTTATCTTATCCCTCCCCACAAATTCAGTAGGAATATAATGTGGTAGCTAGAGAATTGGGTGTGGCTTCAGTCCAGAGTCCCAGCTCAGCCACAAAGCTTACTGGATGGCCTTGGGCAAGTCATCATCTCTCAGCATAATCTACCTCAGAGAGATATTATAAGGATCACATTATTTCTGTTTCTGCGCATGATGGTTAATTGCTATAAACCCCTTACAAAGCTCCACGGGCAATTCAGGCTCTTTGTTATTGGGAACAGACAGGCAAGGCATGCTCAGTGTGCTCCCTTAACCTGGAAGAAGGAGGGCACAGGATCTCAGAATCCTCTCCAGCTGTTCTCTGATGTCTGACTTACTAAGGTGCCCCGTGCGAATGGCAAATGACTGACATTGCCAGCCTTCATTTTAAAGCAAAATAAAATGGCCTTAGCAATGACAGCAAAACCAGCCAGGCTGTTTTTCTTCTGCTCAACTGACAATCCTGGTACATTTCAAACTTGAGGCCGAAAGAAGTGAGATCTGCAACAAAATGTTGCAGTGCATCCTCACCGCCACAGAGAAATGCTCTTGTTCAAGGTTTTAGGCAGCTAGGTCCACCTCCAGGATATCATAGCAGTCAGGGGTCAAGCAGGGTAGTTCAATTTCCACACCCTCCATAACTTCCCCACCTTGGATGTGTAACTTAAAAGACCATAGCTCCTGGAAGTCAAGGAGTATGCTCAGTTCTCATTAGGGTGTTTTGGCTTTTCAAAATCACCTTTTTATTGTTGTTTTACACCTCTGCATAACATGGGATTTACCCCAAAAACTAGGTATCTCCCTTTCATTTCTCAGTGGCACCATTTTGGCTTCGCTCTTGTTGAGAGATTGAGCCACTTGTTTCCGAAACCAACCTTTTGCTTCCTTTTATAATTATTAAATGCATCTATACATGATTGACATCATCTCATCCTGCACACCCACACCCACATCAACAACACAAGTTCTTAGGCACTGACCTGCACATCATACTCAAAAGCATCTTTTGATAGCCTGATTACTTAAGAAGATAAGAATTGCTTTGCTGAATCAGAGCAATGGTCCAGCATCCTGTTCTCACAGTGGCCACCTAGATGTCTGTGGGAAGCCCACAGGTTTCCTCATATAATATGACAAGTGGGATCTGCAGCAAAATTTTGCAGCCTATACTGATTTCCTGGGGGGGGGGGAATGCTTCTGTTCAGCCAGCCATGCCCTAATATTCAATGACTACTCAGCATGTTCATGTTAGGAAATAGTTCTGTTCCACCTTAAAAGGGTCAGGCATGATTGTTGTGTATCACATGCCTGTTTACTTCCAGCTTCTTGCTGGGAACTTCCGTTTGTATATAGCTTTTGTATTCTGGCTGTTTTCCTGGACACGGAGGCAAGCAGTCATGTTTTCCTTTGTTCTGATCTACGTTGAATAGAGCTGTAAATATGCTCTCCTGTCTGCATCCTTTCGTTGTGGAGACTCTACTGAAAGGGTGTGCATGAGTCTCAGAATGTCTCTGAGGCTCGTGGTGCTAATTGAACTGATGCTGTTCCACGGGAGACCGGTGATCATCCAGAGATGACTGGGGGCTGTCTGATGCCTCCGTCTCCCTGGCAGTATCCCAACAGTTCAGTCCTCATTGGGATCTTTTGAATTTTTTTGCCCTGACCAACATTTTTGTACTTCCACAGTTGTCAGGATCCCCCCGAGCATGCTGATGTTTTTCTCTTGATCCTCAATGCTCCCACCCACTTCGACTCCAGTCCTGTTGAAATTCACCACCTGAGTTTACTGTTAGAGGAAATGATGCAGCCACAGGGCATTGGTGAACACTACAGCACCAAATACATTATGCCCAGATTTGTCTATATGTTTATTAGCCTGGACTCAATGCAACCATCTACTTGGCATGAACTGGGGAGGGTTATAGGGGCTGACTGTAGACTACCTTTTAATAAGTAATTTTAAAAGTTGGCAACATTTGGTTTACAACAAGCAACAAAGAGCTTTAGACCCAGGGTGTGTGTGTTTTTTTAAATGATGTCAATTAGTTCTAACAGCCTTATGGGCTTGAAAAACATTTAGGCGATCAACGCTACAGCTAAAGGGGACTATTGTTTTCATCATGCCACGCTGACCTGGGGATACAACAAAGGACACATGCACTAGGAATTAGATATCTAAAGGCCTGTGCAGATGTTCTATTGGAGAATAAAATATCAGAGGGCAGGTAAGCCCTGCCCCGTCTAATCGATCACATGTTGTGATGCATGCACACCATTTGAATGGCAATGCCCATCAACTTTGGGGGGCAGCCGCCCAAAATATTTTATTGGGGGTGCGAAGCCCCCTCAGCCCCTAGGAGTTGGCTCCTATGATTGGAGCAGACTGAATGTTCATGGAATGAGTGGGATCATACCTGCTGGCTTTGCTCCTACCTTTCTCACACATACAGCAGGCAGTTGAAAGGGGCTTACATCAAACTATGACTAGGCTCTATGTGTACGATCAATGATAATGCTTTTTGCAAGGCTCTGATCCCATTGGCAAGAGCTTATGTGTATGCAACATACGGGGTGCTTGCTCAGGGATGACGTCCGCACCCAGAATTCTTTGGGCTCACTAGTGCTTGCGCTTGAAGTTTGCTCTCCCAATCTTTCCCCATACTGGTTGTCTGAAATTTACCAAATGGGAGCACCGGGAGTCAGGGCAGTATTCAACGAACATGTCCTGTCAGCACAAGGATCTTCTTGTGCCATGGGACCTCCTCTTCCCTGCCACCACCTTGTGTGCCTGGGCCCATCCCCAAATCTGCTCCAGATGGTTGGGAGAACCCCTAGAACAGATGTAGAAGGTTGGCAGAAGGAGGAGAGAAGGGGAATGTTCTGTTGTGCAAGCAGAAATCCTTGTGCTGATGGAACATTCACATAGTACTACACTGGATGCAGGAAGTTGTCATCTAGATGTTTCCAAAGGCCTGGAATAACACTAGGTCAGAGCCTGGTAGAAACATCAGAATGGGTGTCTTCTGCTGGTGTTTGCTGGAAACCGTAGCAATGTTTCTTTCTGCCTGCTCTTGCCTGTTGTGCTGCTGCAGGTGCCATGAGAACCAAGGACACAATATTTTATTGAGTTAGACTATTGGTCCCTCCCTCAGTATTGCCTACGCTGAGCTGGCAGCAACTCCTCAGGGTTTCAGACAGGTGACCCTCTGATCCCCACCTGGAGATGCTGAGATGCTGGGGATTGAATCTGGGAGCTTCTGCATGCAAAGCACATGCTCTATCACTGATGCTCTATGATGGCCTCATCTATAAGGCTATTATTATTATTATTCCCCACCTATCTGACTGGGTTACCACAGCCACTCTGGGTGGCTTCCAACGTATATAAAAACACAAGAAAACATTACACATTAAAAAGTTTTCCTATACAGGGCTGCCTTCAGATGTCTTCTAAAGGTTACATAGTTACTCATTTTCTTGACATCTGATGGGATGGTGTACCACAGGGTGGGCGCCACTACCGAGAAGGCCCTCTGGCTGGTTCCCTGTAACTTCACTTCTCGCAGTGAGGGAACTGCCAGAAGACCCTTGGAGCTGGACCTCAGTGTCCAGGCTGGACGATGGGGGTGGAGACGCTCCTTCAGCTTTTTGCTGTTTGGGTAGCTTTGTCATTGCTTTAAAATATCCCTTAACTGGCACTGCCCTTCATCAAAGGGTTTCAGGGAGGTGTGAGAAAGAAGTATGAATAAAACGAATTCGCACAACATACCAAGACAATTTAAACCCACTAAAAACATGCAACCTAATGAATTGTGTAAAAATAAAATAAAATAACCTCAGGAAGAGCACGATTCCAAAAACCATCTGAAATCTGGGCAGAAGCAAGGCCTTCACATCTGTCTCCTTAGGGAGGGTGTTTCAAAGGCAGGGCAATACCACCGAAAGGCAGGGCAGTACCACCTTTCATGGTGGAAAGCATAAGTACATGTACTTGGCACAGAAGGCCATCAGTGTGGATAGCTCAGTTGGTTAGAGAGTGGTGCTGATAATGACAAGGTTGGGGGTTCGATCCCTGTATGGGACAGCTACCTATTCCTGCATTGCAGGGGGTTGGACTAGATGATCCTCAGGGTCTCTTCCAACTCTACAGTTCTATGATTCTATAATGCAGGTGGCTGAGGAAGCTTAGGATAGTCCTTGGTGGCCTTTCTGCCAGCGGCAGCCTACTGAAAGGCCCCCAAACCAGTTTAGAGCTGGTGGAGCAATTAAAAAAGAAGGTGGTAATCAACTAAATTTTACTCAGAGTAGACTCACTGAAAGTAGTGGACCTAATTTGACATGACCATAAAATCCAAGAGGTCTGCTCTTCATAAAGCTTAGCTGAATAACACCACAGAAATGCCCCCACATCTTCTAACCTTGTAGTGTTCTGCACATGGCCTTTCATTCAGATTAGTCTGCAAATTATTCTGAAGAAGTTGGGGGCAGAGCTGGCTGTTGTACTTTCACACACACCCTCTACTTAGCACAGTCCCTAAGGATGTAGAATAGCTGAGAATCAAAAGATGGGGTTCAATGGGGGGGCAGATACAAGCCTGGCAGGACTTATGCACCTGTACTAGTAGTGTAGAAGACCAGCAGGTGTGGTTTGTCCAGCAAGGTGCACCTGCTGACCTCCCCCTTGCTACACACCTTCCACAGATGCAGGAGCCCTTACGCACTTTTGCACATGTTTGAGAACCAAAGGCCATTTGCAACATTTGCCTGTGGGCTGCAAACACGCCAGCTACCTTTCTCTCGCCTAAGCCTGGGACAACTGCAGCTATTTCCAAACAGTAATTGGTTTATTGTATGATGTTGTGGTGGAAATTGGACGAGGCAAGCTCGCGGCTGTTCGCACATCAGAACATGCCTTTTCCTGTTGCTGACATTTTCCCTGAGCTCGCCAATCGACTGAACTTTACTTGCATGGAAAGCGAATTGCAGAACAGATTAGTCAATTGCTCGGGCTGCAATTGCGCTTACTTCTGAGTCGACTTGGTTGAAACTGCATATAAAACTGTGTTTATTAGGATTAAAATGCCGACAAGTATGTTGTTGTTGTTTTTTAAAGCGAATTGCTGCAGAAATGTGGAGAACTGGATTGAAGATTTGAAAAATGACAAAGTTAAGGTTACCAGAATTGACAGATTCATCTATGGTTACCTATGCATGATTGCCAATGGAAATGTTAATTTAGTTTATAGTCAGGACCTCAGGCTGGATCCATTTAACTGAAACACATTCTTTCTCTGTTTACCTGCTGGCCTCCATTTCCTTTCCCTTCTTCTGTGTTTCCCCCCAGTGTTGAATTTTAGGCTGGAAGCTCCTTGGGGCAGGGACCTGTCCTCTTAGGATGCAAAGCCCCATGCTTTATGAATGGACGGTACCTCTAAACACATAATATAACTCAGTTGATGTTTGTATGGGGAAAGTCATGGTGTCACTGCCTTCAGTTTTACACTCAATAGGCTCCACATTTTAATGGCCCTACATTGAAGTCTTTCGGCTTTACTGTGAAGCTGTTGTTTTCTCTTTAATCCCATTCTTCTTGAAAGCATGATCAAAGTTCCACCCTTTGCTTGGTATCGAACACAGATATGTGCATTTGTTTGTTTGTTCTTCTGCTTGTGGGTTTTTTCCCTTGTTTATTCCAATGCTGGATTTTATTTTATTTTTAGTGATGTTTTGCTCTGATGTTGTCTCTGGCTATTTCATTTGAGGCTCTTTTTCTTCTCAGTTTCTGTTTGATTCTACTGCTTCTGGGCTTTCAACGCAGCTTTTACTCAGAAGGAAGTTCTACGGAATTCAATCAAACTTACTCCCAGGCTAGTAGGGTTATGATTACAGCCTAATTTGTGATACCAGACATTTTTTGATACCCTCCCCCAATCATTACCCATCTTGGACATTTTTTGAAAAGGTGGGGTGCAAATGTTTTACATATTATTTAGATCTTTACCAGCAACCCCTCAAAGGCTCTGGGTGGCATGCAATGTGATCTTAGGCAGGTTTATTTGCCTAACTCTAGGAGAAGTCACATCTTTAGAATATTTCCATCTTTGAAAAATGAAAGATTTTTGTGTGTTTTTCCTTCCCTTTACATTTTTGCCTTCATGACAAAAAAAGAAAAAGGGCAAGTCACAGAATCTCTTGCTGGGGGAGTGCAGCCTTCCAGGAATATTTTTTTCCTGGTTAGAGAGTGGAGGATATGTTTTATTGTATTTTTGATATTTTGTTGGGAGCCACCCAGAGTGGCTGGGGCAACCCAATCAGATGGATTATTATTATTATTATTATTATTATTATTATTATTATTATTATTCCTCTCGACTTTGCAGCCATGTGGAATGTATGTGTCTGTATATGTGTAGATGTGTGGTCTGATGAACTGCCTTCTTGTGAATGAATAAATGCACATACATGTGTTGTGTGTGTGTGTGTGTGAATAAATGCATGCATTTGTGAGTGCGTATGTGTGTGTGTGTGTATGAATAAATGCATGCATTTGTGAGTGTGTGAGTGTGTGAGTGTGTGTATGCACGCGCGCGCACACACACACACACACACACACACACACACACACCTGCTCTGAGCAACTGTCTTCCTATGAATGAATAAAACTGCAGCTGGCATCCTTGCATGCAGCAAAATCAATGAAGAATCCTGTGGCACCTTAAAGACTAACCAATGTTATTATGGCATGAACCTTTCTGAAGGAGAGCCCATTTAATCACATGCAATCCACTGGATCTGATGAAGTGGCCTCTAATCCACAAATTTTTTCTGCCATAATACAATGATGCTTTTAAGGTGCCACAATATGATTTTCCAGTTTTGCTGCTACAAACTAGCTTGACTGCCCTCCTCAGAACGTGTTTGTAGCAAGACTGCAGCATCCGCTTCTGGAAAAAAACCAACATTTGCCAGGTAAAACAGTGGCTCAGTGGCATATGCTGGCAAGGCAAAGCAAAGTTGCACTAATTCCCTTCCTTTGTTTTTCTCTCCTCTCGGGGGGTCAACTGTTCCAACAATTCAGACCACCAGCCTAGCAAGTGGAGATTTAGAAACTTACTAACTAATTACAGTGTTTACAATCCACAACCTGTTTGCTGGCACCGTCAAGCAAACCACAGCCTCTTGAGTGCACCAAAAGACACTTGCTGGCAGGAGTTTGTGAAGGTTCCAGGCTGGTTACATTAATTACTGTTAACTTAATTTTTATGCATCAGGCAGAAGCTTTTAACTGGCTGTTTGAGAGGATTAAAATCAGCCGTTTGTAAATGTTAAAGACACAGTGTCCCTGGTTAGGCAATCTGTACAACAGGATTTCGAGCAGGAAATTTGGTTGTAGGTTTTCACTTACTGCCAATTTTTTTTTGGGGGGGAGGCAATGAATGGGGATGGAAGGCATACAATTCCTGCCAAGAATGTTAATATCTTTTGTCTTCCCCCTGCAATAAAAGTACTAGCTCTAAAAAGATGTCTTGTTCAACAGCATCAATTTTAAAGGATGGTCCAACTAGTAACAGGGTGGTTCAATAGGTATTGTACCATGATACTTTATGTAGATAACACATATAGCCTTTACAACCCAAGCCAAAGAAAAACACAACAAATATTGGGTTAAACATTGGTAGGTTATCCAGGAGCAACCATATTCTTGGAGGACATGTCTTGGAGGACATTCACCCATTTCCCAGACTTCTATCTAGTCCCTGAAAGTTTATGATGATATGCCTTTCTGGACAGCAGGTTTATAACAAGATGGCAGAATTTGTGTGCTTTTTTAAAAAAGGAAGAGTGATACTGACTGAGTAGCAGACATTGTATGATTTGTATAGAGATAAGTCAGTATCTGGGTGTGGTTTGTATGTGTTAGTGGAAAGAGTGCTGCATTTTGTGAGACAGGGTGTGCCTTCGCAAGACAAAGGCTGAAGCTGGATGGGATCCCTGACTCTAAAGATGCATCAAAATGTTTTTGATTTGTTAGGATTTGATTGTTCTGTGGCACTGCATTGCATTGTAGTTTCTCACTTTCACTGCTGGTTCTAAGTACATACTGTATTGGAGATTTTGTAAACCACTTAGAGACCATCTTGAGTGTTAAGCGATGTATCAACAGTAAGAGTAGCTCTTTACAGCTGTGGAATACACTTCTCCATACGTAATCTCCAGCAATCTTAGACTGTGGACTTAATGGTGTTATGGGCTCTGCTGTAGATGGTAATGTGTGTTACTTTGCCAACTTCAAAATGTGGCAAACCAGAAATGGAAGACACTCTATATGCTGAAACAGAACAATGCCTGCTAGAACATCTGGGATCTATCACAATATCCCCTATTGTGTTTGGGGAGCCTCTTTCTGCTGCATGGCTCAAAATTCCTGTCCTACCATCACCTTTTAAATGGTGTTTCTGTGCACTGCTCTGGTTTCAGGGTTTTGTTGCGCTAGAAGCAACTTAGTCATGCTGGCCACATGGCCCGGAAAAACTGTCTGCGGACAAACACCAGCTCCCTTGGCCTGTAAAGCGAGATGAGCACTGCAACCCCCGAGTCGTCTGTGACTGGACTTAACTGTCACGGGTCCTTTACCTTTCACCATCACCATTAGGAATACATTCAGTCTTGGTGAGGACAACTACATTGTTGGGCTTTATGGCCATTCTGCACAGAGTTTGGAAGCCTCTTCCAAATGCCAAGCTCTGGAAAATGCAGAGGAACAACATCACTTTCCATTCCAAGACACACTGAGGCCTAGTCATGCCAGCTTCACAGCCTGTAGTTTGTTCTTCCATGCAATATCTTCTATAATAACCTTCCACGCATCTGCAGATCTAGCTATCTGTCTGTACCCACTGTCTCCTTTTAACCTGATGCTGTTGGGAAGTCATGAGGGTGTAGAAAACCATAGACTGGGTTAGAGAAGGACTTGCAATTCCTCAACCCTCCCTGTTAAGTATATTGGGAGGTATTACAGATTTCCCTTGCTTTAGGGAGTTGGGCTTTTGTAGCATCAGTATTATTACACCAGTCCTTACTGGTGCTGGGTTAGGTGGTATGAGATCATCAGCTGGGGATGGAGACCAGGGAAGCAATTCACATCCTGAGAGATCCTCTTGAAAGACAGATTGGCAGTGCCCCTTTGTCACTGCACAGAGTACATCAGATGGCAATAGAATAAAATTTGCATGAAATTTACTGTGAGCAACATTCTCTTTCGTCTCTTTGATTAAAATGTGATTGGGTCTGTCAGAGGCCACAGAAAGGTGCTTTGCGGAAAACCACACCTTCTCTCATTGAACCTCCTCAACACGCAGTGCGTGAACTCCAGAATGCAGCTTCTTTTCAAAACAATGGAAATCAAGGTGCTTTCATAAGACACACAGAATGCTTTTTGAAAACGTTAGCGTGTCTGCAGAGATGTCACTGATGTCTGCAATTATGCACACAAGAAACATTTCAGCTAGCTATCTAAATTAAGCACACACTTATGAGCCCCACCTTCCGCTGCCCCACTCCCGCACACCCTATTGAAGGTTGGAAGAGACCGGCCTACCACAGATGTGCCACTTCTCTCAAGTGATGCTAACATGCTTTTTAAAGGCTGCAATCCTTTATGTGCTTGCCTGGGAGTAAGCCCCACTCAGTGGGACTGCACAATCTGCACATTCTAAGGAGATGCGCATAGAATTGCACCAGAAGGGGGCATTTCACATGCACACATGATGTCCACCAGATCATTCATACTACACTCTGATGTAGTGTTTCCCACACTAGATATGGCAAAACAGCAATATTCACTGTCAGTGAAGAGTCTTTGTAGTGTATGCCATGTTCTACATCCACTGTCAAAGCCAGTGTGCCTCTGAATTCCGTTTTCCAGAAATTGCATGTGAGGTGAGGGCTGTTGTACTCAGATCCTGTTTGCAGACTTCTCCATGGGCATCTGGCTGGCCACTGGGAGAAAGGGATGCTGGACTATATGGGCCTTTGACCAATTTAGCAGGGCTCATATTCTTACTTCCCAGGGAGAGGGGGAAATTGGACAAATTTCTGATACATCTCTCTCTCTCTCTCTCTCTCTCTCTCTCTCTCTCTCTCTCAGCTGGAGAATTTCAGTACCTTCTCCATTCCATGAGTATATTTAGCAAAATTGGCTCCTCAGTTTCCTACCTAATAGGGTTCAACTGCTGATTTCATTCTTAATATTGTTTAATGTTATTTTAATGTTGTTGTAGGAAGCAATGGACCTGCCTACCTCCTTCCAGCTCTTCTCTCTTGGCCCATTCCTCTCTCTTAATCTACCAATATGACTTAACAGAGCTCCTTTCAACATTAAGTGAGCCGCTGTTTCTTTGCTGATAGTTTCATTTATAAGGAGTGCAACGTATTTCCAAAACATGCAAGACTACACACTTGGCCTGGGAATAAATCCCACACAATGGAACATCCTTCAGAGTCAACCTGCACATGATTGGGCTGAGAGAGAGAGAGAGAGAGAGAGAGAGAGAGAGAGAGAGAGAGAGAGAGATTTCACATTTGTCTTTGGGTTTTGTATTGTAGGAGTGCATTAACTGGGAGACCACTGCAGCTTGGTAGTGCAGACTTTACTATAGAGTGTGAGCTCCAATACAGGTGTGTGTGTGTGTGTGTGTGTGTGTGTGTGTGTCAAGATACATTCCTGGCCTCCCAGCCGCTATCTGGAAATTCAAGCAGCCCTTGAAAATACTGACGTGGCCATCGCTGCCATAAAGAATTTATGACCACACGCCTTTCAACTGCAGGCTTACACCTGACTGAAGAAAATGTTGCCTAGATGGACTTTAATCTACACATCACTTGTTGGGTAAGGATGGGCTGCTAGGTCAGAAAGACATGAAAGAGCATTTCCCACCTTCACATTGTGTCAGAATGCTACACTCCACAAAGGGCTTTTCAGTTTCCAAGCAGAGATCTTGGTTGCTCGTCACCATTGCCTATCATTTCTGCAAATAAAAGATGGGGAACTCATGGCTGTTCAGATGTTGCTGTGATTCCAGCTCCCGTTAGCCCCAGCCAACATGGCCAGTGATGATGGGAGCCATTGTACAACAACATCTGGAGGGCCACAGTTTCCTCTGCTTTAATGGACAGTTCTCTCTTCCTTGTACCTGACTCTGCTGGTCCAAAGAGTATAGATTTAAAACGTTGAATTTGCCTAATTTATCCTCCCTGCGAGTTCTCTGTCAAATCCCCACAGAGAAGAATGAATGCTTTCCACAAGCAGAGTGGAATCTCCTGCCCAGTAACGGAACCATGTATCACTTCCCCCCTCTAGAGAATGCCACAGCAGTCAATCCACTCACTGGCAGATGAATGTGGGGGCAGAGGGAGCGGTCTGCCCCGAGTGCCATCCTGGGGGGGGGGTGCCATCATGGCTGCCCCTGCCCCCCGGGATGCTTGGTGTTCCACGTACTCCTGGGACGCCTGGAGCTCGGCGCACACGCCCCCATGGGACATGTGCACACCACGCCCCCAGGTGTACACCGCTCCCAGTGCCGGAGCATGTAGCTCTGCCACTGAAGCCACTTCAGGAGTGAGGAACCTGTGGCCCTCCACACACTGGACTAAAGCTTCCACCATCCCTGGATATTAGCCATGCTGCCTGCAGGGGCAGATTTAGGGCTGTGCAAATGGTGCACATGCACTGGGTGCTAAGCTGAGGGGGTGCCATCTCAAAGCCCGTTAAGTGAGTCATTGAGCTTTGGGAAAGAGGCGTGAGGGCTCTGACAGAATCCTAGAGTCCTCCCACCTCTTCCTCAAAGCCTAGTTAATGCTTTCCCAGCTCTGGGAAGGAGTGTGTACCTGGACTCACATGTGCACAGCCAGCACTCGTGTATGTTCATATACACACTGCTGAGAGGTTTAAAGATCTTTTGCTGGAGTTCTGATGTGCGCTTGCCATGGATGTGTGTTAACCTTGTAACAGCGAGAAGTCTCTAGGACTCTCCAGAGCCTCGTGGGTCCTTCCCAAGGTTGGGTGCCTCCTTAGTCACCTTTGGGAAGGTAGCGCAAGGTCTGCAGTTATGTGTGAACAAATTTTTAGTCTCAAACAGGGTGCCATAGTTCCCAAGTTTGCCACTGTTGTCTAGGGCTGATGGAAGTTGGAGCTGAGCAACGTCTAGAGACCCACAGGTCCCCTATCCCTGATCTAGTTCCTGCAAAAGGGCACAACCCACTCAGAATTCAGACCCACAAAACGCTCAAAATGCCTGGGAACCGCACAAAAGCATAGCTAATTTCTTTCCTCATGAGCTGTTCCTTTGTGGACCGCCCCCACTTGCGACAAATTACAATTGACAAGAAATGCATGTTGATAGCTGAAACTGGATTTAAGCTCTGTTTACGGTAAATGGAAAAAGACTGTTTGGGTTGTGGCCAAAACTCAAGGATTATGGCTGATTATTGGCAGAAGAGCAGAAGAAACTGGCACGAATATTTATATATCTGCACTGTCTCACACTTGCTGATTGCTCCTGGTCTCCTATTCCAGAGGAAGTTGATGAATCAAAATCACTTTTAATTAAGAGAGAGAACAAAGACCATGGGCATCTGTTCTCCTCTAGGCCATCTATCGCTTGTCCCCAGCCCCGCCCTCCTTTGGAATGCAGCTGCACCTGAGGCCTGGCCAACCTTCCGGCAACCCATCCATAAATGGAAAGCAAAGAGACTACTGGCAGATGGGCATGTAAGACCTCCCTAGTGAGTTGCCCTCCATTAAGTAAAGTGATTTGGGGTGTTGCGATCATGTTTGGGTGGAGGTTGTTGGGAGAAATTTCTGGCACAGCGCTTAAAATATTTTGGCCAGTCTTGGGTTTCTGTTCACCTTGATTTAGGTGAAGGTAAATAATTTGGTGTTCCATCTGAGGTAGCCAGAAACCTTGGGCAGGCCCTCTCCATCGCTGTGTCTCAAAGCCGCCATATTTTCTCTTGTCCCTTGCCTTATTCTTCTTTGACCCTCGTTCAGCCAATATGTTTTGTGTCCCACTGTTTCTACTTGCTTCCTCTTTCTTATCCCATTGTGCCATCTCTATGCTGGCTTTTGCTCAGGGAAACCAGCTTCACCTTTTTTCTTCCTTTATCACCAATTCACACTCGAAAAGGAGGCATTGCTTTATTTATCAAAAATCCCACCTTTCTTCCCCAGAGTCCAGGACAGTGCGCCTAGAGTAATTGTTAATCTCATTGGATCTTCACAACAGTGTAAGCTAGGTTCAGTTGGGCATGTCAAAGGCCTTTTCAATGACCTTCAAAAAGGATTGATAGGATAGTTTGGCGAGAATATCACCTATAGCAAGAATTGAGAACCTGTAGCCCTTTAGGTATTGTTGGATTCCCAAGTCCCATCAGCCCACAGCCAGCATAGCCATTGGTCAGGGATGCTGGGAGTTGTAGTACATCAACATCTGAAGGACCAAAGGACCCCCAACCTTAATACAGCAGTACCTCAGGTTACAGACGCTTCAGGTTACATACACTTCAGGTTACAGACTCCGCTAACCCAGAAATAGTACCTTGGGTTAAGAACTTTGCTTCAGGATGAGAACAGAAATCACGCAGCGGCAGCGGGAGGCCCCATTAGCTAAAGTGCTACCTCAGGTTAAGAACAGTTTCAGGTTAAGAACGGACCTCCAGAACGAATGAAGTTCTTAACCCGATACAGCTTGAAGCCATGTCATTTGGTTTCAGATAATGCACAGTCAAAACAGGAAATATCCTGAGGATGAATGTCGGGGGCGGGGGGGGGGGGGAGAAAACACTGCTGCATTTGCCCATTTGGAAAGACTTTGCTTTAATGTGATTTTCTTATCTGACATATGCCAAATTACAGGAATTTAAGTCTAAATGTGGAACTGCATTGCCAGAGATCGGCCTGTTTTCCCCTGTCCATTTAAGCAGCATTAGAAGGGCTTGACCAAGGCTTCAGCTGGGAGGCCTTTGTGGCCGAGATGACAATCAGGCCTGTTCCAATGCTAATGTCACTGCCAATTAAATTAAGTAACCAATAAAGTAAGTGTTATGTACTGAGTTGAATAGGATCCAAACTGCAGCAGTCTGATTGGTCCTAGAACAATAGGATCCAAAAGGCAGCAGTCTGATTGGTCCTAGAACAATAGGATTCAGAATGCAGCAGTCTGATTGGTCCTAGAACAATGCAGCAGTATGATTGGTTGGCAGGAACCACCCAATCATGCTCCAGATAGAAGTGAATCCACAACCTGATTGGCATACAGTAGAATTCCGGAATTAGCCAATCATGTGCAGCCCATTGTGTAAATAATGTATATAAAGCAGATACCTTGAGGGGACTTTCATTCATTCCTCCTCACTACTATGAGCTGAATAAAGAGCATGAAATCACTTTGCGACTCTGAGTATATTTCAGTAAGGCTGAGATGTAGGGGATGAAGCCAGAGCACCTCGCACAAGCTGTAGTGTTGGCGCCTTTCTGTTTTATGTAACGTGGGTGCTACGGACAGCAAGCACTTAGCAACTCATGGCTATACGATAATCGGAAAAATACAGATCTGAAACCTCTAGCTGCGGATCCACATACCCACATTCTTAAAGCTAAGTGCTTAATGCCAGGTTAGATCAGGGCTTGCCTGTGAAAGCGCTGATGAGTCAGGGCGGATGTGAATCATCCATTTTGACCAGCTGCTCTGGCAACAACTGTAAATGGTAGGTGAGACACAGTATGGTTTGGCTGTGCTAAAAAGTGCCCTCCAATCCTTCAAAAATATTTATGTGCAGACAGATCCTGTCATTCAGTGGATCCGTGCACAGTTTCAACCATTTCTTACGGGCTCAGGAGTTCTGAAACGGGCTCTCCTATAAATATTGATGGAGATAAGACATTTGTGTGTCTGTATTCCCATCCCTTGCTTCTTGTCTTTCTCTCAGTTGACACCTATAAGAGAAACCTGTGCACCTTGAACTAAATCAGCCCAGTTCTCTGGTCCCAAACTTATATGCCAATTGGAAGACAGTAATCAATTAGCTGGTGCACTTTCCCCAATTTTTGTGATTCAGTTTCAGTTTTAAAAAGAGTGTACAAAAATAAAATATTGTGGTTTGGGGGAATGCACTGGAAAGTGTTCCCAGTGTGAAAATGCTAATAGATGTAAATAAAATGAAGAATGTTAATTAAATGCATATAAACAGTGTATGATTTGAATGTGAATTTATATGCGCTAAAAAAAACCTTCAACGAAAAGAAAACAGGGCAGAAGGGCTCTATGACTGAGTACACACAAGACTGACATGAAATGGAAGCAGCCTGGTCTGTTCACACCTAGCCTGAATATACAACATGGCTATAGTTTGTAAGCAAAGCCAACAAACTAAATTATCCAAGATTCCAAAAGTGATGTTTGACATTATTACAGCTTTAATTATTATTATCACTGCTATCACTAGTAGTAGAATTTTGCAAATGCTATAGCTTAGTCCCATCTGCCTCCCTTATAAGAAATAATACAAAGAGTCTAAAAAGATACCTCTTTATAAGCAGTGTGCTTGTTACCAGCAAATCTCTAATTGTACAGTTCTTGGCAAGAAGCATTTTTTAAGGAAGGGAAAGATTTCATCATGGTAGGAGAAAAACTGCATCCCTTTCCCCTCCCTTCGCAGTATCAAAATTTAGAATGTAAGCTCTGCAATGCACCATGTGGGCTATATATATCCTCCTCCTCCTTATCATCAACATCATCATCTGGATTTGTTAATATGACACTACTTGGAATACCCCCTTCCTGCATTTCTCTTCCCAGAAATGCTTTCATTAAATCCCTTCATTTTTCAGTGGGAACACCAGACAAGGGGGAACAGGAGTAAATATGGGACAAAGCACATTTCCAGAGTGACAGCCAAGGAGGTGACACTTGTCAGATTTCAGGAAGAGAAACAACAATATATTTCATATTAACTCCCTCATCTTATGTCGCTTCCAGATAACCCATTTATTGAGCATTCATTCAGATTTGTTTGCACAAAGTTTGCAGGGAGGTTAAATGATGCTGGTTGTTTATTGAGCTGATTTGTTTGTGGGGAGGTTATACAATGTTGCACCGAAAAAGGGCTGTTCCACACTTTCCAGTGTACTTTTAACATCACTTTCCTATTGGAAAAGAGCCCATTTTGAGGAGGGGAAGGCAATTTGTTGCGCAAGAGTGCTGAATCAACTTTAATTCTGCAACCTGAATTTGCCACCATATACCTGAATTTCACACCAAAATAGTGACAGTCTAGAAGCAACCCTGAACATACTGGGTGATATTCAATTAAGTTTTACTCACACTGAAATGAACATAACAAAATTAGGTCCATTAATTCCATTGGGACTAATTGAATTTAGTCAAATAACACTCATTTTCTCTGAAGTAAACCCTACTGGTTTCAACCGAGTTGATTTTTAAGTAAATAGTCTAAGGATTGAAGCCTAATTTTAATTTCCCAGCTAAATTTGTATGTGAAAAGTCCAAGTCAAGTAAATGACACGGGTTCAAAAATGTGGGTGATACATTGAGAGCTATATGTCTGGGTTGCTTGCCCCTTCTAGGCCATCTTAGTTCCTTTCTTTTGTTTTCTCCCACCCTCTCTCCCTTACACCACCTTACCTTGTATGTGTGCGTGTGTCCAAATGTTTATGAGCATCTTAAAAAGTGCAGGGGTTTAGGAGGGTGATGGAAACCCAACCACTGCTGTGTTTGCTTATTGACAGCTTCATTGTTCCAGACGCAAAGAACCATTTACTAACCACAGGATGTGCTTCTAACAGAGAAAGTCTGAAGGAAACAGATGAGATAACGGCAACAAGCACATGAGGGGTGTCTGAAAAGGAATGTATGCGACTATAATGCTCTGCGGTCCCCGTGAGCTGGTGGTGCTTTCAAACTGTGTGACTCTGGTGTGCTGAACTACGCTGAATGATAAGGTTGTTGCAGCTACATTCTCTGACAGGCTGGATCTTGCTTTGCAAGCATGCACATCGCCAAGGGAAGCTTGGGAGCACGCATCATGCATGGAAGATCTTGCTTGTGAACTAGCTGTAAGGCACGCAGAAGTCATAATATGGCCTGGGTTGCCAGTAGTACATGTGAAAAGCATCTAGGGGGCTTAGCAGAGCACAAGCTTAACATGAGTCAACAGTATGATGCAGCAGCAAAAGAAAGCTAATGTTATTCTTGGCTGCATTGACAGAAGTATAGTGCCCAGATCAAGGGAAATAATAGTACCACTATATCCTGCCTTGGGAAGACCACACCTGGAATACTATGTCCAGTTCTGGGTTACACAATTTAAGAAGGATATTGACAAGCTGGAACGTGTGCAGAAGAGGGCTACCAAGATGTTCAAGGGTCTGGAAACTAAGCCTTATAAGGAACTGTGAGGGAGTTGGATATGTTTAGCCTGGAAAAGAGGAAACTGAGAGGAGATATGATAACCACCTTCAAATATCTAAAGGGCTGTCACGTAGAAGATGGAACTAGCTTGTTTTCCCCTGCTCTGGAGGGTAGAGGCTTCAAGTTACAAGGAAGGAGATCCAGTCTAAACATCAGGAGGAGCTTTCACACAGCAAGGCCTGTTCGACAGGAAAACATATTCCCATGAGAGTTGGTGTACTCTCATCTCTTGGAGGTTTTTAAGTAGAGGTTGGATGACCACCTGTCATGTATGATCAAGCTGAGATTCCTGCTACCATTGTAGGGGATTGGACTAGATGACTCTTGGGATCCTTTCCAGCCCTACAATTCTATGATTCTATAGCCTATGAACAACTACTCACTTAGGACTCAGCTATACAGCTGCAAATAAAACCTTTTAAATGTGTTGCAAAGTGCAATATATAAACGTGACATGCAAGATTCAATGTATTTTTTCAAAACGTTTTTTTAAAAGCATTTTCATGGCATTTATTTATATGTGTGTATATTCCACCTGAGTATCGTTCCCCTCACTTGATATTGAATGCTGCTGCCAGGATAGACCATAGCTTCCCAGTTTTATGTTGGCTGCATTGACTGCCAGTTTGCTTCCAGGCTCAGTTCAAGGTGCTGGCTTTAGGCTTTTATAACCTGAAATGTCCTGGACCAGACTCTCTCAAGAATCCATTTAGATTAGGCTGCTTGGGGGTGTCCTTTAACCTCCAATGCCTTCCTTCTTGTCCTCTTGCTGACAGAATTATTAAGGTGGGCATTAAGTTTGGGGCCTGCCTGATCTGCTTTTTTATTGTTTGTATGTTAAATCACTTTTTCTTCTACTTGTTCACTTCTTTAAAGCCATCTTGAGTTAGTTGGTACCTAGAAAGGCAGGGTATGCACTGTGTGACACATTAATTACGATTGTACGCTTCATGTGTGCAGGAAGGCCTGTCTGTTGTTGCAAGGACTTCTGGGAGGTTTAATGAATTTATGTCCACACATTGAGACACATGGCACAAATGCAGACATTGTGGGATCACTGGGGAATGGGGAGAAGCAGACCTTCGAGTGTCAAGGATGAAGCTAGAGCTGTGTTCAAATGGCCCCTCAAAATTCTCTTCCCTATTTGCTGACAGAGAAATTTCACCAAATTTATTTGAGAATTTGTTGGGAAATTTTTCAGGAGTGGGGCTCACCTTTAACATAGCCTGATGTCCCACCTCACAATCAAGCCACCATTTTGCATCCTCCACAATTCCCTGAAACATCCTTCCTAAGCCATTTTGAGGGGAAACAACAACTGCCACAAAATTGAAAACTAAATGATGGAAAATCTTCAGGGAAGAATATGAAAAGTGGCCATCATTTTCTAGGGGGTGAGACAAAGAAACATCTCAGACATATTCTCAGAAATGTTTTCTGAGGCATTTTGGCCCGAAGGACAAGTTTTGCCCTCAGTGCAACTGTGTCCCCCAGTACAACAGCTTACTTTTATCCAGTAAATGGCCACCACAAAAGAAAAACAAAGGGAGTGCCTATAATACAACGCTGAGGTGAGGGCTAAACTGCCTCAAGCCCCAGGTGAGACCAGTACACAAGTACAGACTTAGCCTTTACCTCAGTTGCGTGTCCCAGATTGCAGACACATTAATTTTCTTCCCCAAAATGTAATGGCAGCAACTGAGAATAAATGTGTTTCTATAACCTCAGACCAATTTCTGGTTGTTGCTGTTTTACTCATGCTAGTTTCCTCAGTGCAATTTTTATGGTAAAATTGGTGCTGGAATTCCCATGACCACCTCTTTCATTCTCTGAGAATGGCAATGGTGCCCACCTGAGAGGTGCCAGAACTGAGTTCCAGCTAGTTCCGGCTCAAAAAAAAAAGTCCTGGTTCCCATATTTTTAAAACATTACATTTTTTATCTTGCCTTTCCTCCAAGGAGCTCAGGGTTGTGTCCAAGATTCTTCCTTACACCATGTTATCCTCATCACAATCATGTGAAGTAGGCCAAGCTAAGAGAGAGTCACTGGCCCAAGAGCACCCAGTGAGTGACATGATCCAATGGGGATTTGAACCTGAGTAATAATAATAATGTTATTATTATAGTAATTTATTATTTATACCCCGCCCATCTGGCTGGGTTTCCCCAACCACTCTGGGCAGCTCCCAACAGAATATTGAAACACGATTAAACATCAAACATTAAAAAATTCCCTAAATAGGGCTGCCTTCAGATGTCTTCTAAAATCAGATATTTGTTTATTTCCTTGACATCTGGTGGGAGGGCGTTCCACAGGGTGGGTGCCACTACCGAGAAGGCCCTCTGTCTGGTTCCCTGTAACCTCACTTCTCACAGTGAGGGAATCGCCAGAAGGCCCTTGGAGCTGGATCTCAGGGTCTGGGCTGAACAACGGGGGTGGAGATGCTCCTTCAAGTATACTGGGCCGAGGCCGTTTAGGGCTTTAAAGGTCAGCACCAACACTTTGAATTGTGCTCAGAAATGTACTGGGAGCCATTGTCGGTCTTTCAGGACCAGTGTTATATTGTCTCGGCAGCCACTCCCAGTGTCCCCATACTTAGTCAGATACACTAACCACTAAACCACACTGCCTATATTTCATGCTACTAAAGATTTATGCTGATGGGGGATCATATTCTGAGACCGACACATGCATCCATCCACGAATTCAAGAGCCGTTCCTTTTGTGCAAAGGCTAATTTAAGAGTGGCATCAAGTAGCAAAGAAAGCCCTAGAGATTCTCATATCAGTTGGAATGCATTTGCATAGGAAGAAAAGAAAAGAAAACTCTGGAAAGGCTACATCGGTTGAGCTGCAGTTAAGCGGGTAGGTGGGTGGAAGCCATATGGCTCATATTCCTCTGGCGACTCTCCTTCCTCCTTCACATGCCCAGATTGGAAGGTGCTAAGTTTCACTTCTCACATTTGGTATCACACATACTTTAATTCGGAAGGGACTCGTCCAATTTAGAATCTATCCAGCGGAGTCATTCCAGCCTCCTCATTTACCAGAAGTGTGTTTTATAGAGGATGGAAGAAAAAGCAAGAGAACACATGGACAAGCAGCGCAACTCCCTAGAATGAAGGCACTTGGACGAAGCCCACGGCCAGCTGTCAGAACAAGGCCCGTTTCAGTGGGTCTATTCTCAGTAAAACTTAGCTGAATAAAGTGGTACCTCGGGTTACAGACGCTTCAGGTTACAGACTCCGCTAACCCAGAAATAGTACCTCAGGTTAAGAACTTTGCTTCAGGATGAGAAGAGAAATCGTGTGGCAGCAGTGGGAGGCCCCATTAGCTAAAGTGGTACCTCAGGTTAAGAACAGTTTCAGGTTAAGAACAGACCTCCAGAACAAATTAAGTTCTTAACCCGAGGTACCACTGTACCACCCAATGTAAGACATCTTGCGCAATTTTGCTAGCCATTCAGACTTTTGTCTTGCGATCCGCCTTTCTGTTTTTGTTCAAGAAGGAGACATGAGAGCCGCTGAGGCCCAGATTCTCAATCAGTTCTGCACCCCAAACTGCATGCTGAGGTTTGACTGTGCTCTTTACAGAATCATGGCACAAACACAGTTCTGGCTAAACTTGACTCAGATCCTATTATTAGGGCATCATAACAAAGTCATGCACAGCCAGTAACCCAAACTAACATTGGACTTGGCTATGGTACAGCAGTGGTAAACTTGGAAGAAGATCAAATTGCTACTGTTCTACAGGTTAGGTACAAAGCCAAACCAGTTATTTCTTCTTTTGTGGTGAATATTTATTTCATTTTATTTACTCCCCTTTTTCCTTCCTTCACAAATTCCAATCACACACCCCGCTAGGACAATTTGCATCCTATGGTTGACTATTCAGGAGTAAGTTCCATTGAGTATAATTCAATACCCACTTTGGAAGCACCATTGAACTCAATAGGATTTACTCTTGTGTAAACAGGTACAGGCTTGCACTCTTAAATGCTTGGAAAGATGTGTCAGCGAAGCCTCTAAATTTAATTTGTGTACAGTAGCAATTTTTTCCCCTGCGACTACCTGTTCTGTAGACCAGGAGCCAAACTGCAAAAGAGTATTCCCTTTCTCTTCTTCCTCCCTGCCAGCTCATTCATAGATTAGTTGATTTTCTCTCTGTAGATCATAAGAGTCATTGCAAAACTGGCGAAAGGTTTTTTAATATTCTTCACCAGCAGAGATCTCTTTGAACACTGCAATCGATTTTCCTCCTCTTGCTGCATTAAAGTTTAGCCTCTTCCCCATCCCTCCCTGCCTGTGTTTTCGTAGTCGACTAGTAAAGGGCTCATCACTCACATTCTTTGCAAGCATCAGAAACCACATTATGTTTAACAAATAGCAGTTATTGCTTTCAAATTAGAGATGCCCCCCCTTAAATAAATATGGTTTTGACTTTTGAACTCGAGCTTCAGATATTTATTTTTCATGCCCCCAAATTGCAATTATTACATTAAAATGAGAACTGCATGAAAGAGAATGTCATCTTTAAGGAAAGAACAGAGACCGCCACCCATCCATAGAAGGTGCTGCAATTTCTATAGGTTGATGGCTCTAAATTCACAAGATTTTTGGATTTAACGAGAGGGGGGACCCTGCATTGTAGAAACACAGCAAATTTATATAGAAAAACCTGCAAAAAAAACTACCGAACATTGCCGAAACCACTACAACAGGGAAGGACCCTGAGAATCATCTAGCCCAAACCACTGCAATGCAGGAATATGCAGCTGTCCCATATGGGGATCAAACCTGCAACCTTGGCATTATCAGCACCACGCTCTAACCAACTGAGCTATATTACAGGATTGTTAATACAGTTGTTTTCTATTGTTC
Organism: Podarcis filfolensis; assembly: GCF_964270895.1. Classification (NCBI taxonomy): domain Eukaryota; kingdom Metazoa; phylum Chordata; class Lepidosauria; order Squamata; family Lacertidae; genus Podarcis; species Podarcis filfolensis. The sequence goes on from NC_139609.1 coordinate 26,436,037, forward strand.
CCTTTTTCTTTTGCTCCATTGAGTCCTATCAGTGGCGTAGCGTGGGTTGTCAGCACCCGGGGCAAGGCAAGTAGTTTGCACCCCCTAGCCCGTGGATTTGCGCCCCCTAACCCGTGGATTTGCGCCCCCTAACCCGTGGATTTGCCCTAACCCCAGATGTTGCGCCCGGTGCGGCCGGCCCCCCTGCACCCCCCACGCTACGCCACTGAGTCCTATTGACTTGGATAAAAAAACAACAACATTTGAATATGAATATTTATAACACCCATCGCTGTTCTCTGCCCTCAGTTCATTTAGAAATGCCATCCAATGGTAGTGTTCTGGGGCTACCTAATTCTTCAAAGAATGCTATTACATTACAGTTGGGATTTTTTAAAAGTTATCCTCACTAATATAGTTGAAAAAGAAGGATCCCGTGATCTTTGGACCTTTTCATCAAGCTCCATATTATATTGCTATTTCCAGTTAATAGTGGGTAATTGCAAACTACACTCTCTAATAAGATGGGGGAAACAGCCCTAAATGAAAGCAAATTAGAATAAAGTATTTATTGTCTGTTGCGGCTTATTAAACACGATGCCAGAAATTTACCTGCGCAGTAATCCACACAGCCAGTGTCGTGTCTAAACAGAATCACGGCACTTAGCTGTAGAGTGTTAGCCCATCTGTGGGAACACATCAGTGTGCTAACTGCACAAAGGAATCTGGTTGTGTTAATGTGGCATGTATAGTGGGTGGTCAGGTTTAGAGTTGCCACTGGCTGCGGGGATCCCATGTGGAAAGTTAAAACACCCACAGTGTTTTAACTGCAAATAAAAAAGTAGCACAATTTTTGAGATTTTAGTTTATTGAGTGGGTAATCTCAGCTCCTGCCAACCTAGCAGTTCGAAAGCACGTCAAAGTGCAAGTAGCTAAATAGGTACCGCTCCAGCGGGAAGGTAAACGGCATTTGCGTGCACTGCTCTGGTTCGCCAGAAGCGGCTTAGTCATCCTGGCCACATGACCCAGAAGCTGTCTGAAGACAAACGCCGGCTCCCTCGGCCCATAGAGCGAGATGAGCGCCGCAACCCCAGAGTCGGTCACGACTGGACATAATGGTCAGGCGTACGTTTACCTTTACCTTTAATCTTTGATTTTATTGTACACTGCTTTGGTAGCTTTCAGATATGGACCCGTTTATAATGCTTCAAATAAATTAAACAACAAAACAACAGCAATATGCCCAGGAGCTACATTTAAAGCAGGCTTCACCTTTCTCTTAGCATGAATTGGCATAGACACAATATTATTATTATTATTATTATTATTATTAGCAAAAAATTATGGTGTCCAAGAACAGTGTTATCTGAGCAGCTTATAATGATAAAAATAATATGCTTCCACTATTACTGTTACTTGGAGCTGGACCTTTTAGTGTGGCTGCCCCTGTTTTGTGGAATAGCATTCTTGTCAGGTGCACACTGTCAGCACTTTCCAGAAATAATTCAAGTCGTTTTTGTTCTGACACACTTTCCCAGCAGGAACCGCCCTGAGATCTTTGGATGAAGGGTGGTATATAAATTTAAGAAATAACTAGTAAACATAGCTGGGTCTTTGCCATGAGTGTCTATTTTGCATGGTTTTAATTTTATTTGTTTTTGTGTGTTTTTAGTTGCCTTTGTTCTCATTCAGCTTGAGACGGTGATATTGAAGGCAATCAATATATCAATAATAATAATAATAATAATAATAATAATAATAATAATAATAATAATGCCTAGAGAGGGAAATTTAAGAGAACACTAATTCTAGAGAGACTATTTCAATTATTTTAGTTTTTCAAATAGATGGCGTTCCCATTCGCCTGGTATGACAGATCAAAATATTTATTGAATTTTTCCTAATGGAGACGAATGGGTGACTTGGCAGGAGACTGTGACAGAAATTAGGTGGGTTTCTAAAGTCTGGTCAGCCAAACCAGACTGGTTCCATCTTGTCTACAGCCCCAAAGCCCCATTTGCAAGTAGCCTGTTAGTTACTATGTTTGTTTAAATTACTTTGTGTAAAAGGGTTTGAAAGCAGAAGCTTCAAATCCTCCCACTGGCCCATTTCTGCATGTTGCTACCTGATGATACCTCAGCCCTTCAGACAACCTACCCAATTCCTGTCTGCTTACCCTGAGGGATACAAAGCATTCCTATAGATTTCCTTAACCCTACTTAGGCTGCAATACTGTGCCCACATACCTGTGAGTAAGCCTCATTGAAATCAAAGGCACTAACACTGGAGTAGCTGTTTATAGGATGACACTGTTAATTCAAAATGGCTGCTATTGATTTTTAAAGATGGCTGCCTCCTTTGCTGCTTACCGGGGGCCGCCATTTTCATGGTGAGCAGTTGACTATCTACGTGCTTTTACAGAGTGGGCAGATTGTTGCTAATTTTATTTGAGAGATCGAGTGTTAAACAACCCTCCAAAGAAAAGGTAGTTAATAAAGAAGCCTTGTAAGGAGGAGAGGATGACACAGTATGTCATTCCACACAACTCTATTTTTTAATCCTAAAATACTAGGAAAACATGTTTCACCTCTCAATCTTTCAAACTATAAGAATGTCTTGCAATGAAGCAAGCATGCTTTATTTGAAGGTTCAAAAGGCATCTCCTGCTATTGTGGGGGTACATGTGAGTGGAAATCAAAGATTAACACTGCAGTCTTACAGATGTCTAATCAGAGATAACCCCCATGAGTTCAGTGGGACTAAGTCTCAAGTCAGCTTGCTGGAGAATCAGTGAGATAACTCAAAGAAGCAAAGGGCTGTGGTGATTTCACGAAGGTTTTCCTTAAATTACAATACATTCCGCATCGATTTCCTGAAGTTTTGCTCAAATCACTGTTTCTCCTGAATCCTGGCAGCACATCTTTCATTTATCTCATACATGAAAGCCTTTCAAGCTTCTGACCACATTCTAATCAAATACAGACACATATATTAATTTCTGAGTATGATTCGGTTACACTTGCATGTCCAGACTTGCTCAATAGTTAAGGATCTTCTACATTTTCTTTTTTACATTTTTTCCCAACTTAATTTCTAAATGAAAATTTTGTGGGCTTTGATTTTGGTTTGGTTTTTCTAAGAAACACCCAACAATACCTCTGGCATGGTGTGCCTTTATTGTATCACACTGTAAGGCATATTTTTATATATATATAAACTCATTGGGCTGTTCTATGTACCAAATAAAAAATTTAAAAAATAGGAAGCTATACTTGGCAGATTTTCAGCCACTTCAAATCCTACAAGCTCAACGCATCTGCATTTCTATGTCATTGTATGCAGTTTCTGATAAGGTGTCTGGTCTAATCCAAAGTTCGGCAGTCATTACCTTTAGCAAGCCCACTTCCTCGCCATTCAAAATCATAACCAGCTGGAAAGAAATCAATGCTCTGAATGAACCTCAAAACTTCGATCAAACTGAACTTTCTGGTCAAAGCACCCACTAGACTTAATTGGAGAAGCATAATATGTCAGGAGAATAGCACAGCCCATTTTCCTGAGTCAAACTGAAGAGCCAATATTTATCTTTTGTTGCAGAGCAGTATGCAGGAGTTCTAAACAGAAATGAAGAAATCACAGAATAAAATTAAAAGATCAATGCCAATCGATTTTGGCATCCCCTACCTTCCTACAAATAAAATGCTTTAAAAATGAAGCAAAACGCCGTCTTCCCAATTTGATAAGCATTATTCCTTAAAACAAGGAGGGTCAGCTGGTGCCATAGACCAGATCCAGCCCTCAAGTCAATTTTATCCACTGATCCTGCTAAATTTAATTGAAATGTGCTAAGTTCAGCTCATATGTGACAGGGGAGAAAGGAATCTTACATATTTCTGTTTCTACCTCATCCATATTCTGCACAGAATATGTCACCAATTTGCTTCTGGGGGGATCTATCAAGGGAATGAATTTAATTTTCACCCACCCCCTGAAAAACCTCAAAACATCCCAATTCATGTACTGTGAAGTAGCAATGGGGAGAGAACTTTGATTCAATTCACAATCAAAAGAGAATCTGCCTAATTCTCATTTTCTGAAACAATATGCAAACTGAGTCACATCCCTCCTTCAAAATTAGTATTTTTGCGATGCAGTTTTCCAGCAACATAATGCTTACAAAGGTGCATATATTGTGGTAAAGTGTGCCCCTAAATGCATACATTGATGAAAATAACATATAAAATGCCCTAGGTTCAGGGGAAATATTTTGCATACAAAAATGTGTATATTAGAAGTTCACCCTAAGATGCTGATGAATTTTCATGGGAACTTTTTTAAAAAAAGACCTAAAACTGATGGAGAAATATGAAGAACTGAAGACTCGGAAATGAGAAACAGAGAGAAAATGAAACTGACAGATTTGCCCATTCTTAGCGTGAAGCCCTTATTGTGGATAATTCCAGCTTCATTATGCAGCTTGACCATCTACAAAGATTTGATATTTACAGTCTATGGAGAAGAGAGAGTAGCTCCTAAAAATACAGAAGCTGTCTTTCTATGTTCTTCAGCTTACTGCGACAATTGTTGATTCTACTGACTCTCTCACACAAACACCAGTTCTAATTCCATTAGAAGGCAACCACCCTGTCAATCTGACAAAAGGAACCCACTTCGGCAAAGAGAGCTACATGGGACAAAGTGGTGAATCCATTTCTGCAGTGGAGATCCCACCACCCTTTAAAAAAACAAAACCCACCCAACTGAGTAATCTTTGTTTCCAGTTTCTAAATGATGTACTTTGTAAATGATACCTAGAAGCATCCATGTCTGCCATGGGAAACCTGCCTAAATCTAAAAAGAAAAGTTACTTAAACCTCTTCGCAAGCAATCCCCCACTTAGGAGTTGCAGACACCCCTCCCAGTTTAACAATGGGTAAGAAGATTCATTGGAAAGCTCATGGGCTGGAAGGATTGCCTCCCCTGTGGTTTGCCCACATGCTCACTTACCCTTCACTGGTTTGGAGAATGCCTATCACAGCTTTCTCTCCTTGATCAATCAAAATTATGCATGAAAAGTAGACCAGGAAATGTCACCAATGTGTTTCGATCAACTGCCGTGTAGTCCGCCTCCTGGTTTGAGAACCAAGGGCCTAAAATGGTGATGACAAGCGGTGTTTCGTTTTTGCTTATGCACTGGAAATGCCAGACTTTATGTATACATTTTAATTTGGATGATTGGCAAGGGCAATGGGAATCAAGGTTCTCTTGATACCTCTCTCACTGATCTCCTATCTCCCCAATATCGTATTAGCCCCCACCTCCAAATACATATGACTTCTGTACTTTCCATTTGCACTATGAATTGATTTGCATGTAACACGATGCCACAATATGACATAATGTAAACGTATGGGTATGAGGATTCCCAGAGAAGAAATCATGGCTGCTGTGCTTCTCCCTGAGTCTGAGTCCTCCTGTGCTGATGTGAACGAAGCCATGGTTTCTCTTAGTGTATAGTCCTAACCCAAGCTCATGGTTTGTCTCCAATAGAGCTATAAATGCAAGGGCAAACCTTGGTCACAGAGTGAGACAAACTATGGCAATGTGTTCAGACAACATACAAAGACAAACCATGGTTTAACTGACGGCAGCACAGCAGAAGTAAGACCAGAGGAGAAGCAAAGTGGCTGTGATCTCTCCAGGAACCCAAACACTCATGTTACCTGTGAACTAGTTCAATCTCTGCATAAAGGTAAAGGGTAAAGGGACCCCTGACCATTAGGTCCAGTTGTAGCCGAATCTGGGGTTGCGGCACTCATCTCGCTTTATTGGCCGAGGGAGCCAGCGTACAGCTTCCGGGTCATGCAGCCAGCATGACTAAGCTGCTTCTGGCAAACCAGAGCAGTGCACGGAAACGCCGTTTACCTTCCCACTGGAGTGGTACCTATTTATCTACTTGCCCTTTGATGTGCTTTCGAACTGCTAGGTTGGCAGGAGCAGGGTACCGAGCAACGGGACCTCACCCCGTCGTGGGGATTTGAACCACCGACCTTCTGATTGACAAGTCCTAGGCTCTGTGGTTTAACCCACAGCACCACCCGTGTCCCAAATATCCACTGGTAATTTCAAGCATCGTAGGAATGAACAGTATATTGGAGGCGAGAGTTGGGCAAGGTTTTATATGTCAGTCAAACCACCCTTCCCCCATTTGCTAACACATATTTAATTCTAATCTCCCCAAAAATGGTCCAGGAGAAAGATTTTAAACTCAGCTAAAGCCATAATGCAACTGTGAAGCGAGAAGAAAACCCTTTTACAAAATCCAGCATGCTTTTTAAGACAACAAAGGAAATTTAGTACTTGGGTATTTTCTAAGGTTAAGAGCAAAGAGAATAAAATCCTTCTTAGCCTCACTGTGCATATCATAAGGAATCAATTGGCCAAAAGGATTTTTTCCCCCTCCATAAATAACAAGAACAAAAGATAGAGAAACGCTCCTCCAATCCCTTTGTGGGCTCTCATTGACTACTATTGCTGTGGACAAAACAGTGTGTAACAGCCAACACCTGAATAAAACAGCAGGTGCTAAACTGTATAATTTTAGATTTAAAGAAAGCTTGTTCCACATTGTAGCTAAGGACATCATACTGCTGCTACATGTGCTTAGTATAATTCTGTGATCATTCATTTTCCTTTAAAATATAATTAGGCTACATTACCATTTTAGATTCCAAAATATGATGCATTATTTGAAACACTGGCTAGTTACAGTGCGCTTATCTGCTGACATTCAACTTTTCTTTTTTTCTTTTTTTAAGCCCTCTTCCTCTAATGTAATGTCAGTAATGCATTTTTGAAATACAGATTTTCCACCAAGGAACTATCTTGATAAAAAAAGGAAAGAGAAAGGAAGATGTGGTCCTTATAAAGACATTACTCTCTGTTAATGTAAAATGAGTCACTGAAATTCTACATTTTCTATGCAAACATTCATACATGATGCAATGCTGTGCTCTCCATCTGTGGATTTTATGGACAGACTGTCCATTTAAATTCCATTTGGCTCTATACATTATTGTATTTCCCACTAGAAAAGTCCATTTCCCTCGTCAAACGGCAATATAGATTCCCCCCCCCCTACTTCTATGGGCTTGATTTGGCCTCAACAGGGTGAACAAATTCTGTGAATATTATTTTTTAAATCTTGCTAAAAGGATGGCTAAATTTACCAAGGGAGATCATGAATCAGCATCTTTTCAATACACAGAGGAAACACAGTTACAGGATTTCAATAGTTACGCCAGATCAACTCTTAACTAGTGTATGTTGCATTTTCTTTTTAGAGAGAGAGAAATAAATTAATACAGAGTGGAGTGGCGGTGGGGAGGGTGGCAAATAAACATTTGCTGCCAATTAGTTTTGGAGCAGATACAGAAGATGGAAATGGTTTTGTACAGTCTGCCTGAGAGAGATTCACTGTGAAATAATTCTCTCCCCCTTTTTCAAAGCTCAATATGAACCTGGTTTCTCTCTCTCTAATGGCACAAAATATCAGAAATAGCCGAGTCATTTTGATCTCATGGAAAGATATTGTACCGGGGGGGGGGGGTGTCTCCAAAATTAGATATCTCTCTTTTATAGGACTCTTGCTCTTTTCCTCCATGTTTCTTAGCTGATTGACTGTACTAATTTTTTCCCAAATAGTGTGTGTGTGTGTGTGTGTGTGTGTAATATACAGGTTTTCATGGGGAGAAAATCTACCTACTAGATTGCGCTCACTTTTCAGCAGCCGGGAGCATTGTTCCCATTGGAAATCTGACTTCCCCACTTTAAAGCCATCCTACAGATCCTCCCACTCCAATACTCTCTAAGAACGAGCAAGCTGCAGTTAAACTAGCAGCAAAATTTATGATTAACTCATTGATGCATTTTATTTTATTTTATGCTCATTAGAACTTGGTGATATAGATGTAGCCTTATGGAGTTTCTTTAAACCACTATCTGCACCCCGCCCTCGGCTGCATTTATGGTTTTCTGTACCCACCCACAGTGTCTCCTTTAATTGGAGACTTTTAACAACTCAATTCCTGATCCTGGAAGCAAATTTCTTGCTTAGTTCTCAGCGACTATGAGCTTTCTCCCTTTTATTGGACTTCATATACACAATCATATTAGGTCCCTATGACCTTAGCAGCAACCGTTAGGCACTCAAAAGTGTCCTGCTCTCTTAATTACCTTTCTCCCTTGCTGACAATTATGCCTGAAATCCTCCAAACACCAACATGGTGGGGCCTCCACTCTCTTTTCCTACAGACACTTCCCCAAAACTCTTCTCTTCAGAGAAGTCTTCAGTTTAAACCCTTAAACCCCACCTCCCAAATGGAAGCAAACCTAGCAGCATTTGCACATCATCATGTGGACAGCATCATTATATAGTTTAAAACACTATGTGGCACTCGGCTTTGTTGTATCTTGGTGGAGTCCGGAGTTTTGTGTTGCTATTATGTCTAGCTGTCTGAGTGCCATGCAGTTTCATGCTTTAAAGTTTTAAACCCACAGATTTTCAATGAAAGGAAGAAAATTGTAGAGTTCTCTGCCCTAGGAACCAACAGCTTTAATAATCCGACAGTGTCGCCTAAATCAAAAGCAAGATCTGGTTGCTTCCACTGAGCTTGAAAGCTTTACAAGGGGAAGGAATTGTGCCGGTACATTCATTCCTTTATGCCAGCCTTTCTCAACCTGTAGGTCCCCAGATGTTGTTGAACTACAACTCCCATCACCCCTAGCTAGCAAGGCCAGAGCTCAGGGATGATGGGAGTTGTAGTCCAACAACATCTGGGAACCCACAGGTTGAGAACCACTGCTTTATGCCATGGGGTAAGAAGCCAATGATGTTTATGAATTCTTAACCTTCGCTGAAGAGGTCCATACACACAATGGTGAGTATGGTCTGGCCAAGATGAATGCTCATCTGACCCCCAAAAGGAATGTGTTTTGAGATGTGTCCTACTTTAAGGTGACAGTCTTCTACTTGAAGGTCTGTTGGGGAGGAGTCCTCTTTTCGGAAAGCTGTCTGATCCAAATCTAGTTTAAAGATAAAGAATCCTAAGAAGGGAGAGCAAGGGCCATTAAGGAGCCCCTCAACTGACAGTCCTTGGACATCATATATATATTATTAGCATATGCCAATTGTTAGGCAGATCTGTGTTCCCTCTTTTGATGGTGCATCTCCTCTCTTTTGGCAATACCTATGCAACCATCCTAACCAAAGAGCTTAGTAGGCAGGAGAAACTGCTGAGTCGTTTGTTAGGGCTGTGCATGAATTATGAACAGGGTGAATTCTGTGAGCTGGCTGATGAAAAGAGATTTGTACTTGGAATTCTTCAGAGTCCTTTCTGAAAGAGTGGAAGCCCTTCACAAAGTCATAGAGAATAAGAGAAAGCAAGGCAGTCTGAGTTGATCAAAGCCCAGACCAGGGAACACAGAAAACTTGTGAGCGACTGGGAAGAGGTAACTAACCTGTGCTCCACAAAACACCAGAAACCATCATAGCAGCCATTTTGAAAAGGATAGTCCTGACAGAAGCCACAGAGAAGGAAGCCTTTAAAAAGAAGTCCATACATTTTTAAAGCATCCTGCAGCAAAAAGTCCTACCCTTTCAGACTGCATGCAGAAGATGTAGAAAGACTCATCGATTAGAAGGCTTTGTCTGGCTCAAGGAGCACACTGCAGTGCCGTAGTTCAGTGGTACAGCATCACTTTTGCAGCTAGAAGGTCTCAGGTTCAATCCTCAGCATCTCTAAGTAACATCTCTCTGTCTGAAACCATGAATCGCCACAGCCAATCACTGTAGGCAAAACTGTACTAGATGGACCATTGGTTTGAGCTGCTTTAAGGCAGCTTCCTAAGTTTCTTCCAGGTGATATTCAAAGCAGACATTTTGCTATCATGTGTCATATCCAGATTGCCCCGAAAGCAAAACAACAGAGGCAGACAACAATTTAGGTACCACATTTTATGAAGACATTGTCCCTCCTTAGAGAATAAAGTTAACTATTTATTTCAAAGTCGGCTCAGGAGCAGTTTTTGTTCACTGTATATGTGCTACAAGCTCCTAAGCTGGATAATAGCATCAGTTATGGAGAAGTTCCAAGACTGAAGTTTGGAGATAATGGTCTACTACAGTGGTTTTCAACCAGTGCGCCGTGACACCCTGGGGTGCCTTGAATGATGGTCAAGGGTGCTGCCGGCAACACAGGCCTCTGACCCTCTTTCCTTCCCTCCCTTCTCTGATGCCCTCTCAGGTCTCTGCTTCCCAAAGGCTTGAATGGCTGTTTGTTGCAGGTGAATGGTGCCTCTGGGGCTGGCCAGGGGGTGCTTCCCAGGCACTGCAAGGAGGCACCTCTTTTTGGGGTGGCAGTGGCTCAGAGACCAGGGGCAGCAGCAGTGGCTTTGCAGGGGACTCCCAAGAGAGGGGAGAGGAGAGGAGGCTGAGGGAACACTCCACAAGAGAGGGTGTTTGAAAAGGGGTGAGGGGCTGCCGGCTCTGCAGGTAAGGGGTGACATAACTGGGCTCCTTTGCCCTCCAGGAGTGCCGCAGAAAGAATGTAGTTGGTCAAGGGAGCCGTGGACCCAAAATGGTTGAAAACCTCTGGTCTACTAAGAGGTAATCCTGCAGAAAAGCAACCCACGGCATCCCCATTTCCTTATTCCATAAGGTGTGTGGAGGTGGGAAGGATGAACAAACATGACATCATTAAAGAAATTACCAACTTTACATCATTTACCAATGGTTCCAGACATCAAGAAATGAGGGGAATGTAAATCTGTGTAGATCTTTTAAAAAGTAATGAAGTTGTAGTGGGGGGGGGGGAGCACTTCCAACCGGTCTTTTCTCAAAAGTGGTAAGATTTTCCAAATCTTTTCCTTTGACAAACCAGAGTGCTAAATTGACTATGTTTATCACACCCTCTGGGAGACTTTGCTTTCAATGCCTGCCATTTGGAATCAAAAGTGCTTCAAGATTCTTTCAAAGGAAGATGACAGAACTCCTCAGAGACGTAAAAGGAGTAATTGTCTTCTTGACTGACATCTTAATTCATGGCACACCAGTGAGAAGCATGACAAAATGTTGACCATTGGCTTGAAAAGGATCCATGAATCTGGACTCAAGGTAAATGAGAAGCATGTTATTCATAAAGATGAAATAGAGTATTTAGAACACTACCCATGCAGGATGGGACAAAAGCAAACCCAGAGAAGGGTTCATAGCAGACATCCTACCATAAAACCTCACAATTCAAGTAGATGCTTACAAGTTAGGTGAACGTGTGGTGCCCACCTCTTTATCAACATCTGAAAACAGGCTTAATCAGATACAAGTAGCCATTGATGTAGTTTCAGACCTTCAAGAAGTCTCACATGACATCAGATGAGGATAGGCTTCTCAGTGTTTCAGAGATTACTAGAAACTGTGCTGACTATGGACAACTGAGTGAACTGACAGGCCTAACAACAAAAAGGAACTGTATTGTTACACCATAAATTATCAGGAAAGAAATAACAGACCATCTAGGTCTAATCAAATGCTACAAGTAAGCCAAGTAGACAGTCTGGTGGTCTGGTGATAGAAATGACACAACAAGGAAAATCTTATCCTGTGAATACTGCAGAAGAATTAGGTCAGCACCATGGGAAGAACCATTATCACAATATCCTTATCCAATAGACTTTGGAAAAGGCTAGTGGCTGACCTGTATGGATTGAGAGATTGACACAATTGTCATGGACCACAGTTTTATATGTCCAGAGATGCTTCCTGTGCCTGATATTACCTGTCACAGCAATGTTGCACAACTGTTCACATGATGCATGTGACCAACACTGCAGTCCAGTCTGCCATACAGAATCCTAGTCGTTCCATACATCTTACACCTTTAATCATATTACCACTATCCCCTGCTACTGTCAAGCAAATGGTGAGGCAGAGGAAACAGTACAGACTGCAAATCAAATCTCTAGACAATCACCCGTATATTGCAGTTTTAAGGTGCAGGTCAGCACCACTGGTGGCTACTGGATAAAGCACAGAAGAATTGTCAATAAGGAGAAAAATCTGACCACCAATTTCAGCCACAGAGAAGGATCTGGGGACTGTCACAACTTCATTTTTCTAATTTAGGAGTGGTTATGAATGAGAACAACCACATTTAGAGTCAGAAGGAAGAGTCTTTGTCAAATCTGATGGCAAACTCCGGCTACTGTACACAGAACAAATGAAATACCCTGTTTCTTGCGCCCACATGTGGAATGCTTAAAAGAATCTGACAGTTTCCTATTCCAAAAAAGGTGCAGTTGCCAAATGCCCAAGAAGTACCTGAAACCCCCCGAGGACTTCTGGGTTAGCGCCTCCGGTAATGGCTGAATTCCTCTGATTGGGAGGAATTTGCTTCGTGGAAATTAGGGTCTGGCCGCCACGGCGAAGGCAGGGACCCACAAAAAATCACAGGCGGGAGAAGCCTGTGAACGTGGGATTCGGCTGGCACCTTTTGCACCTCCCCTACTCGCGGGGAAACCCAGTTTCGGGGATCCGGAGCGACGTGGGGTGAGTGGCGTGGTGCTTCGAATTGACTGCTTCTTTCACAGAGTGAAGCCGCATTGCTGTTGCCGGAGAACGCTGACTTTTTCCTGTGGACAATTTGATATTAAAACAACTACCCGTGAGTAGAACGGAAAATTGGATTTCTAAACGTCTTAATTTGGCACCGAAACGGGGAGGTTTCAAACAGGAAGTCCGCCTTCCCCTTTTGTAAATAGACTGAAGCAAAGAGTCTGCAAGCTAAAGTCTTGGAAAGCCTTCCGTAAAGGATTAAACTTCCATCGGCTAAAATCATCAAACCCCCCTTGGAAGCAGGAGAAGAGGGGGGAAATTTTGGAACGTGTAAGCCTGCAGGAGAGAGTGAAGAAAGTCAAATTACCACCGCTCTGAACCTGGAAACGGGCTGCTAGTAAGACTGACGTTTTGGAAATGCTCATTGACTGTGAATAGAAAATTTGTTGACAGCTAGTTAAATAAGAGAAATACATTGTTTCCATTGTCTCCTTCTGCGTTTAAAAAGGAGTAAAAGTAACTGAAAATTGAAACTAACTTTATTGCTTAACTGTGCTTAAAAGGATTGAAACAAATAGAAATTGTTTCCCCCTAGAGGAAGCCTTTGAAATTGTTACATGAGCTGAGCTGGGGGAATTTCCAGCTGCAAGATAAAAAACTGTGAGAATCTGGGATTGACCTTGGAGCGTTAAGAATGTTGACAGAAGAAGCCTTAGTGGTTGCATTATGTAAGATAAATGATTCACTGGAACAGCTCCATAAGAAGACGGATGCGATGACTATAAAAATTGATAACTTGGAACAAAAAGTGACTAATTTGGGACAAAAAGTGAATATTAATACAGAAACTATTCAGGAATCGATACAGGGATCTACTTTGATATGGCAAATTGTGGAGAAGGCGGGGGAGAAAGTTGTTGTTGTTGAACCTAAAGTAGCACAAGTGGAGAGGGAGAGAGCCCCAGCCTTACAGATGCAATTTGATGACTATAAGTTGATGCTTTTTATGATTGAATTTAGAGAAAGTCAGATTTTGAGGATTGGAGCCCCGCTTGGACTGGAGAAGGAAAGTTGGATAGATCCCTTCATGCAGGGATTTACTGACCTTTGGGACCTGGACTTGGGTCAGGAGGAGAGTGGAGTTGTGGGGACCGCCAGATTTGGAGGAACTTTGAAATACGTCCTGAAATATCTTTTGAATCTTAGTTTTAACTATGGAGATTTGGCTGACTTGTCGAGAAGGAATAAAAACATTGCTAGGTGGGAATTTCCCTGAGATCTACTCTTCAGCATCAAAGGAAGGAAAATAAGAACAAGATCAGGAGAAGACAAAGTAAAGTGCATGTATAAATATGAAGAAGACTTGCAGAAGGGACTTGGAAAAGAGTTAAGAGCCTCGGACAGAAGATCACCAGGTTGATGGACTATATGGAATTGACGGAAAGGACTGGCAGAATCCGAGACCAGGGAGAAGAGACGGTGGAAGAATATTGGAAAAAGTTTAAAGTCTATATATGGAAATAATGTAAAATTAATGAGTGTTAGAAAAATGTTGGAATGGAATTATATGGCTTTAGTAGAAATGTTATAAGGAATTAAACATAAATAAGTATTATAGTATTAATGGAAAATAAGGTTAAAATATGTTAAGATAACCATATGACAGAAAATAGAGAAAGATGGAAAGGATTTGCTGAAATAATTAATAGAAATGGAATACAAAAAGGGAGGTGAGAGGTCGATGAAACAAGGGAATGAAAGATAGGGCATTGAGATGGTATGATGTGTGTTTTTTGAATTGTTTTTGCTCTTGTTTTGTTTAATGTGTTAATGTTGTGTTGTGTATTGTTTATATATTGTACTGTATTGTTTTTTCTTTCTTTTGCTTTTGCTTTTTTTCTTTTCTTTTCTCCTTTTTGTAAGGTTTAAAAGTAATAAATATTATTTTTTTTAAAAAAAGAAGTACCCGAAACCCCAAATTAATCTATTGAGATGCTACCTGAGCCATCTTTCAAGACTAACAGCAATGCTACTACTCAGATCATTGCTCAGTCCAGCCAAGATATTCAGAAACCTCCAGAATTTAGAGATGAGTGGCTGAACCCCTGAATTACCAGATATTTCAGCGGTGCTGATTTACTGTATTGTTTATTTAAACAAAAGGTTGGCGAAGGTGGTGGATAGTGTCATTATACAGCTTAGTCACTAGGTGGCTCTGGACTTAGCTATAGTTGGGTGGAGTCAGGTGTTCCCTGTTACTTTTATGTTCTTGTTTAAGACAAACAGAAGTTCTTAACCAGCTTTCTGACTGGTGTCCTCCCTGAGCCTTCCAAGAACATTATCCTGAGCTATCTGTACTCTGTCTTACAGGTCATCTGAGAGAACTATTTTTCATACATTACTCTGTAAAGTGCAATTTCCCATAATTTCTTCTACTGCATTAATATGGATAACTGATTTTGAACATGGGACAAACTCATACCAAAGGAGAAACTTGGGTTTGCTGGTGAGTACTGTATACATTTAGCAAGGGAGATGTGGCCAATGTTGGCTCCCCACCGAACATACCTATATGATACACCCTTTTATTGAACTCAGGCTGAACATTTTAATCTTAAGTATACATCTAAAAAGAAATTACCTGTGCAGAGACATTTCTTTGAAAGGCCTGGGAAGCATCACAACAACTAAAGGCTTACATATATGGAAAAGCTTTGCTGGGAACATATGGAATGCATGCTGAATTCAGAAATGTGTGGTGATCGAAATATAGCGGTCCTTCCATAATTGAGTTTCAAATATATCCTGGTAGTTAGCAACAGCTCTCAGTGTCTCTAATTCCAGGCTATTTTGAATATTGTGTTTACAATTCTAGTTCTCAAGGATTCTTTGAACAGTTCTTATCTGTATTCAAAGCTAGCAGTACTGAAGGATGGTTAAGTAATGAAACAATTACTTCACAGACTTGCGGATACACGCATTCTTTGTACTAAGATTGATCTTGTTGGTACTCATGCATTTAAATATTTGAATTTGTTTTGGTGGACATACGAGGGTCAATATATAAATTAAAAGAGCACATTGGTGTCATTCTAATATTTCGCTTGGTTTTACAATGTAGAACCTAATCTTAGACATACTGACGCGGAAACTAGTCCCACTAAATTTAGTGGAGTTTACTCTCAAAAAAATGTACACTGATTTGCAGCCACTATGTTATAATAAAGGACATGCATGCAGCCTTTAAAAATGCAAAGGTGCGGATTGATGCGTGCTCATTGTAAGTTTCTTTGCTATTTTTTCTTGCAGCACAGTAAACAATGCAAATGTGCAAGGAGTTGGTTTCTGTTCCTTTTTTTCTAAATAAAAGCTTTGCCAGCATCAGGAACATGAGAAGTTTATTACAGGAATGGTTTTGATACAAAATCTGCACATGAACATTTGGTGCAAACTAAAATCCCTTTCGAAATCAATGGGAAGTGTTGCTGGATGTAGAAGGGAAGCTGGATTGGCCCCCAAGGAAAACACGGCTTCTGTGCCAAAGCTGTATTGCTAAGCTGCATATACAAGCTGTTGTTTATGACAAATCTGCACTCAACGTGTGTAGGCTATTGAATACCGATTATGGTCTGATCTTGCAGCCTTTGCTGAGGTCAGTGAGAACTGTGCCTAAATCAAGACTGCAAAAACAGAAGTTAAGTGTAAAGAGCCAGGAGCAATATGCTCTTTAATATATTTCCTAAATATGGTTCTTTTTAAAAATTGCACTCGCATTGCAGTCCACCACTGATAAAGGTAAAGGGACCCCTGACCATTAGGTCCAGTCGTAACCCACTCTGGGGTTGCGGCGCTCATCTCGCTTTATTGGCCGAGGGAGCCGGCGTACAGCTTAGTCATGTGGCCAGCATGACTAAGCCGCTTCTGGCGATCCAAAGCAGCGCACGGAAATGCCGTTTACCTTCCCGCTGGAGTGGTACCTATTTATCTACTTGCACTTTGACGTGCTTTCGAACTGCTAGGTTGGCAGGAGCAGGGACTGAGCAACGGGAGCTCACCCTGTCACAGGGATTTGAACTGCCGACCTTCTGATCGGCAAGTCCTAGGCTCTGTGGTTTAACCCACAGTGCCACTCCACCACTGATAGAGGGTGGCTAAACCAACAGAATTTGACTTAAGATTGTTTTATCCCATTGACGCTAGTGAGGCTAGCACACCTTAAAGGCAAATACTTTAGGTTTCATTTTGAACTGCCAATCATACTGAAGAGTAGAGGAAGAACTTTAAGGCCAGAACACGTACGTGGAGCCCAGATATGTGGCCCTCCAGATGTTGCTGAACTTCAATTCCCATCAGCCCCATCAAGAATGTCCTGCAGCTAGGGATGATGGGATTTGCAGTTCAGCAACATCTGAAGGGCCAGGCATCCCTCCCACATTATGTGGCCTGTCCTCCTAATGAGAAGACCTAGCCGGAACATTTTCTTTTCTTGGATTACACTGAGAAATTGGGTCTAGTTTCCTTACAGAGAGCAATTTATGCCTGGAAATTCTTCCCGCACAATGGCTTCCTTTATGGCCATGCAGTTTAAACAGGATTGCCAAGACTTAAACACCTGAAACTTTAGAGAAAGAGTAATGTGAAGCCTTCTTGAGGGGAGAATCATATATTGTGTGTATGTGAGGTCAGGGCACACACAATGTTTAGACAGAACTGCTTAGCGCTGGCAGGAACTAAGGCTTCAGCAATGAGTAGCATATGTACTTAGCGGATATTAGATAAGGAAGGCCATAATTATATGTAGGAATTTTCTGCAATTGTGCAAATGTGCATCATTAGAGTGACGTCACTATAACCACACTGGTGTTTAAAGCTATTCATGTATGTAGGTTGTGTCTATGTGATATGCATACACACATATTTGGGGAGGGGGTGAAATTCCATGCAACTAATTAAACACGTACTTTTCCGTCAACCATTGATTTACACCATATTTTTTATTGACCCATAAATATATATTTAATAGTACTTATTTAAAGTGCAATGTGATGCTATGCATGCTTACTCAAAAGTAAACCCATTGTGTTCAATTGGGCTTACGCCCAAGACAGTAAACATAAGATTTCAGTTTAAGGTTGCCATTCTACACTCACTTACCTGGGAGTAAGCCCCACTGAACTCACTGGATCTAAGCAGGCAAGTATAGGGTCGCATGGCTAGAGATATGCTTATCAAAGCATCAAAAAATGCATGTGGTAACAAAAGAGGACACATAAATCAGTGGAATGATTTTTTAAAACTCTCAGTTTTAGTTAAATGTCCAGACTTGTGTGAAATCTTGGCTTTTGATTTTATTTTTTAAAAAATGAGTAGTTATAACGAAAATTTCAGGCATAAGAGTAATTATGATGATGTAATACTTTGCCATGTTTAAATATAGCAACCAAAACTATAGATTGCTTAAAAGGAAAGGTGTACTCTTCTGGCTATATATTCAATTTTATTTTTCTGTGAAACAAATATATATACATTAGGGTTTTTATAGGGAAATGCTGTACTGGGAAGAAACAATCCTTTATTTTATCACTATCTTAAACAAGTTGCAAAATTGGGGCCTCATTCACTAATCATGACGTCTTTCAATTCATTTTACTCTAAACCCCTTGATTTCTATGGGACCATTCCTGCTAAAATGATCTAAGAATGCTTCCACTGTATCTGACCATTCTGAATTACAGTGGTACCTCGGGTTACATACACTTCAGGTTACATATGCTTCAGGTTACATATGCTTCAGGCTACAGACTCCGCTAACCCAGAAATCGTGCTTCAGGTTAAGAACTTTGCTTCAGGATGAGAACAGAAATCGTGCGGCGGTGGCACGGCAGCAGCGGGAGGCCCCATTAGCTAAATTGGTGCTTCAGGTTAAGAACAGTTTCAGGTTAAGAACGGACCTCCAGGACAAATTAAGTATGTAACCAGAGGTACCACTGTATTTTCTGTTGGAGTAGCCCACGAACCAATGGGCAAGATTCACTGAGTAGACCTGGAACTCAGCTATGAACTAATCGTCCATACCTTACTTTACAGGTTTGTTTCAGTAGAATAAGTACTCCACCTAGCATCCTAAGCTGTTTGATAGACAGAGGTGTACTTAGGGTCCATTGTGCCCTTGGCTAGGAGATGTATCGGTGCCCCACAGCCCCTTGCAGGAAAAAAAATTACTTTTCCGCAATAACCACATTAGAAATTACTACATTTTACTTGACCCAAGTAATCAAATTGTCCCCAGTGCGGACGAGGTGAGGAGGAAGAATGCATTTGCACACATTTGTGCTGCAATGTGAAAAGGACGGGAAGCTTCTCCTGTGTTTGATATTGCCACAACAACAGTGGTGTGTTGCGACACAAATATATGTCACACACTCCTTAGTCTGATAGGTGATTTTTTTGTATGTGTGCCCTACCCCAGAGCCTGAACCCACTGGAGGGGGTGGGGTTTCCAACACCTAGGCACGCGTCTGAAGAGAAAATATTGATCAAGCTTACGGAATATTTGTCCCTTCAAATGTTGTAGGACTTAAGACTCTCATCATCGGCCATGCTGGGAGGGGATAATGGGAGTTGGAGAACCAACAACATATGGAGGTTCATTAACCTTGACATAAATGGATGACATGGTGGTGATGATGGAGAGATGCATACTCAGCTTTCAGGCTCAGGACAACTAAATGCTATTATTATTATTATTATTATTATTATTATTATTATTATTATTCTGCCCATCTGACTGGGTTGCCGCAGCCACACAGGGCAGCTCCCAACAGGATATTAAAAACACAATAAAACATCAAACATTAAAAACTTCCCTACACAGGGCTGCCTTCAGATGTCTTCTAAAAGATGTGCAATTCTTTATCTCCTTGACATCTGAAGGGAGGGTGTTGTGCAGGGAAGGCACCACTACCAAGAAGGCCCTCTGCCTAGTTTCCTGTAACCTCACTTCTCGCAGTGAGGCCCTCGTAGCTGGATCTCAGTGTCTAGGCTGAACGATGGGGGTGCAGACGCCCCTTCAGGTATACTGGGCCGAGGCCATTTAGGGTTCTCAAGGTTAGCACCAACACTTGTTGAACACTTTCAACATGATAAATTGGGGGAGCAATTTGTGCCCAGCTCAGAGTACGTGGCATCCTCAGTAGGACAGGATTTTTCACTTTGCAGTGTGTGGAGCTTGCTGCTCTTGCAGGTTTTATTAAATGTCTGTTTGCTTGATAGAGTGCTCTGGCATGGGACTCCCTGGCTTCCCTTGTTCTCCAATATTATTACTTGGTTGATAACAGGCTGCTCTCTAGAGGTGGGTAGGTACAGGCAAGTAGATTTCCACACAAATGTGTGTGTTTGTTTCTATTTAGCCACAGAAGCTCCAGCCTCGATTCGGGGAGGTAGAGAAGTTTGCCTGCAGCCTTGTGGAAGATGCTGGGACACAGCTTCCTATGGGATATACCAGCCCCTTCTTTGAACGCTTAAAGGTAAAGGGATCCCTGACCATTAGGTCCAGTCGTGACCAACTCTGGAGTTGCGGCGCTCATCTCGCTTTATTGGCCGAGGGAGCTGGTGTACAGCTTCTGGGTCATGTGGCCAGCATGACTAAGCCACTTCTGGCGAACCAGAGCAGCACACGGAAACGCCGTTTGCCTTCCTGCCCGATTGGTAACTATTTATCTACTTGCACTTTGACATGCTTTCAAACTGCTAGGTTGGCAGGAGCTGGGACCAAACAACGGAAGCTCACCCCGTTGCGGGAATTCAAACCGCCGACCTTCTGTGGTCCCAGGCTCTGTGGTTTAACCCACAGCGCCACCCGCGTCCCTCTTTGAATGCTTAGTTTCCATTAATCATAGGAGTGAAGTAAATATCTCCCCAATGCAGATCATAGGGTACACATGCCCTTACTAATCCCTGCTTCCAATGTTCTGGGCCATACAAATATTCGCTTAAATGTCTGCCCTGCATCTAGCATTTATTTTTAGTTTTTAAGAATTAGAGTTACATAATTAACTTTTAGTGCAACCCATTAGACTACTTGTGTTTCGGTTTTTGCTGTTTCACAGTGTGGTGTCCCTCCTCTAGGCTCTTAACTCCCACCTCATTAAACACACACACACCATGCTGGGCTCTGGGCATGAGCAAATGCAACACTGACCTTTAAAGCCCTAAACAGCCTCAGCCCTATATACCTGAATGAGCATCTCCACTGCCATCGTTCAGCCCGCACACTGAGGTCCAGCTCCGAGGGCCTTCTAGTGGTTCCCTCACTGGGAGATGTGAAGCTACAGGGAACCTTCTCGGTAGTGGCGCCCGCCCTGTGGAACACCCTCCCATCAGATGTCAAGGAAATAAACAACTATCTGATTTTTAGAAGACATCTGAAGGCAGCTCTGTATAGGGAAGTTTTTAATGTATGATGTTTTGTTGTGTTTTTAATATTCTGTTGGGAGCTGCTGAGAGTGGCTGAGGCAACCCAGTCAGATGGGCAGCATATAAATAATAAATAATAAATTATTATTATTATTACTACTACTACTACTAGACAAGGGCACTGAGGGGAGTCAGTTCCTCACTCACCTATCAGCAGCTGACTTACGCCTCTTTCTAACCTGCCTTACAGGGTTGTTGTAAGGAACAATGAGATATTATAAATCATAAACGCCTTTCATACCCTTGCAGGGGGTGGGGGTGGAAATGATTACAAAGGCTTTTCAGGCTCCTTGTATTTCTAGGATTCTATGAACCTTGCTGTTTCCTTAAAATTGTATCTGGATGCCAGATCCCAGAAGCAGCTAGGCCATTTGCTAAGGGTATATATTATACAAGGCCACTGGGAATGTAATTCTAGCTGCTTTTGCACCATCTAGCATTTGTCAACATTATATATTTCTGAAGAAGGCCATATACATCGGCTATTATTAGCCCCACAATGCAGCAATCTCTAAAATGCTAGATGAAGGGAGAAAGAAACCCATGGTCATCAAAATGTTAATTTAGATGACAACAAAAGAGCACAAAGAGTACAGGCATTAAAAATGCATCAGCCCCTATCATTAAGACATTTTATATATATATATATATATATATATATATATATATATATATATATATATATTCATTCCACCAGCTAATCATATTAAACAAGGAAACCATAGAAATACAAGTTTAAATAGATGTTTACCTAACTTATATACTAATGGCTGAAACACTTCAACCCCACAAGATACACAGCGACACCATAAAGCAAATAATTATTGTATATTCCGTCTCATTTTTGTGTTGAACTTGATACCCAGGTAGTGTTTTTGACACCAGAAAGAGGATGTGTACAGAGGCTTGTAATACAAATAAGAATCTTTCAGATCCTGACTCATTTTCTCTTCAGCCTCCCATTTGCTATGTTGTTCTCCTACTGACTGAGGATTTTAGGCTGCTACCTGTACTTAGCTAACAGGCAGTGCCATGGAACTTAAAGCCTGCAAACCTAACCCCATTTACCAGGGGGCAAACTACACTGAATTCCGCAGGATTTACTTCTGAGTAAGCATACATAGGATTGCACTATAGGACACTGATCTGGGTTAACATTGCCAACGAGCTTCTTAAACCGTAAAAGAAAGCTTTGATTTTTTAAATATATATCTTAGAGTTTTAAATGATTCTGACAAGAATAACATTAAAATGAATAAGAGTTAAATGCAAAAAGGCTGACACAATCATAATAGGATTCATAAAGGAAATATAAATTTATCTTCAAAAATATACAAGCAATGTTTCCTTTTCTACCACATTCTTTCTGATGGGGGAGAAGAGGGAAGAGGAAAAATCATGTTCAGGAACATCGTTAGGTTGTTAAAAATGTATTTTAGGGAAGAAGACAGATCTGGCTACAGAAACCTGGGGAGAAATGAAATTCTTCGGGTAAAGAATCTCTTTGAAATGATGATGGAAGAGGCTAACATGGCTACTACTGGGTCCCCCTCCCCAAAAAATGAAATGCAATTTGGCCCACCCTTCATTAGGTATGCACTGAGTGTAGCGAAAGCTTGCACCCTATTTTATGAAATTTTGGTTGTTCTACTAAAGGTTTTGTCCTAACCTAATTTGGACTGGAATTATTTCATGTCGTTTATGTGAGCTATAACTGCAGCCACAAGAAGCCACTGCTGGGCTCTCTTATGCCAGCACTGACCTTTCTCTCCTTGGGTGCACTTGAAAAATACCCTTTACTCTGCCCTTTAGTTTATTTCTATTTGCCTCGAATATTGCTCTGTATTCTTATGCATGCTCGTTGGTTTCAATATTGCATTGTTTATGTTGTCCGAATCATTCCAACCACGCCTTGGTAAACTGCCTTAGAATCACTTGGTGAAGCACGTTTAAGAGACATTTAAATCAAACGAATAACCAGCTCCCTTTAGTAGTATAAAAGTGCGCCGCTGACATACATGTGGAACAAAAGTCCAAAAGAGATGCTCCGCTTTCATGCTAGAATGAGGGAAGTCTCTTGCAGAGCTTAAGGGGAGAGGTGGGTACTGTGTCCCAATACGAGGCCCTGCTAACAGGGCTACAAATTCTCCATCTCAGCATCCACCATTGCCTGGCTACTGGGCTGTTCAGGGTGTGGTCTACATTCCCTCTTCCCACATAATATATGTGCTGATCCTTCCTGCTCAAAGAACTCCAGCTGGAGAAAGTGAATTAAACGGAACACGAAAATTTGATTTGGAGAATAAGCACATCTGGCTTTCAGACTGAGATAACTAAGTGCTTACGGCAACAGTCTAACAAAGCAGAATCTCCGACTGTATTTTATATACATTACTTTGTATGTCGGTTTATCACAACGCTGAATGAGTTCAGTGCTTTCCAGCTGTAGCCAAGCCTAAGTGCAGGTCTAAGTGCATCTGCTCAGATTTCTCCCTTGCTCGTGTTTTGCTTGTTTTTTTGTCTCTGTCTCTCTTCTCCTTCCTTTCTCATTAATGTCTCCACCACTGTCAGGATTTAGATTGGAAACATCTTGAGCACAGGGACCTTGATATAACAGTTGTAATATATAAATAATGCCACCGGCAGTAGTAACAACAGCAGCAGCAATAATAATAATAATCTTATTTGTTGGTGTTCTTTTGTTTGTTTGTCTGTCTGTCTGTTAGTCACCTCATGATTCTCTGCAACTGAAGTGAGGTATATATATTTTAAATCAACAATTCCTAAATAAACTACCAAAGGCCCATCTAGTCCAGCATTCTGTCTTTGACAGCAGCAAGCCGCTGGAAGGCTCACAAACTGGTTATGATGGCAATAGCGTTCGCCTCTTGTTTGCTCCACTGTGCCCCATCAGTTAGCCAGAGGTAGACTGCTTTTGGCTCTGGAGGTTCCATTCTCAGTGGGACTTTACACACATCTTCCCCGAGATATCCCTCCATAATCTGCTCTTATGCTAAAATGAACTCTTACGATAAACATTGGCTCTGCACTTTGCAAACATGATCTTGTTTCTCTGCCCGCTTTCCTCTGCACAATTATCTCCATGCAGGAATAACATCATTGTGAAGTGGCCCTTAGCTATGATGACTAACAGCCATATCCATGAATTTGTCTAATCCTCTTAAGAAGCCATCTATACTAATGGCCATGACTTAATTATGACCGGAAATCTTTGGGGATAGGAAAAAATAGGAGAAAGACACACCCAACACCTTCTTTTTCCAGAGTCACTACATTGCTTTTTAAGTATGTACCCTACATAGCTGCCCAGCGTGAACAGTTGAAAGCTTTCCCCCATCTGAATTTGGAAACTCTAACATCCTTCCTCGCTCCTCACCTGCCACCCTAATAAAGGATAACTCTGGGCTTCTGGACTGACAAATGGAAAATAACGAATTGTTGCTCCAAGGCTGCCTAATTTACTGTGTTCCACAAGGCGACCATGCTTTTACTTCTTTTTAAAAAAATAAAAATCTATCTCTGTGTGTTTTTGTGCAGGCTTTTGAATTCTAAGCCACCAAAACGCAATCGTCAGGTTTTTTCGGTGTGACACTCAAGTTTGTTGCTGCTGCTTTTACGCCCATTGCTTGGTGTGAATCGCCTAGCAGACATTTCAATTGCGCTTTTTGAATACGTTGCCACTGCGTGGACCTGGGGGTTAATAAGCAGGATGTCGTTCAATCAATCAAGATGTAAGATCAATATAGGGGAGAAGAGGAAAGGAGAACACACGAGCGCACACACACGATTTGGGAAGAGCCGCCCTATTGAAGAAGGCGTCTCTAAGCAATAGGAGGGACTCTCGCCAAATGGGGCGCCACTGGAAAGAGAAAGCGCCAGTCCCCATTGGAGGCCTTGCCCCTTCCACGCTCCCCTCTCCAACTCCACCCTTGTTGCTGGAATGTTCGGCAGCTCCAACATTCGGCAGGGAAATTGGAAATTTCGAGTACTCTCACTTTTCTGATTCTTGTACGCGCTTTGAATTTCACCTAACCATTTCTTGGATTAACTCCGTTACGCCTTTGACCCCTTTCGTCATGTGGGCAGGATTTTTAAAGGGCTTTTGTGAATTATTATTATTTTTAATTAGAGAAGAACAAAGATCTCCTAAATCCTACCAACCTCTTTATTTTCGCCCCCGCACTGTAAAAAACAAATCATGCTGTTGAAAGCAATGCTGGTGCTTTTTTCTTTTGCGCACCCCATCCAGAAATTTCCTTCTCCTTTTCCTGTTCTAATGCGGCACAGCCGAATGGAAACTTGGGTGTGGCCAGGAATGGGGAAGAAGAATGCTGTTAAGATGGAAGCAGTTCTTCCCCATCACTCACGATTTCAAAACCCGGGTGTTTCCTCCCTGACTCCTGACAAAAGGAATGTGTATTCTTCGGGGCAGGGATTTGTTTTGCTTTGCTAATATTGACCCTTAAGGGGCCGTCTACACACTTATGGAACCATCACTATCTCCCAACAACCCACACATATGGACCACTGACCAGAGGAATCGACGACTTAGGAGAAGGGCCTTGGCTTAGCCTCTGCCACACACAGATCAGCGAGTTCAAAAATCCACCAATCATTTCTCCAAGCGGATGGGGTGCCTATAATAAACAGCGGCTGCCCTCCCATGCCCCCACAAGGATCAGGTGGGCAAATAAAGAAGAGAGGAGTGAATTAAGCAATTATACAACAGATTTTAAAAAAAATATGCAGAAGGAATCCTAGCAGCTTTCGCTGCAAGAAACGATGAGAAAGGAGGCCCATACTAGCAGTAGTAACTAAAACGTTTGGACAGAGACATCCTTTTGTGAAGTTTATCCTGGTCGTTTCTCACTGATCGACCTTTTAGCCCATCCCCGTCCTCTCTCTTTGCTCACACACAAACACACATCTAAGGCACCACGTATCTAACGACGGGCCACCATCAACGTCCCGGGCTGTAATCCTAAAACCACGGCTACTCAAAGTCCTGTTTAATTCAGTGGGGTTTACTCCCTGGCAAACCGGGTTAGGATTGCAGCCGAATGAGTGCTCAGGATGCTCTCAGACTCTGGTGTATTTGGGCTGCAAAAGCCAAACCCGGCTAGGCTAGTCTTCTAGAATGGGGTCAGTCGTCCGTTGAATCCCAAGGGTCAGAGGAGAAGGAGGAGGGGCGTTCTTGCTGTCGCCTGGTTTTATTACATATCCCCCTCCCCCACCACCAATGGGGTTTGCTTTGGACAAGGCAGCCTTCGGGCAGTAGTAACAACTGACTGCGAAAGAAGGGCAATTTACCCAGGCGGTAGAGAGAGACGGGCTACTTGGAACCGGGGAGGAAAGGAAGAGCGCAGCAAGAGCTCTAGTGTGGCTCGGAAAGAACTTAGACGAAGAGTCCCTTCGACAGCGTTGCTCTACTCCACTTGGTTGTCCCACAATGAGAGGACAACCAGCAAATTATGGATCGGATGTGGGAAGCAAGCAAGGGACAGGATTGAACCCAGAGGTGAATGTGCCACTTAAGCCTCTCCACACTGGCACAACCACCATACTACGTAGTATGTTTTCTATTGCCAGACCACGAGTTAAATTTAATAGCTGCTGGGGCGAAGAATTGCGGACAAAGGGATCTGGAACAAATAAACAACCCCCACTTTCTCAACCACACCAGGGCATATTCCTATTGCTCTGGACTAATTACTCCCTCTCCCAAATTGGACTCCCCCGAATTACTTATGGGGGAATCGTCATCCCCACAAGATAAGTTACGTCAAAAGAGAGGGAGACCAAACGGACATCACTAGGGACTGGATTGTATTTTGACCATAGAACTGAAAGGAGAGCAGGCGCTCTTTCTTCAAGTCTGTATCTCTCTCTGGTTAGATAATCACGTTCCTCTCCCGCGTAATAAGAGAAGCGAGTCCAGAGCTGTGATTTAAAATGGTAGTCGCTAGTGGAGGGTGGGTGGGTGGTAAAATGCTAACTCAGGGTGTGGTAGCTCGTCCCAGACTCTGCTTCCTATTTTTCCTGCAGGAAAGCGATGGACCCAGATCCTCCTCTTTTACAATAGGGGAGGCCACATGCCCTACTTTGGGAAAATTTCTCTCTACTGCCTCGGCCTTGGGTGCAAAGTAATAATAATAATTGTAATTATTATATATAGAGAGAGAGATATACACCCCGCCTTAGGCCTGCGGGAAGCGGCTCCCTATTGCATCAGTCGGGCACTCGTTAGGGTCACCGCAACCTTCCTACAGAACCAGGGCGTGGGAAGTCCAAAAGAATCTCTGCCCCGGCCTGTCTACACAGAGGCACTGCGGGAGGACTTCTCGATCAAAATGCCGCAATGTTGCGCACCCTACTATCCTAAATAAACTGAAACTCCGGATTGTGCGCGCGTGAAGTGTATAAAAATGACACTATATATATATAATTGCTATTGTGGAAAGCTTGGGTCTTCTTCATCCCTGTTCCGTGGAGCTGACCAAGGTAGCTAGTAGCAAGGATTGAAGCAACTCTCTAAGGCTGCAGTTTTATACACATACAGAACTCAGTGAGATGCGCAATCGGATCCTATGCCGGTTTTAAAGGGCTCTTTCGAGTCTAGGATCTCGGCCAGACTTCCAAGAAAACAGTTCAAAGATCGAGCTGTAATCCCATGCATTAGGATCGCTAGAGACTAAGGCTGTCCCTCTGTGCACAGTTGGCTGCCAGTTGGCCTGCTGAATAAGGTCGGATTTGCTTCTCAGTAAACACGCGTTAAAGCCAATGGGGTTGACATCCGAGTCAACGTGTTTAGGACCGCATCGCAAGAGACAAGAGAGAAGGAACGGGTGACACTCCTACCCCACCTCCCTGGAGCGAGAAACCAAGCGTCCAGGGCTAAACCGAATTAAACCTGTCGCTACTCCCTCAGGTTTTGTTTTCTTCCCACCGAGCACGCAGCCCTTGTCCAAAAACGCAATAGAACCGGGCCAGGCAAAAGCGGGAAGCAAAGCTGGATACCAATGTACAAATTGTATTTGAACACCCAATCCGCTAGTCCTCCTTGAGATTTACTCCCAACTCCACCTTTGGGCAAACACACAAAGCCACTTCTTTCCATCCTGACAAACCACCGCCGCCATAACCCCAACCTCACCACCCCTTCCTTGCATCCATACGTGCCCCGGCTCCACCCTCCCAATGGCTTAAGGCGGATCAGAATCCCCGCTTGCGCGTCTGGCACCCGGGCGGACCAATTCCACTCCGGTTGGGAGTGGATCAGAAGTAACAAAGTGGGGGAGTCAATAATCCGCATTAAGCAAGAGGACGTCCGGAGCCCGAGCGCAGACTCCAGGACTCCACAGACGCCCCCCTCCCTCCCTGCCTCCCATCTCCGCAGTATCCGAGTGGGAAGCTGCAGTGAGGCAACCCCGCCCCGGTTGAAGGGGTGGAGAGGTCTGGTGCAGCCGGAGATTGCGAGGTAAGAGAAAAGGGAAGTACGAGAGCAAAATGAAATAATGATTATTATTTAAATATATATGTTTAAAAAATGATGCGCTACCTTGGCAACTAGAGCCGTTTAAGGAGCCAACCGGGGTGGGTGGTCGCTGCCCACCCGCCTGCCGCGAGTACTCTCCTCGACTACGCGTATTCTTAAGCAATAACAACGTAATCCGTATTATCCACCCAAGAATACCCGTCACCGAAGAGAGTCAGAAAGCCGGTGGTGGTGCTGGCGCCGGTGGTGGAGGAGGCGAAGAGGAGGCTGGAACTGCACGCACCGCGACAATAAATCCACAACTGTACGTCCGGTGGCCCAGAGGAACGGGAGGAGGAGCAGGAGGAGAATCCAAGAGAGAGTCGCCCAGCGAGCGATGATCCCAAATCCACGCAGGGCTGCTGGACTCCGGGGCCCTGGCAAGGCAAAGGAGAAGAGGCAGCCATGAAGGACTGGAGCGAGGGCAACTCCCGAGAGCAATTGGCAGCAGGGCAGATGCCCAGGTCCAAAGGCGCAGGCAGGCAGGCGAGGGCCACAGGCACACACACACACACGCATGCACCTCGTAAGCATGCGGCCACATCAAGACAC
This sequence comes from Podarcis filfolensis, assembly GCF_964270895.1. Lineage (NCBI taxonomy): Eukaryota > Metazoa > Chordata > Lepidosauria > Squamata > Lacertidae > Podarcis > Podarcis filfolensis. The sequence goes on from NC_139609.1 coordinate 26,465,208, forward strand.
GAGCCTTGCCACGCCACGTTCAGATGCGTGGCCCCTCGGAGGAGGCAGCCCTATTCCCACGCGACGCGCGGACGGGGCTGATCCGGGTCCATCTGGGCGCTGCACAGCCCCCGTCCACGAATGCCCCAGACGTGCTTGGATACCCCGTCAGCAAACATAAATAACCGAGCTGACAATCCAGCCTGCTTGCGTGTCACACAACACACACACACATGTTCATATCAAACCCCACAGACCGTCTATCCGCATAAAAGACGTAGGCGCGCGTTACAGACGCATCAGCTGCATGCAAAGACTGTGCACCCAGGAAGCCGGCCGCATGCACCTCTCCAAAGCACCGTTATACGCATTCACTGCTCCGTCTATCCATCCATCCATCCATCCCTGCATGCATTCATTGCTCCGTCCGCCCAGCGTTACCTGGCCAGCTTCCAGCTGCTTCTTCTGGGCTTGTCTGCCATCCTTTCCCCTCTCTCGAGTTCTCCCTGGGGTTGCGCTGAACGGCTCTTCATGGCAGCCGACGCGATTTCTGGAGAAGAGACGCACAGTTAAGCACACAAGTCTTACCGAGCTGTTTGCTTAGACTAGCAAGGTGAGAAAGAGCGCATGGGTGGAAATCTGATCAAGAAAACCGCGCACGCCCGGGAGAATTTCAGCGAGGCGCTTGGAGAGGTCCCGGCTCGCGGGGGAAAATAAACAAAAAACATACTCTCTCCGCCGTTGCCAGCTGCTAGAAGGCGCCCCCGGAGCTGTCGGAGAGAAGCAAGTGCCTCTCCGCTCCAGGCCTCTCGCATGCTGTATAACCTAAGGCTAAAAGTCCCTTCCGAGCGCAGTAATATAAGATAAAATAGAAACCATCCGTTTTCTTTCCCGCGTGCCCCTAAAGAGCTGGGTCTCAGTGGCGAGGGCTTGACGTTTTCTTAAAGCAGCGTTTTTGAGATCGCCTGATAAACGCGTGATAGCACATCCTAGGGATACTCTCTACGCCTTACGGTCTGGCCAGCATGTCTCCAAAGTGAAAGCGCTTAACCGAGTTCCCCTGTCTCTCCCCTTCTCACTCCGTCCCTATGTACATTTGTCCATTCACATTTCTTTTTTACAAAAAAAAGTTTTCTCATCCTGCAATGCTGGTATTGTCAGACACAACGTGTGAATGAACACTCTACAATCAAGAGCCAGAGTGGGGGCGGTAAAGGAGGTCTTTGTTTGTCGAACCTGCAGCGGTTGCCCCTGAGGATAAGGGTTTAGGATTCGGTTTCCTCTAAAGGAGCAAACAGAATAAAATAAAAATATTTTTTAAAAAAATCCCAGCGCACAGTAAGTTTGGGATGGTTTTGTTCCGCCTTGGCTGCAAAATACAAAGAAGCGCCGCTAGAAGACTGGGTGTGGGTGGGTGCTGCACTCTTCCTCGCACCAAGACTCATTGTAAGGCATCTGTCTAGCTAGAGAGCTCTGTAACTGACCAGCTTGTATATCAGATTGCAAGTGACATTCACACAAGATGTTTGCGTTTATTCTTGCCAGATTTCCTCCTTCAGGACCAGCTCCTGCTTTAATACCAGATCATTACAAAGACCTAGAAAGAATAACTGCTTCTTCTTTTTTTAAATGTATATAGACACCCACCAACACCAACAACATCCCAAACTACTTACACGATACAGATAATAATTTCAATCATGAAAAAATAATGACACATGCAATTTCCACGCATTCTCTTCAGTTTTCAGCTGCGTTTCTCACCCTCCTGAAGGCAGAAGGCTGAGGCTGCACTACGAGAATAACAGCTATAAAAGAAACACCAGCAGCAGCACACACAGAGATTCCTTTCCCTCCGCTGTGCACAATTGAAGATTGACACACTACAGAGAGCTCGGGCAGGGGAGGAAAAGAGACGGGGGCAGTCTGTCCTCCTACTGAACTCTCAGCCAGAAAAGCCGCTTGAGGAAAGTCAACACGCCACCAGTTAGAGGCACCTCATCCCTCTCGCCTTAATTCCGAAAACAACGTGTCCGAGAATCCCCTCGTGCCAAAAACTCGTGGTAGGGGAAAGGCTGAGGGTTGATAGTCAAACTTTTCCAATAGTAGCATTACTATTATTACCCCAAAACACAGAAGCCCGCATAACAAAATGCACTTGGGCGATTTTCCTCCCCGGGTTGAGAAATCAGCCCCAACTCACCACCCCCACCCCGGAGTATCGAGCGCCCATTTCCAAACTTGCTCCATCAGTCGCGCCCGTTGACCGCTTCAATGCAGTGATTACTGTGCACGGCCCTCCTTGCTGGATAGCACCTACCAAAATGGTCGAAGGCAGTTCAGCACCGGGGCTAGTGGACAGCTCCGTCCTTGGGGAATCCCTCCCCGCTGCACCAGCGAGAGAGCTCTGATGAGCCCTAAGCCAACAAACAGCGGTCCCTCCTTCAGGCAGGGCACGGGGACTTAACGAGAGCACCATTTCCTACCAGATCGCTTGCCTCTGGGCGCATATTCCATTCAAACCTCCTTAAACTGTCGGCTCCATCGCCACCCCACCCCTCAACGCTCTCTCTCTCACACACAGAGACATACACAAACACGCCATGCCACACCACAAACCCCAGTGCCATCTCTGGCGCTTTGTTGCTCCTTCGATACCTTTTGCAGCTTCTGGAGCCCGGAGCGACGCTCAGCATCAGCATTAACTACCTTTGTTCATGGAAAGCCATGTTGATTAGAATCTTCCTCCCTCCCTACCGTAATAACTGGAGGGATTGAGCCCTCCCAAAGCCACCGATCAGAATAAGAGGCAAGGAAGGCTCCGCTTAAAATGTCAAATATTTCTCTGTGTTGATTTGGGGTGGGTGGGAGGGTGAGGGGCTAGGAAGAGATGAGCAAGCCATTGCCAGCAATTGAGAATAAAGCTTTAGAGCAGTTCAGGGATTGCCAAGAAGAAGACAAACGCCGCCAATATAAGCCAGGGATGCGATGACTTATATGAACTGTGGACCAGGCAGGATAAGGTGCAAGTGCACGCAGGGGGTTAATCAGAGAAATATTTATCTTGATTAAAGTGCTGCCTCCTTTTCCAGAGCCGAGAGAGTCACTCCTCGCCACTTCCTCCCCATGCAACTCCCAGAAATCCACCTCTATTGAAGCGCTTACCCTTTAAATCCTGGTTTCGAGCCGAACTCCAACTGTGTGTAAAACCCAGGGAGGCATCTGATGAGCTAGGGAAAGAAGCTCTGGGCAGCGGAAAGCTGCCCCCCCTCCCCGCTCCGCACTCTCGCCTTCCCTCCTGGTGCCGGATTATAGTGTTAACAAGCCCTGGGAAAGGGACCTCAGCGCCTCTGGCTGGCTTTGTGTGCTCCGCTGCCTTCCCACCTCACGGATGCTGGTGTTCTCCAAGTCCCCGACGATCGCCTTTCAGATGCTGCGAGCTTCCAGAAAAGAAGTGATGGTGGGGGTGGGAGGGAGGAGGGAGGGAGAGAGAGAGAGAGAGAGAGAGAGAGAGAGAGAGAGAGAGAGAGAGAGAGAGAGAGAAGAGGAGGGAGAAGGAGAGAGAGAGAGAGAGAGAGAAAATCGCCTAATGCAATCAAATCGATCTGATCTACACCATCTGTCGCCTGCCACTACACACAAACGTTAAAATAAGGAAAAACGGGAGTCACTGACAGCTCAGGAAAGGCTGGTCTTGCCGAGTTCATTTTGAGCAGAGCTTAATTGGGGATGGCCAAGCACATACAGCAGCCACCGAAGCTTCTGTTAAGCCATCAAGCACCAGATCCCAAGCACGCTAATGGTGGATTAATTGAGGAAGATCTGACGTGCAGGCTTCATACAGCTCATATTCATGACTTCCTATTGGGAAAGGACCGATGCTGGGTGGTATGATGGTAAACGTGCAGTCCTAAAGGGGGGGAGGGGGGAGCTGCTGAGAAAAATGGCTCTGTGTTCCCAGCCTTTCCCTCTGATAACAAACATGTGTCGAGCAGAACCGTTTAGCAGGGTGGTGTGTGTGTGTGTGTGTTTATGCATGCTCTTGAACCAGAACTAGCAAACCCCGCACGTTGCATTGTAAGAATAGATATGTATATCAATTCTTTAGGGACTGTAACGGTCTCGAACGTATGGTTGTTACAGGGTCTTGCTCCTTTCGAAGAAGTTAGGCGCCCTTCTTTTCATGGTGTGTGTGTGTGTGTGTTTAATCTATACCATCTCACTTGCGCTCAAAGCACACCCAGATAATGTCTCTTAAAATCTCAGCGCTGCTAATTTCATCAGGATTGACGCAAAGTCGCTTTCTTGCCAGCAAACCCCGGGACCTTCCCCCCCACTCAACCTCCCAGTGGGAATTATTTTTGAGAAAGACATTTCCGATCACTGAAATTTGGACATGGACTGATTAAATATGGGTTTCCCACCCGTTCTTCCTAAGGCTCAGACAGGGGAGGGAGGGGGAGACCCGTGTGTGTGTGTGTGTGTGTGTGTGTGTGTTTAGAACAGCATTTACTCAGTCTGCCACCACCAAATTTCCTTGCAGCTTCCAGTCCGTTTGGGCTAGTTGTTAAAATATATAAAGGATGCAGAAAAAGTTGGAAGGAATACACACTGTTTCCTCTCCTCTATTCTAATGAATACGCCTTAATGGGGTGGGAGCAGGTTACACTAGAGCAGCTCAAAAAACAAGTTAGCCAAAAGAGTCCTTTTAAAAACAAATAAGCAAACAAACAAACACGGAGCGCGAATATTATTTTCGTGTGAACGCGTTTTTTTTTAAAGCGGACGGCAGAAGGGAGTTGAGTATGATATGCAAATCAGCGTGTCGCTGTCCACATACCTGGTGCTGAAACGGAAAGGTGAACCGCTCTAAAAGCGGAGACAATAGCCAGATAGGAAGCAAACAGCAAATTTATTACCAGGAATTGGGACGTGGTTCACTGCTTGCTTTGGAAGGGGGAGGGAGTGGAGACGGGAGGGGGGGTGTCCCGTCCCTATATAAAGCCCACACGTTTCTCTTGCCAATGGCTGAAGCAATTAAGATTCTTGTCAGTTCCCACTCCTCCCTATTTGATTAGCAGAGAACTAAAAAAAAAGAGGGGGGGTGCATTTAAATGACCGACTTTAAATATTCCAGTAAACAATTAACCGTTTAGGATAATTCTAGAGTTAACTGGACCTGTCTCTTGAAAGTTTGGGTTAATCTCTTTAGAACAAACCTAACGGTTATGAATTAGATTAGCCTTGGAAAACGTAGCCTAAAGACAAACACACCCACCCACCCACCCACCCATCTTTTGTTTCAATATCCATTAATTAAGCACCGCTGCCTACCTACGCAGCAGTCCTGGGTCACAGCCACGTGTCTGAGCCTAATCTCCCCAGCTGCCTTTGTTATCATCCGTGTCCAACGATTGCCCTCTGCAGGTCAGCCTTCGAGTCCTCCCAGGCAAGGCTATTGCAAAAAATGAAAAAATGAAAAAAGAAAGAAAGAAAGAAAGAAGGAAAGAAAGAAAGAAAGAAAGAAAGAAGTATGGCAGACGAATTGGTCGCTCGTTTTAGAGGCAGGTAGGGAACTTTAAAGGCATTCCCGGAGGCTTAGCATTAGGACACTAAATGTTTATTTAGCACTTTATGTATGCGCGCGCATATGTGTGTGTGTGTGTTTGTGTGGCCGCGCTTAGCATATTACACTCCCCCCCCCAACACACTCACGTTCGCTTATGATCTGAAGTTCTGTTCTTTCTGTTCTACTCCGCTAGTTGGGGAGTTTTGTGCTAACAATTTTCAGCTCTGCTATGTGCTGGAGTAGACCCCATCCTACTGTCCACAACTCACCCCAAATTGAAACCCGGCCAGAAACCTGACCCGCAGAAAATCTCTGGGCTTCAATTGGGTGTTTAAACACAGCAAGGAATTCAGTTTCCCCTTAATCACAAACGTATTAGGGGGGAGTTTTAAGGTAGAGTAGTCATCTGGGGACTCACGGTTGTAAGTCCTGGAGAACGAGAATCCCTTGGCCAGTCAGAAAGGCGACTCAGACTACACCTTTCTACTTGGAAGTTGCACAGGAAAGATTGCTTAGTGCAGCTTAGATTCCTCTGAATGCACGCTAGCTCCCTCTCCCCCCCCAACGCCCTTCCCCCCTCCCCCTTTTATTGCACACATGACTAAAGGGGGAAACATTTTCTGCCTTTTCAGTATCATGAAGATTCTGAATGGAGATCCCGGCCCTTGTTAGTGACTGTAAAAAAAGAAAGAAAGAAAACTCCCAAAACCAGAGGTAGCTATTATTCTGGATGAATTATTCCACTGATAAAACGTGTGTTCGGTTGTGTAGATGTGCTTGTAGACTGGACTGGAAGGGTTGGGCTTTAGAAGAAAACCGATCCAATGGAGAAAGAGAGAAAGAGAGAGAGAGAGAAACAACAGCCCAGTTAATTGCCTCTTGATAAGGATCGTTTTATATTTCTGTAAAGAGGATTGTAACTTTTGATTCTCTGTCAGGTATGATTCCCGCAGTGATAGTTGGCCGCACTTCATACAGCGCAAGCGAAGAGTCAATCAATAATATGCAAAATGCCCTATTAGGAGATACTAAGGCAGACTAATTATTAATCGCTCGCTTAAAGGTAATTGAAGAGCGTTTGATTTGTCCTGTTTAAAAAGCATTAAAGTGGAAAAATCGGAGTCCTAGGCGTAAGATGGGGCGGGGAGTTGATCTGTTTTGCCTTGGTGACTTGCATACATTTCCACGTGTGCAGTTGAGGAATCAAATATTTCTCAACAAGGTAAAGGGATGGGAAAGCAAGAAATGTCCATGCAAACCTCCCACCCACCCTTCTAAAAACAACAATGTTGTCACTGGGGTCTGGGGGATGAGGACTGCACGCCACTCCTCCTTCGGGAGAATATCGCTCCGTGAAATTCTTGTTTAAATTATTATTAAGGGACAATCCCAGCTCAGTGACGTCATCTGACTTTGCACTGGGTGCCTCAACTCAAAAGTAAGGAAATGGTGTTGCACCGAAGGGGGTGAGGTAGCAGCTGTCATTCCAGGGCCGCAAAGGAGGGCGAAGAGGAGTTGATGCTTTGATAGCCCAGCTCGCCTCTCCACGCCCCGCCCTCCTAGGCAAAGGACAGAGTTGAAGATTTGCAATGCGAGTTGCTCTTTGCCCTTTAGAGCAATCTGGACGAGCTTCCTCAGATGAGCAAATGGAGTGGCTGACAATGACCACTGGGTGGTAAAGCTATCCACGTCGGGGGGCGGGAGGCTAGCCATACAATGCAAATCTGACTCAATGCAGCTCTTTCTTTGGCTGGAGGCAACCAGCGACGTCCCCTTCTTCCCTTCTCTGGTGGTGATTTCCTTTCCATCTTTCAAATCATCGTGGTGACAGCAGGATAAGCCAGGTGGTGTGCCATTCAGAAGCATCAGTGATACTCCCAGGCTGTTTGGGAGCTGAGGGTCCATCCATATTATAGCATACAGCAGATTCCCTCTGGAACTAGGCTTGCTAGCACCCGACAATGCTTTTCTGATGGTTCTGATGTCATGGGGTGCGCCTTAAATCAGAGATTGCCCACGTTGTACCTCCAAGTGCTGTTGAACTACAACTCCCATCATCCCTGACCATGGGCCACCTTGCCTAGGGCACTGTGGTCCAAAGACACATGGACGGCACTCTGCTGACTACCCTTGCCTTAAATCAGAAGTGGGAGGCGTTTGGCCCTCCATATGTTCATGAACTCCCTTCATCCCTGGTTATAGGCCTTGCTTTCTGAGGCTGATGGGAGCTGTAGTGCACCTGGAGCTCCGAAGGTTCTCTACACCTGCCTTAACTCAAAGGAGAGTAACTCCGATGTAGCAGAAAGAACACGGGGGACAGGAAGGATTTCCGTTTGAGATGGCGGAGTACATACTGGGTCCCCGTCTCAAGCCTCTCTCGGGCACACCCGTTCTGTACTTTCAGAGGAGGGCAGACTTAAGGCTCGTCAGATCTTTGATTTTCACTAGAACCCCATGATCTTACCAACCAGAGCCAGGTCTTTTAGAATTCAAAGACAGGGTGCCTCTGAGCACATTCCGAGCCCAGGAAATTGCTCTCAGTACCAGAACTAAACTGAGATCACCGTTCTTTTGCACAAAATTCTACGCCTGCCCTGGCTAGCTTTCTTCATTTCAGCAGCCTTATGTAGGTAGGAGAAGCCATTTTGTTGATATTGCTAATAAAAGAGAATCAGAAGCCCTTGGCGATCCACTGCAGGTCCCCAAGAGATCCCGACCAACCTACCCCTGCTTTAGAAACCCTTTGAGGAGGGATGAGGGAACCGGTGACTTCTCCGGGTGTTGAAAAGTGCAGGACTGTAGATTAACCCAGTGTTTCCCAAACTTGGGTCTCCAGCTGCTTTTGGACTACAACTCCCACCATCCCTATCTAGCAGGACCAGAGGTCAGGGATGATGGGAATTGTAGTCCCAAAACTGCTGACAACCCAAGTTTGGGAAACACTGGATTAACCGGACCCGAAATAGCCTTTTCTCAGATGCACCTGGGAGTTAATTAACTACCTTCTGTGTGTAGCGAATGAAAATAACACGCGCTCTGTGCATGTTCAGGAGCCTCCTCTCCCACATGACAACATTCCACCAGGCATATGCTGCGGATGCTGAACCCTCGCGTTGACGAGAGGCTCAATGAGGAGTCCTTTAAACGAAGCCAAGGAGGAAGGAATAGCAAGGAACGAGAAGGCAGGCCGCAATGTTGGCATGCAAGGAGCGGAAAAGCGAAGTCCGGATCCAGCGATGGGAACACCATCAGCCCTCGTGGTGATCTCGAGCCCAGCGTGCCCAGAGGGGGGAAAGCCCAACCGCCTAGAGATGCCGATTGATGGGCGGAGCCGCAAGCGCCTCATTGCCAGGCAACTCACGGAGCAGCTAAAGGGCAGCGCTCAAAGGCCAGCGAGCAGCACATCCCTCCAGTGGCAACGGGCGGGCCAACTCCGAGGCAGAGAGGGCGGGGGGAGGCAAAAGCACGGGACGTGGCTAGCAGCGCTGAAGAGGAGACAGAAGGAGATTTTCAGATCTACTGCCTGGATGCTGATCATCCTCGACCTCGAGGCTCTGTCAGCTTCCTTTGATCTCTCGTCCTCGCCTTTCTCCCTCTCCATCCCGTACATGCACGCGCACGAGTTCACCCTACGGCTGCCAGACGTTCCTTCTTTTAGAGGGGAACCCACTTCTGCTTCCGAGAACAACTTCTTCTACTCAGAAAGTTGACGACGGTGGTGGTGCTCCCAAATTTCCACATGGTGGCTACTACCGCTCCCGGACAAGCCATCTCTGGGATAGCTCAGTCGGCAGAGCATGAGACTCTTAATATCAGGGCGTTGACTAAATGATCCTCGTGGTCCCTTCTATGATTCTTTGATGATACGGTCAGCCTTCCGTGAGCTCAGTCGTCCATGCCCCTGCCCTTTTGATCATTTGCTTCTCTTTTCCCGTTTTGACGAACGAGGGCAAGGTTAGACAATGTTCACAGCTGGGCAGCATTGACCAGAATTCGGCATTGGAAGGGATACCGTCTAGAGAGCCTCTTTTGAACTAGGCCAGAATAATTCAGTGGGCAACCAAGTCACACCCAACCCCATAATCGTATCTGGGAGACACACTTGATCAGGGGTAGTAGGTAACCTAAGGCCTGGGGGCCGGATGCGGCCCAACTGCCTTCTCAATCCAGCTGGCGGATGATCCGGGAATCAGCGTGTATTTACATGAGTAGAATGTGTCCTTAAAATGCATCTCTGGGTTATTTGTGGGGCCTGCCTGGTGTTTTTACAAGAGTAGGATGTGTGGTTTTATTTATTTTATTTTATTTGTGGGGCATAGGAATTTGTTCATTTTCCCCCCTTTAAAATATAGTCCAGCCCCCCACAAGGTCTGAGGGACAGTGGACCAGCCCTCTGCTGAAAAAGTCTGCTGACCCCTGCACTTGATCCTGGACACGGCTTGCTTTCTGATGTGTAAACGTTTGGCCATTCCAAATGCATGATTTTATTTTATTGAACAGACTCTGGATCCTGCAAAATTGTGAACCAGACCTCTTACACAGTTTGCCAGAGAGGTCCTTGTTTTGTATCTCTGTGTGCTTTAAATGATGCTCTTGCAAGCCCTATCATAATATCAGCTGCAGCCAATCCATTAGGGCAAATAGGCAAGCCTGGCACAAGACATTTTGGCACCTGAGGTGAACCACAAAATGGCATCCCCCTCCCTGCCAGGGAAGAAGGAGGAAAATAGAGGTCAACTTCAGGGACAAAGGGGGAAGAAAGGTCTACATCAGGATCCACTGCCCCTGTGGATCCTGCCACCTGAGGCAGTTGTCCCACCTTGTCTCATGGGTGGGCCGGCCCTGCAAATAGGCCACCATCCTACCAACCTCAGCCAGCTCCACCCAACTGCCTTCTTATATTCAGTCCATACACAAGAAGAGCCTGCTGGATCACGCCAATGGTCCAGCATCATGTTCTCACAGTGGCCAACCTGTAGAAAAGCAGCAAGCAGAATTTGGGCACACGAGCCTTCTCAGCTCCAGTGGTTTCCAGCAACTGGTGTTCAGAAGCATTGCTGCCTCCAACTGTGGCAGTGTGAACAGGTATTTTATTTTCTCTGTCCCCAGTCTTTCAAGACTGAGCAGTCCAATGTGTTGGTAGGATGAGAGCCAATTCCTTGGCCTGAGGTCCCTTTAGCTCTCCCAGTAAAATATTCGAGGCGCCCCCCATGATGGGCATTGTCTTTCAAATGGTGTGTGCATGCTGCATCTTGTGATTGATTATGATGGGCTGGGCTTACAAGAACCCCCTGATATTTTATTCAAGTAGGCACCTGCAGTTAGTAGCCTTGAGTATCAGCTTAGTCTCAGTGTTGGCACTGCAGAAGTCAGCAGGGAGGAGGAGGAGGGTGGCCAAACTAGGACTCCTGGGCTCTGCCTGTCATTGGCTCTGCATACACTTCCTATCAGGGTCTTCGCTTTCTTCCTCTCCAGTTCCAATGCACACCTGTCATACAGCAGTCTGCATAACAGGGCACAACGACACATGACCCATGTTTGAATCTCTTCCTGGTCTATGCACATGGCAGTAGAGGTGTGGCCTGTTTCGACTCAGGCCCATGCCAGTACCCAATTACCAAGTAGGCAGAGTAGCCACCAAGCCAGGGATGCCAACTTGAATAAAATATTAGAGGGAGGGGGCCAGGTAAGCCTTGTCCTGCGGAATCGATTACATAACATGGTGCACGGACACCATTCAAATGGCAATGCTCATTAACTTTGGGGCCCCCTAAAATATTTTATTGGGGGGGCAAAGACCCCTCGGTCCCTGGGAGTTGGCTCCTATTCACCAGCCTATGGGCCCTACGCCTTTTAGGGGCCCCATGACAACGGATTAAAAAAAGAAGAAGATTTGATCTTGAAAGAAAATTGCAATCAAGCTTTCTTAGTTCAATGTTATACCACTTGAGATTTCGACTGCCTACGGGTCTCCACAGGGTTTAATCCGGCACTGGCGCAAGCCTCGCCTTCTCCTTTTTGACCCGCGTGGGGCTCATCAAACTCCCGCCTGCCTCTGCACACACTTCCAGCGGATCGTTAATTTCCTTTGTGCGCTGGTTTCCAGCAGACAGCTACTGATTTACGCAGCACGGGTGACTACGATCGCACGCACGCATACACGTGTGTTGTTGTTGTTTTTCGGTGACCCGGGAGCGTTTGGGTCTCTGAAGGAGCGCTTCTCGTGGAGAGAGCGATGACACGTGTACATCCCCAAAGGACGCCTGACTCGTATCTTTTTGCCAAGCAGAGCAAAAGCATGCCCAAGTAAAGGGAAGCTCCTTTGAAAGCGGGGACGTCCCTTCCTTCCCCCTTGCAAGCGGGACTGGGTGACTGGTCTCCCTTCCTAGCCGGTTCAAGCGACGCACCCATCCCGCCTGCTTCGAGCCCAAACGGAACTCTGTTCGGCAGAGCGAAGGAGCCCCCTGCTGGCCAGACGGCGTTAGGCGCGCAGAGGCGAAGCTTGCTTACAAAGAGCCTGGGCGGGTCCGCAGAGTGAATGGAGCCGAGGCAGTCTGGGCTGTGAGATGCTGGACAGAAACCCATAGAGCTCGTTGAGGGCGTCAGCCGCCGGCTCCCCCCCGCTCGCTTCTGAAGCCTTGAAGGAAACACTGAATTAACAGCTGGACGCCTGTGAGCAGAAATCCTAGATTTCCGTTGTTTGTGGCCTTAGATGAGCGTTTTTAGGATTCATCAGCCTCATACTTCGGGGTACGTGAGGGTACAGGTAGCAATGCAGCCCTCGTACATCTATTATTTTTTTTAATCCTCTTGAGAAATAAGTGATATTGCAGATCTCCCCCCCACCCACTTTTGGGTAGGTAAGTTTGTTTGTTTTCTTTAGAGAAGCAGCACGAAGTTCATATTTTCCATATGCTCCAATAGTTCTTTATGTTGGACACATCTTTTTTTTGTTTTTGTTTCTGTTGTTAATGGGAAAGAGCTTTACTTATTTGTTTATTTGAAAGGATCTACTGATTTAAGGGAAGTCTGTGAAGTCTTTGGCTTTGGTGTTAACCTTAGAGCTGCAAACCAACCCCCTCATCCCTGGGTCCCGAGGCTCATTGAATTCAATGGAACTTCTTTACAGGCATATGTAGTTAGGCTTCCAGCCTAAGACAGAGTACACAAAATTTGTTTAAAGCACATGACTTTCCCCAAAGAATCCTGGGAATTGTAGTTTGCTGGAAATCATAGGTCTCTGTGGGGTGAGCTATGGTTCCTAGGAATCTCTGGAGAAAGTAATGTGCTTTAAATGTGCCTGAAATGTATGGTGTGCAGCCATGGAGCTACAGCCCCAGCCCTTGCCTTCTGTTTTCTCTGGTTTGGGCTTATTCAACTTGAATTTAGCTTAGATCCATCCCTATGACTTTTGCTCATGTGACTAAACAGAATCTCACCTTGTTTAAACTTTGCGTGTTAACCAGGAATTCCAAACCGTTGTGTCACAGTAGCCTTTCTCCTGAGAGAGGAAAATATGCAGCGTGTGGTCCAGAGTGTGAGATGTGAGCAGTGAACTCTTCAGTTCAAATGTTAACACAGCCAAAATCTCCCTTGGCGGCCTTAGGCAAAAAAGCCCCCACTATGTCTCCTTCCCTTCCTAGCTGCAAAATGAATATAATAATACTTGCACCCTTTGTTATATTAAGGTAAGGATTACGGGGATAATGTGTGAGAGAAGCACTGGGCATTTTTAAAGCTCTGTGTATTGCAGCCTTATAAATTTACCCACTCTCCTGCAAAATAGTAGCTAGCTAAGAGTTGCACTGTGTTTTTGCACTAGCCATTATGGCTAGCCATACTGGCCAACTAGTCATGTCCATCGTGGAAATAGAAGATTTTAGGCTAAAGGGGAAATTGACACCTACTAAGCAGGCAGGCAGAGGAGGAATGATCACTCAATTTCCTCAGCACCATCACCGCTGGTCAGTCAGTAGTATGGTATCCATTCCTGCCAACCTCTCCTGCAAACCCAGAGAGCAGAAGAGCTTGCTTAAACACTGCTGGGTGCCCCGTCCCTCAAGGAAACCCCCTTGAGGTTTTGAGGTCCGCAGAGTCCTTGCAGAGCTTCTAAAAGCTCCCCCGCTGCTCAGAATCCCCAGAGGGGTTTTTCCGCACTTCTTTGATGACTGCAGCTAAACCGGAAGCCAACACCTGTGACTCTTAACCAGTCTGCCTCATCTCTGCCTCTTGGCTTCCCTCTTCCCATTCTCGTGCTTCAGCTTCTCCCACTGATTCTGGACTTCTTTCTGTCACAGACTCTCCCAGCTCATGAAGCCCTGTTACCTCTTCAGCTTCCAACACCACCTCTTCCTAGTCTTCTCCCCCTGACCATTCATCATCATCCCACCACCACTCCCCAGGCTCTGAGCTTTCTTCCCTTGATGGTTTCTCCCACCATTCCCAAGGCTGCCCAGAAAAGAATGTGACCATCTCGCTGAATTTCCCCTCTCAACTCTATTTTAGCACCTCAGGACTTCTCCATCTAATTATACCAGGCCTTGTTTACCTTCCAACATCTCTTGTAGCCTAGAATCACAACCTCAGTCCCCTGGCCTGCTAGTCTCTCTCTCTCTCTCTCTCTCTCTCTCTCTCTCTCTCTCTCTCTCTCTCTCTCCCCTCCCTCTCTTACACACATAGCCCCTCCTCCTGACCCCAGATGTTATGTGTGGCTGATTATCACCAATAAGTGTTGGGAAACATATGAATCTCATCAGTGGAAAGTCTTTCCACTGTCAGCTGCTATCAGCTCAGCTGTGACTGAGCTGAAGTACACAATAGGCCGGTGGGGGGGGGGGGAGGTCAGACATGCTGTCCCAAGAGGTTGATATGATCAAATCCTTTTAGCGAAACAAGCATTTGCTTCAGCACATTTGATAGTACTGTGTTTGACAGCCTTCTCTTCCTTGCAGACAAGTGGTTTGAAGAAACACTGACCAACAGCTACCGCGAGCCTTTTTTTGGGGGGGGGGGTAGGTGAAGAGATGAGTGGATCTCTGTCCATGACACAGCATTACACTGACACGGTCTCAACTCTCTCCCTCCACCAAGCACCAGAATGGAATGGCTGATCCCACAACATAATGTTAATTCAGTTGTGCTTAGGTCTTGCTTAATCTGTCTGGTGCTAGGCAGTCATATTTTTTCTGGGTAATTTCATCTCTGTGAAACGTTTATTCTCCACTTGTGAGATCTGTTGTTGGATGGTTTCTTCTCATGTGATCAGTGTTGCATAAATTGCCTCAGATGTGTTACACATTGTTGCAAATTGGTACCGTCACCAATGGCCTGGTGAGGGGAGCGACAACTTGCATCAGGGCCTTCTCTGTGGTGGCACCCTTCTTGTGGAAACCCCTGCGTACCCCCAGCAAGAAAGTACTGGTCATGCCCATCTACTTGGTTACACACCCAGAAGGGAGGTGGCTCTCTCAGGTATGACAGGAAGTCCTCCCTGTTGGATCCACATTCCTCTGTGTGCCCATTCTAGCAAACAGGAAATGTTGGACTTAACTGCTCTGTGTATATATCCCACACTAGTCCAGCATCCCGTCCTCACAGTGGCCAACCAGATGCCTGCAGAAGCCTGCAAGCAGGACCTGGGCTCAGGAGCATGCTCTCCTGCAGCTTCCAGCAACTAGTATTCAGAAGGGTATTGCTTTCGACTGTGGATGACGGGCTGACACATGCCAAATGAGGAAGCCTGGCAAGCCAAATTAGGCCTATGGGTTGGCCGCTCTACTAGAAAAAATCTTCTGTCTGATACAGAGCGATAAGGGAGAGCAGGAAGGGTCTTGAATTTGCCCATCCATCCACAGTGAGCACCTGGGCCAGGCAACCATACAGGTTGCCTGCGCACAGCCTTCCCCCACTATGCTGATCTACCTTGCATATGCCTTTCTATTTAATTATAGTACTTATTGCTCCATTTGGTTCTGTTCCATACCAATTGGCACGTGCAAACCTGTTGTTTTCTTTTGGTAAATGCATTTCTACTTGTTTAGGAAGTGCATAATTGGTCAACCAAGTCCGTGGACTCTGACGATCTCGAACAGCTGTCATTTATTCTCCAGCACTAAATGACTTTACCCCGTAGGTGTGCCTTGCGAAGTGTTAACTCCCCCAGCAGTGTGGACGATGCAGAAGTACTTTACGATGGAATAAGCTGCTGTTTGATAGTGTGGGTGCGAATTGCCCTGGCACTTAGAAATCCGTACCAAAAGAGATGTTTTGGTATATGCATTTTAATTCTGGACCAGGGCCTCCATCCGTAAATAAGTGCATCCTGTTTGATCCCCTTTAAAAACCGTGTTCTTGGTGATAAAAGCAAAACATGTAGAACATCAGAGGCAAACATGCTGTAATTGAATTCTAGAAAGCAAGCGTTCCTCTTGGCTAGTATTCCTACAGGCCTCCCTCTTCAAAATATGGAAATATATTGGTGTGTCCTGGAAAAGGCAAAGGGAAAAAAAACCTTCCTAAACAAAAAACAAAAAAAACCCCACACAAAATCCAGCAGTTTTGGACACTTAGTTGACATATGTCTCATTATCTTACACCAGAAATGTGACAATGAGTGACAGGAGTCCGCCGAGAGATTTAAAGTGATGATAAAGGCAGCAAGGCTTCCCAGAAACACCGAGTCTGGTTCTTAATAGCTACATGCTTTTTTACATGCATCCTAATAATTTGACATTTATAATTCACTGTGCTGTTGAATTCCTTATCGTTTTCTTACTGTCAGCTTCTTCACATTTGGAAATAAATGTCCTTCCTAATTATTATGTGTAGTTGAACTCCTAACATTCTTTTTTTAATCTACCTTGTATTATCCCCCCCCCTCCATCCCATGAACAAAATGGGAACTAGGAAACTATTAATGCTCAGTGCCCTTTCATTAAAATTTAAACTCACACCGGTCTTAAATGTCATGCTAAAAAAAAAAAAGTAACACAGCTTATAGCTCATTAATGTTTGTTAGTAAAGCAGGGCACATGCCGCCGATTTAAAAATCATGCTTTCCTTTATTATGGACTGAAAGCAAGTTTCCATGACCCATTTTTCCTCTCATCCAAAGGGACTGTTGTGTGCCACGCTTGAAGTAATCATCGTCCTTGCTAACCACCTCCTTCTGTGCTGCTGACTCTCAAACTTGGGGATTGTTGAAATATATACAGCAAAAATTCAAGTCATGTGATTCAAATTGGGTCTACTAGACCCAATTTTTTAAAGCAATGTGGACTAAAGTCACTTGTGGAGCTCCTCCAGGATTAGGGGACCTGAAGCAAAAGCTTCATTTATTTCATAATAGATCCATCCCTGGTTGGAAGTGACTTCAAAGGACCTCTAGTTTAACCCCTGAAAACCAATGCTACAACATCCCTGATAAGTGACCATCCAGTTTGTGATCAGAAGGTGCAAGAGACCAACAAAACTGCTGAAGTTTAAGCAGGTCTAGGTCTGGTCAGGGTCTGGATGGGTAACCACCTGAGAACTACATGCACACAGTTTTTGGTTCCATGATGGAGGAAAGGTCAATGCAAATACAGATATCAAATAAATAAATCCAACTTCTCCAGCCAAGGTGGTTCCACCTCATTCTAAGGCAGACCATACATGTCCCTTCTATGAGTAGGAATTGGGGAGAATTCAGTTCAGTTCACATTTTAATGCAAGCCTATTTAATTTGCTTCCCTGAAAAGACATGTGAAGTGAGATGCAGTTATCTTTA
This sequence comes from Podarcis filfolensis, assembly GCF_964270895.1. NCBI lineage: Eukaryota > Metazoa > Chordata > Lepidosauria > Squamata > Lacertidae > Podarcis > Podarcis filfolensis. Next base: position 26,482,523 of record NC_139609.1, read on the forward strand.
AACATGCATACAGAAATGGAGATACAGTGGTACCTCTGGTTACATACGCTTCAGGTTACAGACTCCGCTAACCCAGAAATAGTGCTTCAGGTTAAGAACTTTGCTTCAGGATGAGAACAGAAATTGTGCTCTGGCGGCGCAGCAGCAGCAGGAGGCCCCATTAGCTAAAGTGGTGCTTCAGGTTAAGAACAGTTTCAGGTTAAGTACGGACCTCCAGAACGAATTAAGTACTTAACCTGAGGTACCACTGTATATGTAACATACGTAGATCTGTGGAAAAGGACATACTGAAACATATTATAATTAGGTGAGATCGCTTGCGGAATGTGTACACTGAGCAAGAATTGCATACAAAAATTCCAACGTTGGGAGAAAGCACACTAAAGTGGTGACGAATTTCCACAAGGACTTAAAAGCAACTTTGTAGATTGATACAGAAATGTGGCAAGCCAACCTTAAGAATAGGAAAGAGAGGAGCCTGTCTATGAGGCCTGCCATGTGGCTAACATGTACCGTAAATAATGCCAAGAGAACATTATTATCCATGGTTTTCAATTATAGCTGCCAAATCTTGTCATTTTTTTTTATAAAAAACACCCCACCCCAAACATCAAATAATAGTTGCTTTGTGCCTTTTTGTACTTGCTTATATTGAACAGTGCCAAAATTTTCAGCCCAAACTGGGAATGCTTCTTAGTCTGCTACATTTATCTCCAGGCATGATTTATATGTTCTATTTTCTCCAGATCAGTGACAGGGATGCATTCTTGAGGAGTAAAAATAAATATGAGACAACTACACCCCATTAAACATTTTTTATCTGCTTGTAGAATTGGGAAGCAGGTAATTCTTAGTGTCACACTTCTCAGAAGGTTTTCTTTAAAACACACACACACACACACACACACACACACACATCCAAAACAACTTCAAATCACTTCAATGTATTCCATGGCACTGCCAGCTAAATTTCATGAATTATGAAATGCTGCCTCAGACCTGTATAGTGAGTTCTTTTTCTTGACATGGGGTTGGAATAGCTAGATCAGGGACAGGAAACATATTTCAGGCTGATGGCTGCATTCCATTCCGGGGGACCTTTTGTGGGGCACATGTTGGTCGTGACTGGGGCCAGAGGTGAAAGTGGGCAGAGGAATGATGGAGAATATTATCTTTGTAGTTTCTACACCTACACACCACTATTTATCCTCCATCCAGACAAGCGAGAAGCACTATCAGAGTTCAAGGACATATTTCTGCAATGCAAAAACACTTAAAGAGAAGGGGTGTGCCCTTGGTAGAGTCTCAAAGGCCAGACAAGAAGGGCCTCTTGGCAAAGTAGCTAAATTGCAGCTCAGAAGCCAAACCATGTGCAATACAGACTTTTTTCTTGAAATTAAAACAATGTCCAAACACTCCTTAAAATATTCAAAAGCTTTTACTTGCAGAACATATAGCTAAAGAAGAATATATGCAAAGTATTTACATTCACGTGTTTATCCAAGCATGGGCTTTAGTTTTTCTTCGTTGAAGATTACAGCTTCTTCCTTAAGCCTTCAAACTGTGTCTTTCTCTCTTTCTAGTCCTTGCACTCAGACTTCTGTATTTTATCCAGATAGGCCATGCAGTTCCTTCTGAGAGGTCTCCACATTCTCCATCCAGCAGACTTCTACTTACTGCTTCTTTGGGAGAACATCAACTTCTGTACTTCTTTCTGTCACATACATTCACACAGAAACATTAGCACTGCACTCCTCTATTGCGTTGATCTAACACTGCCTTATCTTCAGTGTTCACAGAGATGCAGCCATTACAGTCAAGTCACTCACACACAGAACAAAATGAAGAATGTAATAAGTTCCAAAATAGTCTCCATCCCAAAACCACTAAAAGACAACCTCAAAGTAGAATCATACCGCCCAATCTCATTAATAAACCAAGACTACAAGATATTCACATCAATCTTGGCCAACCGCCTAAAAATCTTCCTACACAAGTTAATAGCCCCAGACCAAACTGGCTTTGTCCCTGGCCACAATATAACAGACCCCATCAGGAAACTACTGAACCTGATCGAACACAGCAAGGCAACTAAACTCCCATTGACAATTATGTCCCTAGACATCCTCAAAGCCTTTGATTGCTTAGAGTGGAAATACATATTAGCAGTACTAACATGAAATTTGGCCCCAACTTCCTACAAATCCTCAAACAAATATACTCCCAAGCCTCAGCAAAATGCAGAACTAACAATATGGATTCTAATACTGTAGCTATCCAAAGAGGCACGAAACAATGATGCCCACTGTCTCCCTTCTTATTTATCCTGGCTCTGGAACCCTTAGCAATCCACATCCGAGCAGCCACAGACATCAAGGGAGTGGAAATAAAAGGCAGAACCTATAAATTAGGGCTCTTTGCAGATGACCTAATGGTCACAACACCAGACCCCATAAGCACAGCAACCTCCCTAATCAGAGAACTCAACACATTTGCAATGGTGTCGGGCCTACAGGTAAATTTTACAAAGTCAGAAGCTATGTGCTTCAACACCCCTCCTCACACCCAAAAAGAACTCACGAAGGTCACCAAAATAAAACTCTGCCACACCAAGTTCAGATACCTAGGGGTACAAATAACCAGAAACCTCAATAAATTGTACCTCCACAACTACAAGCCCCTGTGGCGACAAATTAACAAAGACCTAAAGAGATGGAATAACATGAATTTCACTCTCTCAGACAAAATAGCCATGATCAAAATGATCACACTCCCAAAACTAACCTACCTATTCCAAACCCTCCCAATCTGGATCCCCTCAACCCAACTCCACAGTTGGCAGAGAAAACTACACTCTTTCATCTTCTCACATAAAAAACCAAGAATAAGCCCCAAATACCTGCACCTCCCCACCTCAGAAGGAGGATGGGAAATCCCCAACATAGAAGCATATTACATTGCCAACCAAATATGCCATATAATCCCATATATACTAGAAGATGAGACAAAACAATGGGTACACCTAGAGAGGGACCCAATTGAAAATACCTGCACCACAGCATACCCACTCCTCCCAAACAAACTAAAGAAAATTCCCACAACACTTAACAGGTACACACAGACCATGCTCAAAGCATGGAAAACACAAATAGGCAAATTATCCCCAACCCCATCCCCACTAATCCCCCTGGCGTACCACCCATTATTCCACCATGCAGCACAAAACCTCCAGATAAAAACCTGGCGAACCAAAGGCTTATATTGCCTAATAGACTTTTATAAAAATAACAAACCCTTGTCAACACAAGAAATACAAGACAAACTAGAAGACACCCAAATGCCCTGGCTAATACAACACCAACTACATGCCCTCTTAAACAACCCAACAGTAAAATCAGCAGCAACTAGGCCCCTGACAACCTTTGAAAACCTCCTCCTAACAACAAAGGGAAACGGTAAAGGGGCGGTATCCGCAATATACAAAATACTACTCCAAAACCCCGCAAATTCCCTAGACGCAATCAAAAAACAATGGGAGAATGACATAGGCTATGAGATTAACCCCACTCAATGGACCAGAATGTGGTCTAAACCCCCCTTTAAATCCATATCAACGAAAAGAAAAGAACTCACACTGAAACTCACCTACAGGTGGTACCTAACATCAAGGAAACTAGCACTAATACACCCAGGAACCTCACCAAAATGCTGGAGAGGGTGCACCTCCACAGGCACATACCTCCACATGTGGTGGGAGTGTCCCAAAATCCAACTATTCTGGACAACAGCCATACAAGAAATATGTAAAATAACTAAACAAGTATTAGACTTCACCCCAGAATTGGCCCTACTAAACATCTTCCAAGACAACAATGCCCATTTACACCACAAAGAACTCATAACCCACCTACTTTCAACAGCCAGAAACACCATAACCAGACACTGGAGAGACCTGTCAGGAGTAAGCATGGACCAACGGTACCAAATAGTATGGGAAACAGCCCTACTAGAAAAATTAACTAATAAACTGAAACTGACACGGGGACAAACAGAAGAAGACACCTTCACCCCGGTATGGCTCCCCTTTATCACATACACAGCCCAACAGGACAACGACAATAATCCACCAACAGCATACAAATCAATATGGCTAACTTGATCCAAAACACCCACCCACCTCACTCACACACGAAAATAAAGATCACCACGGCCAATCACAAACAAACAATCACACCCTAGGCCAACCCCAACCTCTCTCACCACCAAAGGAACACAAGTGAACAACACAAGCACGCTGACACCAAACTCTACATACATTAAGCATAATAGAAACACCGCTACCCGACCCCACCCCCATCCATCTCCCCTCCCTCCACCCCCCTTTCTTTTTTCTTTCTTTTTTCTTCTCTCCCTAATGCCTCATCAAATGAAATGGATTTGTAAAAATGTTACATGGAAGAAAAAAATACGAGGCATTACACTTACACTGTAAAACAAGAAAACCCTTAATAAAATATTTTTTTTTTTTAAAAAAAGAATGTAATAAGATACCTCCCATGTGACTAAAGTTAACCAAACACACAAGAGTTATTGGGGAACATCCCAGAATTAAACACACACAATGCATTCAAGCATTCCCAATTTCAGTAAATTAAATCGGTATACTTAAAAGAGCCTAGAACCGCATTTGGTTCCCAGGTACGATATTCCCCATCGCTGAGTTAGATGATAGTGATTTTGTGCTCATACATAGTTGAAGCTAAATCTGCTGGAGTATCCCTTGGGTGTGGTATTTAGCTTAGCAGAGGATATGGCTAATTGGACAGGCTACTGTGTAAGCCTGTATCAGGCTGCAACCCTCAACACACTTCCTTAGCAGTCCCATTTGCTCAATGGCACTGCCTTCTTTTTGGATATTGCCTCACAGAGTTGAGCATGCAGACCATCTCCTCTCGCTTGAGTTCTCTGGATTGCACGGGCTGGCCCTTTGCTTTTTAAGCATAATGTTTGCAACCTGGAATAAAATTTGCAATTAAATTTTACTCTTTGCAGTTACAATGGGCGAAACGCTGCGGATGCCAACAGCTGGGGACTGCCAATGTTGAGACGTATTCAATTTCCATATAATGGGTAGAAACAACCTCCATTATTGCAGCAATCTGTTGCCTTTCCTGTTAAGGTTCCAAACTTCAATTCTTCCAAATGAGACGGTGATGCTAACCTCTACAAAATTTCTGCTGTCTCCAGAATGCGACTGCTTGGTAAAAAGGATTTTTCAGATACTGAAATTACAAAGATATTGTCAGTTAAGAGATCTAACCATGATGAAGAAAATGATTGAGAGTTACTATAATACTTGTGTGCCGGAGATATATATATATATGTTTCAGATAGAACCTTTAAAGATCAAAGTAGACGGGAAATGGGCTTAGGCAGGGCTATTACAGAAGATCATGGAAGAGGATTGTAAATATACATATAGATCTACTTGATTATTATGCCCTTGAATCTGAGGGGGGAGGTACTAATAACACAGTGGAATATTTATGCATGAGCTAGACAACAGTAGTGAGAAACCTATGGCATTCCAGATGCACATCAACTCCCATCAGCCCTAGTCAACATGGCCAGGGGTTGGGGTTTGCTGTTCTGAACCTGTCCATCTTCTGATCAAGTTCTGATCATAACTCAAACTTGGTCCATTGTGGCTCAGCCCAATCTGGTGGCTTGTGAAAATAACATGATTGCTTTTGATCCTCTTGACATTGTTGCACGTATGGCTATTGTTGCTTACTTAACGGCTACTGTTGTTTACTGTACTGCTACTGTTATTCATTGCACATCATCAAGTAGCTATTTGCATGCCCTCTGGGGATCACCTGTCTTGTGGTACCACAGTAATTTTGTGGTGTCCCTTTCTTCTTCCCACATTCTTTAGTAATGAATATTCCAGAGCTTGCATTAAGTTTTGATAATTGGAAAATTACTTAGAATCCCTAGTCAGGGATGATGGGAGTTGTAGTCCAACAACATCCCCACACTTGCTTTGCAGCATAGTTGGCTGACTCTCAAAAAGTTATTAGCAGAATTACAGAGTCAAGTGAAATAACATTTGATTCCTAAAATGCAGATAAAACTGAAGTTTAGAAGGCAGGGCTAAGTTGAAGTGACTAACAATTATTATGCACATTTTTGGAAGTGCTGAAAAACACTCTTTTTGGCAAAAACACTTGGAAACATGTTCATGCATTCAATTACTCTGCTCTCGCACTTATTTTCAGTTAACTTCACATGTTGTGAGTAGCATGTCTGCATAGCCAGTTCTGATTGGCTATGTATTATTGTGACATCATTCCAGTCATTTCATAATCCCTTTTTTCACTAGTAAAGGTAAAGGGACCCCTGACCCTTCACTAGGATCACCCATTTAACTAATCTAAAAGCATTGTTGTTTCTCTCAGTTATATTGATTTGTCCACATCATCATGCATGCAGCCAGGTATTGGGGTATGTGTTTATCTTCACCTATTAACCATGCTCTCTCTCTTTCGCTCTCTCGCTCTCTCTCTCTCTCTGTGTGTGTGTATGAAGCTTCAGCAAAACAGTTAAGCTCACCAACACAAAACAGTGTTGTTTTAAGCAGAGCTGTTTTACTTAGCACACACAAGACATGCTATATTTGCACACTATATATAGGTTACGTAAAGGGACCCCTGACCATTAGGTCCAGTCATGGACGACTCTGGGGTTGCGGTGCTCATCTCGCTTTATTGGCCGAGGGAGCTGGCATACAGCTTCCGGGTCATGTGGCCAGCATGACTAAGCTGCTTCTGGTGAACCAGAGCAGCACACGGAAACACTGTTTACCTTCCCGCTGGAGTGGTACCTATTTATCTACTTGCACTTTGACATGTTTTCGAACTGCTAGGTTGGCAGGAGCTGGGACCGAGCAATGGGAGCTCACCCTGTCGTGGGGATTCGAACCGCCGACCTTCTGATTGGCAAGCCCAAGGCTCTGTGGTTTAGACCACAGCGCCACCCGCGTCCCAGTATATACAGGTTACATGAAGGCTTTTCTCCCTCTGCTCCCTGAGGAATTTGTGTACTTACTGAACAAAATCCACCCACAAGTTCTAAATCAACTCATACATAGTCCTGCAGTGGGTTTTAAATTCTTCTGGCATCAGTCCCATTGAGCTCAATGAGAATTTTTTCCAATGTAGTATGCAGACAATGCAATCTCTGTGTTTAGCACAGGAAAGCAGTGTTTCATATGGTTCACTTAAGACTTACCATGTAGTTAAAAGTGTGTGTGTGTGTGTGTGTGTGTGTAGAAGGTTTGCCTCCATACTCTACCACAACAGCACCCCTGACAGGAACAAGAAAAGAGGATCTAGAAGTCACACTTGCTTCCACTACCAAAGTTTCCTTGTGGTGCATGAAAGCATCATCAGAGAACACTTTGTCCTAGCATATAACAAGATTATCTGCCTTACACAGACAATATACCATATTTTTCCATGTATAACATGCCCCCGTGTATAGGACGACCCCTATTTTTGGGGACTCCAAATTAAGGAAATGGGGGAGGGGGAGATTTATCAGAGTTGTTGAGCTTTTGGGGGGGAATTGCCGACAACCGCTCACCCGCCTGACCAGCGCTGCCAATCACACTCCTCACTGAAGCCGCCAATCACACGCCCAGTTGCTGCAGCAACAGCCAATCGCCAGCAGGCCTTGCCACAGCCACCAATCACCCACCCAATCTCTGCTGACAATCTCCTGCTCGCAGCTGCCACCAATCACCCGTCCCATCACTGCACTATCCGTGTATAAGATGACCCCCAATTTTTAGCATTTTTTTATAATAAAACAAATTGTCTTATACACAGAAAAACACTGTAGTTCTTTGTAGGACTGGGATGAATAGATAAAGGATTAGATGTAGTTTTAGTCCTTGGCAATGAGCTAAGGAAGATTATCTATGCGACTACTTATTTAGGAATTTATATCCCACCCACCTAAAGCACACACATTACTCAGGGTACCTTACAATGATTAAAGTCACCAATTCACAATAAAATAACAATAAGCAAATCAAGCAATGTAAGATAAATCAGTCAGGCTCATCAGATAAATATAAGAATAAATAGATAAAATGTTATCTATCTGGTTATGCAAAGCCTGCCAGAATCATACGAATAAAGTATTTATCAACCCATGGACTGAGCAAGAGAGGAAGCCAACTGAGTTTCCTGAGGCAAGGAATGTCACATTGTGGGTGTGGCCACTGAGAAAGCCCAGGCTTCCATCTTGGGTGGGACAGAGGGAAATACCTGTCCATCCAATCTTGGGGAGCAGGCAGGCTGCTATGGGAGGAGGAGGTACCTAAGGTCTCATCACAGGCACTTTTAATTGTGTCCAAAAACAAACTGGGAACCAATGCTGTTGGTGCTGGATATGTGTAGCATGGTCCTATGTGTGAACATGCTTCTTTCCAAATTCTGAACCACCTGAAGTTTCTGAAGAGTCTTTAAAGGTAGTCATATGTAGAGCACATTGTAACAATGTATTACAAAGATAAGGCACATGTTGCCATGGCCAATTCTGGTCTCCTCAGGATTGGGTGCAGTTGGCACACCAGCCGTACCTGAGCCAAGGCACTCCTGACTACAGCCACCATCTCATCATTCAGTGGAAAAGCAAATCCAGGAGCCTGATTCTTCAAGATGAGTACTACCCCAATACAAAACAGGTTGCTCGTCTATTCCAGAGTCCACCTTCCATCTGCTAGAAGCTTTGTCTGAATTAAGCCTCCTGAGAATTTCAGAGCATCAGCATATTTCCTGGTAATAAATAAAAACAAGGAATAGAGCTGAATGTTGTGTGCATGCTGGTGACAAGGCGACCCAAATTTCTGGATGACCTCTCCCAGAAGTTTTATGCAGATATTAAATAAAATGGAGGTCATAACTGATCCCTCAGAGACACCATCTACAGTGGTCAAAATGTCAAACAGGAGGCACCTAGTGTTACCTTCTCAAACTACCACCCAAGGTTTGGAGAACTTTCATGGTTTTACCCTAACTCCATCCTTGCCTGGTAGACCAGAAAGGCACCATGGTCAAATGCCATTGAGAGCTCCAGGATAACCAATACCGCTGGCTAGATTCAACTGTAGCTCGTCTCCTAAGAAGACTAAAGCTGCCTCAGATCTAGACAATGCAGGGAAAGATTTAAGGTAGGAGTTTATGTCCAAGATAGGAAGGCAATTAGGATCTGAGAATAGAACAAGTATAGTCCAGAAGAGAGTCAAAGTATCACCTGGAGAGAAACAGGACTCCATTCCTCTGCAGCCAAATACAAGCCAAGGGTGTGATCACATTATATGAGCTAGTGCATGTTATACTGCTGGTTTTGATCCTCAATTAAACAGCACATCATTGTTGTTTATTAGTTACTTATTTTGAACAGAGATTACTGTGTGAGTCTCTGTAATTGAAAAGATTGTGGGCATTTGAACTGAGTTTTATCATGGCCCCCACTTAATTCCCCCCTCCAGTTTTCACTGAAAGCCTGCCCGTGTGCAAGAAAGGAGATCATGCGATTCCTGTCTCCAGTTTGTACCTATTCCTTTTTACATCTAAGGTGGGCCAACCTTCCTACCAATGTTTTCTGAAGAAGTTCAGAAAAGGAGAAACAAAATAATCAAAGGGATGGAGTGATTCCCTTGTGAAGTAAGATTGCAGGGTTTGGGATTTTTTTTTTAGTTTAAAGAAAATGCAAGTTAAAGGTGACATGATGGAAATTTATAAAACGACGCATGCCCTGAAGAAAGTCAATAGAGGCTTTTCTCCATCCCTTATAGACAGCCCATGCAGCTGGATGTTGGAAGATTCAGGATGGATAAAACAAAGTACCATATTTTTTTGCTCTATAAGACGCACTATAAGACCATAAGACACACCTAGTTTTTGGAGGAGGAAAACAAGAAAAAAAATATTCTGAATCTCAGAAGCACAGCGATCCTTCTTGCTGTTCTGGCTTCTGGGATAGCTGCGCAGCCTGCATTCGCTCCATAAGACGCACACACATTTCCCCCTACTTTTTAGGAGGGAAAAAGGGAGTCTTTTAGAGCAAAAAATATGGTACTTTTTAATGCAATTCATAGTGAAACTATGGGACTCATTCTCATAGGAGTTAGTGATGGCCACCAAACTGGATGGCTTTAAAAGAAGATCCGACAAATTCATGGAGGAGAGGGCTACCAAGGGCTCCTAGCTGTGATGATGATGATGATGATGATGATGATAATAATACATTTTATTTATATCCTATACTCTTCCTCCCTCCACAGATTGGGGCAGCAATGCTTCTGAATACCAGCTGCTGGAAATCACAGGAGGGGAGAGGGCTCTTTTGCTTGAATCCTGCTCCCTGGTTTCCCACAGGCATCTGGTTGGCCACTGTGAGAACAGAGAACATCTAGCTGGGCTAGATGGGCCATTGGCTCATATGTTCTTATGTCAGCCCCCCCCCCCATAACTTTCATGGTTGTGCAGATGAGGGAATTTTGCAAGAGCTGGATTCCTTTCTTCACACCTGGAGCACTGCAACGTAATAAACTTCCTCTGTGACACGACTGATAAAAACGCTGGACGTCGCCGTTGAAAAGATGAGCCCCGAGCTGTCCCTTGCACCCAGTTGAACACGAGAACGTTTGCTCGCAGAAGTCTTTCCATCTGCCATTTCCATCGCTGAGATATGGAAATTATCTATGTGACATGTAGACAAATATGTAAATTATTCAAAGCCTTTCAGCTAATTATGCCCCGTCTATGTTGCCTTAGGTTTTTCTGCCCCTGTTTGCAATCAGACAAAACCATCAGATTATTGCATTGTTCCACAGCAGGGTTTAAACACACACACACACACACACACACACACACACACACACACACATTTCTCAAAAGTACTTTTCACTTTCTCCCCCACAAATAAAAAAAATGAAAAAGAAATCAATAGTAAAGAGGAGTCGATGGACAAGAGAAAGAAAGAGAGGGAGGGAGGGAGAGGGAGGGAGAGAGAATGCATTCTACATTAAATTAGTGTGATGGAAAATGAATAAAAAATGATCACACCAGATATTCTTCCTTGAAAATTATTAAAATTCATAGCTCAGAGGTGTGAATGCTTCTTTAAGAAAGGTACTTATGTTATCCCCAAAATAGCACCAGCACCATGTGATGGTTTCAGTTGCTATGGTTACTACACATTTGTTATTTAATAGCAAAGAAAATAGATGCACAAAACATGCTAATTATAACTGGTACAATTTCCCCCCCAAATGTTTGAGATGAATATGCATACATGTTTTATGCATAAGGGACAGGAATGTCCTTCTCTGAGAATTCTGTATTTTCGGTGGTGGTGGGGAGAGTATTTCAGTACCTGCCTGGGAAATACTTATGTGGTTATTTCAACCCAGAGTATAAAGAGATGGGAAAATTGTAAGACAAGCGCATTTTGTATGAAGTACAGTCGATTCCCCTTCCGATAGCATGGGGATGAGAGCATGAGAATCGAAAAGGTTTCCTAATCTATTCAGTTCTGTTTATTACTGAGTGTTCTGAGAAAAGAAAAGCTGAACACATATACATGGATGCTCAAATCCTGATAAAGAGAGCAAGCGAGTCAAGGCTTTATTGCAATTATTTTGGCCAAGTGCAATTTCATGGGCGTGCAGCTGTGGGTAATAGCTGGAGCTGTCCATTGAGGCCTCCAGTCCGATTATTTGTAGCACTGCCAGTCTTGGGGGGTTTGCATCCCCTGTGTTAAAATAACCACATAAACAAATCCTGCCTCCCCCTCCACACTTCCCTGCACAAGTGATTGGTGATTTTAGTATTAATGTGATGGATAGTATCAGAAGGCATCTGATGTAGTTACCTGGCTGAAGCTAAGCAGGTGTTGGTGTGGTTAGTTCCTGGGTGGGAAACCACATGGGAACCCAGTATATGTTAGATTTTTCCATATTTCAAACAGGGAAAATCCAGACAGAAAAATTGTTGAGCTTCTCGGGCCAAGTTGCAAAAAAAAAAAAAAAAAAAAAAGCCATTTTTGAGCTGTTTTTATGGGAAAACGGCAAAAATGGCACTGCTGACATGGGGCAACCCTAAATTACCTTGAGGTCCATCATCGAAAGAAAGGCTTGGCTAAAATTGTGACCCTCTAGAAGTTGTAAGAGTCCTGTTCCTGTAATCTTGGACCATTGGTCATGCTGGCTGGGACTGATAGGGGTTGGTGTTCAACAGCAGGTTCAGAAGTTCCCCATCTATACATGAAGAAATCTGTAAATGAATAAAGCAGTGTATTATAGCATTCTTATTCCCCCTCCTCAGAAAAAGGGCGCAGAACCGATATGAGAATTTTGATGTCAAATGTTTTCCAAGTCCTCTTTCAGTGCTCAAAGATTTCCTGAATAGTATTCAAATATTTTTAAGCTGCATTTGGGTTTAATATACATATATTCGGGAGCTGATATTTGCTAGGGGGCATGTACTTCTGTTTAGGACTTGATGGCATTTGATAGATGGAATATTTCCTATTGTACAACATAGGAAATAAGACACTGTCGCGAAACTGCTCAGCTGAAGGGATTTGACCACATCCTTTAACATGGGCCCTGAAAGCTGGTGTTAAAGTCTTCTGAGAGCTTTATTGAAAAAGTAATTAGCTCCCACCAGATCTCTAACCAACTGTTTCTCCAAGAGAAGTGTGAGAAATGTATTGGGCAGTGCTTCACAGCTGAGACATTTATGAGATTTCATATTTTATGAAAAACAATCAGGAGATGCCAAGAATAAAACATTCTAATTCTGAGGTTGTATTTTGATTCAAAATCTGAATTTTCACATTTTATGTTTAAGGGGTGTCTTTTTCTTCAGTGATCACTTGTAGCCAAGTAAGATTGTCTTTCATGAATATGGTCTTATCGGTGTGTCTGTTGGTGATTGGAGGCCAATTCTGGATCCACACATCCTTCCATATTGGGGACATAGGTTTCTGGGTGGGAGTTGATCATGGTGAGGGTTTGCCAAACATGCCTTCCTCTTAGCACATTTCTCCCTTTTGTCCTGAGTTAGAGCGTCTTCAAAGTTCATGACACCTTGGGTAAAGGCTGTTCTCCAATTGGATCGCTCGCAGGTCAGTGTTTCCCAATTGTCAGTGTTTATACTACATTTTTAAAGATTTGCCTTGAGAGAGTCTTTAAACCTCCTTTGCTGACCACCAGCATTACGCTTTCCATTTTTAAGTTTGGAATAGAGGAGTTGCTTTGGAAGATGATAATCAGGCATCTGAACAACATGGCCAGTCCACCGATGCTGATGTTGAAGAACACATAGCAAATGCTGACCTGCTTCAGCTCTAGAAAGGTGAATGGGGATAGTTTCTAAACATAAAATGAAGAATTATGTCATATATGTACACACCAACTTTTGAATGATTGATTTTAGCGTTTTGAGAGACATAGTCAATTATACCCAGAGATGAAAAATGGCTTTTCTTTACTTGATCAGCTATGTGGATCGCCAATTAAATAAGCATTGTAAGTAAATGCTAGCCTGGTAATCACACATGACTAGGAATTGCATGCTGGTCAGAGAGGTTGGAGCAATCTATTCCTCCTCTGCAAAAAAACCAGCCCAGAGGGAGGAAGGCTTCTCTACACGCTTTGTAGAAATGCCAGCCCCCACCATCAAGAAACTTTTGGGGGGCTTATTTATGAGACGGCATTAAATAATGCAAATTAGCTTATTAATTATTTCTGCAATGCAAGAAAGATAAAAAAGCAACTCCTCAAATAAGTGGTTATAACATCCTTAGGAATGTGTAGTGGCACTCTAATACCATACAGTTAGCTGTGACTGGTGCATTTTTACTCTGAACCATAGAGTTGTGTGTGCTCAGATATGCACACCAATCCTTTCTCGTCTAGGGCTAGAACTCTCAACTCTGTATGCTGCACCATGGTGGTGACCCATAGAATTGCGGTCTGGAGCATCTCTCTACTGGTCACTGGAACCTCCTGCAAAGGATGGGCTATAAAATATACTTTGTCTCACAACAATTTCCTTCCTAGCTATGGTGTATTTCAGTGTGCTCTTTGGCTTTGATTCCTGGTTTCATCCTTCACCTGACTCTCTAGCATAATTCCTGGCTCTCCCCAGACTACTAATTATGATGTATACCTGTATACAGCCTGTGTCCAATATTTAAAAAATATACTTTAGGAAATCCACATTGCATTCATTTAATCTGGGTGCTCACGAATGTGCAGAATCTTGAATGCAATTAGAGTGGCCAGATTCTAAAACTTACAGAATAGCAAAAAAACTAAACAAAAAAACAAAAACCCCACACCACACATTATGCCAACGTTTCAGGGATGTTATTACACCATAGCTGCAGCTATGGACATGATTGGCGATTTTTTTAAGGGTTGAAATGCCAGACTGCTGCCTCTGAACATCTGGATTCCTGGTCTGTGCAGTCGTTTTAAGAACAACAAATTAGCTGTGCAGCACTCATCTGCTAAGAAAATGGTCAATTATTTAAGACTTTAGATGAGCTGATGTTAGGAGCAAATCTGTCTAGCAGTTTTCAGACCTGTTATCCTGTGTGGGAGTGCGTACGATGCTTTCACAGTCGATGTGCGAACATTGGAGTCACATTTTTGCTTATTGCTCTGCTGCACACTTTACATGGTTGCTTCTCGGAGGGATTATTACAACCCCAGCCCTCACCCAATGAAGGGATGGAATCACTGGACCTGACAAGTTTTACAGAAGCCTGTGTGATGGCACTAGGACAGAATGTGCACTTATTCACTCACTGGCGCCTGACATGGGTTCCAGGCTCTGTCACATGCACACCAAGCTGCCTAGGAGTCACTTCTCACTTTCCTGTACAACTGTGGTAAGTGTGTGGGAACAAATATCACAACCACACAACCACTGAACCCCCTTCCTGAGGTCACAGCTCATAAGGTTAAAGACCATTGTGGGTTCCTGTCCTGATACACCTCCAGGAATTTCATTGCAGCTGCAGTTGCAGAGATCATTAATTCTTCGACTGCTAGGACTCTCATATACCGGTAATTCTGACAAAAACAGAAACGGGAGCAGAAATTGCCAACAATCCCTTATTCATCCCATATGCACAGAATGGAAATCAATCCGGAGAATAAAATTGGCATTTGCTCTTCTTGTTGCTTTCAGTCTGCAAATGATATGTAATTGATTAGATTTCCTTCCCCCTTTGCACTGAATTTCCTTTGCATTGAAATGAATGGGGTGAAATAATATAATGTCCATGCAACTCATGTCATTTGCGTACTTATCCATGTCGATTAGTAAGTTACATAATTTCAGCACAGTGGACAGCAAGATGAATAACATAGCTTTTGGTGGATGATGAATTGTAGCAGAACGGACAAATACAGAGTAAATAACAGAGGAATGGGAAAAGATGCCTTGGGAGATCTCTGTCAACTGCAGTCCAGCTCTGGAGTAGTCAGTGTGACTTCAGTTTGGCTATTTCAGAAATAGGTGGCATTGACTATTGGGTTCCTGAGAAGGCAGTGATGGATGTGGCTGGAGGGTAGTCGCATCACAACCAGGCAATCATGGATGCATGTAGCAAAGCCCAAATTCCTATAAAGGCAGTTGCTTTGTGAGACTCTCCAGGGGGACTTACGAGTGCATGAGTATGCTGGACTTCCAAATGGCTGCAGTGAGGAACATAAACCCTTCAGTCCGTCTCTCATTTCGTTCAGTCACACCAGTTTCCATCCAAAGTACATGGCAGTCAGTTGCTGTATTTCAGATGTTCCAGCATGTCAGTGATATTGACTGAAAAGCCTTCTGCACAGCCTGCTGTCGGACTGATTGATACCAGCTATAACAATATCAAATGTTATGGCATCATAATTCCATTTGAAGCAAGAGGCAATCTTTGATCTTTTACTATCAAGAGATTACAATATATCCTTTGATAAATAATACCCTTCCACTGGTGTTGTAGAAAGTGCAGTTGTTAACCATTGAACAGCTACAATATTAATTGTAACAGCAACAGCACACACACACACACACACACACAGAGAGAGAGAGAGAGAGAGAGAGAGAGAGAGAGAGAGAGAGAGAGAGAGAAATTGGAAGGTGTAACTTTTTAAGAACAGAGAATGCAACTGAGGTGCTTTTAAAATGCTTTTAGATAGCTTTTAATTGCTTTCAATATGTTTTCATTTCACTTTTAAGTTGCATTATTCTAACATTTTGATGATTGCTGCTGTGGCCACAGTACAGGTTGGAAATGTATAGGAAAATGTTGGGAGATTCATGTTTGGGCATGTTATATCTAATGGGGTAGAATGAACAAGTTTGGCTATAGAGACATATCTTGGCAATTTTAGCTGTGATGAGCTCCCATCAGGGCTGTGGTCAGAGGTGAGCATCCATGGGCATCTGCCAAGACCCACACTGCCAGCCTGGGGGGTGGGGCACTGTTGCTGCTGATGCTGCTCCCTGCTGCCACTGCTCATTCACAGAGGAAGAAGGAGGATCTCTCTGCTTGCTTTGCTCTCTCCCTTTCGATGGTCATGTAGATTGGGCTCAAAGGGTCAAACCTTATGGTAACAGCTGGGAGAAGGATCTAAGTCCACTCAGGGCTTCTTGCCCATGGGCCTCTCGAAACCTGGAGATATCTCTGGCTCCCAGGAAATACGTTTATATTTCTGAAGTCTGTAAAATATTTTAAACCAGAGCTGGAGAACCTGCAGCCCTCTAGAAGTTGTAGAACTACAACTCCCATCATCCCTCATCACTGGTTAGCTAGCCTGACCAGCCACAAATTGGTAGAATGAGTTTTCAGTGTGTTCAATCCGGTCCATGCATCTACAAATGTACTCTTCCATAGCAGACTCACCACTGGGCCCATGTACATCTGTATGCCTTCCCCTGCAGTGCCCTCATTGGCATGATAAGGCATTTTAATCAGACAATTAAATAGAAGCATCATTGGGGGAAACCATAAATTACTAATTTTGAAATTGCGTGGCAAAAAAATAATTCTCTGTTTAGCCAACAAACTTTTCTTTACCAATGAATTAGCTCTCTTGCAAAGTGGGATTGGCTGAGATCATCCTAATCCTCTGTTACTTTACACTGGCATTAAATGCCTGAGCAGATTGTCTATAAATAATTACTAATATCTCTTCCAGCCCAGGAGTCAGTGTTGTTTGGCTCGATTGCCCAGGCATGTTTACACTATGGCTAACCTTCGTTAAGAAGAGAGACAGAGAGAGAGAGAGAAATACACATGGCAATTTGAAACAGCATCATAATTTAGATTAACTGAAGCGTCCTATGCTGTGGGCTCCTTTTCCATCATATAAGTAGTAACCATCTGTGAAAAGCATAGAGGTGGGAATCTTTTTGAAGGTTATGTCAGTCATTGAGAAAACTCCTCCACTATAGTTAACGGGCTGGTGATTCACATACCAGCTATTTCTGTTTATTTTTCATTCATTCCATACTCTCCCTCTCTCTCTGTATGTGTGTGTTTGTTTAAGTGAGTGAGTAAGAGAGAGAAAGTGTTTCCCCATACTCTTGAAATTACTCTTTCATGTTACATATATCAAGCAGGACGATGACAGGTTAGTATACTGCCTTTGAAAATAAAATAAAATCTGTCGTTACGAATAGCAAGTTTACCATGACCATCTCACAATGCCTGCTGCCTCTACAGATCGGATGCTGGGATCAGTAAACTGAATAGGCTAATCTGTCAGTTTCAAATGAAGATGCTGCAATATCAGAGGAGCAGGAATGGTGGGGGAGCACAAACCTGGGACTTTCTTTTTCTTTTCCCAGAACGGAAGCAATGACATAATGTGCTGGAGTACCAGAGTAATTGATGGACCCTCCTGGCATCAGCCAGTGAACGAGGTGAAAATGAGGCTTTTAAGTCTTGCTATTATTTGAGACATGTTAGTTCTCTGAAAGCCAGGGAATGAGGAAAAAGAATTATTATTATTTTTTGAATGGTAACACTTCTTTGTAAGATTGTTTGCATTTCTAATGAAAAGGGAACACGTTGCATTTCAACCTTTTTTGAAGTTGTGCTAAACCTTTGTTCCATTTACAAAGTGAACTATATGCAGTCATGTGTAAGCCCCACTAAGTTCAATGGAGCTTACCCCCAGACGACTATGCATAGGTCCACAACTAAATTCCAGTATACTAACCCTGACACCACCTTTCACAAGCACACTATGCTATGACTTATCGTAATCAGTTGGGTATTCTGCAATATGCTGCTGCTCTTTGGGTACGTGTATATTATTCATATATAATAGTTATTGTCCCCCCCCTTTTTTTTGCTTCTTGGTAATGGGGGAGGCGGGGGAAAGGCAGAACTAATTAAATAAAAAATGTTCCTAAAATTCTGTCCTTATGGAACTTGGTTTCCCTTATTCTTACAGGGGTATTGATAACAGTGGCATATTCTGCTTTTGTTTTAAACGGTTCTTAAAATGGTTGGTAACTTCCTAGATTTTCTCTTAAGCTGATACAGAGGCCCAATTAGTGAGAAGTTTCACAGTGTAGAATATATATATATATAGAGAGAGAGAGAGAGTAAGATTACTCTTCATAAGCTTTTAATAGGGTGTCTGAATATGGGCTCCGTTGAATTTATTTTCCTTGGCAGTTCTGCTTTTCATGGCCAGCTGGTCTCACATTCTTTTTCTTAAAAAAACTAGCCTTTCTGTATGAAATGCACTGTGGCTGATTCCATGTGGAGGCACTTAAGATTTTTGGCAATTAAGGCTGCCCCACTATGCCCTCCTAATTAGGGGTCAGGGCTGGTTGAAGATACTTAACTCATGGGGTGGTGCAGCAAATACTGCTTCCTTCCAGTGTCAAGGGGGATGACATCACTGATCATGCACAAATAGCCTTTAAACTCAATGGATCTTACTTCTGAGTAGAGTTGGGGAGGAATTCAACTCAATTTGCATTGAAAGGTGAACCTGCTTAATTCTCGCTTTCCAAAGCAATAAGCAAAGCGGAACAGAACCATCCTTCAAAATTCGTACTTCTCTGAGTTTTGCAAGGAAGTTCTTCAGCCCACTAAATACAAAAATGTATTTACTAGGGAAAGTGTGCCTAGAAATGCATATATTAATTAAAACAACATACCAAAAATGCATTATAGTTGAAAAAAAATGTGCATATTAGCGACGTTATTGCGGGGTTTTGTTTTGTTTTAGAAAAAAGGTGCTGCTGCTCACCATGAGGTTGTTACAGTAAGGCAAGGCTTCTGCCAACCTAGCAGTTTGAAAGCATACCAGTGCAAGTAGATAAATAGGTACCACTGCGGCGGGAAGGTAAACGGTGTTTCCGTGTGCTCCGGTTTCCGTCCCGATGTTCCGTTGCGCCAGAAGCGGTCTAGTCATGCTGGCCACATGACCCGGAAATCTGTCTGTGGACAAATGCCAGCTCTCTCGGCCTGAAAGCGAGATGTGTGCCACACCCCATAGTTGCCTTTGACTGGAATTAACTGTCCAGGGATCCTTTTCCTTTACCTGAGCAGACATGGATAAGATAGCCCTGTAAACAGCTTTGGATCAGTCTACCTAAAGAACTGTTTCCTCTCATGACATTATCCTATACGTATCCACTCAGAAGCAAGTCCCACAGAGTTTAAGAAAGCTCTCTCCCAGGTAAGCAGGTAGATAGAAAGCATGTCTCCTGATGTGCTGAGAAGAGTCTTCTCTATGCCTTATTGATAGCTAAGGTGCAGCAAGTGAGGATGCAGGAGAGAACCTATTTGAAGCTGTGCTTCAGGTGTGCATCTTGTGACCTAGAGAGGCTCATCTATTCTGGGCTCCTTTCAGACCATCCTTTGCTGTCTTGCAAAGACTTTCCCTTACCAGCAGATTTTTGGCCTACTGAGCTGAAGCTATTTTTTCTGGTCCTTTGGAAGGATATATTTGATCCACTTGGACTGGTGCCATATACTGTGTTAGTAATTTATTGTGCGGCAGGGGGGGGGGGAGCCTTTAAGACACACATGTAAAGTAAATTGAGAGACATTTCCTCAAATCCAAACCTATCTGTCTGTTGGAACTGCCAGTGACATAACTTGTTCCCATCTGACCTGACGTTCATAGCCAGAAGATCAGTAAATGTATTCTGTATTAGAACTCCTTTGGGTTGACTATCAGATACAATTAATATTTCAAAACCTGCTGGATCTTGTAATGAGCTACGAATATGTAATAATTTATTTACAATATCCTTACTTGAACTTACCAAGACAAGGGATAGCTGTGTGTGATCTAGAGTTTGTTTAATTTATTGGTATACTTTTAAAAGCCATCCTGTCAACATATTCTTAAGATCAATTAAACTGTGTTTTTCTCATAGAGTCATTTCCACAAATAAATATTTTTATGGCACTAAAATGCAGCAAATGGCGACAGCTTCAGACTCAGTTTCCTTTCAATTTTTCTCCATATTAAATGAATATTGTTGGGGACTAATCTTCTGCTTATTATTTAGAGATCTTTCCAATCACTTTTCCTTGGGGGGGTGAATTGTTTTCCTTATCTGCTGCATTCCTGCCTTTTAACTTGACATTTATTTTATTTGTTGAAATTAAAAAGGTAAAGGGACACCTGACCATTAGGTCCAGTCATGGCCGACTCTGGGGTTGCAGCGCTCATCTCGCTTTATTGGCCGAGGGAGCCGGCGTACAGCTTCTAGGTCATGTGGCCAGCATGACTAAGCCGCTTCTGGCGAACCAGAGCAGCACACAGAAAGGCCGTTTACCTTCCCGCCGGAGCGGTACCTATTTATCTACTTAGCACTTTGACGTGCTTTCGAACTGCTAGGTTGGCAGGAGCAGGGAATGAGCAACGGGAGCTCACCCCGTCCAATAACTAATTTGTTGATATTAGGTATTGGTTATATTTATATCCTGCCTTTCTCCCACCCTTCCCCAGTTTATCTTTTCAACAACCCTGCCGGATAGATTAGGAGGAGAGGTACTGGCCCAAAGTCCCCCAGTCAGCTTCATGCC
Source organism: Podarcis filfolensis (assembly GCF_964270895.1). Lineage (NCBI taxonomy): Eukaryota > Metazoa > Chordata > Lepidosauria > Squamata > Lacertidae > Podarcis > Podarcis filfolensis. The sequence goes on from NC_139609.1 coordinate 26,503,673, forward strand.
AGAGTAGGGAGCATATGGTGTCCTCAGTCCCACTCTGAAACTCTTACTTACTACACCACACTGATTTTCTCAAATATTTTGCCTATTCTTAATGCTGTAAATCTACTCGAGCATTTCTTTTCATATAGAAAGAAACTGTATACTTTTTTAAATAATAATAATAATAATAATAATAATAATAATAATAATAATAAAATAATAATAATAATAGTTTTATCCTGATAATTCTAAAGTCTTCTCAAATGTATTGATTTGTCACTCTGACCTTTCTAGTGGTTGTCTGCATCTCCTGAGAGGCCGTACAGAGCCCCAAAAGTCGTAGAATCATAGAACTGCAGAATTGGAAGGGTCTTCTCGCTACCTGTGGAAGTCTGAGGAGCTTTGAAGCTTTCATTTTATTTGTTGTTAAAGCAGGGCACCACAGGGTTTCTTCTTCAGCCTTAAACTAAACTTTTAACAACAGCGAAACATTTTGCATAGCCTCATACAAAGCCTAGAGAAACATAGAGACATAAGAAAGCACAGAGCTATAAGTGACAGAAACAAGAGAGTGACGGAGACACACAAAGCTTTATGGGGACCCTTATTCAACTGGGGGGGGGGGTATTGAGATTGCACTTTGTGGGTGAAAGCACCCCGAACCACCTTGTTATTTGCTCCCACGCAGGGCTGCTGCTGACCCCTGCTGCTTATTATTTAGCCTTTGTGGACTATGCATTTAGAAACAGTTGCCCACCATCTCTCTTCAGCATTGTATTCATGAACCCATTTGATTACACTGAAGAGAAGCACAGGAAAGAAGAATGAATTGTTAACCAAGCAAGCTCTCTGTGACTCATCAATGATAAGCTCATTACTTCAATTATTAGGATGCGGATAGACAATACAGATGCTAAAACCTCAGCTAGCTGAAACAAACTAGCCAATTTTTAGTGTGGGATTAGAAAAAAATAACCAGGCATGCATGTGTGTGAGTGTGCAGGGAAATGCACAATGCTAGGGATCAAACGTGGGACCTCTTGCATGCAAACAGATGCTGTATCACTGAGCTATGGCCATTCTATAATGTCTCTGGAAAACTAGACTAGAGACAAAGGGCGTAAACTTGAGATCACAGATACTATTTTCAGGAAGTTCTTTCATCTCTACAGTAGAAGGTGACCTTTGTTTCTGTCTCCAACTTCTGGTGGTCTGGCAGCTACAGTTTTGTTAATCTTAGCTCTTGGGCATGATAGAACCTTCTGATGATGCATGATAATAGTTCTCTCTTTCTGGAGACAGCTGGTTTGGAGAAGCTCCTTCTCCTTCTCCCCCTCATAGCAATCAGCCTCCTTTTCCCACCACACTTCTGTTCAATCCTATTGGCAGTTGGGACACAATGTGATTTTATGGGTAACATTGCCATGAAATAAAGAGATAACACCATATCTGCTTGTGGACTAAATCAGGTTGGTCACTGTACCTAATGAAGAAGGAAAATGGTAGCAAGAAGCAGCAGTAGTCAGGGAAACAAAAGTATGCAGAGCAACATTAAAAAAAAAAGGTTGTTCAAGTGACTATTTGATTGGCTGTGTCAAATGTGCTAATTTTAAGTGCATGCAAAAAATGAATTCGGCACTGCTCTAGTGAGCTCTACATAGGAACAAACAGCTCAGGACCACAATACCTGAAGGACCGCCTCTTTCCATATGAACCTACCCGGACCCTGAGATCATCTTCTGAGGCCCTTTTTCATGTGCCTCCTCCTCAAGAGGTCCAGAGGGTGGCAACATGACAACAGGCCTTCTCTGCAGTGGTTCCCCATCTGTGGAATGCTCTCCCCTGGGAAGTTCGCCTGGTGCCTTCATTATACACCTTTAGGTGCCAGGCAAATATGTTCCTTTTTAACCAGGCCTTGGGTTGATCTGATTTACATCCTATGCCCTTTTAAAATGTTTTTTTGGGGGGCTGGGCTATTGGGTTGTTGTTTTTATTTTTATTATGTATTTTGTGATTTCATATCTTGATTTTATTTTGTGGACCTCCCTGAGACCCCCAGGTATAGGGCGGTATATAAATTCAATAAAAAACAACAACAACAACAACAACGTAAAACAATGCATGGAAGCAAGATGAGCGCCGCACCCCATAGTCGCCTTTGACTGGACTTAACCATCCAGGGGTCCTATACCTTTACATAGGAACAGAAGGTTGTTGCTCAAAGTAGACCCATTAAAATAAATGATCCTCAGGCTGCAATCCTAGCTCCACTTACCTTGGAGTAAGCCCTACTGAATTCAATAGAATTTCTGACCAGACATGATTAGGATTGTTCTCTAAGTCAGTTGCGCCTGTTGATGAATAGGACTAGTACTGGACACAACCCATCAAACATTGCCTTATATTGAGTCAGACTATTGATCCATCTAGCTCAGCATCGTCTACACAGGCAAGCAATGACTCTCCGGGGTTTCTTCTCCTTCTCTCTCTAAAACCTATCAGATTAGTTTCACCCAGTGAATTCCAGCCTTAAAGCAGAACTAAATTCTAAATGCAACATACAAGCCACAACATCTGCAGGATCAATATAAACCAGAAATGATAAAGGCAGATCTCATTTTATTTTATTTTTTTAAAAGGCTTACAGCCAATGACTGCTCTCTTTTTGTGTGCAGTCTAGTACCAGGATTAGAAAGCATCCTTTGCAATAATCTTCTTGGAATCTGGTCTGTTGACAAACAACATTAATAAGCCACAAGGCAGTTTATCCAAATGAAAACATGTAAGAATCTGCAACAACGGCAGACATTCTACTTGCACAATGTTAGAAAACATGGAATTAAGAGGGATTTAAATATCTCACTGCTGCTATCTGATTACCCTTGTGAGATTTTAAGGACTGGGAATCGGCTCTCATTCAGACAAATAGTAGTTGACTGACATGATGTGTCGTGAATGTATTGTAGCTACTGCCATGTGTTTGTTTATTTGAATGGAAGAGATCAAGGCCCAAATCCAGCAGATAGTTAAGCGATGCTCATTGGTTTCAATGGGCTTAAGCATGCCTAACTCTGTTGGATTTAGGTCAAATAATTTGCACCAGAGAGAAGAGGATTCATTTGAAAGGGCGACTGTCAACTATCTTATTGAAGCCTAATCAATATGCTCTAATCTGTTGAGTGATGAGTTCTGCATTTCGAGAAGGAACAATTCGGGTTTTGATTTGTATTTACATTTTCTTATTAGTATGATTTATCTTCCACTTATTAATCTTCTTGTTGGTATTAATCTGTTTTGTAAGTAATGCGTGGTGTGCCCTTTAAAACATCCTCCCAGCTAATCTGTAAGGAGATCCCACATGGCCGTTAGCCATCTAACAGTGCCACTTTGGGCATGTCTGTTCAGAAGGAAGTTGCATTGTAAGCTGCCATGCTCATCTGAGAGAGCATGGGGCTCCTATTGTGAAGTTTGTGAGTTTGAGCACCACATTGGGCACAGCACTGTTTGGAAAGGGCCAAAGTTCAGCAGTAGAGCATATGCAATGCATGCAGAAAGTCCTTAGTACAATCTTCAGCAGGTAGGGCTAGGAGAGACCCTGGTGTGGAATACTGGAGAGCTGTTGACAATTCACTGTCAACAGAACTGAGCTAGCATAACCAATAGTTTGACCTCTTCAAGGCAGCTTCCTGTGCTCCTGTGTAAGCCTTTTTGGGTGCTTTGGGGGAGGGGGTGCACTGCGCATTTGGCTCCTCATGCCACCCTGCCAGCTCTGAGCTACTTTGTGAAACTGGGAGAGTCATCAGAGCAGAACAGGATTGGGAAACCTTTGACCTGCCAGATATTTCTGAACAACAACTGTCATCATCCCTGACTATTGGCCATTTAGTGGGGAAGGAGAGCTGAAAAAACTTTGTATCTGGCAACCAAAGTCCACCCCCCTTCATGATATATATCTTCACTCACCTCTTCTTCCTTGGTGAGGAGCGATGGCACCACTCTGTGGTTTGTCTCAGGTGCCAAAATGTATTGGGCCAGCCCAGCACAACACACAGATATATATATACACGTACGTACATGCATACATATATAAATATACACACAGTATACCAGTAGGGGGGAATTTTTTTTAAAATGCCGCTTCACGTGGACTAGAGACAGGGTACAAATATGTTTAAAATGAAGACATGAAAACTACTACTCTGCCTTTCAAAAGATGTTAATAAAAACTCCTACTGATGTTGGAAAAGCAGGGGTGTTGTCAAAGAATGGGTACCATTGTCCACCCTCCATTTCTCAGTGTAAGCCACACAATGACACCCTTGCGTTGCTCATTAAACCCCCACCAAAAGTTGCTGAGTTTTTTTTTTGTTTTTTAGGAAACCACCAGAACTGTTGAGCTTTTGAAGCTGTTTTGTCCGTCAGCATGTTGCCATACATCCAGGTTTCCCCTGACATTTTACCAGTTCGGCAAAATCCCCCCCCATGCCATTTTTGCACCTGAAAACCAGGACATTTCAGGAATTTTCCTGATGTATGGCAAGCCTACTTAAACCAGTGTGCCATATGGTGATGCTGAGGACATCATGAATTGGCTCACCACTATATTATCCTGTATAAAAAACAACCCTGCAACCCTACAATGGGAAAATCTGGCCATTTGATTCTACCTTATAGTGTCTCTATCAAATGGAGCAGAACATGCTTTTCTAATTGGGACGTTTCTGGTTATCACTTCGACAAACATCATTTTCTTCTTATTGTCCAAGGGAGATTGATAGTCCAATGGGAGAGCAGAGAGTATGGAGAGCTGACTTCCCATGGGTCCATTATGCCTTCATATCGATTCACCGAGCAATGGACGACACATCATAGATATTTCCCTGATGGAGTCAATCAGCAATTTTGCTTAAATAATCAATGCTTTGTGTTTTGTTTGGAGCAATCAGGCATCTACTTTTGGGTGCACTGAGCAGGCTGGGAGGAAAGCAAACGGAGAGCAATAGCTTCTCACGTGTCTATCGGTGATTAACCGTCCCCAGAGACACAATCATGTTGAAGATGTAATGTGTAACAGATTCTCCTCCTCTCCTCTGTTAGTCATCCACAATACAGTGGGGGTAGCGGTAGTGGAAACTAGGAATGAATGTTTGTCTCCAATGAAAAATAAAGGGAGAAAGCTGAAGCTACTTCTTAGACCGGATCAGAGTACAAAAATCAGCAGGGAGAGAGGAAGCATATATCAGTGAGGGATAGTTTCTCTTCCACCGGTTGGCTTGAATCTTCATAGCTAAGCCTACACCTCTTCACTGGCAGTAGATGCATACTCTCCAACATTTCTCCGATGAAAATAGAGACATCCTACCATACTTTCCAACATTTCTCCGATGAAAATAGAGACATCCTACCATACTTTCCAACATTTCTCTGATGAAAATAGAGACATCCTACCATACTTTCCAACATTTCTCCGATGAAAATAGGGGCATCCTAAGGGAAACCGGGACATTCCAGGATCAAATCAGAAACCGGGTCAGCTTCTGTAAATCCGGGACTGTCCCTGGAAAATAGGGACACTTGGAGGGACTGTAGAGGCATCTTCCAGATTGGAGAGATGGCAACATTCTAACTAGGCCTAGAAATATTTAATACGTTAGGCAACTCACATTTTCTTTTCACTCTGCTGTTCATTTTAAACACTTGGAGCCACTCGCAGGATGCTTTGAAACTGACTCCTAAGGTTTAGGCTTTGTGCTGGCACATCCAAAAAAAGAGGACTTTTTTCTTACCTAATGTTTCTGTGGAAGTAAGCATTGGGCCGGGGTTTTTTAAATGCAAATTGTATATGGAAGATTGCTATGAGGATTAAGTGGCATCTGACTCAGCGGTAGGGATGGGAGAGGAATTCAATCCAGTTTCGCTATTAAAGGTGAACCTATGCCATTCATGCTTTCAGAAACAATATGCAAAGTGAAGCACAGACATCCTCTGAAAGTCACACCTCTTTGAATTTTGCAATGCAGTTCTCCTGATAGGGAATGTGTACAAAAAAAGCATAGACTAGGATAAAGTGTGTATAAAAATGCATATCTTGGTGGAAAGAGCACACACAAATGCCGTATATTAGGGAAAATACACTTTGCAAAAATGTGCGCATTAGACATAATTTCATAAACACGTCCTATTGGGAGAACTTCACACTAAAATGCTGATGATTTTTCTGAGGACTTTGCCAGCTGATGTGGAAATGTGGGGAACTGAAAAATAAGAAACAGAGGGAAACTGAAATTAACAGATTTGTCCGTTGCTACTCAGCACATCTACAAATGCTACTCCAACAATTTAGCAGTGATTTATTTGCTTCCAGTAGCATTCCACCACCCACGACACACATGAAGCAGGATGCATTTTGCATTGCACTTAAACAGAAGGTCTTACAATCCCCTCCTTAAAAAAAAAACAACAACCCTGACAGCTGTCCTAAATGGAATTGCCATTGGAAATAAGACTGCATCCTGGTATGCAGTTTAACATGGAGGTGTGAATGGGAGTCCTATACAACTGAGCACACTTTCTTCTACAAAGTATTCGGTGTAGACCCATTCTGAAATAATTGCTACCCAAAGGGAATTCCAATTCTTTTTTCTTTTCTTTTCTTTTCTTTTCTTTCTTTTTTATTTTCATTAAACATTACAAACATCAAACACAACAAACAATCACAAACTATTTCTGTTACAAGCTTGTACAAATCAAAGTCCAGTGCTGTAACAAGGGAAGTGTCCACCCATGTAATGTTGTGAGTGCTCTTCTTTCATGCATATGGAAATTCATCTTATTGCAAGGATCCTGTGCCACACGTAGCAGCCAATTTTAAGTGGGGCCCCACATGGCCTCTCCACATAGGGGTTTGAGCAATCGGGAGATATGGAGTATATGTCCCTTATTTATGAAGAAGAACATAAACCAAACCTCAGATTTATCCCCTGCAGAGTTCTATTACACAGTTTGTGGTTAACTGCAGTTTCTGTTCTCTTGCTTCTAGCACACTGTGGTCTTGATGATGAGGACCGCAAACCCAAATGCATGATTGCCTAATACAAACTTCTTGATTTTGCTGCCTAAGCTGGCAGAAATCAAGATGTTGTCAAGTACCGGTATATGGGCAGGCTACCATATACATGTGCCCCCATCATGGTGGGCCTCATTGATACTGTTTGTTTTAGTACTAAAAATTGTGGGTTGTATGCAACTAAGCTTTACTTATAGCAGACCCAATGAAATTAATAGGCCTAAATTAGCCATGTCCATTAATTTCAAAGAGCCTATTTTGAGTAGGACATACATTGGATACATTCCTTTGTGTGTAACTGGAAACATGCTTAAAAGCCTACCTTGCCCTAAATTAACAGATTAATAACATTTACTATTTGGTCCTGTGCATCTCCAGCAAAGATGTGTATATTCAGGCCGTAAGTTCCTTCTCAAACTAGTATTTGTTTTTTAAAAAAGATAGTTTGCAGAATAACATAACCTCAATGGTTTGTGCGTGTCTCGCACAGTTTTGGAGGACACGGTAGAAATGCCTGAATAATGAGATGAACAAAGCATTTTAATTTTTTCTCCTTCTGTTTTCCTCCTCACAGATATCTCTAGGTTCAGTTCGAAGGAGATGGTTATCTTTTCCCCTTCAAAGTCCTTGTTTCCGAGTATTCAGAATGTTCTCCTTATCTCAGCCTGCCATTAAAGTCCCTGTGCCATGGTATTGTTAGAGATGGCTCCCTTGGGTCAACTGTGGGTGAATCACCATCTATGGCGTCATCCTTTTCTAAGCAAAAGAATAATTTACCCTTGTAATCAACAACCTGTTTACAGAGTTCTTCTGTTTGGCTTCGAATTTAAATGTATCTTTGTTCCATATTTTTATGCCGTTAGGCTACGCTCTTCAAATCTTTTGTCCTTGAAGCCAATGGGACTATTTGATGGCAAGTAGAGTAATGATAGCTCGCCCCCTCTCCGCTTCCACTGCAGTAACTGTTGAGTTGCGCACTACTTGAAAGAAGAAATAATATGAAACAAAGTTGGTGACATGGTCCTGTGAGCCGTTGACTCCAAGCCCAGCACGGACAAGCTCATTGGGTCAATTTGTGTATAATTTTCTTTAGGTAGAAGAGTCACTGTGAGATGGCATAGGAAGCCACCTTATACTGAGCCAGGCCATTGGTCCATCTAGCTCAGTCTATACTGACTGGTGGTGGCACTCTTGGATTTCAGAGGGAATGTCTTTCCTACTCTGGGGATTCTTGGGATTGAACTAGGGAGTGTCTACATTCAGAGCATGAGCTCTTCGGCTTAGCTATTGCCCATCCCCTAACCTCCCTCAATATTCATACAGCAAAATAATCTTGTGATAGAATGGCTGAATGTTGCATAACATTCACAACAAGTCAGAAAGAAGCTAAGTTAGATGCCTTCTCTCTGACACATTAATTTTGCCAGGTCTGGCTCTAGGTTCTGGGGTCCCTTGATCATCCTCCCCTGGGGCAACACCCCTTAACAATAACTCAGATCTTGGCTGATATGGCAACCCCATCTTGTACATAATAAAAAACTATGAAATTTTGGTTGTTTTAAAAATTGTTGGGGTAAATTTGCCTACTTTGTATAACTCAGCTACAAAGGATTCCTTCTGGTTTACTGTGTAAATGATGGGGAGATTATATGGATAATGTCAGAACTTGGGATCTTCTACACAGCGTACAGGCCACTGACAAATAACCTCTCTTTTCCCGTTCTCTGAGAAACTTCAGACAACGGCAACAAAGCACAAAATGGTGCTTGCAACCTACCAGCTGAAACCTATGCTAAACACGGAACCTTTGATGGCATGTGTTTGGAATGATAAACCAATACATATTTCTTTAGCTGATGTTGATATTATTGACAGGGTGTCACCCCTGTGGAGAAAGGGAAGCTATCTTATTCCACAAAGCTGAGTAGCATATTGTAATTTAACAAAGTGCCAAAATATCACTCATATTAAGATTGTAGGATGCTCATTCCTGAAGCGTTTGCACTCAGCTTGGGCTGTTGAAACGGAATATGTTCTGGCTCACATGCTATTATTAACGCCTCAGTAAAGCATACCTTACGTAACTTACATTCATTCCATTTCAGTGTAAAGAAAATGTCAAAACAATGGTTTTAAAAAGTCATCGATTGCATATCATTAAAAAGAAAAGGTGATGTGAATGAGTACCAGTCATGTTCACTCAACTGATTTCCCTTCCTGACCACAGAAGAACAGATGAACTTCATTTTCCATCAGAATTCTCTGACATCCCAAGTTGGTGAAAGGAAGCATAGTTGTGAGTGCACTTCACAACTGCATGTCCCTGCATGTCAGGGACTGGCTGGGTGATGAGGAGTGGTGGGAGGCAACAGTTGTGGAACCCCCTAGGGAAGCCTCAGAGGAGAAAGGCTCAGAGCCAGGGGAGTGGTGGTGGGACACTGAGGACACATCAGAGGGGGAAGGAGGGGAGGAATGGTCGGATGCTGAAGAGGCAACAGGCTTTAGCAAGCAAGAAGAGCCAGGTGCAGAAAGCGTTTCAGACTCAGAAGATGAAGCAGAAGTATCCCAGGATTTTGCCATTCCTGCTGTACTTAAGCACCTCTCCCCTCTTGTCTCTAAGGTCACAGGGAGCTGTTCTGCTGTAGCAGAGCAAAGAGCACAGATTCTCTCCCGGCATAGTTTAGATCTGCTTGGGAAGGAGGAGCTGAGGAGGAGGAGACTTAGGGGAAAGTAGAGGGTGGAGACCTTCAGTCCTGGCAACTGTTTCATAGAGGCCAGTCCTGTTTGGAGGCATTTCTGCCTTATATTCAGTTTCCTTGAATAAAGAGTTAACTTTTCTGCTTGTCTCTGCGTCTTGAGTGCTGACCTGTATCTGAACCAGCCCTGACATAGTAGTGGCACTGTTGCTGGGGACATGAACATGACTGGGCAATGCTAATAGGGAGAAGTTCTGAAACACATGCTTCCTAGGGTGTGTAACTGCAGGGAAGGGCTTTTTGATGGCTTCTGTGTGAGGGCTATAAAATATGTGCTGAAGGCTGGTATCAAATGCCAGTGATAAGGCTGCACTGGATGAGATTTAGAGGTATTGGAAATAATGAACCACAAGTTTCTGCTGGTACTGCTACATAGGCTGAGATGGCCACCTACACAGCACAGGAAAGAGGGCAGTGATTTGCATAACATTTGCATATGCTAATTTATATGTATATGTGCCATGCATCTCACCATAGTGGCCAGTTGCACTGCGTTTTCACTCAGTCTGCTGTTCAAGTGCTCGCTTCAACTTCAACCCCCACCCGCACGTTTCCTTCCGATAGGTCTTAATCTTTAAACTGGACCTCAGCATCACAGCCCTTCTAAATTAGGGAAGCTTGAGGAAGTTGATCTTTTGAAATTTGGATACCAGCTGATCTGAACCACACACATGAAAGTGGCGATCGGAACAGAGTTATCCTTCAGATTTGGCGCTTTGCTGAATGTTGCAACACAGTCTTCAGTTCACAAACTGTGCTAAAATGCTTTTTTTAAAAAAATACATTGTTGTGGTTAAATAAGATCTGCATTTGTGAGAATATGCATTAAAAAAATATGACTCTAAATATATATTTCAATACATTGCAAATGCTTTGTCATTTTCAATTACAGACAAATGTGAATAGACTGACGAATGAACACTGATGAATGAACAAGTCAGCCTAGACCAGAGATACACAGCTGAACCTGTCCCTTCCTGGAGAACTGCCCTCCATAAAGTAAGACCCGCAGCCACCTTAGAGCTACCCTGCAATCACAGCCAGGGCTGGGTTTAGGTCTGATGAGGTCCTAAGCTACTGAAGGTAATGGGGCCCTTTAGATGTCCAGCTGTCCTTTGTCAACAACAAATTGTTGCTGTTTTTTTGTGTTGAATATATGCTATATGGTAATTTATGGACCTAATAGGTATCTAAAGCCATTTGCACATAACAAAATATGTATTTTATCAAAGTAATTGTTGAACTGAAATACAATTATGAAGAAGTCTATTAATAGTGAAATACAATTAAGAAGAAGTATATTGGGGGGCGGGGGCAAGAGTGTGGAGCCCTAAGCCAAGTTACAGGGAACCAGGCAGAGGGCCTTCTTGGTAGTGGCACCCGCCCTGTGGAACGCCCTCCCACCAGATGTCAAAGAGAGCAACAACTACCAGACTTTTAGAAGACATCTGAAGGCTGCCCTGTTTAGGGAAGCTTTTAATGTTTGATGCATTACTGTATTTTAATATTTTGTTGGAAGCTGCCCAGAGTGGCTGGGGAAGCCCAGCCTATTATTATTATTATTATTATTATTATTATTATTATTATTACTACTACTACTACTACTATTATTATTATTATTATTATTATTGCTTGTTTAGCTTATATGTAAATCCGGCACTAACCACAGCCTTTAGATTAAAGTCATCTGTCACACCTGTGCAATCTTTGAGCACCCCAAAATGGATGGATGTAAAAATGGAAAATGCACAGTGTTATCAAAGAGGAAACCCGTGTGCCTTGTGCGTTGAGGGTGCATTGGAACGGAGCCACAGTGAGTCTGGCTTCTGATCCTTCCTGCTTCCCTGGTGAACTCCTCCTCTCTGTGTCTGTCTGCCACAAGACCTCGGGCTGACAAAACTTTGTAATCACTGCGATGGATAAGGAAGCAAATATTTGCAGGAGGAGTGCTCTGAATGGGATTGCAGGTGACAAGATTGAAGTAGTTTTAAAAAAAACAACCAACAGAGAAACTGAGATTACAGTTGCAGAGAGATGCTAGATAAGAGTCTGGCTAAGAGCTTTGGCAGAGTCTGGACAGAAAGAAGAGCTTGGATCTTGGGGGAAAAGCAATAGAGGTTTGAACTTCATAATGAATGAAAAGCAAACAGCCAATTTTCCATGCCAGGAAGAATCCTAGTAAGTACAGCAATAAAATTAGAAAACATTCCCACCCCCACCCACCCACCCCGCCACTCTTATGTAGGTGCTTTAGTTTTCTGGGTGCTGGTATATTTATTTGAGTCCACAAAACATCAACAATAAAGAACAATTTTTTAAAAAATCCCTGAGTGAAAATATTAAAAAGAATTTCATATATGCGAATTAAAGGCAACATCATATATAAAAACAATTAAAAACAACATCATATGCAAACAAACAAACAAACCAATTTCTTTCTTATTTTTGAAATAATTTTTATTTGAGTTTACAAGTATTAAGATATAACAATCCAACTATACACATCCACAGTTAAAGATTCCTCCAAACCTCTGGACTTCCACCTTCCCTTTCATGGGTTCTATTGTTAACCTTTTCTACTGCATATTTTTCAATAGTCCATATTTTATATCACTCCATTGTCTCCATAATACTTGCTACATTACAAGTGTTATTGCAATCCTGCCAATGTTTTTTATCTGCTTACATAAACAAAGCAATTTCAAATCCAACAAACCCAAATATAGATTGGGATAAAGGTCTCCAGTAAAAAGGCTTGAGGAAAAAAGAAGGTTTTCAATATGTGTTGAAAGGCAATATAGATAGTGCCTCAATGTGTATGTCATTATGAATAAATGAAATTGATAACGTGCTTGGGAATCTATGTGGTATAGCACACAGAGATGCCTGAATCCCAGCACAAAGCTATACTAGGGGTGCCAACTTGAATAAAATATTGGGGTGGGAGGGGTGGGCAGGTAATCCCTGTACCATTTGAATGGCAATGTCCATCAACTGGGAGGGGGGGCAGCCCCCTCAAATATTTTATTGGGGCAAAGACCCCTCAGCCCCTAGTAGTTGGCTCCTAACTTTATTTATTATTTTTTAAATTTCTATACCACTTTATATTTTTAATAAAAATCTCAAAGCGGTTTACAGCATATTAAATCAATAAAACAATAGCTGGGCGATGTTCCTCTGGCCTCATGAGGAGCCTCTTTAGTAGGGCTGGTGAGTGTGGGCCTCGCCCCCTAGGCCAGGTGGAAAGGGCCTTGCGGGGAGCGGCCTTCACGCCTCACAGCTGGGCGATGTACAGTGTAGTCTCTTCAGAAATAAAACAGACTCATTTTGGAACGAAAATGGTCTAGACCCATTTGATTGATACAAAACTTTTCTTGCAGTACAGTGGTACCTCAGGTTAAGTACTTAATTCGTTCTGGAGGTCTGTTCTTAACCTGAAACTGTTCTTAACTTGAGGTACCACTTTAGCTAATGGGGCCTCCTGCTGCCACTGCGCCGCCGGAGCACGATTTCTGTTCTCATCCTGAAGCAAAGTTCTTAACCCGAGGTACTATTTCTGGGTTAGCGGAGTCTGTAACCTGAAGCGTATGTAACCCAAGGTACCACTGTACTTTCTTTAAAACAGAACAGCAACATCAAAGACACATCCAAATGATTCCATAAAACATATGCTTATCCAAGCATAGATTCAGCATCTTCAGGGTGGTGGTCCTTCAAGGTGGAAAGCAACCCCATCTAAGGTTGGTTGTTAACCTCCATCCAAAGCTGCTATCCTTAACCACAGTGCCTCCATCTTTTCTGGATTATGTTTTGGCTCACCCAGACCATAACCACCTCCAGGTGTCAGTTCAGAACTTCAACAGCCTCCTTGGAGAAGGTGAGAAAGAGCTGTAGGGTTGAATGTCATCCTACTACTGATGACATTTCTGTCATAAATCTCTGGGTGACCTCCCCCAGTGGCTTCAAGCTAAAAGCATGGCAGACAGGGTAGAACCCAGAGGCACCCCAGATGCAAGTGTCTAAGGCATGGATCAGCAAACTAAGGCCAGGGGGGCAGATCTGGCCCAATTGCCTTCTGGATCCAGCCTGCAGGAATCACCGTGTGGATTGGCGTAGGGATAATGATCGTTCAGGTGGCGCCATTTCCCCCCTCCCTCACACACACCGCAGCAGTGCCTCCTCCCTCTCTCCTCCTGGCTTCTCCCTGCCCTGCCTAGAGGAGGAAAGGGGCTGGGCTTTGTTGAGCCGCAGTTGGCTGGGCACCATTTTAAGCGGCCCCTCTCCAGAGCCAGCCCTTTTGCACCGCTCATCGTCCCGCTCATCGTCCGGGGCTCGTCTGCTGCTGTGGAGAAGGGAGGAGAGAGTTGTGTGTGGGGGGGGTTGTTTTCTTCAAAATATAGTCCAGCCCCCCACAAGGTCCGAGGGACATTGGACCAGCTCCCTGTGGGAAAAGTTTGTTGACCCCTGGTCTAAGGGCTGGAACAGAAGTCCTCCTTCTGAGACAGATTCTCCGGAAAAGACTGGTGCAAGCACAACACCTTGCCTTCTATTGCTACGTGTTGCTGTTGCACCCATCATTGTTTCTCCAAAAACACAGCACTGAAAAAGTTAAAAAATAATAATGCCTTTATTGCTGTTGCTTTAGCAGGGGTTGCTCAGTGGCACCACAACAAATGAGAACGTTCCTTCCACGCTGTTGCTAAGTAAGAATTAAATTAGTGTTTAACAAAGCACTGCAAAATTTCTCATATGGTGTTGTTAACTCAAAATTAATCAAGGACAAGAGGCAGGTCATAACACAGTTCATATAGCTAGCAACCAAAAAAAGAGGAGGGGGAGTAGGAAAGAGGGCACCCTAACATTTAATGAAGGAGCGCAAAATTTATCAGATGACATTTGGAGACTAACAATTAACTGAGTGCCACAAAATGGTTTGTAACGTGGGCCATAGAGCTAGCTAATGGCATGCTGGGCTGGGCTGGGGGGGGGGAATTGAGAATTATTTGCAAGGAGGCATTTTTTGCAATGCTTGTAGAACAGACTCTGTTATTGATCAAGTATCTTTCATTCACAGGAGTGGTATCACGAGAAAGAGCAAAGCCATGCTGCACCGCTACACAGCTGCAGAGCAGGCCAGATTAGGCCTACGGGGCCAGCTATCTATCACCATTCTGGTAGATACTACGACTGTGGAAAGTGCACTGCAATCTAGCCTGCAGGGGAACTCAAGAGACTTCATGCCTCTTCCACAGAAGTATGGAAGGCATAGGAAGCAGCCTTATATTTATTATTATTTATTGAAGTTGGACCATTGGGCCATTTACTTAAGCATTGTCTCTGCTGATTGCTGCTGCTCTCCAGGGTTTCAGGCAGTAGCTATCTAAGGTTTCAGACGGGTCTCTCCCAGGGTTGCACCTGGGACCGTCTGTATGCAAAATAATAATAATAATAATAATAATAATAATAATAATAATAATAATACTTTGCATACCACCCTATATCTGCAGGTCTCAAGGCGGTTCACAAGATAAAATCACAATATTAAAACATAAAATACATAATGAATATAAAAACCAAGAACAACTCAATAACCCCCCCATCTCCAACACATTTTAAAAGGGACATTGGCTGTGAATCATCCAAAGGCCTGATTTTTGCCTGACGCCTAAAGGTCTATAATGAAGGCAGCAGCTGAACCTCTGGGGAGGGCATTCCACAAACGGGGAGCCACTGCAGAAAAGGCTCATTCTCGTGTTGCCACCCTCCAGACCTCTTGTGGAGGAGGCACACGAGGAAGGGCCTCAGATGATGATCTCAGCAGCCCCTCCAAGTGTCCCTATTTTCCAGGGACGTTCCTGATTTAGTAACGCCACGCCGGTTTCTGATTTGATCCCAGAATGTCCCGTGTTTCCTTAGGACACCCCTATTTTCATTGGAGAAATGTCGGAGGGCATGGAGTTATCCGACCCCCGAGCCGTCTGAAGGCAATCCTGTATGGGGATTTTACATTGGTACCTCAGGTTACATACGCTTCAGGTTACAGACTCCGCTAACCCAGAAATAGTGCTTCAGGTTAAGAACTTTGCTTCAGGATGAGAACAGAAATCATGCTCTGGCGGTGCAGCGGCAGCAGGAGGCCCCATTAGCTAAAGGTGCTTCAGGTTAAGAGCAGTTTCAGGTTAAGAACGGACCTCCGGAACGAATTAAGTACTTAACCCGAGGTACCACTGTATTATGTTTTTTATATATATCTTGGAAGCTGCCCAGAGTGGTTGGGGCAACCCAGTAAGATGTGTGGGGTACAAATAGTAAAATTATCACTATGGAAAGGGACATCCCTATTTTCATCGGAGAAATGTTGGAGGGTATGTCTCAGGCTCCAAGTAGGTTCATAGGGAGCAAGGTGGTCCTTGACGTATTGCGGTCCTAAGCAATACTCCATCACTGAGTTATGGCCCTAGCAGTAGAAGGGAGGTAGCCTCCTACTTTATCAGCTAACATGGGAAACTGATAACAGCAGAAAGGGGATAGTAAGCTAAGCATCAAGCGAGAAAGCCCACTCTTATTCTCAAGTTAGTAAATATATTTGTTACAGACAGTGACTCAGATCCAGAAAAAATCCACTTCCAATGCAACTTGCAGCCCAGGGGAAGGTTTCTCTAATGTAAGCTGACAAGTCTGGTTGCGAGCGCTGAACAAAATGCACTTGTGAGTAAGTGAAAACATGCTCAGCACTCGAAGAGAGGGTTTGTGGCTCAGTGGCTTCTATAGTTTCTAGGATCATGAGGAAAGTTGCAAAGTTCAGAAGGTTTGTGCGATGCTGAGCGATGTACGTGTCAAACAATTAGTCTAAGATATAGAGGAAAATAATGCATAATAGCCGTGAAAAATGTTATATTTAGGCAGAATGTAGATTGATGCCACCGAAAGCTCTTTAGGGTGTGGAATAATGAAGACAAATACTTGATGGATGCATTTTCTACTCTTATTTACATAACGTGGATTCAATATACTTACAATATATTTGCATCAGAAACATATCTATATATTCAGCCAATGGGAAAGAATAACAGGGTTTTACCAACATGCTTATACATTAATAATATTACTTGGCAATCTGATGTTTCAAGACCCAGGGTGAACTACTTATTAAAAACCCATATACAGCTATCTGTCTTTATCTTTCTTTTCTGTGTGGGTCATAATGGCTCTGATTGTTTTCAAAATTACATTTGGACAGGATATGACTGTTACATGAGAACTCTCCAACCAATATCATTTCCCTCACTCGTAAAATACATTATACTGCTGGGTGCACTGAGCCAAATCATTAATGAAGGAAGATTTAACCTAACCTTTGTGCTTCTGACCAGTCATTATTATAGCAAACTAACATTTTAGAAAATGTTTTTAAGAAGTGAAACTGACATGATTATGAATATTGATATTAAGTTCACTTAATTTTTCAGCTGTCTCCTGGCATTTGTGTTCTTAATGGTTTGGCTTTTATAGGCAGTGAGGTTTCTGAGCACCAAAAAGAGAGAGAAAGAAATGCTTCCAATTCAAAATGGTTCTGTAAACTCACACGGCACTAACAGATTGATTTTATAAGATCAATTTGTTTTTAAAAAAATTCTTTGTTTTCGTTTTTTTGTTATAAAAAAACCTGACTCATAAAAAGAAGGTATAATACATGGAATTGTTTTCCCTTTGTAAGCTGATGTTCACAATGCTTTCTGGAAATATGGAGGAGATCCTTCTCTTCCAAGCACGACAGATCCCTGTTGAAGATTCACAAGGGAGAGACCTAAGCTCTGGGAAACCCTTTGACTGCCAGGGTCTTAATGACTGATGTTTTAAAACTTTCAGACATCATGGATGTTTAATATGCATAAAATTTCATATTTAAGTGCATCAACGTTTGGGGGAAAAAACTTATGTAAAGGTTTGCATTTGCAAGGAAAGATTTGCACGAGAGGTTTCACTCTGGCAAATGCAGCAGAAAAGGTTAGATGTCTCCACTCCAGTCTTTAGGCTAACCGATGACTCATCCCAGAAACTCAAGCTCCTGATCTCTCACAGCAAGAAGGTGAAACCTGAGAACACAGAGTCTTTGTCAGGGATGGATCCCACAGCCATAGCAGTAGAAGCTCAACTGTGATGATGAACAAGCAAGTTGCTTAGCATCTCTCTCTCTCTGCGACCGGAGAGTAGAAAGTTTTTGGACTGAATTAAGGACTTGAAAGAAGACAAACGACATTGCTTACTTTTTTAAGAGTAACATGTTTCTTTGTATTTTTGTAACGTTTATTTGTAACTATTTTGAGACTTTCCAGTAAAGCTTTGAAACCCATTCTTGTGGTAAAGAGCGAATTCATTTCTACTCTGCACATGGTTCAGATCAGGTTCAGATGCAGCAACCTGCCTGCAATTTAAAGAAGGGGGAAGGGGCTATGACTTAGTGGCAGAGCATGTACTTTGTATTGTGTTCAACCCCTAGCATCCCCAGGTAGGGCTCAGAAAGACTTCTGCATGAGATTCAGCAGTGCAGCAATACCAAGATAGATGGACCAATGGATATTACTTGGTGACATGATTTATGAAGTTGGTTGGTGACTCTATCGGCTTCTGTTCCTGACTGAGTTGGGATTTGAACCCAGGTCTCTCAGATCCAAATCTGAAGGATTGCTCCTAAATCTGAGGCTTTGTAGTTAACATCCCTCAAGGTTAGGCTTCCATTTTAGAAAGAGGATCTTGAAACTAGAACAAAATGCATATAATTTCCAATAGGTACCACTAATTCACATGCTCAGTGTGGCGCCATTAAGCTAAACACAACCTAAATGCAGCTAAATCCTCTTTTCTGAAATGCTATTTCCAAGAGAGAAATCCAGAAGATCAGGGTTCCCTTCTTGCTATGCACTTGCTGTCCTTTACATCTGCCAATCACCATAGCTGGAAATATCAAAACCAGATTTTTAGAGCCGAGTCAAATATTTGCAATGAGCTTTGAATTCAAGAAATGTCATTCATTCACAGAGTGCAAACTGAACTGGAAAATTGCCTTTCAATTATCATACAGCACCCTAGAAGCTTACCAGAGAGGCCTTTGTCACTCCGCTATGAGTGAATTCACTATTTGATATGTGTGAATTCACAACTCGTTGGGCAAGAGGTACCATGGAAGTTTATGAGTCTCCCTCTGGGTGACTGCAATTTTGCAAGGATGGCAGAAGGGCAATTGTTTCACTTGTATACTAGCTTCTGATTCCAAAAACAACAGTCTCTTGGGGGATACCAGGAGGGCAGAGCCCAGGGCAAAACTTGGCAAGCCAACCATGGAGCCTGGGATAATTTAGTGTATGAATAGCCAACATGGTGCCTGACATGCTCTTGGATCACAACTCTCACCATCTTTTCCATTGGCCATTCTGGCTGTGACTGATGAGATCCGTAGTCCAACAACAGCTGAAAGGCACCACATTGACCACCCCTGATCTAGTGGGGCCGGGGCGGCATTAGAATAGAAACCAGTGAGCCAGAGGGGGAGATAGACATTGTGCATCAGCAGAAGACACAATGAGCTTGAGATTATTCATCTTTAGCAGCAACGTTTAATTGGCTTCTTTTCTCTCTTCTCTCTTTTTGCACTGATGGGAAAAAACCCCAAAGCTGCAATGAGTTTGAGCTTCTGTGTTAACACTGCAAAACAAAAAAATTCTGAAGAAACAAACAAGCAAACAAGTCAGGCAAGTCAGCAGAATGTAGACTGATTGACTATCCTAATGGTTCCCGCAGACAAAGCAAAGACTATCAGCTGTTTTAGAGCGAGGCATGAAATGTTCCACCACAGGGAGCTACTTCTTAATTGAGATTTCCCCGCCACTTTCTGGTCATTCTGAAAACCAGGAGCCACCAGCCTTTGTCCTGCATTCCAGAGTCCCACAAACCCTTCCCCTTCTATAGAGGAGGTAGGGAGTTTTGGCATGTCAGTCGTCATGAAGTGGGCATTGCATAACTCATTTATATAACTTGTAGCTGGTTTCCTGGATGCCGCAGACGTGTTAACAAAGTGCCGGCTTCTATTTTTTGCTTCGGCACAAATACATTCCTTGATTCGAGTAGACAAGAAACCAGCTGAAGTAGTCTGATCACACGTCGTCGTAGGTATGTTAAAGTAATGTCGACAGCTTGTTTTCTTGCTAACCTGCTTCAATTTTGGAGTGTTAGAACTGCAAAACTATCTGTGTAGATACATGATTTATAGCAGAGGAGCTGTGGGACCAGTGTTGCTCAAATTTCTCATAGCTGAGTTACGTCTCCTGCCCTGCCAGGGTGCTGTCACACTTCCGTCTTCCCTTGGTGTTGATATTGTTCAGCCATGCATTTCTCACTGAAAATACAAACTACTGTATGTTCCTCCTGAGCAACTGCATTCTTTTTGTTTTCTATTCATGAAGGGGGAAATAATATTGTGGAGTGTGCACATTTATGAGTGCTTTACCCCTCAAGTGGAGTGTGTGTGTGTGTGTGTGTTTCAAACAAATATAAAACCCCAGTGATGTTGCAGGTATTGTAAACAAGCGGCCCATGGGGGTCATTTAACCAGCCCATGGACCCCTGCTGCCCACTCGGTTGACTCCCGTGCACCGCGCTAAACCGTCACAGAGCAGAGAGGGGATCTCCTTCCACGATGTTGGTCGGCTTCCCATTGGCTGCAGGAAGCTCCTGCAGCCAATGGGAAGCTGGGCACGCCTGCTCCGCACCGGAAGGAGTGCCGGAAATAGCATTTGTGCATGCATGTGTGTGTGTGTGTGTGTGTGTGTGTGTGGGCACTCTGGCCCACCGCAGCATCTGCGGGACCATGAACCAGCCCAAGCCACAAAAACTTTGCCAACTCCTGCTCTAGTGCTATTGTTTTCCCTGGGGTGGAAGACTGGTGACCTCAACTTCATTCTCTATTTCCACGGCTGCTTTCTTCGCTTTCTGCTTTCATAGACACTATGCAATCTAGATACTATGCAATCAGAACAGGGTTAGAACTAGGATACCATTAGCAAAAACACTTGTTGCTGTTGGAAGCATCCTGAAGTAAACTTGGAAGTACAACTGCCATCTGTAAATGGCACGAGGATGGGTAAGGCTAGTGTGGCCCATTTCGCCAACTCAGAATGTTATGTCCTCCTTCCCTTGTGAAGTTAATTCCATCAAAGAAGTTGCAGAGGGACGCAATGTTCCTCTGCATTATGTTCCCTCTGCATTGCATTGCAAGGGGTTGGACTGAATAACACTTGGGATCACTTCCAGGGTTTTTATTTATTTTGAAGCAGCCTGGAAGTTTAAAAAAGAAAGGAAGAAAACAGCCAGAAGAGGACTAGGCTCTCTCTCTTATGTGCTAGTATTTTGCTCAGGAGGGATTTCTTCACCTGGGTGTATTCCACTTCTGATCTGAGGAGCTACAGTCAGCTCGACCATGCAGGATGCTCACTCTTCTGCCTGCTTAGTAAAGGGACCCCTGACCATTAGTCGTGACCAACTCTGGGGTTGCGGCGCTCATCTCACTTTATTGGCCGAGGGAGCCGGCGTACAGCTGAGTCATGTGGCCAGCATGACTAAGCCGCTTCTGGCGAACCAGAGCAGCGCATGGAAACGCCATTTACCTTCCCGCCGGAGTGGTACCTATTTATCTACTTGCACTTTGATGTGCCTTCAAACTGCTAGGTTGGCAGGAGCTGGGACCGAGCAACGGGAGCTCACTCCGTCACAGGGATTCGAACTGCTGACCTTCTGATTGGCAAGTCCCAGGCTCTGTGGTTTAACCCACAGCGCCACCCGCATCCCTCTGCCTGCTTAGGCCAGGCCTAAATGCTTAGCCTTTGGGTGGAGAGAAATCCAGCGATGTATTGGAATGCAGGTACAAACTCCTCTTCCTCTTTTTAGTCTTCTATTTCTGTTAGGTGGTCTGAGCGGTCCCTTTCCTTCCCTAAAACAGATGTTCGCTTCACTTTGTGCAAGATTCATAATCAAATAGGCATTATCTGACCTTTCAAGAGATTGTTTCTGGAAACCTAGAGCAGTGGGAGATGCTGTTACCCCTAGATGAAGAGGCATTGTAAGTAATGCAGTAAACGTGTTCCCTTGTTTAAATAGGAATCTGCTCAGAATTAATAAATACAACTCTCTGGCTTGCACAGCGAAGGCACTCAAAATGGAACCTGGCTGCTGCCTTTTCCAAGCGCTCGCCTTAACGTGTGCAGCGCAGAAAGTGGGAAAGCTCAGAAATCTTTTCATTTGAACTCTTTCCAATTGCATTCAGCAGGATACTGGGAGACCACTTTCATGTGTTAATTATTTCTGCCCTGATTGCCTGGCAACACATAGCAGCGGAGAGGCAAGATCACACTTTGCTGTTTGTTAAAGCTTCCAGTGGAACAGCAGAAAGAAGCTGGAGTGCAGAAGCCTCACCTGGAGAAAAAGAGCATATAAAGACAAGGGAAGAGAAAAGCGGTTCTATGTTTAGAGCAATTAAAAAAAGAAAGAAAACCCGTGCAATGGTACCACATGTTCAAGCCCCAGTCGGAACTATTTTTTTATATAATAATCTGCATCACCAATTTCAACAGCATGGAATTAGGTTCTCTGTTATGCAGTTAACAGAAGGACAATCATGCCGCTATTGGTGAGATGCTGATGTCTGCTGGGGGAGTCTTTACTGCCTCATCGTCACTTGCCTCCACCCGTCCCCAGTTTATGAAGCATGCAGCAGGCAGAAATTCACTAGGTGCATCTTTTCTTTTTTTGTGCATCTCCGTGCTATGTCCAGTGAATTTCCACCTGTCACACATGCAGCTGGACATAACACAGAGCACTGTTGGTAACAAAATGGCATCACCTCTCCAAGAATCTGTTTTGAGGCTGTGGTCTAAACCACAGAGCCTAGGGCTTGCCGATCAGAAGGTCGGCAGTTCAAATCCCTGCGATGGGCTGAGCTCCCGTTGTTTGGTCCCTGCTCCTGCCAAACTAGCAGTTCAAAAGCATGTCAAAGTGCAAGTAGATAAATATGTACAGCTCCAGCGGGAAGGTAAACAGCGTTTCCATGCGCTGCTCTGGTTCGCAGAAGCGGCTTAGTCATGCTGGCCACATGACCCGGAAGCTGTATGCTGACTCCCTTGGCCAATAAAGAGAGATGAGCGCCGCAACCCCAGAGTTGGCCACGACTGGACCTAATGGTCAGGGGCCCCTTTACCTTTACACGTGCAGAAGGTTTCTTTGTGTTTCTTTGCCAACTTTTTAGCTCTCCCCTGTAGTTCTGCATTTAACACCAGCTTGCTGTGCATGCTGGTGTGGATTTCATTTGGCACATCTTAGCTGCTCTTCAAGGCACAAAAGTATTTTTTCCGGGTTAGTTGGAAACTTTATATCAAAATCAGGGATGGGGAACACGTGGCCTTCCAATGACTCAAACTCCCATCAGTGTCAGCCAGTGGGAAGATGGGAACTGTAGTCTTTTAACATCTGGAGGACTGCAGGTTCCTCATCCCTGATCTCTGCAAAATGGTTTTCTATATACAAGGATGCTGCTTTTTTGTTCTAAGAGAATAAAAGATTGCACAGAATCATTAAGGTGTAGTTCATTTTTAACTAATATCTGTTAGCATGAAAGATACTGAGTCTCCTTACATGGAATACACAGATAGTGAACTTTTAAGACTGCAACGCCAGGGATATTTTTGTCAGGGATAATAAGTCCCACTGAGCTGATTCTTGGTAAAAGTGCTTCTGATAGGATTGCATGAGAGTAGTGGACTTAAATGCTTTTGGAGCGGGGACACTTACATATCATGTTCATTTGCAACAGAGCCCAAGGCAGCAAACTTTTTATTGCTACAAGAAGCCTGTGTGCTGCCTTGAACTCTGTGGCATGGACCACGAGGGTCATCTAGTCCAATTCCTTGGAGTGCAGAAATCTTCCTCCCAACGGGGCTCAAACTCACAACCCAGAGGTTAAGAGTCTCATGCTCTACTGACTGAGCTATCCCACTGGGGAGAACAGAAGTAGACTAATAGAATTACAGAGTTAGAAGAGACCCTGAGGACGATCTAGTCCAACCGCCTACCATGTAGGAATATGCAGCTGTCCCTTCTGGGAATGGAATCTGTGACTTTGGCACTATTAGCACCATGCTATAAGTGCCCCCCCCAAAAAAAAAATCAGCTCCAAGGCACCATCACTAGTTTTCCTCTGGCAAAAGTTTGGAGGCCTTTGCTTTAATTTTTAGGTGAACCACCACAAATTCCCAAGCCAAACCTGACAAGCTGTGTTTAATCTTAACTATGTTTTTGTTTTGTTTTGTTGAAAACAACAACAAAGCAACATCAAACCATAGTTTAAGAAGCTGGATTGTTTTATTGGTTAGTCATATTTAAGATGGACCACAGTTAGAATTCTGATGTAATGCTAAACTGTGGTTAGCTCCAAACGGAAGCTTCTGATATCTTTGTGGCTCCACCAGAGTAGGAAAGATAAGAAGTGCATGTAATGGTTTTTAACATCCAATGTGAATCGGGACAATGTCTCATCCTCTGAAATATGGGATAGTGATACTGATTGACCTTACAGGGTTGTTGTAAGGATTACCATGACAGCACGTGCAAAATGCTTTGAACACTTGAAATGCGCCATATAAATGCTAAGTAGTACTGTATATTTATAACTCCTAATTGGAATGAGGGCAACAGAGGGGAAGAGCCGACCACGGCAATCAGTTTGCTCAACTTCTGCGCCTTCATCTCCTTCTCCTCCCCCAATCCATCTCACTGAAGCCTGGATTAATACAAATTGAATTTGGAATTAATCACAGAATTGTAATTGCAAGAACTCCTAAGAAAGCATCAAGCAATCACTTCTTCTTTTTTGTACAAGCTGTCATCTGATGTTATGAAGAGACTGTTGAATGGCCTTTTTGTCTATTTTACCACTGAGCGAAATAATAAATAAATAAATAAATAAATAAATAAATAAATAAATAAATAAATAAAGCAAGCAAGCAAGCAAACAAGCAAGCCATTTTTTTTAAAAAAAATCAAGTGCCTTTAAAAAAGTGAATACACCCACACACTGCAGATTGTCTTTGTGATTCGAGACTTGGTAGTTGTTCAGGTAAAATCCACTTTCTCCCCTCCCCACCCTCCTCTACCTTTGGCATCCTGTGTATTAGGTTGTGTATGGAAGACACAGCAAAATATATTTTTTTAAAAAAACAACAACAACCACAGTATGGTTTTTAGAGCATTCACTAAGTATCTGTAGGAGTTAGTACAAAAGGAATAATCTTCTAATAAAGGCGAAAAGTTGGGAAATTTTCCTTCTGATCTCAACATCACTCTAAGTAACACACATCAGTGCACACATTTTAATGCTGTTCATCTTTATTGTTTAGAAAGCCAACACTGACAACAACAATCTTCACCCAACTGTCACATATCATCTGTAATGACAGGGTAGCTTCTGTTCTAAATTCACTTTCATGAAGCCCTTCATTTTAATATTCCAATTCCCTGCACTTCACCTTAAAATAGTACCAGCTACAAGCATTCTCTACCAACAGCAATGTGCCTTTACAATAGAATACCGACTTGAATTCATTTGCTTTTCTAATGACACACTCTCTCTTCCCTCATTCAGATCTTCCACTCAGTAATTTCCCCCCAAATACATGCTTTTGTATTTGACTCCCTAGAAGAGAATCAAACTATCTACTTTTTAAAAAATAAAAATGTCTGTTTGAAATATTCGGGCTTTAGTCTGTTGTTCATGAAAGATCCATGGACTGGTTTGAGTTACTTGTAGTTTCCCTCAACATGGCAGCCTCCAAACATTGATGGTCTCCAACTCCCGTCAGCTCCATCCAGCAGGGATGATGGGAGATGGAGTCCAATGGTGTCCACAATGATTCTCTCTTTATTTATTTGATATATTAGGCTTACGTCCCACTTTTCTGCCGAGACTGTCTCCAAAAGGGACTGGCAACAGTTAGAATCCATAATGAAGGTCTGTGGAAGTAGCAACTGGGAGCTAACTCTGAAGTATATTTTACACAAATGAAGCATCATTGCCTGTACTGCTTTTAAATATACATACACAAGCACCTATCTGTGATTCTGTTTGGCACGGTAAGCAGCCATTTTTTTATTTTTTATTTTTTTAAATCTATACGAAACACCAGAGAAACTTGATCTCGGTTGCATTACAGTAGGGTCAACGACACAAAGGATATGCCCCACTTTTCAGAGAGCAGAACGACAGTGTAGAAAACCATCATGACCTCAGGATATTGTAAAAAGAAATGGAGAAGCATTCAAGTATTAGTGAGTGTCAGGGCTTTAATATCCTGGATAAAACTAATATGCCCTGTAGGGGGAAAAATGTGTGCTGATGCTGAAGAGAAGTGGGGGAAAGAATCATTTCTGTAGTCAGACACTGGGAAAGCTGTCCAAGAATATTTCATGTGCGAAAACAGAACTCCAGCTTTGGTGTTAAAAATAATGAAATCTAGGGTGTTAAGTACCACATGCGTTGTGGGATATGTTAGAACTGCCCAAGGCAGTTTTAATTTTATTTTCCCAATTGTTCAAGCTGCTTTTTTTTTTAACCTGAAAGATTTAAGTGGTTCAAAAGAGAACAAAAGCTAAGGGGTGTGTGTGACAGAAGTACTGCATTTAACACTCCAATAATAACATTCTGAAGGAGGGCTTGCATGCTGAGAACTAATTCCCCCCACAAAAAAGTCCAGCCTATTTTGATGTGTATGAGACATGCCTATGAACAGGGAATGCAGCATTCAGTGCAACAGATACAAAATTCTGTAGCCAGGCTATGTAAATTTTGAGACCAATAAATGTTTTCTCAGACCCAGCACCAGCTTTTGCAGTAATCGGGTACTAGGAAAGCACCATGGATCTCAACAGGGCTGGGATCTGTGCTGTCTACCCTATGGTGGGCATCATGAGTGGACTCCTCTGGTGGTGCCAGCACACCCCGTGTGACAACCAACAACTGCACAGCTTCCATGAAATGGTGACTGCCATTTCCCACCATGCAGTGTTGCAGAGCACCCAGCGTAGCAAGCACTGCCATCCTGGACAATCGTGGGTAATTTATTTTGGAATAAATAAATAAATGACGGCTCTCGTAGGAAGTGTGCCAGCAATGCCATGCGAGCTTAATTTTTGGAGGGAGGTGATGGGATGGCCCTGTGCCAACATTGCAAATTTAGCCTGACTGGGCCAGGGGGGTAGTGGTGGTGGACCTGACTGGCATGGCATTAATTTTCTATTCAAGTTGTTCCTTTTGGTTCAACACTTTGTTGAGAGAGAGGGCTGGGACTCGATACATATTATGGACGGCATACTGAGAAAAATATGACTAGTACTCAGGGACAGACCACAGCTAAATTATGCATTTTGTGTTTTTATTCCTGTGATCCGCCCTGTGATTTTTGAATGAAGGGCGGTATACAAATTTAAATACATACATACATTTTTGTTGTTGTTATTTAGTCATTTAGTTGTGTCTGACTCTTTGTGACCCCATGGACCAGAGCACGCCAGGCACTCTTGTCTTCCACTGCCTCCCGCAGTTTGGTCAAGCTCATGCTGGTAGCTTCGAGAACACTATCCAACCATCTCGTCCTCTGTCGTCCCCTTCTCCTTGTGCCCTCCATCTTTCCCAACATCAGGTTCTTTTCCAGGGAGTCTTCTCTTCTCATGAGGTGGCCAAATCTCTCACTGCCTCCATTTCTTCCCCTTCTATTTGCCAGGAGGTGATGGGCCCAGTGGTCATGATCTTCGTTTTTTTGATGCTGAGCTTCAGACCATATTTTGCGCTCTACTCTTTCACCCTCATTAAAAGGTTCTTTAATTCCTCCTCACTTTCTGCCATCAAGGTTGTGTCATCTGCATTTCTGAGGTTGTTGATATTTCTTCCGGCAATCTTAATTCTGGCTAGGACATACATACATACATACATACATACATATATACATTTTAGAGATGGGACAGAGTATGCATGCACATTCAACTGCCTAAGGTGTTCATATCACCCAGGAGATTGCAGCTGCAGGGATAAGAAAAGAAGAGTTGTTCTGTTGTCTATAGAGGTCATTTCCTCGTTTGCATGGAGACACTCTTTTCAATGCAGCCCAATGACAGAAGTGAACAGCCGTATTGAGGCAGCACCAGGCATTGAAATTTTGCACCCCTAACAATTTTGCTCTCCGGCAACCGTGCCTATGTCCCTCTCCCCCACCACCCCACTAGGCTACTGGACACCCTAAGCAGCCTCTGCCAATACCTGGCTGCGTGGACAAATAACCCATTATTGGCGGAGCCTTATTGTTTCTCATCACTGGCTATTAGAGGCAACAAGATCAATGCTAACTTCAAATAAAATAGCTCCAAATAAATGGAAACAACAACCACTTTCAAGCATTTAGCAGAACACCTTACATTCTCCTTTGAAAACTCTGGTTGTGGGAATCTGTGGCAGCTAACAGATTTGGATGTTTTCTAGGCATCTTGACTAATTCTATGAAGAATATATCGGCAGAAAAGTCCTGCTGAAATAGAACAAATATGTGTAAGGGCACTGGTGTGGTAGGATGCCAAATGCAGCACCCTTCCTACTGTTTCTCAGGTGAAATTAGAACTGACCTGAAAAAACAACCACCTCCCATGTTATTTACTTCCCTGGTGGTGGCATTGAAACGTCTATGTGAATATAAAGGGAAGTGGCATCTTCCAAGATGTTTTAATTAGTTTGGGCTCAGTCATTAGATGCACAAGCTTGGTTTGATTTATTGCTCTTGGATAATAACTTGTGAACTGTCATTACTCTGTGCTGCTGAGAAGTTTATGAAACAAGCACCGGAAGGTACTTCATGAATTACAAGTTTGCTCTCTCTCACACACACACACACAAAAACCTTCCTACAACCCAGGCCACAGATTCTTTCAACTTACAGAGCGTATGTTGGACCCTTCACAAGTAAAAAAGGACCCCTGGATGGTTAAGTCTAGTCAAAGGCGATTATGGGGTTACGGCGCTCATCTTACCTTCAGGCTGAGGTAGCCGGTGTTTGTCCACAGACAGCTTTTCGTGTCATGTGGCCAGCATGACTAAACTGCATCTGGTGCAATGGGACATTGTGGTGGAAATCAGAGTGCACGGAAAGACCGTTTAGCTTCCAGCTGCAGCATTACCTATTTATTTATTTACTTGCACTAGTGTGCTTTCAAACTACTAGGTTGGCAGGAGATGGGACAGAGCACCGGGAGCTCACTCCGTCACGAGGATTTGAACCACTGACCTTCTGACTGGCCAGCTGAAGAGGCTCAGTGGTTTAGACCATAGCACCACCTTTTACCTTTGCAAGTACAGGGCCTCCACTCACCAAGAAGCAGATCTCCCCAGTCTTTCATTCTACATTCAATAAGCAACCTCAGGTGGGAGGATTACGGAGAACCAGTTTGCACTGGGGTTCCAACAATTAGGGTTTATGCCTAGAACTTGGGGGAGTATTCCAATGAAACTGACTGGTTGCAGATTCAGGGCAGACAACAGGAAGTACTTTGTAGAACTGTTTTATGGAATTGGCTGACATTGGTTTTAGATGGCATCCAAATGGAATTGGACACATTCATGGATAACGTGCTATTTGCTGCTTCCAGGATCAGAGCCACTATGCTTCTGCCCATCTTAAAAGCCATCACAGGACAACAACAGTAGGAGAGGTCTATTGTAGCTAGGTTGCTACAGTGGAAAACAGAAGGCTTGACTTGATTGGCCTTTGATCAGATCTACCAGGGCTCAGAGCAGCCAGCTTCTCCAGAGGGTTGGGAGCTTTACTGAATGAACCTGGGTTCTATGAAGGAGAGAAACTGTCTTTTTCTTCACACCATGCATACATTTGTAAACCTCTATCATGCCTCTCCTTGATTGCTTGGAGATAAGAACTTTTTTGCAGAGTTAAGGGCCTTTTGCCCCAGTATGCATCGCTTTATGCTTTCTTATATTGAACCAAACTTTACTGCCCATACATCCAATCTGGTGATATCCTTTTGGAGCTCCTCACAATTCCTTTCTGTTTCTATCCCTCTGAACAATTTGGTGTCATCAGCAAATTGGGCCACTTCACTTCTCACCTCTCACTCCAGGTCATTCATGAACAAGTTAAAAGGCATTGGTCCCTAAACAAATCATCGGGGAACCCCACTTCTTATATCCCTCCACTGTCCATTTATTCCTGCTTCCTGTTCTTTAATCAGTTACTGACCCATAAGAGGATCTCTCCTCTTATCCCATTACTGCCTGCTATGCTTACTCAGGAGTCTTCAGTGAAAGCATTTTGAAAGTCCAAGTCAATTGGAACAGCTCTTTATCACCCATTTAGAAACTTTGTTTTGGGTATCTAAGAATGTGAGGTGGTACTACCTACAACCAAATTGGCTCTTGTATCAGTGATTAAGAACATGCAAAAAGTATAAAAGAAAGTTAAGACCAGAAATCTCCCAATTACCACCTGTATTAAGGCACAATAGGTTTCTTAGGGGAAATCAGCTGTTTGATTTTGCAAATTGGGAAATTTGAAATTTTGGGACTTAGTAAACAGTAAAAAGTAAAGGTAAAGGACCCCTGGATGGTTAAGTCCAGTCAAAGGCGACTATGGGGTTGTGGTGCTCATCTCGCCTTCAGGACCTCCATAACGAATTATATTCTTAACCCGAGGTAGCACTGTATTATAAATGTGTTATTAGATAAATCTCTTCCTGTATTCTCTCAGCAGAGGTTTTCAATTAACTGTTTACGGTAGCCTTTTAGTTTACCAGCAGCAAGGTAAATGTCAACTATTCCAGTTTATTGTAGCTCACTGTGTTTTAGAACTTTCTGAAGCAGTTTGCAGAAATAGTCAAAGTAGCAGATGCCAGTTACTTGAGGAAGAACTTCCATAAATTGCTTTAGAATATCTAAGATTGCTCCTAAAGAAGTGACTTCAGTAACCAAATGCTTTGAACTACAATGAATTTTAATAGAAAGAATTTGGTGGGGGTTTTTGTTGGCTTGTTTGTATTCTATTTCAGACATCTGAAATGCCAATTCAGACCAAGTTCAGACATCCAGGCAGAATAATCTGTTCCATCTGAATTATTTTCCTGAAGTGGGCTGTGATGGAAAGAGAAGTTCATACTAACTTAAGATGGTCTGAATGTGTATTTTGGACATCTGAAACAGCCATCTTCCTTTGGCGGATTTGATTAGAAACCATTTTGCAGTATTTTTGGTTTTGTTTTGTTTCCACAGTTCCCATACAAAGAACTTCAGAGCTCAGACGTGCCAAGTATTAACAGGCTGCATTGCCTTCTGATTTAAAGTTCCTCAATCAGATTGATCAGAACAGATGCCACATTCGTTTTTCCTGCGTAAACAAGATTTAGTTTTATATTAGCATCTTCGATGCAGCTTAACTGGCAGTATGTTATTTCACTGGCTTAACATCTTGCTTCTCTGTTACTCATAACTACACTCAGACTGTCAAGAAAGTAGAGAAATTAAATTATCAATCAAAATGATGAAATCTGAGAGGCATAATAGAAACTTGGATGCACACGGCAACTGACAGAAACCTGAGAACATCCCTCGCTGCCATTTCCCTCCTGGATAGATTCTAAAAGTGTTGGTCAGATTGTACCTCTAACACACACGTGGGCAACTCTTATCCTAGGGGGCCACACTGCAGGCCTTCCATGTGACCTGTCCTGCCCCTACGTTCTCCATACACTGGCCAATTTTGCTGCCTCTCCATGTGCAGACTCTCATTCCTCCAGCCCACCAAACAGCTACAGTGGCACCTCAGGTTAAGTACTTAATTCGTTCCGGAAGTCCATTCTTAACCTGAAACTGTCCTTAACCTGAAGCACCACTTTAGCTAATGGGACCTCCTGCTGCCGCCGCGCCGCCAGAGCACAATTTCTTTTCTCATCCTGAAGCAAAGTTCTTAACCTGAAGCACTATTTCTGGGTTAGCGGAGTCTGTAACCTGAAGCGTATGTAACCTGAAGCGTATGTAACCTGAAGCGTATGTAACCCGAGGTACCACTGTATTTGATTTCCTGGAAGAGAGCGATTGCAATGGGGGAGAGGCACATTAAAAAAATAATGATGAAGTCAGCGCAGAAAGATTTGTTCAAAAGGTAAAAGAAAAGACTTCCCTTAAAAACAAAATCGGTGAGTGTACCAGTCTCAGGGTTTCAGTAGTCAGCCTCCCTGGCGTCAATTAATGTTTGGGGGAAGATGTCATATGATAACTTTTTCAGTGCAGGCAGCCAGGGAGGTTGCAGAATGCTGGAGGAATGTTTAATGGGAACACACACACACCCCATTGAAGGGTGGTTCTTTGAGTCAAATGTGCCACCAACTTCAGTCTCTCTTATTCAGCTCCTACCTGCTGCCTACATATTGCATCCAGTTCCAACAAGCTGCTGCCTGTCAGCTTCCTCCTTTTCAATCTTGTTTGACTCAGCAGGGAGGCGGATGGGGACAAAACTAGAATAAGTTGGTTCTGCCTGTCAGTGGCTCTAGCTCCACCTACTGTTGGTCTTCCTGCCTTCCATCCTAGCAGTTCCAATGGGCACCCAGGCACCAGCAGCACACATACACACCTCACCCAGTGCCACCCCATAATGATAAAGGAAGCCTTTTGATAATTCTGGAATGCCATTTATTTCCTTGTGAATTTTAATGCAGGAGAATTTTTCAGCATAACACTCACTGAAGCCAGTGGTTTACATTTTGCCCAAGGTTGGATATTTCATTGTTTTGTAAATATGGTTCTATTCTTTTGTTTTTAATGTTAACTCTGTACACTAGAAAGGTGGTATATAACATGATAAATAAATAATTTTCATCCTATGCACATTTTCACACCTATAAGTCCTACTGCATACAATTGGACTTGCTTCCTAAAGAGTGAGTTTAGGATCACTGTAAAAGCACACTTTTAGCAGCATCATGAAACACTGCCAATAAGGCAGGGAGCGAGCCACCTGTTTAGCTCAATGACCACCACAGAAATTTGCATAATTCATCTGCATCCAATTGACTTTATTTGCATGCCATTTTCAGAAACATGGCAGATGCCGCTCTACATTTCTTAGGTGTCCTACAGTATTCTCAGGGCAGAACGATGGGCAGGAAAACTCTGCACAACTTGCATCCCTATCAGGGGATTTTGAATTGCACAACTGCAATGTCATAGAGGGAGAGCATCTCCCCTCCCTGCCACTTCACTTTAAGGGGGCGGGATACAGATACCCGCTGAGGAGAGCCTACTCTACGCATGAAGACCCCTCTAACCATGATGGGGAACCCAATGCAATCACAAGGAAGCCTATATGGATACAGCGGGCTGCCTTTCACCATATTTTTCGCTCTATAGGATGCACCTTTTCCCCTCCAAAAATTAAGGGGAAATGTGTGTGCGTCTTATGGAGCAAATGCAGGCTCCTTGGCTTCAGCAATAGCAACGCAAAGCCTCCGACGCGCAGAGGGAGCGCTCCCTCCGTGCTCCGGAGGGTTTGTGTTGCTTTCGCAGAAGCCTGGAGAGCGAGAGGGGTCAGTGCGCACCGACCCCTCTTGCTCTCCAGGCTTCAGGGATAGCCGCCCGAAGCCTTCGGAGCGCAGCGCGAGTTCCCGCTGCACTCCAGAGGCTTTGGGTTCCTTTCACTGAAGCCAGGAGAATCTTGCTCTCCCGGCTTCAGCGAAAAAAACCTGAAGCCTCCAGAGCTCAGCAGGAACTCGCGCTGCGCTCCAAAGGCTTCAGGGATAACTGCCTGACGCCTCCGGAGTGCAGTGGGAGGCCCCGCTGTGCTCCAGAGGCTTCGGGTTCCCTTTGCTGAAGCCAGGAGAGCAAGACTTGCCCGACTTCAGCAGAGAGGGAGAGCTGCGCAGCGCCCCTTCAGCCAAGCGGGAGGAGAAATGGAAGGGGCTCCGTTTCTCCTGCCGCTTCGCTGAAGGGACGCTGAGCAGAGAGGGGGAGAATTTTTTTTCTTGTTCTCCCCCTCTAAAACAAGGTGCGCCCTATGGTCGGGTGCGTCCTATAGAGCAAAAAATACGGTATGTACAGGACTCTTGAAGTGGAATGGGGGTGATCCTGATTATGGGGCAACAGGGACAGGATGGCAAGGGTGAAGTCAGTGGCCATGACCAATGCAATTGTAATTATGTGATTTTGAACCCTCAAATAGGACTTAAAATGGATTTGCATCCCAAACCAGTAGCATTTCAGCATAAAACATCCATCCATTTTAGCAGATAACTTCAAGCATAAAAATATAATTAACTACAAAATATCTGGCGTATGACCAACAATCCTTACTGTTTGTATGTTGACAGAGTTGAGAAGCAAGTGGGGGATCTTTTGTGAACTCTTTCAGCCTGTGAGTCTTCTTGACAAAGGCAGGCATCTCTCATTCTTTCTCCCCACTGTATGGATGAAACGTAAATAGCATTTTTCATGGTGCATTTTGAACTGCAAGCTGAATTTTTCACCTATTTGGAGTTACATGGCATTGGTTCTGGTTCCTTGATTTGCTGAGCTTACCCCAGGTGGTCTGGAGATTAAGCACAAGCCAATTTTTATCATCTTCCCTGCAGTTAAGCTGCTCTGTAAAAAGTCTGCCAGCTTGCACTGGTTTCTTTTCTTTTCTTTCATATTTTCTTGTACTGAAGTCGAACCAACTTCAGAGAGGATCGTTTGACAATGTTGCACACATTTCATATTGGTCCACGTCCACATACACCCCTTCTGGTTTAGCTGCCTCTCTGGACAGCTTCTGGAGCATGCCTGTCCCAAGCCAAATCATTTCCACTTGCATTGCACACAGAGAAAGAGTGGAGCAGGGCTGGTTGGGGATATGGGAGGAATGCATTGGCCATTTCCTTTAATGCCATGGAGCTGGAGACCAAAGAAGAAGAAGAAGAAGAAGAAGAAGAAGAAGAAGAAGAAGAGGAGGAGGAGGAAGAAGAATAGTAGTAGTAGTAGTTTGGATTTGATATCCCGCTTTATCACTACCCAAAAGAGTCTCAAAGCGGCTAACATTCTCCTTTCCCTTCCTCCCCCACAACAAACACTCTCTGAGGTGAGTGGGGCTGAGAGACTTCAGAGAAGTGTGTCTAGCCCAAGGTCACCCAGCAGCTGCATGTGGAGAAGAGGGGACGCGAACCCGGTTCCCCAGATTACGAGACTACTGCTCTTAACCACTACACCACACTGGCTCTTTGCCAGCCATGCTGCTGAGTTTCCCACTCCAGAGTCATCTTTGTGCTTCTGCACAGGTCCGCTCACCTACTCTGGTGGGCGGTGTTGCAGCAGGGTATCCGGGCTTCCAGTGATCCGGCTGGGCAGTGGAGGGAAGCTGCCTCCATCATGATGCTCCCAGCCATGTCACGCCTCCCCTGGCCAATCGGCTCGCAGGAAATTTAAATTGTGATGTGGCCGGGGGGGGGCACCCTCTTTCCATCTCCTTGTCAGCTCTCCCAGCCCACTTGCCCTCTTTTCTATGTGTTGGCATGATATTGACCTTGCCATGGACAAATGTTGTCTGCCTTGCTGATGGGACCAGGTAGGAATTTTCTCCATTTGACAAATCATCATCATCATCATTTTTTCTTTGTATGCCGCCTTTCCACAGTTAAAAAAACTATGATCAAGGCGGCTTATAGCATGACAAGATTTACATCATTACAAAAGTCATAAACAATAAATAAACCGCATCAAAAAGATACACAAGCAAATGGAAGACAATTTCCACATAAATCAAAATCTAAAACTAAGAATGCAGCTTTAATATCACAGTTTAAAATGACATAGGTAAGAAAATAACAGCAATTTAAACAAAAAAACAAAAATGAAACAAAATGGAGCCCTCTCTGTCCAGCAGCAGCAGCAGCAGTCCTTTATAGAGCACTGGCCACTTGGTTTTTGCCTACCTTGTAGCAATCGTCACAATGTTGTAAAGTTAGGCATTGGGTAGGCCATTGTTTATGGGAGGGGAGGTTGTAGCCTCCGCCTGCCCCTCCTTGATAAGGGTATCTTGTTAAAGGGATCCGGGGGCAGGGTTCCTGTCTGAAGCCTGGGTGTGGGCTAGGTCCATGGCACGACCCCAATGGGAACCCCGCGGGGTGCCCTGATCTGACATATGTCATTGGACTCCACCATCTGATGGTTTACCCTTCATAGACTCTCTGCAGATGGGCAGGAGTCAAAATATAGCCTGGTTTCACCCAATGCCTAAGCCAAACTGCTCGCATCAGTAACCAATAAAGTTGTGCTCTAATTTATCCCATAAATCTAAATACTCGGGTCCGTGTGAGTTATTTCCAAGGGGAACTACGGGACCCAGGGCCTTGGCACGCAAGTCTTTTTTCCCTAACAGGACCAGCTCATCAGTCTCAAGACAATCCCATTCTTAGGAGTACATAGCCACCCTCCCGACACCGTTCTTATCTGGATAGAGCTCGGAAAGGCACCACCAATGTCACGCCCATGCAGCTGTGATGAAAGTGCCACCATCAATCTGTTGCACCTCTACCAACTCTCACCCCCCCACCCATATGCTCCACGCAAGGAGGGAGTCTCTGCTGCTCCTTCCCATCATATCTGGAGCTACTAGTCCCATTGATCCTTCTTTTCCAGGTTCTTCTCAGCTGCCAAAGCCAGGTCTACAATGTATTTCCCTCAAAAGTCGCCTATAAATTACACATCTGAATAGTTTTACTATCCACCCATCCTCTCCCATAATATTTTGCAACACCAAGTGCAGACTTCTATAGATTGAAGATACCTAGGTTTCAATCATTCTCTCTCTCTCTCTCCAGGGTGAGTCTTTTAAAAGAGGCCTCTTTTAAAGGACTCATCCTGTGTATATATCTAGGTATATATAATTTTTATTAAATTTTATGTTTTACAATTTGAAGTACTCATTTTTACATCCTTATGATATCAATGACTTCCCTTCTTCTCTTTCCATGGTTCATTTTACATATCGTAAATCCCTGCATATTTTACAAAAACTATTATTATTCAGTATCCCATTATTACATCCATCAAAACTTATTTACACTGTTGAATTCATCTTAATGCTGCCAGCATTTTCAGCTGTACACAGTTATTTCCCATATATTCAATAAACATTTTACAATATTCTCTTAATGTATGTTCTTTCTGTTCTCTTATTCTATGTGTTAAGTCTGCAAGCTGCACATATTCTGTCACCTTAAGCTGTCATTCTTCTTTGGTTGAGACCTCACTCATTTTCCATTTTGGGGCTAACAAAAAAACAGGCCACAGTAGTGGCATACATAATAGCCTTTTTTGACATCTGGGAATTTCCGTCTGAATTATCCCCAGTAAAAAGTACTCTGGTTTTTTTGGGAAAGTACTTTTCAACATTCCCCCCCCCCAATTCATTCTGGATCATTTCCCAATATGATCATTTCTTTTACCCTTTTACAAGTCCACCACATATGAAAGAACGTATCTTCTACCTCTTTGCTTCTCCAGCATTTATCTGATTCAGTCTTATACATCTTAGCAAGCCTACTCGGAGTTAAATACCATCTGTAGATCATTTTCAAGTAGTTCATGTAAGTTTCAATCATTCTAATTTCCTTTTCCAGAACACATCCTGCAAACTTGGATTGGTAGACCTTGCATAGGTAGAGCAGAGAACAGACCATTATTCTGCGGCTCTAGTGCAAGGTTATTCCATAAAACCTGTGATCTCTGAAACAAGTAGAAACCTCCTTGAATTTCACCCAATAAGTAATTAGATGCATTTTCATTATCCGTAGAGGAGGCATACATATTTCAAGATTCCATAAGGAGCTTAAAAAGAAAGAAAGAAAGAGAGAGAGAGAGAGAGAGAGAGAGAGGAGGAGGAGGAGGAGGAGGAGGAGGAGGAGGAGAAGAAGAAGAAGAAGAAGAAGAAGAAGAAGAAGAAGAAGAAGAAGAAGAAGAAAAGAGTAGGTGTCTGATAGGCAACCTGAACTGGACATGTGGATTTATCCATGAATGCAGACAAAACCTTTCATCTGCCAGTCAAAGAGTAGGTTCATCACTCATTGCTTTCTTTAGAGAGGTGTTTAAAAATCCGTAAGCATGTGGCACAGAGCAAGCTCTGCATGCTGTGAGAAATGTGATTGTGGGGGGCTGATAATGGTATTTAGATCCTTGTACACCTGCATTTCAAACTCAGCCAAGGCTGGCAGTGAAAATGTGGGAGGAGGCATCATCTGGTGGCTTTTGTGCAGTCAACTGGATGCCCCATTTTTGTTTTCAGGTGTCCACATCTGAAAAGATATCCCTACACTTGATTTCCTTGCTGGGATTCTCTGCCACAGCCAAAGACTCATTGAGCACAAATGCTGAACTAATCTTCTTCCAGAGACACCAACCCTATTATTTGGCAGAGCTATTTGCCAACTGGCATTCAAGTGAGCAGGGAGATGAACTTTGGGGAAATAAACAGAAGGCTTATCACTTTACATTCTCCTCACTGAACTTATTGAGCAGCTGTAGCTTTCATTCTGATGTGTGCTGGTGGCTTACAAGGAGGGGTGTGCTTCTCAAAAGCTCACGTCGCTTCTCCTCATGGGTCATTTCACAGGCTACGGCCTCAAAGGAAACAAGGTGCACTTAAAATATGTGTGACAGGCACACTTTTACAAAGCACGGCGAACCCGCGACCCAGTTCTGGCTGAAGGATGGTGGGAACTCTTGAGAAAGATGGCATAATGCAAAGGGGATGGATAAAGCAGGACAGTGGCAACACCAGGGGAAAAAAAAGAGAGTTTAGAAAGTGCTTTTTCTGGGCAGCCAGCTTTGCCTCACATGTTCGGTTCCTAAGGTGGAAACAGTGGTATATATATCATGTGAAAAATTCCATACTAGTAGAGCAATCCAAAACTTCATTGGCCCGGAGGTGGGTTGGATTATGTAGCATCTTTCTACCTCTTAGCCACCTGCCAGCTGACACCAGAACTTTTGAGAGGCTGAGTGAGACTGATATGGTCCAGGATCCTTGATGGGTACAATCGTTGCACCAGCTGTAGGCTAGTGCAACAATCTTCTTGCCACCCCCTTCCACCCCAATGACTACGCATGGAAGAGCTGCAGATGCAGCAGTGTACTGCCATTCTATAAAGCCTCACCAGGCAGTCTAGATACAGTATATTTTATTGAAAGCAGGTGCTTTTCATATCAATGGAATTAATTTTGGAGTTTCAATTTTGTTTTATTCTGTCTCTGCTAGGGAAAGTTTTATGTTGTCGTTATTTTATTAATTTTTGTTTTCCTTTTTGAATTTTGAACTTTCAAATAGTGTATTATTATTATTATTATTATTATGTGTGTAAATCAGCTAGATAATTTTACTGATGGAGCAGACACATAAATGTAATGAAATAATAATGATATCTGAGATTCCAGTCTTATTTTAATTTCTAGCAAGTGATTCAATTACAATGTATATTTGAAATTCTCTTCCACCTCAATTGCATCTCCTGAAAAAAGTATGCAAACTGGAACACACCCAGCCTTCAAAATTTGCATTTCTCTGAAATTTGTCATGCAGTTCTCCAACCAACCAACCAATCAACCAACCCCCCAAATGCACATAATTGCATTGTATTAAGGAAAATGTATTAAGGAAAATGTATATAATAGGTAAAATTCCAAATAAAAGCATCTATATTAGGAGAAATGTGTACAAAAAGGCTGACACATTTTCATGAGGTGAGGGTTTATTTTTTGTAATATAAAAATGCAGAGTGATATGGAAATGTGGCAACCAAACTTAATATTGGAAAAATGATAAATGGAGGAATCCTGAAAATGAAAGATACATCCATCCCTATCTCAAGTGTGTAACATGGTGGCTGAGAGATCAGCAATTAGTGCAAGCCCAGCCAAGATGGAGAATATTTGCAACATTTCTTACTCTCATTAAACAATTTGGAGCCACAAATCTTCATAAATCTACTGGTAATCCCTCCGACCCCTACCAATAGATCTCAATCTATCTTCTGCTCATCATGATTTATCAACTCTGTTTCCTTGTGAAACTTACAGCTTCCTTTTCTTTACAAATTTATGGCAAGAGGGGGCAGAACCAGGCAGATATCTGGGCAGTCAATTCCAGGTGTAAGATGGTATCATCCATCTCCATAAATACAACAGGTGGCCTGTGAACTCAGGCTCAACTTACCTCTTTCCAGACAGATGCATGGAGTGGGTGGCATGGTGTGGGTGAATGTGTTTACCTGACCTCCTGGTAGGTGAGTTGCTGATGCTTACTGGGAGGCAAGAGCACTGGATCCTGGGGGCCGAGGCAATGTGACCCCCTGACCTTTTTTGATGGGGCTGGCCACCCTCAATGTTCAGAGGGGCCCCCGTGCAACATCCTGACACTGTGCGCATGGCATCAGGATGTTGTGTCCGGCCTCCTCGATCCTCCAGAGAAAGTAGCGCCTCTATTGGTACGGAGAGAGAGGTGATGGGAAGGGTAGTGTTGTGTGGGAGACTAGGTTAGTTGGCTAGTGTGGTTGCATTGTGCTGAACTCACCACCAGATCTCCCTTCCTCCTCTCCCACTGAGTAAACAGCAGTGACTCATCTGCTGGAAGGTCAAGTAAACACCTGCATCCCACCATGCCATCTCCTGCTGGAAAGAGGGTGGGATTTTTCCTTCAGCCTTCCTTTCCACATTTATTTTAGATTCTGCTCTGGCATGAGAATGGGGTTGTCAGCAGCAACAGAGCCTGCTGATCAGGTGCCTGGGGTGGCGTGCATGCCCTGCGCCCAGGGGTGGGGCCAGCCGCCTGTTGGCAAAACCTATTTGGTGTTTCACAACTTTCCGACTAGTTGCAGGACCTTAGCCAGACCTAGCAGAGTAAACGCAGAATCCACGGAAGCAATTGGCAACTTGCTGCAGACAGGATAGACGAAGCAGGAACCAGGAACTTGTAGTTAGGTGTTTATTATATAGAGTGGACTATTTATAGGAACAGAACACGGATCATTTGCTAGCTCTCTCTGACACGACTCACAACTCCTACACTGACACACTGAACCACTCAACTGAACCACTCAACTCCTGAACTAACAGTTAGTAGGCCATTAATTATCACTCCCTTGAGAGAGCTTGACCAATCAGGGAGCGGTCTCCATGTCTCTGTTATCTCCAGGCAGACTTACTCCTTCAGATTGCCTTCTGGCTGTCTGCCAAACCTTAACTGACTCTGTGTGAGTAGCTGCACATACACAGTTTCCCAACAGTGAGGTGGGGCAAGCCAGGGCAGAACGCTCCGTGGGGCCTCCAAAGAGTCTGCCTGCCTCCTCCACTCAGCCGCCCTACAGCTGGGGGGGGGGAGAGGCGACAGGGCAACCATTTGGGGCAGCACGGAGCCTGCAGGTACCCAAGCCACTGCATCACTCCTAGGAGAGACGTGTGGCTCGGGCGTGGTGCAGGCCCTGCGGTGAGTGCGGCCCGGCATTTTGTCACCCCCCTCAGTGGTGACACCTGGGGTGGACCACCCCCACCGCACCACTCCTGGTTGTCATTGCCTCCCCTGTCAAAGGCAATATGCCTCTGAGTCCTAGTTGCTGGGAATATCAGGTGTGAGCGAGTGCTATTGCACTCATGTTTTGTATGGTGGCTTCCTACAGGCATCTAGTTGATCACTGTGAGAACAGAGTGTTGGACTAGATGGGCCACGGGCCTGATCCATGATCTTCCTATGACCATTGAGGAAGCACTTTCCATTCTTAAGCTATCCGCTGGCCTAGGCAGATGGTAGTCTCACCAGCTTTTACAACAGAACATCACAGCAGTAACAGTGTAACGTTAGTAACAATTAATACCCATTGTGCAGTGCACAACCCAGTGTCCTTGTGGCACCAACAAATAATCTGAAAGAGACGGTGTACGGCTGAGGTTAAAGGATTGCTTCTTTCCCCGCAAAGTGGGGTGTACGTATGAGTGATACAAGAATTTTGAGCCACATCCACTCTAATTATGACTATAAAACTAAAGTGTGTAATAGCACATAAAACAACTCATTGACTTCCGAGAATTATTCCAGGTTCCTAGGAAGGATTATTAAGATGCTATTAACATACCCTTAGTTGCTCGATATTTTCTACTGCTGATTATTGCATTAGCACATTTTTAAAAAATAAAATAAAAATACATGTTGACCTCCCAAGTTTACTGGCCCAACCCTTGAAAGCACATAGACCACAACTGAATGATAAGCTGAGTGTTGGTGGCCTCTTCTTCAGTGCCAAGAAAGAGGAGAGGCTTCGTGAAGAAAGAGGACTGACAAAGGGACATACAATTTTGCATAGGCTGATTTAAAACATTATTACAATTTAAATGGGACTATACATCTCACCTTCATGGGGAAGACAAAGACTAGGCTTACTTGGTCTGCTGCTCAAGTGCTAACTGTCAATGCGTAACTTCAAGGCTGTCACTCTCCTTTCGTAGGGTTTCCTTATCTTTAAACTGGAGTGGCAGTCCTTCAATTACAGAACACCTTCAGATAGAGGACTGTCCTCTGTAAAGTAGGACATAGGGAAACCCTAGTCATTTTCTACTTTTATTTGGGGTTTGTTTTTAAACCTCTAAGTTTCAATTAATTGTAACCAAGGAGGTGGGTCAGAATACAGCATATCAGAAACCTTAAGCTTCTATTCTTCTATTTAAAAATACATTTGACAATACATTTTATATTTTGGTGGTCAATGGATGGGGCTTCTGCATCTCTTTTCAGCTTCTCCCAGTAGAATTGGAATAAATGCAAACTAGCAAAAAAAATGCAGAACATTTTAATTTGCACATGTACACATGCCACAAAAATCCAGGTTTTTCTTAGTTCCCAATCTGGACAAACTGTGCACTGAATTTTTATTTTATATTTAATTGTTTATTTTGTTTGATACGGCAAAATACCTTCAGTCCTGTGCTTCGGGCACACTGCCAGTCTGAGACTTATTTCAATAAGAATCAGCAGTTCCGAGATCATAACTCTTCTCCTATAACCATTAATTTATTTGGGTTGATTTCCATGCTAACATGCAAACTACTTAGAATTTATCAAAGGAAGATGCAACCCCAGATGGATCCAATTATGCACTTGATTTTTTTTTATTTTTTTAAAAGAAATGTCTTTGTGTATTCTAGTAATGGTTGCCGCATGAATCTATTGTCACAAGAGAACAGAATGAGGGTGGCAAGCCACTTTTCCATCAGCCTTATTTCACTCAAGCAAATCTCTCCTTGTTTTGGCCCCACGGTTCACTTTACCTGCAGCTTCACCAATGTCACCCAACCCTTGCTTCACCCCTGCACGAACATGGCCCCCTTGTGTAACTATAAAATATTGAATTTGGACCTGGGTTCAAAACTCTGCTGAAGCATGAGATGATGCTGATGATGTTGTTGATGATGAAGAATGTACTACAGTTACACTTCACCTTTCCACCTTGTTCCCTTTTTTTTTTGATGGCCATTTTGCTTCTAGCCTATACGTTCTCCTGATGTATTCAAAATGGTACTCTTCCAGAAAGACAGTACAGCGGTACCTCGGGTTACATATGCTTCAGGTTACAGACTCCGCTAACCCAGAAATAGTGCTTCAGGTTAAGAACTTTGCTTCAGGATGAGAACAGAAATTGTGCTCTGGCAGCACGGCGGCAGCAGGAGGCCCCATTAGCTAA
Source organism: Podarcis filfolensis (assembly GCF_964270895.1). Classification (NCBI taxonomy): domain Eukaryota; kingdom Metazoa; phylum Chordata; class Lepidosauria; order Squamata; family Lacertidae; genus Podarcis; species Podarcis filfolensis. The sequence goes on from NC_139609.1 coordinate 26,547,308, forward strand.
AGTAGTGCTTCAGGTTAAGAACAGTTTCAGGTTAAGAACAGACCTCCAGAATGAATTAAGTACTTAACCTGAGATACCACTGTATTCCTTTTTGGAGGAGTATGCCCTTTCATTGCTAGACCCAGAGAAGAGCTTTGTATCTCTAAACAGGCGTGCTTTTATTAATAGGATTTTTAACCATTCTTTGTCCGTTAAGAAAGCAACTTTCCACGACCATAGTGTCAAATATAATCACACTCCTTTCATTGTCCTTTGAATAAAAAGGTTGCATCATTGCACCCCCTTTTTTAAAAAAAGTTGTAAACTGCATGGTCTAGGTTGTGTTTAGCACTTTCAGAATTTTTACAGCCAGACCTGTTTTCCCGCCCTCTTTTACTCAATTTCACCTAGGGATGCTCAGCAAAGTCTTTTCACTGGCTAAGGGCTGATTCACATGGTCATCTGTTAACCGTCTGACATGAACATGACTTGCCCATTTCAGTGAATTATGATGGGCTGAATCTGCCCAATGGAACGATAGAAGACACGTCCAGCTAATGAATCACCACTGCTCAGTTCAACCCACTCTTTTGAAGATATATTCAGGGCACTGGCAGGTCATGATCTGGGCATGCATTGCATCATTCATAAGATTCCCACCACATGCCCCAAATCACTGTGTTAAAATGGTTGTATAATTCCTCCCTCCATATGATGTTCAAGTGTCATACTCTGATTTATCAGTCATCATGCAATTGGAACATGAGAGGAAGAAGCCTTTTTCATTTCACTACTTCATCCAGGTTGTTTCTTGGAGAGGGAATCTTATGTTTAATTAGCATTGAAAGAACATCAACTCAATAGGAAAAATGGCTATAGATCAGGCATCCCCAAACTCGGCCGTCCAGCTGTTTGGGGACTACAACTCCTATCATCCCTAGCTAACAGGACCAGTGGTCAGGGATGATGGGAACTGCAGTCCCAAGACAGCTGGAGGGCCGAGTTTGGGATCATACAAAGGAATCAGCAGAAATTGACTTGAAACAGTTCATAAGTCACTCAACACTTAGCAGGGCTAAGACATTTACCCTGGGCTTTTAAATGCTGTTACCAGCTTTTAAAATACCTAATCTCTTAACTTCCTCTCACTAACTGTGCTAAAAATAAAGTTCCCTTCGAATTATACTGTCTGCAACTTTCTGCTAAGGGTAAGTTCACACGTAGTTAAGCACATTGTAACTGCAGCTGTCATGTGTTAGCCTGTCTACTTCCATCAGTCATCACATGATGGGTCATGAAAGGCAATTGGCTTTTATCACCCTCAGCAATTATCAAAGAGCAGCAGCTAAAGTGGAAAGTGATAAAACTCATTCAGTCGGCTATCACCAATTCCACAATGTCTCTCTCTTCAACAGAACTAAAATGGGGAGGGGCGGTATCAGAAGAGGAAAAGACTAGTATGCCTTCCCCCCTGAGCTTGTATGACAAGTACTCCACCCAAAGTTAAGATTTAAATTGGTGGCATGACAAGACAGGCAGAATCTGTTGCACTCTTGATATTGTTGTTGTTTGGTCATTTAGTTGTGTCCAACTCTTTGTGACCCCATGGACCAGAGCACGCCAGGCACTCCTGTCTTCCACTGCCTCCCACAGTTTGGTCAAACTCATACTCTTGACAGACTCCAATTCCCATCATCCATTGCCATTGATCATGCTGGCTAGGGCTAATGGGAGTTGGAATCCAACAACTGTTTCCCAGAATGCTTTAGGCTATAGGCATGGTGGTGAAGCTGTGGGGCCCAGAAGCAGATGTGTCCCCCAAGTATGATAAAGTTCATGTCCACAGACTGATGTTACTGATGAGCATAAGGATCAAGGAATCCAACTGCATCATGGCATATGGAGAACCTGTCAAGAGAAGAAGGCAGCATCAACGAAAGGATGGTGATCGGTGGGATCTGAGGTAATAATATTTTCAAGATTAGATTGTGGGAAGGAACACAGTAATGATAACTGTGGAAAGAAAGTGGTTGTAGTTGTTGGGAAAGACGTTAAGAGATATGGTTTCAGGTGGAACTGACTCTTATTGGTCATATCAAAGTGCTGGAATACAATTTTGTGGATTTTATATTTGGGGATTATTCTAATAATTTGAACCAGCTGGCACATTCATTCGTCATGTAATTTCACCACAGTCTTTTACTCACTGTTCTTGCACAGTGAGCATTTTTCTAAGTGTCCTTCTAAGCAAAGAAATCTCAAATGTGCCTTGTCCTGGAAAAAAAGCTACCTTTTGATGGTTCTTCAGGTCATAGTAAACCCCAGATCTCTCAATCCAAGGAGAGACATTGTGAAGAAATGATTGCCACCTGAAAATAGCCAGAAAAATAACGGGGGTAGGGAGCCAATATTGTGATGAGTAAGCATATTATGTCAAAACACGAAGTAGAAAATCAGGCCTGAAGAGTTGCTCTTCTGCCATGTTTGTGTATTAAGTGTATTTTGTGAGCATAATACATGTTAAAGGCATTAGAGGCAAGGCAAGAAGATATTACAAGCTGATAATTAAAAACAACCTTTTCTTCTCTGCTGCTTTGTTCAGGAGGAGAAAGAAAACCTCAGCATCAAAAATCGATTGCTATGAAACAAATCACAATTATTTACACATGTCTGATTGCAGCTACCAATTTAAAGCAGCCAATTATACCCAACATGCAAATGCATCACTTCAGAAAATGACTGTGTCCCTAGAGCTGTCCACTTACTCGTATACTTCCTCTCCCCATCACCCCATCGTCCAAAATGTCCAATAGCTTTTTCAACAGCCAGTGGGATTGGTGGTATATATTTTGCTTCCCTTCTGAAATTTCTGAAAGAACGGGTCTCATTAGGCAGTTTCAGACATGCAACGCTAACTTGTCTTTTTGTTTAAAAAGTAGCTCCCAAAGTCTAACAACAATACTTTCAAAATATTCTCCCAATTAAATAATTTTGTAAGAGGAGTAGAAAGCCTGTGCTCTATATTAATCTCCATTCAGGAGACGCATTCGAAAGCGAACACAATTCTAGGCTGTATTTTTAGCATACAAAAAAAGAAGAAGAAAGAAAAAGACTTGGTTTCCCACATCACATTGCAGAAGGGCCTTTGTGCACCATCAGTTTATTGTGCTATAAATGTGCACTTTGTTTTTCATTTGTTGTATGCAGTCAGCTTGTCTGCTTTTAAGGCCCCACTGCTGAGGCAGAGGAACTGCATTTTCCTAGCAAGCAGAAGGCAATCTTGTGTGGATATCTGGGGAACTGTGTGATATGTACCTCCCAAATAACATTGTGCTTGCATGTACAATGCATGCAGAACGTGAGCCTCATGAGTTCTCTTATGTGAATTGGGATCATAGAATCATAGGATTGTTGAGCTTGAAGTAACCACGAGAGTTATCCGGTCCAACCCCCTGCAATGCAGAAATCTTTTACTCAACATGTGGCTCAAACCTAGGACCCTGAGATAGAGTCTCATGCTCTGTCAACTGAGCTATGACTGACATAATTGTTTAATCTTCACAATCCATCCCATACCTGCAGGATTTTGTCATTTATTTATTTTTTAAAAGCATCATTTTTTTTAAAAAAAAAAGACTGCATGATCAGTCACTGTAGAACTCTAGTATGGGATCACACCTATCATCTATCTATCTATCTATCTATCTATCATCTATCTATCTATCTATCTATCTCTCTATCTATCCAGTGATATTTTTCTAGAAAAAGAGGGGCCAGAGCTCACCATGAACTTCTCTCTTGTTCTCTTACAATGGCAATGGCATCCACCTGAAAAACCCCTATTATCTATCTATCATCTATCTATCTATCATCTATCTATCTATCTCTATCTATCTAATCTATCTGTCTATCTGTCTATCATCTATCTATCTGTCTATCATCTATCTATCTATCATCTATCATCTATCTATCTATCTATCTATCTATCTATCTATCTATCTATCTATCATCTATCTATCTATATCTATCCAGTGTTTTTTCTGGGAGGATGCAGGGGTACCCATACCCTAAACATTTTGTGAATCTAACGGGAGTAGAATTTTTAGTTTCTTCTCTAGCATGGTGAACCATCAGTTCCGTTGCTACCCCTGATGGCAGCCTCATTTCCTGTCACGATGTTTCCTGACTCTCAGATGGAAGCGAGCTGTCAGCTGTGTAATATGAGGTAATGCATGTTCTTTGTACTTTTGTCCATTTACTGTATTTATTTTCCCTGATTTGAACGATAAAATGGTGATTTTCTTGTCTCAAAATGAGAGTACCCCTAAACATTTTTTGAAGGAAAAAAAGCACTGTATCTATCTATCCATCGAGCTAGCTTTCATTCAGGTGGTAAATGCCATTTAAGAGTTTTAATTTTTTTAAGAAAGCAAGAGTGGGGGCGCCAAATTTTGGTGTTGCACAGGGTGCTGCTGAAATTTGAGATCCCAAAGTCCACCACTGCTCCTGGCCTGACCACCACCAGGGACATCAGTCTAGACCCCAACAACCACCTAAGAGGATAAA